>NC_135896.1:67713570-68313570 GCF_964194155.1 Cetorhinus maximus | reverse complement strand
TTAAGGTTAACTTGCAGGTTGACGCAATAGTTAGGAAGGCAAATGCAATGTTGGCATTTATTTCAAGAGGACTAGAATATAAAAGCAGGGATGTGCTGCTGAGACTTTATAAGGCTCTGGTCAGACCACATTTAGAATATTGTGAGCAATTTTGGGCCCCGTATCTCAGGAAGGATGTGCTGGCCCCAATTTTCTACCATAGATCACGTCATATAAGTCAACCCAGCATATAAGACAACCCCATTTTCGGCCACAAAAATCATGGCCCATAAGTTCTGATCTGGGTCAGATCCCTTTTTCCAACCAAGACAAAAAGTTTACCTTCCTACAATTTTTGCACCCATCTTCCATCCTTACAAATTCACGCAATGTAGCAGTCCTCGCAGGGAGCAATGGAGAGAATCATTACAGAAGCCATTCCCCCTTTTTACAGCACTAGCTTCCATATTTTGGGAAACAAAGTTTAAGTTGCCGTAAAGCCACTTTGAGAAGCTATGAAGAAAAGGTAAGTGCATAAGATAAGTGGGCGAAGGGGTAGGGTGGCAGAGTGCATGAGGAGGTAAGATGGGTGAGGGGTGGATGGGTGTGTCGGGGTGGGGGGGCGGTAGCCGTGGGATGTTGGGGGGGTTAGTCAGGTCAGGGGATCTAGCTGGGCAGTGTGGGGTCATAAATCGGGGAGTCCAGAGGAGGGGCGGGGGGTGGGGGGGGCAGGAACGGAGTGGTGGAGGATGTCCAGGCAATAGTATAGTTACCTGGGAGTTAAAACTGGTTTTAATCATTCTAATTTTTCCTGGGTAACTATTCAGGTAAGTAAATCAGAACCATCTGAAGTCTCCGACTCCAACTCAGAGTTGCAGACCTTCTCCCTGGTTCCAGCTGCAGGAGAATTGCCCATCATTAGTCTAAACTTCCCAGCAATTCCTGCATAGTCAGTGTGTTGGGACTCGGAGACAAGGGGTCCTGTAGCACACCTTGGGAGTGTGCCTCAGGGGTATGACCATCCAGAAATGCAGAAGTTCTGCGCCCATTTTTCTGCATATATTCTGTGTATAAGTCGACCTCCCTGTTTCCAGCTTTGAACGCTATGCTCTCATTCCTCAATTTTTCACCCACAAATGAACGTTTTACTTTCTGGTACTTTATAACTGGGTGCAAGGGATCAAGCAGGAAAGACAAGCTGTATTGTGAAGATACACGGGAGTTTAACTCAGGCCCATTCAGAGCTTGACAAATGACAAAAATGGTGACCACCCACACTTGGCAGTTCACTTTTATACTCAGCATATATGTTGACCCTCATTATTTTGAAGGGATTTTGTGAGGCTTCAAAGGTTGACTCATATACCAACATCGACGACAATTATTTTCTGCTTCATATTTCCATTTAATTGTAGGTAAGTATTTAAGTTTCTTGAGTTTGTAAGATATCTGGTATTGCATAACACTGATTTATTAACAGAACATATCCACCAATGAGTAGGATTTAGTTTAATCCAGTAAGATAATTATAAATAAAACAATTGTCAATCTGATATTCAGATAAGGTACAGCTTCCAGATAACAAGAATCAAAGTCTGCTTCCAGAAATGATTGTGCAGAGAAAAACTTACTTTTATTTAGTATTTGAAATTGCACCAGAACATAACATGTCATGAACTCTTCACATCTGCTATCATCATCATTCATTATCAGCTGAAAGAAACACATTGGGTGAAATTTTCCCAGGCAAGGAAAGGCACGTTTGGGTACAGGAGAGTGAAATTCCACAAAAGTAACGTCAAGTCAAAATCCTGACATCATCCTGCCCTCTTCCAGTTTTCAGCAGACAGGTTTTGAGGCACAGGAAACCCCTTGGATCTATCAGGAAACCAATTAAGATACTAAAAAAAGCCAATTAAGTATTGTGTTAACCATCAATTCTAGATTTAACAGCCAGGGCATTTGTTTCCTGACCTGTCAGCAACTCGCCAGGGTCACCAAGGTCAGTACACAGTGGGGAGGGCTTCCTCAGTGAAACTGACAAGCTGCAAAGGCTTTGATCAGTCACACTGAAAGCTCTAAGCATGGCAAGGTGAAAATGTGATGCCATTCACCGTCATGCCTTCCTGAGTGAGATCCTGTTTCCAGGTTGGAGTGACCACATATATGCTGCTGACATTCTTGGCCATTTTCATCCAAGTTTGCTTGGTTGGAGAGACTGTTCTCTCCTACCTGTCCTTGGGAGAGCTCACCTCACTGCAGCCCCTCAGATCCCACAGCAGGACCTCTTGGTATGAGTGAGAGACTTGAGGAGCGGCCCTCCATGCTCTCCTCACCATTCCTGTGGCTGCTGCAACCTTAAAAATCCAATTTCTGAGTGTCACTATAACCCCTTTAAAGAATCACAGAGTTGTTATGGTGCAGGAAGCCATTCAGCCCTCTGCACCAGCTCACTGAATGAGCATTTAATTAGAAATCCTTCCTTGAATAGATTGGACACGTCATCCTGTGCATCATCTGATCGGTTTGGCAACTCGAGGTGGAATGCTAATATCTTGGCTCAGTGGAAGAGCCTCATCAAAACCCACTCATTAGTCAAAAGGATTCCTAACCTGCCAATGGATCTGGCATTTTGGCAGGGATTAAATCCAGATCATTCCACCCATGTTGAAGTGTGATGAGTCTAATCAGTTACCTTTCTTCTAACCTGGGTTAGAGTTATCTTATTTTGAGGTAATTGCTCCAACGTTCTAGCCAAAACTACCAAATAAAATTTCATTCAAGATGAAGCAGAATTCAAATGTCAGTTGAGACTTTCATTTAGACCCAAACACTTTGAATATACTCTAGTAATACTAGGGGACTGACTCACTGCGGGTCTGGTCTAAAGAAAATGACCTATCCAATTAAAAGCAGCAGAAAGGTAAGCTAGTACACATTTCTATATTATGAAATCATGATTTAAAATTCAATCATGTGTGTGTATGGTCCATTGGTGTCCATTTGCAACACTTGTCTGTTCCCATAGGTCCCATGCCTGACCACAACACCAGCTTCAGCACATTTACCGTTTGAGGCAAACTCCTTTTCACATAGAGCAACAAAATGTGCATAAAGCTCTTTTCCTTCCTCTTTTCCAATGTTATAATGGTACTGCATGTTACGCCCCTTGGCTTTACCACCCAATGTGGCCTGAGGTATAATGAGAACATTAGCAGGTAGATCCAACACTGACACATAGTTGCCTTCATTGGTCTCACAGAGCTTCACATTCAACAACGTGTTAACTGCAGTAGGGAAAAAAATACATAATAAAAGCTTAACATTCATGCAGTTACATTCATAATCCTAACTAGCTGCTCAACTGCAATACATTTAGTCAAATCTACAAGAACAAACTTGAATGGGGGCCAGTTAGCTCACTTGGCTAGGTGGCTAAAGTGTGGATCAAAATCATTCTAACAGCGCGGGTTTGATTCCCATTCCAGGTGAGGTAGGCTTAGGTCATGCCTCCTCACCCTGGTCCAGAGTGGAAGACAATGGCAAGCCATCATTGACAAAAAAACTGCAAAGAGTAAAGGCTCAGGGTTAAGCATCAGCAGACAATGAGCCAAGGACCTGCAGCAGAGCACTCATGGAAGGGAACAGGATAAGTACCCTATTCAAACTCTATTAAATATTATACTGTGTCCAAGTTGCAATTTCTTAGCAAACCTGAAACATTAAAATTTTCACAATTTAAATTTTTAAACTTATGTTTTGGGTGTATTTTCCAAAGGCTATTCCTGTCCCATTCCTTTCAATACACCTAATTTTCTGCCCATCAAGATGAGGTATATTAGGGCAAAACATTTCCATTTCAGACACCCAGAAATAAAAATTCCAAATATTGGTCAAATGCAGCATTAATTTCCCTCCACTATGCTTCATGAATCTGCCTCAGCCATAACCCTTTCTGAGCAGCCCTACTCCATCAGGGCAGAATTTGCTGACTTTCCTCTTTTCCCTAGAGCCTCTTAGTGACATTACTAATTAATGCTAACTAATATCATTGCAAGAAGTTAATCATCAGTGGCAAAAAAAACTTCATTTATTTATCTTCTTTTCCTTCCCCTCAAGTTTTCATCTATCCTTTCAGAACCAAAAGGGAATTCAGATGACTTGTTCCCAAACTCTTAAAAATCTCAAAGCTTGTTATACTTAGAACTGAATGGGAATAAAAACAAAACTGCTCTTTCATAGATTGTTAGTAGTATTTAAAATTTGTTTTAAGGACATAGAACTGAAGATGATTGGTGAAATAGCTACTTTACAGGATATAAGGGAAGGCAGAAGATTTGAGAGACGTTGTCTCTTGACTCCAGGTGCCAATGTGGTACCAGTTGATTGGAAACTGACAAATGTGGCACTTACATTAAAAAAAGGTGACCAAAATGAAGACGACTACTGTTTCTATGCATCCAAAACTCTGCTGTCCATGTCGTAACTGCACAAAGACCCTTTCCTATTATCCTGTGCTCACTGATCTACAGTGGCTCCCAGTCAAGCAATTTCTTGACTTTAAATTTTCATCCTTGTTTTCAAATTTCTCCAGGGCTTTGTCCCTCCCTATCTCTGTAATCTCCTCCAACCCCACAATGCTTCAAGATATCGGTGTTCCTCTAATTCTGGCCTCTTGAGCAGACCGCACTTTAATCGCTCCACCATTGGTGGCTGTGCATTCTGTTGCTATGGGTCTAATCTCTGCAATACTTTCCTGACACCTCTCCAGCTTGCTTTCTTGTGTTTCCTCCTTTAAGACACTTCTTACAACCTACCTCGTTTCCAAGCTTTTAGTCATCTGACCTAATATACGGCTGGTGTCATATTTTGTTTTATAATGCTCTTCTAAAGTGCCTTGGGACACTTTATGTTAATCTAAGTTGTTGTTTCTAATTTATATCAATAACCTGGATTCAAAAATCAATGCAAATTGATAGCTTTTCAGGCAATATCAAACGTGGTGGGAAAATGATGGGAAAAGGGGAGTGACACTGAAGGAGGTATATCAGAAACTTTAGCACAAATTGGACAAAATATGTGAGTGAACAAAACAACAATCAAATGCAATTTAATGCAGACAATGTGTTGAAATAGCTAAGATTTATATTGAAAGAGATCTGAGAGTCTAAATTGACTTGACACATATGTCAAATCATTGCAGAGCAGCACGTTGAATTATATAACCAAAATACTTTGATACAATTGAGAGGTCATGATCAAACCGTACAGTGCTCTGGTCAAACTACACCTCAAATACCATGTCCAATTCTGGTTAGGAAGGATCAGGGGAGGCACAAGACTGATTTCTGCTGTTAAGGGTCAGTTATTAAGAAGGCCAGAGAAATCTTGGCTATTTAACCTTGAAAGAGAAGCAAGAGTGGAGGTTTTACATAAAGGGATTAGAGAAAGTAAATCCGGAATAGCACTTCAATTTAAAAAATGACAAGTAGGTCAATGGGATACAAGTCTAAACTAGTAAGGGGTTAATTTAAGACTAACAGCAATTACTTCTTCAAATGAAGTATGATCAGCACTTTTAATTAACTTCGAAATAGAGGAGGCGATAAGAGGTGCAAATGTTGGATTTATCTAAGAAACCATTAAATGCAGTAATTAAAGGCCGTAGGATTGTCCTGGATAAGCAAATTACAATTGAATGAATTGCTATCTTCATCCATAACTATATTGTGATCTTGTGTCAAAAAGTAGAAATTTCCAATGTTTGAGGAAACAATTCAAGTATAACCAATGGACAGTTAGATAATACCAGCAATAAATTGGAGATGTTTTAAAAATAAAAAAGATAATTTTCTTCTAGAAGAGGTCTGTCAGGAATATACAAAAAAAGTGAAACTGAAATCCAAAGGAATTTCTTAAAGAAACAGGAAATGTTCCAATTGTTCCTTCTGTCTTTCTCTAGTTTTTCCCCCTATCTCCCTCATACCCATTGAGTTCGTCATGCCCATGAGACCAATCTTCAGTTCTCTAAGCCCAATTCCCACTAAACTGATGACCACCAAATTTCTCCTGCTGGCCCCACACTAACTGGCAATACTATAACAGTGCCCCCCGACCCCACCACTGCCCTACAAATCATAATCACTCCTCTCCTTAAGAAAATCGCCTCAACTCCTTTTGTCCTTGCAAACTCTCACCTCATCTCCAACCTCCCTTTCCAAAGTCCTCGAACATGTTGCTGACTTTCAAACCATTGACAATTTTTCCCACAACTCCAGGTTTTAATTTCATTAATCAGGTTTCCCCCCACCTCAGCATTGGAACAATTCTAATCAATGTGACCGCAACTGTGAAACACACTTCCTACACATTCATCTTGACTTCTCTGCAGCCTTAGACAACATAGAACACATCTTCTGCCTCCTTCATTGGACTGTCCAGACCTGGTTCCACTCTTGCTTCTCCTGGCGTAGGTAGAAAATCACCTACAATGGTATCTTTTCTTGCCCCTGCACCATTACCTCTGGAGTCTTCCAAGGATCTAACCTTGGCCCACCCACCCCTACTATTCATCTATACCCCTACTATTCATCTATGTGCTACCTCAGAGAAATCATCCGAAGACATGGTCAGTTGCTACTTCTTGTTACCAACCTGCTTGTCTGACACCCAGTCCTGGATGAAGTGAAATGATTGTCTTCAGCACACACCACAAACTCTTATTTCCTCCCATTCCCTAGCCAATATCTCAGACTGCCTCAACCTATTTGATCCTGAACTGAGCTTCTAACCCTATATTCTCTCCATCATAATGGCTGCTTTTTCCACCTCTGTAACATCACCAATCTCCACCCTTGCCTCAGCTTACCTGCTGCCAAAACTGTCACCCACATTTTGTTCCCTTTCAGAGTTAACTACTCCAATGACCTCTTGGTCAGTCGCCCAATTTCTACCCTCCACCAAGTTGAGAATATGCACAACTCCAGCTCTACAACCCTTCAAGAACTCTGTGTTCCTCCAACTCCCTTCACAGAATCACAGTGCAGAAGAGGCCCTTCGGCCCATTGAGTCTGCACCGACACGTGAGAAACACCTGACCTACCCACCTAATCCCATTTACCAACACTTGGCCCATAGCCTTGAATGTTATGACGTGCCAAATGCTCATCCAGGTACTTATTAAAGGATGTGAGGCAACCCACCTCCACCACCCTCCCAGGCAGTGCATTCCAGACCGTCATCACTCTCTGGGTAAAAAAGTTTTTCCTCACATCCCCCCTAAACCTCCTGCCCCTCACCTTGAACTTATGCCCCCTTGTGACTGACCCTTCAGCTAAGAGGAACAGCTGCTCCCTATCCACCCTGTCCGTGCCCCTCACAATCTTGTACACCTCGATCAGGTCGCCCCTCAGTCTTCTCTGCGCCAACGAAAACAACCCAAGTCTATCCAACCTCTCTTCATAACTTAAATGTTTCACCCCAGGCAACATCCTGGTGAATTTCCCCTGCACCCCCTCCAGTGCAATCACATCCTTCGCCCACTGACAGAAATGCCTTCAGCCACCTGTGACCTGTAATTCCATTCCTAAATCTCAACATCTCTCCACCTCTACCTCCTTTTCAAGAAAGTTTGCTTCTTTGACCAGTTTTAAAATCACTTGTCCTAATATCCCCTATAGTTCCTTGTCAACTTTTGTCACATGTTCCTGTAAAGTGCCTTGGAACTTGAACTCTATAAATGCGAGTTGGTGGTGTTTGTAAAGTTGTTTTACATAGATTTTTTAAAAACGTGACCGATTGGAAGTTACAGAAACTGCATGGTGTGATAGCAACCATGAGTATGTACCATTAATATACTGTACTTACCCATTTTGGGAACAATGTCGAGGGTAGCACCTTTACAAAAGCAGACATAGATCAATGTCCCTCTTTGAATCTATAAAACAGGGAAATCAGTGTAAAATATACAAGATTTCTTCCACCAAATGAACTTTGATGAGTGAAATGCAGCGCACAACCTCTGGAAGGAAAAGGGTCGGAGCGGAGAGGCGACGGGATGAGAAGGAGTTTAAACTTTTCTCCCATTTCACATCCTGAGTGACCCTGCCCGTCCTGAGGTCCCAGTCCAAACTCCGAGCTGGGTCCAAAGGCTCAGAGGGCATCGGGCTGATCCGTCCACGGTGACTTAATTGAATGTAAGAGGTGTCCCCAGTGTGGTTGTCGAATACCTGAACACATTCAGCAGCCGCATCATCCTCCACTTGCAATCGGGCAGAGAGACATTGCTGCAATAACACACGAGCCATTAACAGCAATTCGGCACCGCTACTTCCGCCGGAAACTCGGTGCACTCAGTTGGCGGTTGCCAGTTGGCGGCACTCTCAGCACGTGCGACTTAGTGTTTCGCCTTGTTCCTGGTTGCGAGTTCCTTTTTCCTTATAACTTTGCTCTGAAGTCGTGTGGGACGCTTTCTAATATTTATATTGTATATAAATGCAACTTCTTGTTTGGAAAGTTGCTTTACATTTTTAAAAATGCGATTTTACCTGCATTAGGAGTGCCCAGCTATCCAGCAAATGCTGAGGTTGTCAAAGATGTCATTTAAATGCAAGTTCCTTATACCTATATTGCTTGTTGGTCCTGGCTGATTGTTTGCTTTGGTTTTTATTTTGCTATCCCTCTTTGTCTTTGGTTCCCATCCAGGATTTGTTGAATCGCCAATCAGCATCCATATATCTCGACTTTCACATTTGAACATGGCAGCAGGAATCTGGGAACGAAGGAGCACAAAACACCAAAATGTTTACTGTTCATTTCACTTGGTCTCAGAGTTCCCATTTAATATGAGCCCCTTAAAAATTGAAAAGCTTCATTTCTAGACGAACTTGAACTTCAAGATTCCAGATTTGATTCAAAGTCTGTGCTAAGTTAGCTCATTTCTGCAGGTTGGCAACAGAGGTGCTAATATTGGCCTCAGACCCTTGAGTTAGTAAGGTAACCATCAGCTAAGGTAACCACTCCTGATCACTATTTAGTGATCTACATTGGAAAATGCACATGTGAAGATTGTATGAAGGCGGGATTAATCTTGGCTATGATAGCCCACACCAACTGAAAGCCTGCTAACATTCCTGTTTAGCTTCAAATAGAGGCTTGGCAAGTCAAGTGTCTATTCAATTATCTGTTCAATGTGATGAGATTTTCTGCCTCTTCCACAATTTTAGGCAGTGAACGCCAGATCACCACCACCTTATGGGCGAAAAGAAATTCTCCTCAACTCCACTCAAATCCTTATGACAATTATAATAAATCTATGCCCCCACCACCATGCCCACAGGTTATTGACCTTCCTGGTAAAGAAAATAGGTCCTATCTATCCACTCCATCTAGGCCCTCATAATTTTATACACCTCAATTAATTCTCCTCTCAGTGACCTCTGTTCCAAAGAAAACAACCCCAGCCTGTCCAATCTTTTGTCATAACTAAAGTTCTCCATTCCTGGCTAGATCCTCACAAATCTGCTTTATACTTTTCAGTGTAATCGCATCCTTCCCATAATGCAGTGACAAAACTGTATGCATTGCTCCAACTGTGGCATAGCTAGTGTTTTATACAGTTCTAGCATAACCTCTCTGCACTTATATTGTAAGCTTTGACTAGTAAAGGAGACCATTCCGTATGTCTTCTTAATCACCTTATCTCCTTGTTCTGTTATTTTCAGTGATCCACGAACATACACTCTAAGGTCCCTTTGTTCCTCCATACTTCTCAGAATCCTAGCATTTCTTTTGCACTCCCTTGCCTTGTTTGCATCCCCCAAAAGCATTAGCTCATACTTTATATTGAATTCCAATTGCCACTTTACTGCTCACATAACCTGTCCATTGATCTCTTCCTGTAGATGGGTGGAGTACCACAGGGTTCAGTGCTGCGGCCTCAACTGTTTACAATCTATATTAATGATTTAGATGAAGCAACAGACTCTACTATAGCCACATTTTCTGGTGACGCAAACATCGGTAGGAAAGTAAGTTGTGAAGAGAATACAAAGGGGACAATTTAATGCCCCCACCACCAAACTCACCAGGGGGAGGGCATTTAATCAGGCAGGAGGGCGGCTGGTGGAACCCACCACCTTCCCATCCCATTGTCAGTTGAGACCTGGTGGCAGTGCCATTCAATAGAACTGCCAGCCTCTGATTGGCCAGCAGTCCTGGCTGGTGTTACCTCCACCCCTGGGATCCTTGATCTCATCACTGTCCGGTTAAGTGTCTGAGTGGCACTTGATATCGCAGGTCTTCCCTAAAAGATGTGATGCAGGGTTTTCACCAGCTCTCCAGCTGGTGGGCAAGACCCCCATCGCCTCCATTAAATACCACCCAAAAAGTTTGCAAAAGGATATAGCTATGTTAAGCAAGTGGGCAAAAATTTGGCAGCTGGGGTATAATGTGGAAAATGTGAGCCTGTCCACTTAGGCAGGATGGATAGAATAGCAGAATATTATTTAAATAGAGAGAGACTGCAGAATGCATTTTTTAATTTCTTCTTTCATGGGATGTGCACATCACAGGCAAAGCCAGCATTTATTGTCCATCCCTAATTGCACTTGAATTGGATGGCTGGCTCGGTTATTTAAGAGACCAGTTAAGAGTCAACCACATTACCGTAGATCCAGAGCCATGTGTAGCCACGTGCCAGACAATACAAGGATGGCAGATTTCCTTCCCTAAAGGACATTAGTAAACTATGATAATCAATGATAGTTTCATGGTTACTATTACTAAGACTAGCTTTTAATTCCAGGTTTTATTAATTTAATTTAAATTTTGCCAGCTGCCATAGTGGAATTTGAACCAATGTTTGGGGGTGTTGGGGGAGACATTAGCCTGGGCCTCTGGATTATTAGTCTCATGACATTTCCATTATGCCACCGTCTCCCCCACCTCTGCGGTACAGAGGAATCTGGGTGTACATGAATCACAAAAAGTTAGGATACAGATACAGCAGGTAATTAGGATGCCAAATGGAATGTTGGCCTTTATTGCGAGGGTGGATGGAGTATAAAAGTAGGTAGTCTTGCTACAGTTGTACAGGGTATGACTGAGACCACAACTGCAATGTAGTGTACAATACTAGTCTCCTTACTTAAGGAGAGATATACTTGCATTGGAAGTAGCTCAGAGAAGATTCACTCGACTGATTCCTGGGATGAAGGGGCTGTCTTATGAGGAAAGGTTGAACATGAAAGGTTGGGCCTATACTCATTGGAGTTTAGAAGGATGAGAGGTGATCTTGTTGAAACATAGAAGATTCTGAGGGGGCTTGACAGGATAGATGCTCAATGGTGAAGTAGGCTCTCAATTGGCCAAATGGCCTCCTTCTGCTCCTATTTCTTATGACCTTCCTGCAGTCTGCAACTTTTTCCTATCAACCACATGGATGATTGATTTTTCAGCAAACTTCTTCATCATGCCCCCTACATTTAAGTCTAAATCATTGATATACAGTACAGGAAGCAAGGACCATAGTACTGAGCTCTGTGGAACCTCACTGGAAACATCTTAACAGCACAAGAGCTCATTTTGGATCCAACTTACCACTTTTGCTTGGATCCCATGGCCTTTTACTTTTTCTGTCCAGTCTGCCATGTAGCACCTTGTCAAAAGCCTTGGTAAAATCCATGGCGACTATATCAAATACACAACCTATATTGACCTTTCTTACTACCTCCTCAAAAAAATTCAATCAGGTTAAGTCAGATATGACCTTTCCCCAACAAATCCATGCCTTTCTAAATGGTAATTTACACTGTCCCTCAAAGTTTTTCCAATAATTTTCCCACCAGAGATTAGGTAGGCTGACCTGTCAATGTCTTTCTCTTCCTTTTTAAACACTGGTACAACATTAACTGTCTTCCAGTATCACACCTGTAGCCAGTAAGGACTGGAAAATGATGATCAGAGCCTTATTTCCTCCCTTGTCTCCCTTAGCTGCCTGGGATACATTTCACCTGGGGCTGGGGATTTATCCACTGTATCTACTTTTGTTTGGACCCTGAATAATTTCAAAGTGTTTTTTTTTTCTCCAATAAATTAAGTCAATTTGATAGAGATTTTACTTTCTGTTAGATTGGGTAGTTTACTCCATATTTCATTTGGTTAAATTTCCTTTAAAATGTAGCAGTGTATATTTTCCTTAAAGTGTGATTATATAGGACAAAATGGTTTAATTTAAGATTAGCATTTTTTTAAAAATCTAAATTTATTTCTTTCTCATTCCTTCTTGCTCACAACTAGGGCACTCTTGGTGATACCACTGATGGGGTGTGTCTAGTTGTGACCTGGAAGGACTTGAACAGAAATGGGTTGTGGAAGGAAATCTCCATTCCAGCTAGTAGTGTGGTTTCAGGGGTTTGATGGCTTCCACTTTTAAAAGAAAGCAGGAACTACAATTTCAATCCACTGTGGAGGTGATCCCCATCAATGAAGTAATTATGGCAATGCAGGATTGAAGAAGGCATAATTGGAGGATTTTCACCATTGATAACAAAACTTCTTTAATACATGGTAAAAACTCCGGTCTGGAAATCTATTGTTCGGAAACTGCAGTTGTCCTGCTATCTTTTGAATAGAACCAAGCATTACTTTGGTGTCATCAACATCATTTTAATACAGTACTTTGGGAACAGAAACATGGATAATATAGTAATTGGATCAGAAAAACAACTTTTATTACTGTGTTACAATGTTTTATCACTGTTTTATATTTCAGGTAAATATTTGTATCTATGGTGTTTTCCGGTTCACACATTTGTGGTTAAGCATTCTAATGTCATTCTATAATTCAGAAAATTCTGCAATCCAGAAATGACTTGGTCCCAAGCATTCCAGACTGGAGAGGTTACAATGTATTGTGAATCAAGTGTTGACTGAGGTAGATATTTTTCCTGTAAAATTAAAACCTTGAAAAAAAATACTTATAGATTTTGCTTCCCTTTAAAAGTTGTCACTGCTGGTATGTGAATAAGAAAATCAGATCATTTCAACTGCACAGGAGGAATAACTGTCATCTAAGGCATGCCCATCAGTGGGAAGCTCAAAGATATCGGAGCTGGTTGCTAACTTCAGTTAATAAGTAGTATGAGTACACTTGTCAACTTGTATTTTATCAAGTTACTTTGATGTGCAGCCAAGTATATGCACAACCAGAGGTGGTCGTTAACAGGATCCAAGCCGGTTGGTGAAACCGAAACCAAACCCAGAGCTTTTCTTTATTGAGAGAGTTTATTGACTTGTTCAATATCACAGCTCTCCTCCCACTCAACCCAGTGTCCCAGCCATCCCTATGTATAGACTCTTTTGAGAAAACAAAACTTCAATAAATTAAACAAAAAAAATTGATAAATCAGAGGGGGTGACAGCCCCTGGTGAGGCACTGTAACTGAAACAAAAAAAATCAAAGGAAATTTATAAAATCAAATCAAAATACCATTTCCAGGGGCGGTGATGCACCCCAGCCCCCGCCATGCCCACCGATTGCGCAAGGCCTCAAGGGTACCGGTGGACACTGAGAGCTCCCTCTCCAGGGCCATCCGGCCACGAACTTAACCGTGGCACTGCTACATATAACACCCTCCACGCCATGTCCCCGATAGAAAAAGGGAGGACTCCCACTTAGAGAGCCCCACACTGGGGACCTCCCCCACCACCAGACAGCAGGACAGAGTGCCATGGCATGTCCTGCCGGTAAAGGAAGGCAAGGAGTGGAGGGTATGCAACAGCAGGCTATACAGGAAACTGCTCTGCACTGGTTGGAAAGGCACAGAGGGAATTTTTGCAAATAGTGGGGTTGCAGTTCCCGAGGGAGGTGAAGGAACCCAGGATCAATGTGAAATTCCATCCAAACAGGGGTCAGTTCAGATGAAAGTTCACTGCACATGAGCTGCCTCAATGCCACGAGTGCCTTCAGGACTGAGCATCATCGTTTTCAGGTTATGAATGGCTTTGGCCGTGAGCTGGATATCAACCAGACGCACGTTTGACAAGTTCTTGCGGTGTCATCCAGCATGTCCCTGGCTCTGTTCACCCCATGGTCTGGGCCCTCTCTTCCACCAGCAATCGGAATCTGTATTGATGGAGGTACAGATTCCTGAGCAGTGGCTGTCTGATGATAGCTGCAACCCCTGACGGGAAAGAACTCCAGCCATGTTCCAGATCTTGATCAGTTCCAAAAAAAGACAGGCAACTCCTGAGAGGAGGCTTGGAGACTTCTCATGTCTACAAACAGGAACTGCTGGTCATAGTTGTGGCTGTGCAACTGATGGAAGAAATACATCGCTAGGGCACACTATCAGGGAAGGGGCTCAACATAAAGGTATCATTGCAGGGTCTGGAGACAGAAAGTTGTCACTTATGTGTGAAAGCACACCAACAAGTGACTGCCCTCCCTAAGTGGGAGGTGCAGAACCTCAGCAGCAATCCAGTGCATCCTTTTGTCCCAGAAGAAGTCATTGAGCCTCTTTTGTATTTTTATGGCAAAGTCAGGGGGGAGGGGTCAAAGTGACCAGCTGGTCCCACAGCATTGTGGCAATCAGCTGGTTTATGACCAACACAACCCCTGTAGGACAGCACTCTGAGCAGTCCTGTCCAGTGCTCGAGGCAAATGGTGACTTTGGCTTCCAGCTCTTGCCAGTTCTCCAGCAGGACTAAGATGGACTCCCAGGTAGAGGAGATTGGTGGTTCTCCAGGCAAAAGGCCTGGGTTGACCAACTGAGAGTCCAGAACATTTTTCCCAGTTGACTCTGGTGGAGGATGTTTCAGAGTAGACTTTCTGGTACTCTCACATCCTCTGCAGGTCAGCTGGGCCTGTGAACATGAGCAGCACATCATCAGCATAGGCGGAAAGGACTACCCTCATGCCCATTCAGATCCCAGATCAGATTAATGTTCTCATAAATGGTCTGGCTCAGGACCATGTAGGACTTGTCAGGGTGGATCAGCACGGGGCCAAAGCGTGAAGCCATCGCCCTGGCGAAGATTTTATAGCCCGTGCTGAAGGGGGAGACCGGGTGCCAGTTCTTAAGCAGGCAGAGATCCACCCTCTTTGGCAGCAGGGCAATGCGTCCCTGCGCCACGAGAGGGGCATCTCACCGGTCACGATACTCTTCCCCAAGACCTGTGCGTAGTCGTTCCCCAATACGCCCCAGAATGCCCTGAAGAGCTCCACAGTCAGCCTGTCCAGCCCCTGGGACTGGCCTCTGGAGAGGCTGCTGAGGGCGCTGGTCAGCTCCTCCAGTGTTAGCAGAACAACAAGCTTCCCGGCAACCCCCAGGCCAACCTGTGGCAGGTCCTCCCACAAAACTCTGCAAGCATCCTTGCTGGATGGAGCTGGAGAGAACAGAGCAGAATAGTATGCTCTGATTTGAGCTCTCACTCCCTCCAGATCCAAGACAAGGGGCAGAATATTGCCCCTGGCGGGCGGGTGGGCCCCACCGGCTCGGCGGCGGGTGGGCAGCCGACCCCTGCCACCATTTTAAGTGGGCGGGCCAATTAAGGCCTGCCGAGTGGGCCACCCGACGGGAAGCGCTATGCGCTTCCTGTGCGGAGGGGGGTGGTGGTGGGGGAGGGATTCCCCAACTGTCAAAGTGCGCTCTTTCACGCATGCGCACAAAAGAGCGCACATCTCCCTGAGACTAAGTGCTGTCTCAGGGAGATCACTGAAAGTTTTTTAAACATCAAGAATAGACAAATAAAAAATTTATTAACATGTCCCCCTCATGTGACGATGTCACACGAGATGGAACATGTTAATAAAAAGGACATAAAGTTTATTAAACATTTTAAAGACGGACATGAAACCTCATCCTGCCAGTGGATGAGGTTTCATGTTTTTTCTATTCCCCGCTGGGGCTCCTGGCCTGCCTGCCAGCCTTAAGGTTGGACGAGCAGGGCATTTAATGAGCTTAATTATCCTGTCAGTGGCCTCAATTGGCTATTGATAGGTCAGCGGGCGGACAGCTGATTTCGTTGTCCACCCACCTTCCTAAAAATTTAAATGGACCGGGATGATGTCGGGGGTTCCTCCCGATGTCATCCCATGTCATTTTCGCGTCGGCGAGCAGGCCCTGCCCCCATCTTGCTGACGGAAAGATTCTGGCCAAGGAATCTGTCATCGGCCAGCAGTGTAAGGAGTTGCTTATGGACCCCCTGCCTTTTTTCCAGTGAGAAGAAGGGGGAGCCGCATTTCAGGTCCTTAAGGAACCGGATACGTGACCTCACGTATGTGCTGCGAAACCTGACAACTTGCAGATCCCACAGCGCATCCTTCTTCTCTTCATACACCGTCCGCAGGGATAGGTACTCATCAGGCTGACCGAGATGTACCTCCAGGTGGAGCACCTCCTTCTCCAACTCCTGGACCCTGGATTTCCACCTCTTTGTCGACACCTTTGCGTACTCCTGACAGAAGACATGGACATGAGTCTTGCCCATGTCAAGAAGGGGAAGCCTCCCTGCTTCATTCTCCAGCTGGTCCAGAAGTGACAGAACGAGTCCAGGAACCACGCGACCTCCAGCAGCAGATTGTTAAAATGCCAGTACGTGGACCACAGCCAGGTGCAGAACGGAACGACGGTGGTGGTCTGCTCACTGCACCTGCAGCACAAAGCCCTCCGGAACACAGGACACAAATGCCTTAGAAATATAAAGGCGGTTGATTCTGGCTGCTCAAACTCCAGGCCTCATGAAAGTGAAGATGTTGGAGTCAGGATGGGGATTCCACCAGGCATCCATCAAGTTGAAGGACCTGATCAGGTCCCTCAACTCTCCTGTCGATGCTGAGCGGCATGGGACACCAGCACGGTCCTGCTCCTCAGGAGTGCAGTTGAAATCCCCCCCAAGGAAAATGCACTCGCCCTCATCGATGGAGCTAAGCAGAGCGAACACTTCATCAGAGAAGCTCGTTTGCTGCAGCCCAGCCTGGTGAGTGTACAGATTCACAAAGTGAATTGTCTCACACCCCAAGCGGATGGTGAAGTGCAACAATCAGCCTGGCACAGGCTCCTTGACCCTTAAGATCTCTGGCTGAAAATGTGGGGCCAACAAGATAGCCACCCCGCCAGAATTCAAGGCCAGGTAACTCATGTAGACAAAAGCAACAAGATTGCGGATGCTGGAAATCTGAAACAGAAACAAAAATTGCTGGAAAAACTCAGCAGGTCTGACAGCATCTGTGGAGAGAAAGACAGGGTTAACGTTTCAAGTCCAGATGATTCTTCTTCAGAACTCATGTAGACGCCCCTTGTCACTACAGGAGCCACATGGCTTTGTCTTCTGGAACAGTGTAGGTTTCCTGCAGGAAACACATTGAATATTTCCCATCCCCAAGGACTGAGAAGTTCTGAAACTTGCACTGTGCTTCTCTGCTACCATTGATTTTAAGGCTGGCTGTGGTTATCTTCATTGTCAGAAGAAGTGCTACCACCATAAGAAATGTATTCCACCCCACTGAACATAAAATCCACCCCCTCCAAGGGGTGGCATCTCTTCCTGGGCAGGTTAGGGGCTGGGGAAACCTCCATGTTTTCAGGGGCCTCCCAGTCATTTCACACTCTGGGGCTTTGGGGTTACTCCTTTTTTCAGAAGCACGAAAGGCTCAAGGGTGCGACAGTGCTTCAGCACTGACACGACAAACCCTGGGTCTATATCTGGGCCACATGCTGGCATGTCGGGCCCAGGACTGGGCTCGGAAGTGGGCACAGTCCTTTCGGGCCCAGGCTCAGGGCTAGTCGCGGCGTCCTCTGGGAGCTGAGGGCTTACCTCAGCTATTTTGGTTTGGTTTTTAGATTTCTCCCTTGGGCAGACATTCTCCGTGGTCTTGGTGGATATGACCACTGGCACAGACCCTCCAATCGGGTCCTGGGGTCGACCTCCAGCGTGGCTGCCTCCATGTTTTGGCAGCCTTGGAGGCGGAGCAATGATTTCACAGGTGCCCCACCTCCTTACAGCCTTAGCAACGCATACCATTCGCCAACCAGAAAACCTTATACCAAGTCGTCTTGTACTCTACGAGGAAACCGCCCTCTAGTACCTCTTCCTGGGCCAGCAGGATTGGTACGAACCCAGACCTGACTTCCCCAAGGTGATGTAAGTGGGAGAGGAGGAGCTCACCGGGCATGAAGGGCGGGACTTTAGAAAGAACCACCCTCTGCGCAGTCGCCTCAAGGGGTCCACTGGCAGGAATGTCCTACCTACGATGGGCACCCTTGGCCAAGGTCAGGTGCACTGCCTGCTCGGTCCATAGATAAAAGTCCACCTTACCATACATCCGGGAGGCAGCAACGATGGCTAAGGGGCCCCAGCCATGGCTTTTACGCACTCTTCAATAGTCATCTTGGGGTGGGTGTAACTTTTTACCCGAGGTTCTTTATCAGATGTTTGAAAGGCGACAGGGCCCCAAGAGCAGCAGGGGCTGAGGATACGACCACCCCTGCATAGGACCAGGAGGGCCCCACCACTGGCAAAGATTGTGTCGCCATAGTACCAAGAGCTACACCCACCCCCTTGATTTCAGTTGAAATGGTTTTGGTGGGGAGACTAAAGATAGGTTAATGAGGCCTCCCACCAGAAGCGGAAGAGGGAGACAGGGTGAAAGACAATCACACAAGCTTGATGGGTGCTTTACACTCAGTTGCGCAATGTTATTTTCCAGCAGCAAGGGGAGGGAGGGTATCTTCACCTGGGTATAAAAGCCACCTGGGCACAGTCCTCCAGTGATGGTATGAAAGAGTTAAGTTGGATCAAATCTTCATCTAGGCAGCTCCAGCTGACCTATGCCAGGCAATGAGGGGGAATGTGCAGGGGTTTTAATAAGCTTTAATCAGGTCTCTTTGCAACACACCCACACATCCTCAGCTCTTTGAAGTAGTCTCTGTCTTCCTCCCTTTGCCAATAACAACAACTAGGGCAACGTGCAGGGCTCTTAATGAGCTTTGAATAAGTTCCTCTGCAATGCATACAAGCCATCAGCTCATTGAAGTAGTCTCTCTCTTCCTCCCCCTGCCAATTGCAACAGTCCACAGGCACAATCACAGCACCCACCTCTGGATGTAAGTAAGTTCTTTGAGCTGTTTTTATATCTTCTACTCCCTCTCTGGAGGTAGAAGGTAATTAGTCCTGTAGCTACTGTCTGTAGGTATGGAGAGACATATTGTGTAGCAGTCTTACCCTTGATGGTAGTCTGTTGTCTCTCTTTTTCTCTCTTTCTCCTCCTCTTGCTGGTTCCAGGCCCTAGGTGTCAGGCTTCAGGGGTAGCAGGAAGGTCTCTCTCTCTCTGTCTCTTTCTCCCATTCCCTATTTATAAATTTCACCAGCTACCATAGTGGGATTTGAATTCATGTCTGCAGATCATTAGCCCAAGCTTACTAATCCAGTAATATTACCACTATGCCATTATCTCCTGCATTCCCTATTTATATGTGCTTGGACAATTAATACTTATCACCTGTTTCTCTTAACCTTAACAATTTATTTGACAAGACATTAACAGTAGTAACCCTGTTTCCAAACCCAGCATTCCCCATACCCAGCAGCCACAGGAACATATCCCCCAATACAGGAAAATGTTACATACATGGCAAAATTCTAAGTAAACATAATTAAAGCAGATAATTACCATATAAAGTACATCAACAATAGACTGCAGTCTGCTCATAGTGAAATTGTGAGACAATGTAGAGATGGACACTGTCAAAAATTCTATATGGCATTGCTATGACGTGGCAGATGATGTATGCCAGGCGGTCCAAATTCACAAGGGAAACTTGGTCACACTATCACAACAGTTTTGCAATTTGTATTTATTATGGGAAGACGTGTGCACTGGATTCAGAAGTAATGAGTCCACTAAGACGTTTAGAGATTTTAAAAATTAAATTAAAATAATTATTAACAAATATAAAATATCTCAAGGACAAACATAAGACTACAATTACTTAATACTATAAAAAATCCTAAAATTCCTAATTAACCTGACTCCCAGTTATACACCCCCTTTAAGGCAACAGTCCAAAATAAATTTTGGATTAAAAAAAACCCAGCAAGTTAACACAATACCCACTTGACAGTATTCCAAATGGCTCTCTCCAACTTTAGTTATTAGACATAACATACTTGTACACAAATGACTGGAGGCTTCCTGAAGGCTGATTCACACACTCCTGTTAGATCTAACATGGCCCCCAACATAGCCTTTCATTCTCCTTTATATATATTTCTCTCTCTTTAATATGTAAATTCTATTGTTCCATATATCTTTGCAACTATACCTTTCCCAAGTTTCATGTTGCCAATATTGTCAGTAACCTTTGGGAAAAATAAACACACTCCTTAGCCTTGCTTACCTGGCTAGTTGTAACCATCCCTTTGAAATCCAAACAATCCCTTCATTTATCTAAAAATGCAAATTCCCCTCACACCTTACATCCTAAGACAGCATCCATGTTTACTCATTAACATTTCAAGAACATTTCTACACGTGGCTTCTTTTGATAATTTCAAGCTTGTGGTCTATCTGACTCCAAATGTAATTAAATCACACATACAGAACCACCTACACTCATCCTCATAACCTACTTTACAATAAACCAGAATAATATTATGAAAATTATTTTACTTCCATAGCAGGCATATGACAAATCTGATGTTAATCCATATTGAATATAGAAGTGACAAGCAAGACTATGAAAAATAACTGTCGGGGAACAAAAAGAGACATAACAAAGGATTCAAAAGTGCCAAAAAAGCAAATTACCAGTTCAAGAAAAGGTAGGGCTGATCGAAGAGAAAAGAATAAAGGAATGGCTACCATATACCACTGCCTAGCCTTGATTTTCACAGAAACCTGTGACAATAGGAAAGAAAAGGGACATAAAGAGAAGGCAGAGTCATTGGATAAGATGGTATATACAACATAGTTGTGCTCAAAAAATGATGGAACTCAAAATGATTGTGATTGAAAATGTGTCAGGCTTGTTGTTCAGTGATGACATAACGGTGACTCTGACCAGAATTTGCCAAACATCCTTAGATATAGAATTTGTGGCAAAGGCCTTGAGGGTTGTTAATGTAATACCTCAGGTGTAACTCTAGATTGGTCAGCCTAATAGCAGTAGTGGTTAACTTTTCAAGACCAAAATACAAGATAACACAAGTACTCACCTGGAAAGACATAGGTTAATTAAAGGTATATAACATAAATATGATAGAACAGGGTGCACTGATGAAGGGACTATGATGGATGCTGTGTTCATCCATTTCCCACTTTCATGTTATGTGAAAGTTGAAGTAGATAAATGTACAAAGATAAAAAGTGTTATTCTGTGCTTTATACATAGAGGCATAGACTAAAAAAGCAAGACGTTAATTACATGGGTAGGGTTCAGCAGAGCTACACTAAGATTGTGTCAGGGATGAAAGGTTTTAGTTATGAAGAGAGAAACAGGAGCTCATGAGAATAAGGTTGAGGAGGTCTTAACAATGAGAGAAATTGGGAACAAATGTTCCCACAGACTGATTGAGTTGATAATTTGTATAAACTTATGATCAAGTAACATTTGCGCCACACAAGTGTCAGGCATTGACCATCTCCAACAAGAGAGAATCCAAACATCTCCCCTTGACATTCAATGGCATTACCACCGCTGAATCCTCCTCAATCAAAATTCTGGGGGTTTCCATTGACCAGAAACTGAACTGGACCAGCCATATACTGTGGTGACAAAAGCAGGTCGGGAATTCTGTGGCGAGTAACTCAGCACCTGACTCCCCAAAGCCTGTCCACCATCTACAAGACACAAGTCAGGAGTGTGATGGAATACTTTTCACTTGCCTGGATGAGTGCAGCTCCAATAACACTCAAGAAGCTTGACACCATCCAGAACAAAGCAGCCCGCTTGATTGGCACCCCATCCACCTTAAACATTTATTCCTCCACCATTAACGCAGTGGTAGCAGTGTGTACCACCTACAAGATACATTGCAGCAACTCACCAAGGCTCCTTCTACAGCACCTTCCAAACCTGCGACCTCTACCACCTCGAATGACAAGGGCAGCAGATGCATGAGAACACCACCACCTGCATGTTACACACCATCCTGACTTGGAACTATATCACTATTCCTTCATTATTGCTGGGTCATAACCCTGGAATTCCCTTCCTAACAGCACTGTGGGTGTACCTACACCACATGGCCTGCAGTGGTTCAAGGTGGCAGCTCACCACCACCTTCTCAAGGGGAATTAGGGATAGACAATAACTGTTGGCCTAGCCAGCAACGGCCACATCCCATGAAAGAATTTTAAAAATCACTGAAAGAACAATGGTACTTAGGAAATCTTTTGTAAGGCAGAGGGTTGTGATAACTTCGAGAAGACAGACAGGTTAGCTGAGTGGACAAATAGATGGTAGATGACATTTAATATGGATAAGTCTGAGGCAATATATTTTGGGAGAAAGTCAGGACATACCTAATGGAAAGACATTGAAGCATGTCTTAGACCTAAGGGTTCAAAGACATAATTTCCCGAAAGTCTTAGCATCTCTGAAGCCTTTAATACCATTCCAAATGGACTAAGGACCAAGATAAGGAATTTTTAAATCTGTGTAGCTCAGGACCATAGGTTAGGCTGCAGTTAGAATATTGCATCCAGTTTTGGATGCCTTGCTTTAGGAAGGGGATGAATGCACAAGAGATTTACAACAATACCAGGCTTGAGAGTCTTTCGATATGGAGAGAATGGAAAGACAGCCATTCTGTTAAAAGAAGGAAGGTTTAAAAGGTGCTGGCAGTGGTTAATAAAGGCACTTTTTTTTTGGGGGGGGGGGGGGGGGGGGTGGGTGGGTGGGGGGGAGGCGTGTGGGGAGGGGTTGGTGGAAACTATTCCTAGTAGTTGTTGAACTCATAAATAGAAGACATGCATTTAAGTTAATCAAAAGAACAAAGGGAAAGATTAACAGAATTTGTTTCATGCAGAAGCTAGTTAGGACATGAAATGCCCAGTCAGAAACAGTGGTAGAAGCATAATCCTTGAGAGAATTTTTAAAAGGGAAGTAGATAAATATTTGAAATAAACTTTTGAAAATGAAGTGGTTATAAGACAGGGAAATGGAACTCAAGTTAGCTCTTTCAGAGGCCTGGTACAGGCTCAATGGGCTGAAAGGTCCCGTGTTGTAATATTTCATGACTCTATGCAGCTCAACAAAGCACATTTATCCATTGAGCTATTGTGAGGGAGGTGATTTAATCATTTCAGTCTCAGTAGTGTAGACTGAAGAAAAAAAAAAATCAATAGTTTCTCAAATTTCTGAACATTTCATTTGAACATACTAAACACATTTTTCAAAACACAATCTTGTTTTGATCAAGTAATTTTTATGCACACTGAACAAACTTAGGTGGACCAATAAATCTCATCGAAACCAAGAAATTCCATCCTCCATATGAGGAAAGTGCATGTGTTAGGCTGAAGAACTTAAATAACTATTTTTGAATCTCATACACATCCAATGTCTCAAGTGCTCACAGTTTTCATTCATGGTAACACTGAAAGAAAGCTGCGTAAAGGAAGAACATTCTACATGGACTGCAGAAAGAAACAGCCTAATTATTGGAACCTGAGCATCTGGGGACAGAAACATTACTAACAATTAACTCTTAATGATTCGACCAGAACTCAGTTTCTCTGTCCCCAGATGCTGCCAGACCTGCTGAGTTTATCCAGCATTTTTGTTTTTATTTCAGATCTCCAACATCCGCAGTATTTTTCTTTTATTATTTTGACTGGAACTCTTAGTGCTTAGAAACATTTTTTAACAATCCTTTTTTATTTCAAACACTGACTTTTTTCTGGTTAAAAAAAGTCTATGAAACAGGACTAAGCATAAGTGCAGATAAAGTGGAAAATGCTGGAAAAGCTCAGCAGGTCTGACAGCATCTGTGGAGAGAGAAACAGAGTTAAAGTTTTGAGTCCATATGACTTCTTCGGAGCTAAAGATAAGTAGAAAGTGATGGAATTTATACTGTGTGAGATTGGTGGAGCAGGTAAAGCAGGATAGAAGGTCAGCGATATGTGGGGGCTAAGGAGAGATTGACAAAGATGTCATGGACATTAGACAAAGGGAGTGTTATTGGTAGTGGTAAAGGCTGACGAAGGTGCTGATAGCAGCATAAAGGTAAGAAAGTAGAATGTGTGAATAACAGAACAGGGGTCAGCATACTGTGAAAGAACAACATAGAACAAGTGACAGATGGCCCTTTTGGGGGTGGGGTGGGGTGGGGTAGGGGGATGGAGCAGTGGCTGTAGAAAAAGGATTGAGAAAGGGATAAAAAAGGGGATAAAACAATGAATAAATGAATAAGAATTTTAAAAATAAATTTTAATAAAGGGGTGAAGATGGAGGAGAAAGTTCATGGTCAGAAGTTATTGAACTCAATGTTAAGTCCAGAAGGCTGTAAAGTGCCTAATCGGAAGATGAGGTGATGTTCTTCCAGTATGCGTTGGGCTTCACTAGAACATTGCAGCAGGCCAAGGATGGACATGTGGGCATGAGAGCAGGATGGTGTGTTGAAAAGGCAAGCGACAGGAAGGTCTGGGTCATGCTTGCGGACAGACCGAAGGTGTTCTGCAAAGCGGTCACCCAGTCTGTGTTTGGTCTCCCCAATGTAGAGGAGACTGTATTGGGAGCAGCGAATGCAGTCAACCAAATTGAAGGAAGTGCAAGTAAAACACTGCTTCACTTGAAAGGAGTGTTTGGGCCGTTGGATGGTGAGGTGGGAAGAAGTAAAAAGGCAGGTGTTGCACCTTCTGCGATTGCATAGGAAGGTGCCGTGGGAAGGGGATGAGGTGTTGGAGGTGATGGATGAGTGGACCAGGATGTTACGGAGGGAATGATCCCTTCAGAATGCTGACGGGATTGGGGGGGGGGGGGGGGGGGGGGGGGGGTGAGGGGAAGATGTGTTTGGTAGTGGCATTATGCTGGAATTGGCAGAAATGGTGGAGGATGATCCTTTGAATGCAAAGGCTGGTGGGGTGAAGTGAGGACGAGGGGGACCCTATCATGGTTCTGGGAGGGGAAGGTGTGAGGGCAGAGGCGTGGGAGATGGGTCAGACACGGTTGAGGGTCCTGCCAACCACAGTTTTGGGGTTAAGGAAGAAGGAAGACATGTCAGAAACGCCGTTGTGGAAAGTGGCATCATCAGAACAGATGCAATGGAGGCGAAAGAAATGAGAGCATGGGGTAGAGTCATTACGGGAAGCCAGGTGTGAGCAGCTGTAGTCGAGGTAACTGTGGGAGTTGGTAGGCTCATAATAAATATTGGTGGACAGTCTATCACCAGAAACGGAGACAAAGAGAGGTCAAGGATGGGAAGGGAAGTGTCGAAGATCGACCATGTGAAGGTGATAGAGGGGTGGAAATTGGAAACAAAATTGATACATTTTTTCAGGTCCAGACGAGAGCATGAGCATGATGTACCGAAAGAGTTGTGGTAGAGGGCCTGAGTAGGATTGGAACAAGGAATGTTCCATATACCCCCATAAAGAGGCAGGCATAACTGGGGCCCATGAGGATACCCATAGCCACACCTTTTATTTGGAGGAAGTGAGACAAATTAAAGGAGAAATTGTTCAGTGAGAGAACAGGTTCAGCCAGATGGAGGAAAGAGGTGGTGGTGCTTTTATCTAAGCATAAGTGCACTCTTTAAAATTAGTTATTTGTTTTTCTATAATAATGGTATATATTTTTAGGCATAGAAGTTATAAAACATAAGCAGGTCAACCAGTCCATGTTGGGACAAAAGCAAAATACAGGAAATGTTGGAAATCTGGAATAAAAATGGAAATACTCAGGAGGTCTGGCATCTCCTGTGGAGGGAGAAACAGAGTTCGCATTTTAGGTCGCTGTTACTTTGCTTTACCCTTCTCCAACATTTCTCTTGTGAAAATACAGGACCAGTGCCTTTGGAAACTTAAGTTGTTAATGTGCAACAATTTTGAAGTTTTCCTTCATATCTTTGCCCTCCTGAATCTAGATTGTTCTCTTTTAAAATGAAAATGGCCTGCATTTTTCCATCAGACCTTTGCCTGGGTATGAATGATACACTTTGAAGGATATTTGGAAACAAGATTACCAGCTGTTTCTTTTAAGCTCTGTTGGAATTTTTGGACACCTTTGTGTAATTTATTTACTTTTATCAAGGACTTTAAATTTGGATAGTTTGTTATGTAGTTTTATCATGGCAATTTTTTGATTGCTGTATCTTCATTTTATTCAGTTATGTATATCCTTTGATATTTTATGTATGAAATTAAACCCCATAACTGATGTTTGAGAGGCTTCTATTATTTCCATCCAAAAATATTGCTACGAAAGATCATTTATTTGTCATTGTTGGATCTTTGAGATGCCTTGGGCACTTTTTATGTTTGCAATCACCCTGAAGGACGGAATATTTCTTTTTTAGTTTCACCATGAAGCATTTCCACACCTAAATTACCAGTTCAGCATGTGAAAAACTGTTCTTCCCTAGCAAGGTAATGGGATTCAAGCTTCAGAAGAACATCTACTGTGTGACGCCTTAAAAACTATATGCAAGAGATAAAAGCAAATGAAACTGATGATTTGTGAAGCATCAAAGAACAAGTTGCATGAAAGAACTTGTGTCTGAATGGTACACTTGGAACATGGCTATATAGGACTGGAATTCAATCAGAGTGCTGATAAGAACACACTCTCAACATATGAAAAACAAAACTTAATTGTTTTACTTGGAATATAGATTCAAAAACACCCAGTTCCAAACCACACTCCTGAAGAAAATGCTAATGACCATTTTAATTACATTCATTAGACAGCATGTAGGCAATCCTGATGGCTCTGCTGATCATGTGATACACATAATGAACTTGACTTTCAGAATAAATTTACCTAGTCTTTAATTTTAAAAGCTTCGAATAGTTGAGAATTGGTATATCCAAAAGCTGTAATGAGGTAACATTACACTGTATTTTTTAAACAAGTTTTTTTAACTTAAAGTGCCCGAGATCTAAAGCAAAACTAGAGAATGCTGGAAACATTCAGCAAGTTAGGTAGCATTTGTAAAGGAACAGATACTGTTAACATTGCAAGAGTAGACCTTTGTCAGCACAAAGCAGAAAGGCTATGCTTGCACTGTTAAACAATGATGTACACTGAAAATATCTGAATAAAAGGAATAAAACACAATCATTTTTTTAAGGACTGAAGTTTTTTTTATTTGAGAAACAAATGCTTATTGTCACATTTTTTACAGTATTTGGGGAAACAATACTGATAATAACAACACAATTAGAATAATCTTAGAACACATGCCAGTTTATAACATATTGGAGAAACCTAGGACGATATACCAGTGACAGGTAGGTACTATTGCTCTTTCACTAACTTGAAAGATCTATAGCTAATAAGTACCACTGTATCTTCATCCAAGTGGAAGACTCCTGACAACATTACTGGTGTAATAGTTTTCAGTATATGGTGGACTGATAACATTTCAGTGCTTACACAAAGAGGTGTCAAAATTGTTCACATTTCCTTTTAAAAAAAAAAGGCATAACAGAAACAAAAAAGTATGTGTATATATATATATATATTTTATATATATATATATATATATATATATATATACACACACACAATCATTTTAAAAGCTGCAGTTTTTCAATATGGTTACTATTAATATTGAAATCTATTTTGCAAAAAAAATGTCAACTGCATTTTAAAATCAATGGAATGTTAGCCAGTCAGATAACAGAATAGCAGCATGAGTGCCCACATTTGAGTGACGTCTTGAATAACTGATCTAACAGCCATACACAGGTGCAAACACATCATTTTCTTATAATTGTAACCTTTTCTAAGAACTATATGAAGACATTGAAGCAGCAGACAATTACCAACTTACAGTAAACTATAATTAATATAAGGCTTACATGGTAAAGATCAGTAACAATGTATCCAGGCAACTTATCCTTTTCTAAGTACCGATACTAAAGGTAACATTCTTAAGACAATGGATACTGGAATATCCCCCCACATCAATAAACATGAAAATCAATAGCTCGGTGTCATGATACAAACTTCTGATGAGGAAATTTTACTACTTGGAAAAATACTAAGGAACTCTTTTATGATCTAGTGATGTAAACAGAATGAAAAGACACCTGTTTGGGTTGGAATGGGAAACGTTTTTAAATCAGTGGTGCGTTTTCCACACAAATTGGTAAAACCAAGGGAAATGGAATGAAGATACTTCCTATTTCGGTGAATCAAAATATCAATTACAGCAAATTTGAAATGTGTAACACTTTACACAGATTAGTTTTGTAAAAGTTAACAAATAAATAATCCCTTTGTAGCAATTAAAAAATCAATTTTCCAATTAGCTACGGGCTTCTTTTAGATGGCAAGTTGCTGATCTTGGCTGGGTCATTGTATATAATACTGAATAATGAGGTGAAATAAGCATCAGGAAGGAGGAAGTGGGTTGTAACTTGGGACATGTTTCAGCTTCAATTCTTAGAGAGCAGCATTATCTGAGGCCACTGAGACATTTGCTGCTTATCCGTTTCAGAGCTAGAAACAAGACATAACCTGAGAAGCAAGATTCACAAGGTGAAGGAAACCTGTGCCGCTACAGAAAAATTTTAACTTAAATTAAAATTGTTGACATTCTCCATTTTAACCCATGTTTGAGTCTGATCTAGATGACATGATGTCCCGTATTCAATATTAATAATGTTAAAAAATCTCATGAAAATATCAATGCATGATGGTATTATCCAATCAACTCCTTCAATACATCAATGCAAAATTTCTCGGCAACAGCCGAAGAATGAACCACATATTTAAGCCACAATTCATTGTAAATAAAGAAATATGGAAAATTGACTTAAACAGTAGCTGAAACAATAGTCAGATAATAAAGGCTTCATTTGCTCAATTCTGCAGAAAGCTCCTCCTTCAGCTCCAGAACCAACTACCTTCAAAGTCCCAGTAAACAGCAGGCAGAAGCCATGGTAACCTAGTAGTATGTCTAACAGTGGATGTATTCATTTCTAGGCATCTTACAGAGTGCTTAAATCCATGAATTGGTAAATATGGACCTATTAGTATGGTGCTGGAAGTTGAATTTTTTGGGGGCAGGGAAGAGCTAAAAATAAAAAAGGAATTAAACAATGCTTGGGATAAAAGGTTTGGCAGAACAATCTTGAAATACAGCTCAGTGCACTGATTCAGTAACTATAAGGCACTATACCCAGAGTATCTCATTCAACATATTTCTGCATTATAGTTGCACACACCAGAACTAGAACTAACGATCATAAAATAATTTACCTCTCCCTCCCAAAAAGCCACGTGTATTAAGAACAAATATTGCAAGGTACAATGAATAAAGTAGAAATGTACAGGTTTCAAAGGTAATTTGAAACTGCAACACAATAGGACTGATAAAATTACCTAAGCATCAACTGGGACTTGTGAATTTAAGAAAGGCATCAGAGTGAAAAGCATAATTTGGAAACTTTCTGAAGTTGCTTTATGATCATTTAAATAAATGATAGGTGCTACATTCTATTCCAAATTGTTTCATCTCCATTGTAATTAGTGCACTTCATTGACTTGAAACTCAACATTGATCAGAAATGTTGAGGAGTTTCCTCCTCCTCCTCACGTTTCCAATCATTGGAGTCAACTTCAGTGCTCAAATTTGAATAGAAACTAATTTTGTGTGCAGCTCCAGCTCGGCATATTCGCCAGTCCAACAGCATTCACCACAACTCTTGTTATCTCTAAGATAAAAGCAAAAAACTGTGGATGCTGGAAATCCAAAACAAAAATAAAAATAAAAATACCTGGAAAAACTCAGCAGGTCTGACAGCATCTGCAGAGAGGAACACAGTTAACGTTTCAAGTCCATATGACTCTCTATTGAAGAGTCATATGGACTCGAAACGTTAACTGTGTTCCTCTCCGCAGATGCTGTCAGACCTGCTGAGTTTTTCCAGGTATTTTTATTTTTGTCTTGTTATCTCTGTTGAATTCTGAATTTCTGTTGTCAGGAGTTCATGTGTATTGGAGAAGATAAACAATAGGAAAGGAACAATAGAACAAAAGGGAAGGTGGGGAAAACAGAAAAGAAGATGCGAATATAAAGAAAGAAAATGAAAGAAGTGTATAGCTTGTTCGGAGCATCTTACCTTTAACTCAGGCCTTTAGCACACAGTACTTAAGAGATTGTATTTTTACAATTGCCTGACAGAAAGATAACCATCTCAGGCAAGCTTCCTAGAAGGTGGAGTCAACCCACACTAATTTCATGAGAACCACTCAACAAAACTAGTAGGGGCCTGAAATCAGGCCACTTCCCAGTCATAATATTTTCTGTACTATAGAGTGAATGCAGTTAAAACATAAAAAAATAGATCCATGGGATTATGCAAGTGAAGAAACAAAAGTCACAAAGAAACAAGAAAACATTTTGCTAATTATATCTCAAAAACACTAGGCACTGCACATCTTTTACTTTACCATGATAAATCTCACATACTAGGAATAACTGTCTTTTTTTCCTTTCCTGTTATTTCTCTCTCTTGGATGGACGTTGACTCTTTGCATGATCTCTACGTTCTGAAAATGGATCACACTGTGAAACCAAATTTCAACAGTAAGCTTTTATTTTACTTCAGTAGCAATCTATTCTACAGTACAAAATTGTAAAAATACTTCAAAGTGAAAGAGAAAGGATTCCTCTCCCACCGTGGGAAGAGCAGATCTATTCACAGTTTGTGGGATAGATCATTCATTTCAGTTGTTCTAAGTTCAAATGAATTTTGCACTCAACACACCCACAAGGACTTGTTCTTTTTCTTAAATGATAATTGGGTTATATTTATAATTTAGACATCTGGATCTGTTCTATTTTTCATCTGTTCCTATTTTCACCCTACATGGACAAAATTGTCGCTGCAATTTTCCACGAAAAATAAAAATTCTTCGAAAAGAAAAGAACTAATCTTCTATTTGTATGGTTAAAGGTAGTAAACAAAAATGGCTTTACAATTATGAGGTTTATAAAACTGTTAAGTTTTGGGACTGTCTTTAATTAAAGGTAAAATGAAGGTGGTCATGTAATATGTTCTGAAGTCTGCCTGATAGCAAGCCTGGGTGGTTTGATTGTTAGAGATTAGAGGGGGCCCAGATTGTTTTATTGGGAAGAAGGTGCAAGACGTTTACACTTGGAGACAATGGCAGCAGCCGGTGTGCTGACATTGGCTAGACTATGTGTCTCCAAAGTCTCAGAAATGTGTTGAGAATCTCAGGTTGTAATCAGTTGTGATTTAAACTGTGCATTTACCTCCAAGATTAAACAGAGTTAAGAGTCTCACAGAGAGCTCATCAGTATTTCTAGCTGGATACAAGGCCCATGTGATTCACATTGCCATTGAGATGGGCTTTGAGAGGAAAAGGGCCTAAGATAAACTTGAAAACTCACAAACAGGGCTAGTCTTTTCAGGATCAGGGAGAAGGAGAGCAGATATAGGCGGCAAGACACTGTGGTTCACCACACAGGAATGCAGATGGGAGGTGGTGCTCTGATTGGAAAGACCAAATTCATGAGGAGTTAAAACAAGGCTGGAAGATTTGCCTAACTTAGATAGAGAAAGAATCTCCGGGGGAAAGCCTCACTTTGAAAGACAGTTCTGAGATTAAAAGCTCCCAGGTCGAGAAAGGACAAAAACAGAAGTAAACCCTAGGGAGCAAAGAATCACTGGTTTCGGGACAATTGAATATCTACTTAAAGGACAATGTAAAGTATATCTGTGAGGTGTGTTTTTTGGTTGTATTTAAAGTCTGTCGTTTAAAGTTTAAGTTGTCTACAAAAAGAAGCAATTAATTAAGAGTGCTTTTAGTCTGTTTGCTACAGTAAATGACTTAATGTGTGAAATTGCGTATTGTCATCTTTTCAGCTATTAGCTGGAAGTTCAAATTTATTTTTAAAAGTTAACGGTCTCTACGGAGATCATAACACTTCTCTTTGGTTAATGCTTTCTGTGATCTAATGAGAGTGCCTGTGGGTAGAAAGCATCTATAAAAGGGAAGGATATGAATTAAGTATACAGACTGAAACTTATTGGCATGAAATTACAGTAACTAAGTAAACAAGCTATAACAACCTATAAACATAAACTTGGTATTAAAATATGCACTTGCTTCAGCACATAAGTTATTTGTAACCACCAGTATTAAGCATCTTTTAACAATTGTGTCTTCCAAGCATACTATGAAGCATACTTTTGTCAGGAGGGATTAGTAATCGAACACAAACACTGTCCTACCCCAGTAACCAGTTAACATAACATTTTTCAGTTTAATTGCATTCAGCACCTTAATCTAGTAATATTTATGATAAGTATATTATATGAAAATACGGTTCATTAACTAGCACCTCTCATTCACAACCCAATGCTAAGATTAATTTACAAATGATGTATGTGAGAGAAATCACTATCTACCAATTATGTTTAAGGCTTTTAGGTTTCTTGTCAAGATTATCTCAACTGGGACAGAACAGCTCAGCTGTAACTCCTTTTGACAACAGTTGGCAAGACTCCTATCTTGTCAAGAAACGCATTTATATACAGTTGTATTATTGTTTTTTGGGTAAAAAAATTAAATCTTTCATTACAAGTCCCTGGGAGTTACTAATTCCTTTTTAAAGCAACATTAGCTCCATTTAATTTCACAATGGCCAATGTTGAAACACGTGCATCTCAAATCAAATGCACATCCTTATCTGTGGCTATTACAGCATTAATTCAAACTAAATTATTCAGAACTTCTGACATCATCTAAAAGTTAAAAACCAAAGTAAGGTGGCTCTGTAAAAGTGATATTTAAAAATGTTAAGAATTCCATTTCTTAAAAATAGAAACAAATAGCTATTGCTCTGTAGGTAACAGAAGGCTGGATTCTCTGTTAAGGTAATGGCGATTTCTGGACATTCTGGTTTGAGCAGATGCCATTTAACATAGCAAAGGGAAAGGTCCCATTAAGGCCATGTTGAGTCCATTTGCTAAAACTGAAATGCCAAAAAACAAAAAAACAGATAACATACACATTTAATCAAAAAAACACATTCACTCATTCACAATTCATGGTGTTACGATTCAGTTATACAAAATACTGTACCATATGCTATATTACTCAATATGGAACACTGCTCTTTTATATAGTGTTGTAACATTTCCATTTTTTGAAGGACTGCTAAGTGCATTGCATACTAATAGCAACTGCTGTGAGGGAAACAATAGAATGAATGACTGGCTATGCTGCAGCAAACCACTTCTAATAGTGCTGTGAAATAAAAGAAAATAACGAAGGCAGGGCAGTGGACTTGATGCAACATTTCCAATATCACATTGGGTCATTTGATCTCCACAGTCTTATCTCTTACTTCGGGTTATGTGAAAGAACATTAGTGATTGATTTTATAGTTATCTTATTTTTGAAGTCTTATCTTAGCATTGCTACAAATATTTCCTCCTGACTTCATGTTAATTTAAAAGTGAACTCAATTTTTGCACTAAAACCACTCCCCTGCAGTACTCCCACCCCAGAAATTAGTCAACAAGGAGATGGCTGGTTTACTGTTGAGCTATTGCTCTAAATAGTTTTTCCAAACAAAATCGTTTACCACTCAACATGCAAGCTTACCAACAATTAAAAAATATTTTGGTTATGAACCTGTACGCAGTGACATCAGAAAACATACTGTATATAAAATAAAAATGCGCTACAAAGATACTTCATTTTTAAGTGAATAAGTTGGCAGTGAATTTAACCGTGACCTAAAATACTTTCCTTTCAGTTATTTCACCCTCAGCAGTTGACGAGGTGGAGGGAAAGTCAGTCATATTATGGCCCATCATCTGTCCCAACATGAATAAAACACGAGCTTCATGTTCTCTATCACTTTGTCTCATCCTTTCCTCCATTTCCATACGGAGTTGCTCAAGACGAGCGAACCGTTCTTCTGATGCCTCCATGTAACGAAGAAATTTTTCATCAGCAGCTTCACTATAGCGAATGAACTTCTCCATCATACCATCCATTATGTCCTCCAGTGAGTGTTTCTTTGCTTTCTTGGGCTGAGGATTAAGTGGCACAGATGAATGGGCACGTCGCACACGGGGAGCTGGGGGCAAAAAAAACCCAATAAATTTGAAACATATCCCACTCAACCAAATGGGCTATACAAACCTAACAAGTCTTATTTTGTTCATGATGTATAACAAAAGTCTGGGAAAGACCAGATGTTCTATAAAGCCTATTCTATATTATCACGACTTAACTTCAATACACCATGGCCCCTTCCTGCAGAACTCCACAATCTCCTAGGAGAGAGAAAGAAATTAGGCCAATTTAGGAAATGCTCTGGAAAAATCCTCTAATTTCCAAAGGCAATCAACCAAATTTTGGGACACCATGGTAGCTGGGAGACGCATCCTCCAATACCACCTACCCTCTTTGTAGTTCTGTTGAAATGGGCTATTGAGACAATAATTTGATGCTGCATCTCAAATAAAAAGCTATGTATCTTTGCCAATTTATAAGTTACGCACCTGCTTTTTAAATAATTTACTGCCAATTTATAAAGAGAAAGCTTTTGAGTGTTCACAAAGTAGCTGTCATTCAAAAACCAGATAGTTGCCTTCAAATAGGATTTGAGCCTTATTCCCAAATACAGACTTAAAATTTCCAATGTTCAGTTTAAACAATAACAAATTATATTTATATAGCATTTTTAATTCAATAAAATGTCCCATCGGAGAGTTTCATCGGAAAGTTATCAAGCAAAATTTGACATCAAGTCACGTAAGATGACAATAGGGCAGATGCCCAAAAGCTTGGCAAAGAGGTAGGTTTGAAGGAGTGTCTTAAAAGTGAAAGAGGTGCAGAGAGGCAAAGAGTTTTAGGGAGGAAATTCCAGAGTCTAGGGCCTTGGCAGTTGAAAGCACGGTCACCGAAGTGGAGCTGTTAAAACCAGGGACACTCAAGAGACCAGAATTAGAGGAGGATTAATATTTCTTGAGGGTTGTTGGGCAAGAGAATACAGAAGTAGGGATGGGTGAGGCCATGGGTGGACTTGAAAGCAAGAAAACATCTATTACAGGCCTTTCATTGGAAAATTTGTGACAATATTCTACATGCAGTTGTGCATACCATTGACTGCAGTAAACAGTCAACAACCTTAACGTTTATTGGATTTCACCTGAATCACGAAGATCTGTTTAAAAAATTCCCCTCAATATTTTGATAGGGTTCTCCTTTTCATACCTTATTGCTCATCAGTTTTAAGGGATTTGTTCCATGAAAAAGTAATAAAAATGGTACAGATGGGTACTCTTTCGATTCATGCACCCGTTTAAAAGCCCACCGTTAAATAATTAATCACTTAGTACTTAGTCATTTTGTGAGAAGCAGTGTCTCCTTGGAGGTGTATCAATAATCAAACTTAAAATACCAAGGTAAAGGCAAAATACTGTGGATGCTGGAAATCTGAAACAGGAACAAAAAATGCTGGAAAAACTCAGCAGGTCTGACAGCATGTGTGGAGAGAAAGACAGAGTCAATGTTTCGAGTCAGTATCTGAAGAGTCATATGGATTTGAAACGTTAACTCTTTCTCTTCACAGATGTTGTCAGACCTGCTGAGTTTTTCCAGCATTTTTTGTTTCTGGTAAAATACCAAAGTGTGCCAGCACTTATTTGAACTTAGAAACAATATTGTTTGAAGATGAAATTTCATGCCCATTTTAGTGCTTTTTATTTGTTCATGGGATGTGGGTGTCGCTGGCTAGGCCAGCATTTACTGCCTATCCCTAAATGCTCTTGAGAAGGGGGTGATGAGCTGCTTCTCAAAAGTCATTAATGTTGATTAATGTGTGACCACATAAACATGACTGTCTTCCACTTCCCCTCTTATTTACATGTTGGGATGTGTATTTACGTAGATTCTTTCGACGCACAGAAGATATCCACCAGGCAGGTCTTCACAGGTCGACCTTCCTAATCACAAAAGTGTCCGACTGTAAGAGGCCACCAATGAAAACACCACTGATCCAATCAGCAAACTGAAACCATTAACCAATAAGCCAATTGTAGTGCCTGAAAAGATAATTCTGCAAGAAGTTATTTTAATTATGTTTTATAATAGTATGAGGAATATCTTTACTGAGATCATATTCTGAAATCATGTAAAGAGATTTAAAGAAAAAAATCCAAATTTCTTTCAACTTGGTTACAGAGTTCAGACACTTCAAATGCATCACTGTCAATTCCCAACAAGATGCCATGAAAACAAATTATCAGCTATTTTGGGATTATATAGTTAATAATTCACATGTTTTAGAATATGACTCTTAATTTTAGGGATATAACTTTTAGGATGGAGATTAAAGTGTTAAATACAAGTTAAAAAGAAAAGCCTGGTTAAGAAACAGATAAATCTGTGAACGCAGATCATCAAGACTAGGTTTAATTAACCTGTGTTTATCATATAAGGTCAGAGTTAACAATGAAAATGAACTTAAATAATGAGTGACCCATTTCTGGACTTCTTGGTAGAGCCAGAGTTCTATTGTTATCTTCTTTAAAAAATCAAAAAACTAACAATCTAGAAAAGATAGTTGTAAAACTCAATTAGCAATATAAATTATTCACGAGGGACAGAGTTATAATGTTGTTGTCTGGCGCACTGACCTCTACCTCGCAGAGGCTGAGCGTCAACTCGCAGACACTTCCTCCTACCTCTCCCTGGACCATGACCCCACTACTGAACATCAAGCCATTGTTTCCAGGACCTCATCTCCTCTGGAGATCTTCCTTCCACAGCTTCCAACCTCATATTCTCCCAACCTCAGACGGCCCGCTTCTACCTCCAACCCAAAATCCACAAACAGGACTGTCCTGGCAGACCGATCGTGTCAGCCTGTTCCTGCCCCACAGAACTCATTTCTTGCTATCATGAATCCATTCTCTCTCCTCTTGTCCAGTCCCTTCCCACCTACATCCGTGATTCCTCTGACACCCTACATCATATCAACAATTTCCAGTTCCCTGGCCCCAACTGCTGCCTCTTCACCATGGGCGTCCAATCCCTCTACACCTCCATCCCCTACCAGGATGGTCTGAGGGCTCTCCGCTTCTTCCTTGAACAGAGGCCCGAACAATCCCCATCCACCACTACTCTCCTCCGTCTGGCTGAATTTGTTCTCTCACTGAACAATTTCTCCTTAAACTCCTCTCACTTCCTCCAAATAAAAGATGTGGCTATGGGTACCCACATGGGCCCCAGTAATGCCTGTCTCTTTATGGGGTATGTGGAACATTCCTTGATCCAGTCCTACTCCGGCCCCCTCCCACAACTTTCTCCGGTACATTGATGATTGCTTCGGTGCTCTCGTCTGGACCTGGAAAAATTTATTAATTTTGCTTCCAATTTTTCCTCCATCATTTTCACATGGTCCCTTCCCTTCCTTGACCTCTCTGTCTCAATTTCTGGTGATAGACTGTCCACCAATATTCATTACAAGCCTACTGACTCCCACAGCTACCTCAACTACAGCTCCTCACACCCCGCTTCCTGTAAAGACTCCATCCCATTCTCTTAGTTCCTTCGCCTCCATTGCATCTGTTCTGACGGTGCCACTTTCCAAAACAGTTCCTCTGACATGTCTTCCTTCTTCCTTAACTGAGGCTTTCCACCCACTGTGGTTGACAGGGCCCTCAACCGTGTCCGGCCCATCTCCCGCGCATCCACCCTCACACCTTCCTCTCCCGCTCAGAAACATGATAGGGTCCCCTTGTCCTCATTTATCACTCCACCAGCCTCCGCATTCAAAGGATCATCCGCCACCATTTCCGCCAACTCCAGCATGATGCCACCACCAAACACATCTTCCCTTCACCACCCCGGTGGCATTCCACAGGGATCGTTCCCTCCGGGACACCCTGGTCCACTCCTCCATCACCCCCTACACCTCAACCCCCTCCCACGGCACCTTCCCATGCAACCGCAGAAGGTGCAACACTTGCCCCTTTACTTCCCCTCTCCTCACCATCCAAGGGCCCAAACACTCATTTCAAGTGAAGCAGCATTTCACTTGCACTTCCCTCAATTTAATCTAGTGCATTCGCTGCTCCCAATGCAGTTTCCTCTACATTGGAGAGACCAAACGCAGACTGGGTGACCGCTTTGCGGAACACCTTCGGTCTGTCCGCAAGCATGACCCAGACCTCCCTGTCACTTGCTATTTTAACACTCTACACTGCTCTCATGCCCACATGTCCGTCCTTGGCCTGCTGCAATGTGAAGCTCAACGCAAACTGGAGGAACAGCACCTCATCTTCCGATTAGGCACTTTACAGCCTTCCGGACTGAATATTGAGTTCAACAATTTTAGATCATGAACTCTCTCCTCCATCTCCACCCCCTTTCCGTTCCCCCTTTTTTCCAATAATTTATATAGATTTTTCTTTTCCCACCTATTTCCATTATTTTTAAATGTATTTCCATCCATTGTTTTATCTTTGCCTTTTAGCCTATTTCGATCCCTTCCCCCCACCCTACCCCCACTAGGGCTATCTGTACCTTTATTATCACATTCCTTAGATAACATCACCAGCTTCAACACCTCTTTGTCCTTTGACTATGACATCTTTTGGTGATCTTCACCTATCACTGACCCTTTATCCAGCTCTACTTGTCCCACCCCCTCTTAAACCAGCTTATATTTCACCTCTTTTCTATTTTTCCTTAGTTCTGTTGAAGAGTCATACGGACTCAAAACGTTAACTGTGTTCCTCTCTGCAGATGCTGTCAGACCTGCTGAGTTTTTCCAGGTATTTTTATTTCTGTTTTGAATTAATCTACACTTGGAGAGGTAGGGATTAATCAAGGACAGTCCGTGAGGTTTTGTTATGGGGAGGTCATGTCTGACCAATTTGATTGAATTTTTCGAAGAGGTGACCAGTTGTGTAGATGAGGGCAATGCATTTGACGTAGTCTACTTGGACTTCAGAAGGCTTTTGATAAGGTCCTGCATGGGAGACTGATAACGAAGGTAAGAGCCCATGGGATCCAAGACAATTTGGCAAATTGGATCCAGAATTCGGTTGAGTGGCAGGAAGCAGAGGGTGATGGTCAAGGGATGTTTCTGTGACTGGATGCCTGTGTCCAGTGAGATTCCACAGGGATCGGTGTTGGGTCTCTTGCTGTTTGTGGTATATATAAATGATTTAGACTTGAACTTAGGAGGGTTGATCCGTAAGCTCGTGGATGACACAAAAATTGGCGGGGTGGTAAATAGTGAGGAGGATAGCCTTATCTTACAGGAGGATATAGACGGGCTGATCAGATGGGCTGATCAGTGGCAAATGGAATTTAATCCAGATAAGTGTGAGGTGATGCACTTGGGCAGGACAAACAGAGCATGGGAATACATGATGAATGTATGGTAGGACCCTGGGAAGTACTGAGGCTCAGAGGGACCTTGGTGTGCATGTCCACCGGTCCCTTAAAGTAGCGGGACAGGTGGATAAAGTGGTTAAGAAGAGATATGGTATACTTGCCTTTATTAGCCGAGGCATAGAATATAAGAGCAGGGAGGTTATGCTGGAACTGTATAAAACGCTGGTTAGGCCACAACTAGTGTTGCATGCAGTTCTGGAATCCGCATTTTTGGAAGGATGTGATTGCACTAGAGAGGGTGCAGAGGAGATTCACCAGGCTGTTGCCTAGGCTGGAGAGTTTTAGTTATGAGGAGAGATTGGATAAACTAGGGTTATTTTCCCTGGAGCAGAGGAGATTGAGGGGGACATGGTTGAGGTGTATAAAATTATGAGGGGCATAGATAGAGCAGACAGGAAGGAACTTTTCCCCTTGGTGGAGGGATCAATAACCAGGAGGCATAGATTTAAGGTAAGGGGGAGGAGGTTTAGAGGGGATGTGAGGAAGAATATTTTCACCCAGAGGGTGGTGGGAATCTGGAACTCACTGCCTGAAAGGGTGGTAGAGGCAGAAACCCTCATAACATTTAATAAGTATTTGGATGTGCACTTGCGATGCCATGGCATACAAGGCTATGGGCCTAGTGCTGGAAAATGGGATTAGAAAGGTTGGGTGCTTGATTGACTGGCGCAGACTCGATGGGCTGAAGGGCCTTTTTCTGTGTTGTAGGCCTCTATGGCTCTATGACATGGGCTGCAGAATCAAAGAGTTGTTTTGAAATTAAAATGATTTGTTTGCATTTCCGTTTGAACCATTCGAAAGCATGCCACGTTGCCATAGTGATTCAGGCTGGAGTCTTGGTTAGAAGGTTCTTTTGCTTGATTTATCTGTGCATTTGCTAACGGAAGCAAGCAGTTCAGTTTGGGGAACAGACAGAGGCCATTGTAGCTTTGCTTTGGTGTAGATTGCATCTCATCGCATTGAGAGAGCCAACACAAGGTGATAGTCATGCATAGATAGGGCAGTTCAAGCACAGAAAATACTAACTTCATTATTCACCATTTGAAATGCAGATAGGATTCTCTCTCAGTTGGGAGTTTGAGAGGAAAAAAGAGCCGGAAGAAAAGCAGCTCTAGCTTGGAGCTAGTGGAAGAAATCTACAGTAGTCCTCACAGAGCCGTGTAGCAGAAAGCAGTCAGCAGAATTAGCTTGGAAAGCTGTGGGAAGGCAGTTAGGTATCTACCGGCAACTTGAACAAGGAGCTGAGGCATCCACAGTTGTGAGGTTTGCAAAGAAAAGGTGGAGAGCTGCGTAGGCAAGAAGGACCCTCATAGAATCTTACCTCAGAGGATAGCTGGAACACTTAGGAGAATTAAAGTGAATTCCGAAGGGCTGTGGCGTACCTTTGGATTGGTCTCTCGAGAAGTGAATGCACCTTCAAGGTTGTTTTAATGTATAAGGGAATGCGTAGTGAGGGGAAGTAAAAAGTAAAACTGAGTTCATTATATACGTAGTTGTAAACTATAGTGTTAATAGCACTTACTTTGTTTAATTCTTTTTGATATACAATAAAGTTTGTTTTATTTTAAAGCATGAAATCTCATGGCGTATTTCTGTCAGTTAATTGCCGGGTGTATGGATTTCTTCTTTAAATGTTAACGGTTCTTAACAACTCCAAAATAAAAGATTCTAGTCTCCAAGTTTGTTCGCACAATAGATTTATCATTCTATGCTGTTTTTTGTTCTTATGGAATGCTATTAACCAGTAGTTCTAGAATCAAGAATGCTAAGTACACAAGGAGGCCATTTGGCCCTTTGCACCAATTCTTTAAAAGAGTTTCTGGTCAGCTGTTTCCTGTGCAGTCAACAATAGGTTTTGTGCAAGACTTGGACTGCTACATAAAAGTAAACAACAAGGAGATTACTATTAAAATATAGTGGTCTGATTCATTGCCAGTTTTAACTGTACCCTCTGACTGAAGTTAAAGTACATAGATTTCTCACAAATATCCTGAATTTTCCAACACATGTCTGCCACATCCAATAACAGCCCCACTAGCCACCGAAAAACATATTTTCATTTGACCAATAGATATAGAAATTCCTATAAAGGCAAGGGTTTTGTTTTCTACTACCTGCCTTTTTGGAAAGGGAACGTACAAAGTATCATATAACTCAATGAATAATTAAGAAGTTGATCCATAAAGAGCTGAGATTTTAGTATGATTGCAAATGAGTGATTCACCTGAATAGAATCGCTTCAAGACTAAATAATAAAGCAATGCATTTTTTCCAAAGCCTGCTATCTTGATTTGCTTTAATAGTTACAACAAAAGCAGGGGCAACACGGCCTTCATCTCAAAAGGTGACGTTAATGCAATTTTGCTTGCATATCCGCACTTACATTTTCACACTCAAATATGCATCGTCTGCTGGCAACTGGACAGGCATAAAAGCACCCAGAGACAAAATGCATTTCATTTTTTACTCACTGATCAATTAAGATAGATGACTATTGGATTTTCCAGATCTATGTGAAAAACGATTTACCAGTATTGCATCACAAATATTCAAAAGCAAATGTCAGAAATATTCAGCAGGTCACGGAGCATCTGTGGAGAGAGAAACAGTTAACAATTCAGGTCGATGACCTTTCATCAGAATGGGGAAAAGTTAGAAATGTAATGGATAAATGTAATAACAAGTGAAACGGGGGAGGGTAGGGATACGAATAAAGGGAAGGACTATGATAGGGTGGAAGACAGGAGAGATTAAATGGCAAAAGATCTAAATAGTCGTTTGGTCGTACAGAACTTGAGTATTGCTGAAAAAAGAGATACGTCTTAGCTTTTTGTCTTGTACTCATCAGGACACTCGCAAGAATACCAATATAAGGGGGAAAACAACAATTTATACTGTAAAGCAAAATACTGCGGATGCTTGAAATCTAGAACAAAAACAAAAATACCTGGAAAAACTCAGCAGGTCTGACAGCATCTGTGGAGAGGGACACAGTTGACGTTTCGAGTCTGGATGACCCTTCACACTCGAAACGTCAACTGTGTCCCTCTCCACAGATGCTGTCAGACCTGCTGAGTTTTTCCAGGTATTTATCTTTTTGTTCAACAATTTATACTGTATGTGAAGAGAGTGCTGATTGGTTGGCAAGTGACGTTGCCATGTCGAATGCACTACTGACAGATGGTGTCTGGCAGTTAACTGCCAAGCATTGTTTGAAATTTAAACCAGGTCGCTTGACCCTGATTACTCAGGACAATGCCTTGACCAATGAGTCAGCGAATGGCTGTCACTTACTTTGTTTAGCCCTAGCAGGTACAATGTGCATACATGTTCTTTCCGTCTGCAAAGAACAGGGCCCTGAGAGTTAATACATGTAGCTTCCGGTACATGCAAATGTGCCACATTGTGAGTTGACTGACAACATTAAATTGGTTGTCAGCGTAATTCTTAACACATTGAGGATTATTTAGCAAATGCTGTCCAATTGTGGAATCACATCTAATGTCAGACACTGTGTTTTGAGTTTTGTAAGCATGGGCTGGTTGGGGACAGTCTGTATCCTGCCCGTTGTGAACCGAGGCTGGGACATGTTGTTTGATACGATCCGCCAGTCTTTGGTACGTACGGCTTACATACCTACCAACACACTAGCACTGGTCTACCACAAGCCAATCTTCACTAGTCAATATATGTGTCGGGATTCTTACAGTTCCACACTCTATAAGATTGGTCTTATCGGCTACCTTGTAAATAGGGCCTGAGCCATTTGCACAAGCTTGATGCTGAAGTAGGGCGCATCAAAGGCAGGATAGATCATTTTGCACTGGATATCATTCAAACTCATGAATGGGCTTCAGCCCTGAAAAATGGCCCGTCTACCTCAGATTACCCTGGAAGGGCAAGGTATCTCAAAAATTTGAGCAACAGGCGAAGCTAGCTGTTTCACGCTGCTACTATGCAGTCGCAACACAAGTGGTATTCACTACTAACAGGATTCCGTCAAGTCAAAAAGATGTTCTGCCTATCACACAAATGAGTAAAGCGGTACATGAATTTCAGTGCCAGTGTGATGCTAGGTATGTAGGCCGTATGTCCCAAAGACGGACGGATCTTATCAAACAGCATGTCCCAGCCACTGTTCACAACGGGCAGGATACAGACCGTACCCAACCAGCCCATGCTTGCAAAACTCAAAACACATTGTCCGACATTAGATATGAATCTACGATTGAGGATTTGTGCTAAGAATTACGCTGACAACCAATTTAAGATCGTCAGTCGGGCTCGCAGTGCGGCACATTTGCGTGTACTAGAAGCTACATATATTTATACACGGGGCCCTGTTCTTTACATTGTGCCTTTTTCAGCTAAACAAAATAAGTGACGGCATTCACTGGCTTATTTCTCAAGGCAATGCCTTGACCAATCAGGGTCAAGCTGCCTGGTTTAAATTTCAAACAATGCTTGACAGTTAACTGTCAGTCACCATAAGTGGTGCATTCTCCATGGCAACGCCACTTGCCAATCAATCACATACAGTATAAATTGTTGTTTCCCCCCCTTATATTGGTATTCTTGCGAGTGTCCTAATGAGTGCAAGACGAAAAGCTTAGACATGTCTCTTTTTTTGACAAAAGGTTTTGTGGTGTAGGGCCAAAGGGAATGGTGATGGGACAAGAAACAAGAACAGGTTCCCTGTATGCAAAAACAAGGGGAAAACAATACTAAAAGGAGAAGCTGGGGCTGTCTCCTTTCAGAAAAGATGGTTGAGAGATTTGATGGAGATGTTCAAAATCATGAGGTCTGGACAGAGCGGACAGAGAGAAACCGTTCCCATTAATGGAAAGTTTGAGAACTAGAGGACACCAATTTAAAATGTTTACAAAAGAACCAACGGCAACATGAGGAAAAACCTTTCTATGTAGCAAGTGGTTAGGGCCTGGAATGCACTATCTCAAAGTTTGGCAGAGCCATGTACAATCCAGTCGCTCAAGAGGGGATTGGATCAGCTCCTGAAGAGAAAAGAAAATTTGCAGGGCTGAGGAGAAAGGGCAGGGAAGTGAGACTAGCTGAGTTGCTCTTAACAGAAGCCAGCACTGACACAATGGGCCAAATGTGCTATGCTGTAACCATTCTATGATTCTAAGAAACCAAGTCCTGCAAAGAAAAATTAATCAAAGAGATTACAGCTTGGAATTGTTGAACTCGCGTTGATAACCTTCCGGACTTAACTGCCTAATCGAAAGATTAGATATTGTTCCTTGAGCTTACGTTGAGCTTCACTGGAACACTGCAGAAGGCCAAACAGAGAAGTCAGTGTGAGACCAGGGTGAAGTAATAAAATAACAGGCAGCTGGACTTTACAGAGGTGTTCCGCAAAGTCAACATTTGGTCTCCCCAGTGTCAAACAGACCGCATTTGAGTGGAAAATACAGTATGCTAAATTTAAAGGAACACACGAAAATTGTTGTTTCATTTGGAAGGAGTATGTGGGACCTTGGACAGTGAAGAGAGAGGAGATAAAAGTGCAGGTGCTGCATCTTTTGCACATGCATGGAATGGTGGAGTGGTGATTGAGGAGTGGACCAGGGTGTCATGGGAGGATATCACAAATATAAAGCTTCAGGAACAAACAAAATACTAACAAGTTAATCTTGGAGGTTAGAGACATTGTTCACAGCCAACATTAATATGTGACCAGTTTTAACAGTAAACTAGAAGTGTAAATAAAGATTCCACTAAATTCATGGCTTCCATCGACCTTGAGCCATCAATAGGAATGAGTCGCAAAAAAACTCTGTCAAAAAAGAGTGTATACCTGTGGGGCAATAAAACACAGGAGCTTAAATTTTCTGACTGAGTGCATGTTTATTGATTTGTATAATTTGGTGCTATTGCTATGGACGAATGAACAGAAATGTAAATGTTTTCCAATTCATAAACTTAGTGGTTTTGTGCAGTGGAGCTCTGAGGACAATGTACCTAGTAAACCAGAACTTCAACTAGTGATAAAATTGCACAATCATTGTATATTGCTGTCAAGAGTCTACGGGAAGGAGATAAAATACATCTATGCACTGTAGATTAACGACCATGGGTCATATCATCTGTGCACCGTTAAATGATTTGGAGAAAACAAAACTAAGAGTGATTTTAACTTTTAGAACCACTGGCAGTACAATGACTTCAGGCAGGTTTGGCTGCAACTAACTTTGCAGCATGTGAGATATCCCATTCACAGGCTCCTAATTGATTGCAGTGTATGCAAGCACCGCTCCTGACAATTATATGTCTATCTGCAAGTTTAAGTGTGAGGGTACTAGTTCTTAGACAGTATTTCCTTGTTGTAGTCACATCTGCCATACAATCCTGTCAGCCCATCCCAACTTCAATCAAACCAGATTTAGGGGAATTCCCATGGAGAAACACCCTTTACTATCTTGGGGCAAAATAGTTAGACCACAATTGCCACAAAAGCGCCTGAAAACCTAAGCAACAACAGCAACAAAAAAATGATTGTGAGGCGAACTGAAAATTGTGCAGAGAATCCTTTTTGTAGGACCCTGAATTAACAGTTGTAAATAGCCCAGTCCCTAAAACATTGGAACATATTTTATATGGGAGGCAGATGAATTACTATTAAACACAAATGAACTTAAAGAAATTGCATGAACATTTAAATCAGCTCTTGGTAATTTCAGGTGAGAGTTTCCTTTGCCCATCAAATCGCCAACTAGTAATGCACATGATACACTGAACAGAGATTTAGAGTGATGTATCTGGTTCTTACTTAAATTGCTCATATCCATTTGTTTGGGAGATTTTGGTTTACATATGGGAATATTAACTGGTTGTATGCAGCAACTCATTGGCTTACCTACCAAACTTTTATATAAGTCATATATCATGCAAGATGTAAACAGGAATGTTTCTACAATCTGAAGGCATTCAATACTCAACAGAGATGAATACAAGGAACAGCTTAATAAAATAAGGACTGCAAAAAGGATAATGGAAAAGAGAATTGCAGGCAATTGTGGAATTGGAAAAGTTTTTCAGTTATGTGGAAAGTCAGAGAACTGCCAAAGATTTTATTGGGCCATTGAAGGATGCTCAAGGGCAGGGTTATGAAGATCTTACTGGGTATGGTGGAAATACTACATTGAGTACATCACCAAGATCTTCACTCTTGAATACAATATTTGACAAAATTTAATGATTTCTTAATAATAAAACTACTAATTGTAACATAAATGAACACGCTGTTTTAGTGAGAATTAAGAACCTGAAAGCAGACAGAGCAACTGAATTGGATGATAGCCACCAGAGGGTCCTTGGGCAGATGGGACATGTGTTATATGAGTCCCTTGCCTGTATTTTTAACAGCTCACTGCACTCTTGGACAGAGGTAGGAGGCTTTTAAAAAGAGACAAGATCGATTCAGGTAATAAGACATAGTTTGGCATCAGTAATAGGAAAGAGGCTTGACAGAATGATTGAAGATACAACATATGATCATTTGGCTGGAAGGGGATACATTAGGGACATTCAACATGGCTTGAAAAAAAAAACTTACAAATTAAGCAGACCTAAAGAAATTGCAAATCAGAGGGTGGCCTACGTTTATTTTATAAGGTCATGGGGAAAGTATTGGAAACTAAACAATGGACCATCCCTTCGAGCTTTTTTGGTGTTTGTAGGATATATATAGCTTCTCAAGAAGAGATTGAAATTATTCATATGGTTTCCTAGAACAAAAGGACGGTGTGGAGTTGAGGATAATTAGTTTAAATTTCTATCTGGACACCGCAGTCATGCAACATTGCCATGGGGATAGATCAAGGGGAGGTTTTCCTTTTGGTTTTGGGCTTTGTTGCAGTGAGAAATCACCCAAGAAGTCAGTTGAAACGTGGATCTGGAGCTGTAAAGCTGCTGAAACCAGCAGCAGGGGGCTTCAGGAACTGAGGGCATTTTCTGATTTGAAGTCACTAAGCAAGAATGCAGTGAGACCCATGATTGACCTTGGAATCCACAATTCTGTGGTGCTGAGGGAGAGTTGGAGGCCAGATGTTAGTGGAAGGATCCAAGAAATTTCATACCTCAGAGAATAGTGGGAACACTGAAGAGAATCAAAGTGAACTCCTGAGAGCAGTGGCATACTTTGGTTTGGTCCCAGGGAGGTGAAGGGCCCCTCAGGACCCTGTAAAGGAAAGGGGATGCAAGGATACTGAAGGAGATGACAATGGAAATTGATGTGGCACTGGTCATAATTTTTCAGTCCTCCTTGGACTTGGGCGTGATGCCAGTGGAGAACTGGAGAATTGCAAATGTTCCTTGTTCAAAAAAGGGTGTAAAGATAAGCCCAGCAACTACAGGCCAGCCACTTTAACCTTGGTGGCGAGGAAGCTTCTAGAAATTACAATTTGGGACAAAATTGTCACTTGGGCAAATGCAGGTTAATTAAGGAAAACCAGCACAGATTTAAGGGAAAATTGTGTCTAACTCACTAGCTGGAGCTTTTTGATGAGGTAGGAGAATTTTGATGAGGGTAATGCTGTTGATGTGGTGCATATGGACTTCAAGGCAGCACTTGATAAAGTGCCACACAACAAAGTTGTGGGCAAAGTTATAGGACATGGAATAAAAGGCACAATAGCGACATATATACAAAATTGGCTGAGTGACAGGAAACAGAGTAGTAGTTAATGGATGTTTATCACACTGCAGGAAGGTTTGTAGTTAAGTCCCCAGAGGGTCGGTGCTGGGTCCTTTGCACTTCCTGATATATTAACGACCTAGACCTTGGTGTACAGGCACAATTTCAAAATTTGCGGATGATACAAAACTTGGAAGCAATGTGAACTGTGAGGAGGATAGTGCAGAATTTCAAAAGGACACAGACAGGTTGGTGGAATGGGTGGACAGGTGGCAGATGAAATTTTATTCTGAGAACATAGGAAATAGGAGGAGTAGGCCATTCAGCCCCTTGAGCCTGCTCCACCATTCAACTCGATCGTGGCTGATCTTCTACCTCGAAAATAACAGAAGTGTGAAAATTCTCACCACTTGAGTAACAGATCCAAATCCAAACAAATAAATTAAGACACAGATAGCTGTGGCCTTTATCCAACACAAAAATAGGCGTCGCATGCTTCCACATCACTCTCAAACTCAATTTCTCTAAAACTAAAATAATTTGTAAGAAGGTACACCTATAAATGGCAATAACAGACCCATCAGAATCACTTAACAGTAAACCAACTGAATTATTAGGTAAAAGCAAAAAACTGCGGATGCGGGAAATCCAAAACAAAAACAAAAATACCTGGAAAAACTCAGCAGGTCTGACAGCATCTGCGGAGAGGAACACAGTTAACGTTTTGAGTCCATATGACTCTTCAACAGAACTAAGGAAAAGTAGAAAAGAGGTGAAATATAAGCTGGTTTAAGGGGGGGTGGGACAAATAGAGCTGGATAGAGGGCCAGTGATAGGTGGAGATCACCAAAAGATGTCATAGACAAAAGGACAAAGAGGTGTTGAAGCTGGTGATATTATCTAAGGAATGTGATAATAAAGGTACAGATAGCCCTAGTGGGGGTGGGGTGGGTGGAAGGGATCGAAATAGGCTAAAAGGCAAAGATAAAACAATGGATGGAAATACATTTAAAAATAATGGAAATAGGTGGGAAAAGAAAAATCTATATAAATTATTGGAAAAAAGGGGGATCGGAAAGGGGGTGGGGATGGAGGAGAGAGTTCATGATCTAAAATTATTGAACTCAATATTCAGTCCGGAAGGCTGTAAAGTGCCTAGTCGGAAGATGAGGTGCTGTTCCTCCAGTTTGCGTTGAGCTTCACTGGAACAATGCAGCAGGCCAAGGACGGACATGTGGGCATGAGAGCAGGGTGGAGTGTTGAAATGGCAAGCCACAGGGAGGTCTGGGTCATGCTTGCGGACAGACCGAAGGTGTTCCGCAAAGTGGTCACCCAGTCTGCGTTTGGTCTCTCCAATGTAGAGGAAACCGCATTGGGAGCAGCGAATGCAGTAGACTAAACTGTGGGAAGTGCAAGTGAAATGCTGCTTCACTTGAAAGGAGTGTTTGGGCCATTGGACGGTGAGGAGAGGGGAAGTAAAGGGGCAGGTGTTGCACCTTCTGCGGTTGCATGGGAAGGTGCTGTGGGAGGGGGTTGAGGTGTAGGGGGTGATGGAGGAGTGGACCAGGGTGTCCCGGAGGGAACGATCCCTGTGGAATGTCGCCGGTGGGGGGTGAAGGGAAGATGTGTTTGGTGGTGGCATCATGCTGGAGTTGGTGGAAATGGCGGAGGATGATGCTTTGAATGCGGAGGCTGGTGGGGTGATAAGTGAGGACAAGGGGGACCCTATCATGTTTCTGGGAGGGAGAGGAAGGTGTGAGGGCAGATGCGCGGGAGATGGGCTGGACACGGTTGAGGGCCCTGTCAACCACCGTGGGTGGAAAACCTCGGTTAAGGAAGAAGGAAGACATGTCAGAGGAACTGTTTTTGAAAGTGGCATCACCAGGACAGAGGTGACGGTGGCGAAGAAACTGAGAGAATGGGATGGAATCCTTACAGGAAGCGGGTTGTGAAGAGCTATAGTCAAGGTAGCTGTGGGAGTTGGTAGGCCTGTAATGAATAGATTTTTCTTTTCCCACCTATTTCCATTATTTTTAAATGTATTTCCATCCATTGTTTTATTTTTGCCTTTTAGCCTATTTCGATCCCTTCCCCCCACCCCACCCCCACTAGGGCTATCTATACCTTTATTATCACATTCCTTAGATAATATCACCAGCTTCAACACCTCTTTATCCTTTTGTCTATGACATCTTTTGGTGATCTCCACCTTGGCTCTCTATCCAGCTCTACTTGTCTCACCTCCCTCCTTAAACCAGCTTATATTTCACCTCTTTTCTATTTTTACTTAGTTCTGTTGAAGAGTCATACGGACTCGAAACGTTAACTTGTTTCTCTGTTCCTCTCCGCAGATGCTGTCAGACCTGCTGAGTTTTTCCAGGTATTTTTGTTTTTGAATTATTAGGTGAGAGTTGCCAATATTCTACAGAAAGAGCCACTGATTTCAGCAGTATTTTATGTATTAAACTCGTACTTTCCCTTGTGGTTGAAATTTATCCATAGATTTCATATCGAGAAATCCTGAGCAACTCTAAAAATGAAAACAGACAAGTGAAGTGGACACTCAGTAGAGCGCATACCTTCGCCAGCTCTTCCTTGAGGCTTTTCCCTGCCTGGTTGATGCTCTGTAACTGCAAAGCTGAAAAAAGAAATCTTTTTATTAAGAACTTCCATCTCACTGCGAAGACTTCAGGCCAATCCACATCCAGCAACCTGCTCCGAAAACTCTGTTCATATTTTAACAGCTGTGACAAATTGCACCACAGCAGCTGAGACAATCCACAATATCCTAAAACAATCAACACCATTCTAAATAAAACAACCCACAACATTCTAAAGAAGTCAGTTTGCCCCCTCTCCCAGTGTAAACAGACCCTTTAAAAAATTCCAGCATCCAGGTCTACATCTTCACCAAAATCTAATCAGTTCTTCCTTGGGTCATACACTATCTGAGTAGCAAGTTTCATTGAAATCCGTCCATTAGTTTTTAAGATATATTGCTTACAGACAAATAGACTAATAGGAGATCTGTGGCACAGTGGTAGTGTCCCTACCTCTGAGAAGCTCTGGATTCAAGTCCCACTCCTGGGCTTGACCAAGGAAGGTCAACATGCGTTCATGTGACCAAATGGGTTGACTATCAATTTGTAAACCCTTCCAATATACACAAATGGCAGGCAGTAAGAATGGGAGAGATTCCTGCTCAGCCATTTGATGAAAAGAAATTGGTGCCTCTACCATCACTATCCATAGCTCCAGGCTACAACATGCATGCAAAAGTGCATGTTGCCACAGTAACTCGAACTCCTTGTGGGGTTTGGTTGGCTCAGTTGGCTGGACAGCTGGTCTGGAACAGATTGGTGTCAACAGTACAGGGTTCGATCTCTGTTCTGGTTGGGGTGGACTTGGAACCTGCCTCCTTGCCATGGTTGAAGTTGTGGTGCAGTGGGTGGAACTTGCCTTTGGGCAGAGAACTGAAGAAGATGAAACGACAGACGAACAGGGGCAAAAACATTACCTCTGCCCCCCATAAGTGGTGGAGGTAAAAATATTGGAAGTGTTCAGCAAGGCAAGCAACATTTGCAGAGAAACAGAATTCAGTCAAATCAGGGTTACTTTACCCTCCATCCCATTGTTTAGAATATGGCGGGGTTAAGTTTTATTTAATAAAATAACTTTGTAATTAGGTATCTTTTCTTTCCTTCAATAGAATCTTCATTTAAAAAACTTCACCAGGCTGATTTATTGTCTTGACTATTTCTACCACCTTTTAATATTAACCCATTTTCAATCACATGGCTCTTGACTTAAGAATTATAATGCTTGACCAAAGCCATCTTTCATTTACACCCACATCTACAGCCTTGATCTGCAAGATAACAAATAATTGAAGATAAAAAAATCAATTGGCCCATCTTAATACATCTATCCAGAAATAAATGTACCTCTTACCTCCACACCTGCCATTGCAGCATCTAAATTTTCCTGAATTGTTTCAGGGTTTATGCCTCCAATTTCTATCTGGAAGTTCATTCCATATGTTGAACATTCTTTGCTCAACATAGAATAAAACTGATAGCTATAGAATATAGTTGATAGCTATCCTAAATTTGTTTTTACTCGTCTGAACCCATGTCCCCTTATCCTACTTTTGCAACTTAATTTAGAGTAAAGTTATGGATTTTCCTTGTCCATATAATTTACTACATTACACACCTTTCAATTTCCTACTTTTAAAGGTGAAAATTCCCAGATTCTACAGTCTTTCCTCGTAGCTCAGCTCTTTCGATCTTCAACAATTCAGGCCTTGTTGTTATTTGCTGTTCATATGTCCTCATGTCATTTCATGTCTGCCTTAGGTCTTGGTGATCAGAAGTGGACACAATTCTCAAGCTGTGGTCTGACTAACATGCCATAGAGTTTGAACACTGTTTCTTCTGACTTAAGATTGTTTAGGCTGTACAGTTTACAATTCTATTTGATTTCTTGAGTACTGCTCTGCAGTGGTTAGGAATGTTGAGCATCTAGGTCTTTTCAGTTTCATCTTCAATATTTTTGATGCTAATCATGGAATGCCTATGTTGCCTCTCCCATCTCCCCCCCCAATATTTAGTACTTTATGCTTCATTTGCTATTATTCTGCCAATTTACAATTTTTTCACCTTTTGCATTTTCCAAACTGCCTCCCCAGAATCAACTCTTCTTCACATAGTTAGTCATTACTTGAATCTTTGACCATTTTTCATCGGGTTTCTGAATCCAAGTGGTTGATGCAAATTAGAAAGAATAGCAGTCCAAGACCAATCCCTGAGGCACCGCATATGGTCAAGGAGTTGGTCATGCAGAATCTTCCCATTCTGAATCTATTTTTGTACGTATAATCCTCAAATCTGCTCCTGATCATCTATTCTATTATTTGCCTAATACTGATCAAAGTCTTGTAGTTGCTGGTGTTTGGTTTTGCCCTTTCTGAAAATGGGCGACTTTTGAGGAACAGGCTTGAAGGCCTGAATGTTCCTATGTTTCCTTCTTATATCTACTGGTACCCCAACATTAATCATTGACTCTGCCAATCCCTCACAATTTTCCTCTGCTGTCTCTTAGGACTCTTGGCATAAGTATCATTTATCCCTTGCAACCTGTCTAGGATCTTCATCACATTGATATTGAAGTCACGAATTGTACCCAGGTTAGCAGTACTTGAGAAGGGCATGTTTCTCATATCCTGGCTTGTGAAATTTTGGAAAAAGTAATTATTCAGAACCCACAATGATTACGTATTGCATATGAAAAATTAAAAGTTCACATTGATTGAATATGCATATTTATATTGCAATCAAAGAAGCTGAAACCTCCTCTCCTCCTTCCCAATTCCAACAATCCTGATTTGACCTATTTTCCAAAACCAAATCTTACTGTGATAAAAACAAAGAATTGAATAAATTATATGTTGCATTATTTATTGATCTTTGTCTTACTAGCTGTAGTGCACGGGGGTAACACTGGTTACTGCTACCTGCGAGCTACTTGAATATAATGTGTAGTCTGGGGTAAAATCAATTGCTTCAGCTGCATTATTCCTGATAAGGATTTATTGACACTTTTTCTGCCAAGATATCATTGTTTGAATTTAGTCACCACGACCTTTTGGCTTAACACAAATGTACAGGCTTTGTGTAGACACACATCCTTTGCATTGTGCGCCTGTTAATAAGAGGTACTTTTTCTTCATGTCATTCGTTTCAACATATCTTCAAAGAATTTTGTGCAATATAGTTACTGCTGACTTTATGCCAGCCAGCAGTAAGTCTGAAGCCAGCAGGGCCATAAACTAAATCAGGGGTTTATGGTTACATTTGACCACATAAAAAGCAAGTGGGTTTCAAAGATTAATTTTATTTTGAACAATAGTGCAAGAGAAGTGTCTCAGTTGCTCTGACATTGTTTTTATTCAAAGTGCTGGAAAAACTCAGCAGGTCTGGCAGCATCTGTGGAAAGTGAAACAGAGTTAACATTTCGAGTCCAATATGACTCTTTTTCGGAACAGTTCCTGTTGAGTTTTTCCCAAATTTTACTGGCTCTGTTGATTTATATTCTGCATTGATTGTACATGTTTAGTGTTGAGTTTATTGTCTTTGTATGCATGTACATTTCTGTCTTCACTTTTGTAGCAATCACACTGTATGTGCCACTGAAGGCAGTGCAGAGATAAAGAGTGTGCGCCATGCGCACACAAAAATACTGTAAAATACTGTAAACCTGGAATGCATACCGGCCCCAGAATAAATATCAGTGTCAAGCCATGCAGACTTGTAAAACTTGCCTCTTCTGAGTTTTGCCAACTCATTTATGCTTTCCCATTTGTAGAAAGCTGAAGGGTGAAAAAAAGACCGGTTCAGACAAGAGTATTCCTACTTTCCTAATCTGCAAAGATAGCGTTAAATTGATAATATGCTAAACGTCCATAAAGTAATTTACTACTTGATTTGCTAAAAAACCTCCAGTGTTCTTTCAAACATTGCTTTTTAAAAAACATTAAAGTTGATAGCAACAGGACCAAATAAATTTCTAAAAACACTAATCTTGGTGGGACTTTCCCCTTCCAATTTGTAGATTTTGCATAGGTGAAGTAATACTGGAAATAAATGCTAAATAAATCCTGAAAATTGCACAGCCAAATTTTCCATGAAATCTCGGGATTTAAAAGAGAAAGAACAGAAATATTAAGTTACAACCTAATGATGTCCCAAGCAATTATCAATCCTCCACTGTCTTTTAATGCCTGACGGCAAAAGCGAACAAGAAGTCTACCAGGAATGTAAACAAGCGCGTGTTACATTTATTAATTAAAAGATTTGCAGATTAGACCACTGAACCCCAAAAGACTTTTGGACGAGGGATCACGGCCACTCACTAAATATGTAATAAAGGTAGATTTTTACATAATAGCAATGAATTAAGTTCGGAAATGCAGAGGAAACGGAGAAAGGTACAGGAAACCGAATGCATTTATACACAACTTCCTGTTATAGTCAGAGCATTGTTTACATTTGCCCGGGTTGAATTTCTTGTCACATACGGAATTGCAGCCTGGGACCGTGACCATCTAATTGTCATATGACAGTCGCATGATCCGTACTTTCCAGGATTTCTCATGTGGTCCCCGAAAGACAATTCTGTCCGCTCTGAGCCAGCGAAAGGTAAAAATGAAAAATACTTACTGCAGAAAGCACTGGTAGAGGGCTGAGGTTCAAACTGCCGGTTGCTGGTCTCCCCCAACAAGTGATCGGGCTCCTCGGAAGAACAATGGCCATTCCGGCATTCAACCCTTTGACTGATATCGGAGTGCGGACTGCTCTGCTCCTCTTTGATATCCTGCGACTCACCCGTTGTCGCGATTGCGTCCATCAGTACGGGCCGCTCATTGGCGACCCGAGAACCGAGCACCACGTCCAGCTGCTCGTAGAAGCGGCAGATCTTCCTCCCGCTGGCGCTACAGCCCCTCTTGATGCTGTCCTTGGCCAGGGTGTATTTCCTCTTCAGCCCCTTGATCCGGATGCGGCACTGCTCCGGGGTGCGGATGTAACCCTGGTCCAGCAGCTGCGAGGAGATGAATTTAAAAACGTGGCTGTTCCTGAGTTGCTCGTCCAGCGCCGTCTGCACATTCTCCTCGCTCCAGACGGCGATCAGCGCCAGGGTCTCGGCATCAGACCACAGGGCACCGCGTTCAGACCTCACCTCTGACATCATTGGAAAAACCAAGCTCCCGGCGCCCGGACACCGCAAAAAAAATTCAACAATAAAATCAACCAACTCCTTTCACCCACACCTCCAGGGCGACAACTCTGCGGTCGGCCCCAATTGAACAGCAAATAAATGAAAACAAAACCCAAAAGAAAAGCCCCAAGATTTAAACAAACGGCTCACATGAAAGGCCCCTTCAAATTTGCCCCCTCTGAGAACCATGGGTAGACGTTGACGTCATGACGACTTCCGGGCGTCACCGTCATGACGCTGGGGGGCGGGGGGGTTATGTTGGCAGCCCGGCGCGCGAAACTTGTCATTTTACCGGTGGTGGGGGAATGAGGATTAATTGTGACTAATTCTTCTTGTTTTTTTATTCGTAACTGTCCGGGAGGTTTAGTGATGTGTTGATATAAACGTACAGGTTTTGTTGTTTTGGGTTGGTGCGTGTTAATTCCGTGCTGAGGAAGTACAGCTCCGGCGGGATTCGGATGGCCCAGCTGCAAAGAGCCTGGCGGCGATGGCCGGTACTGAGTCATATTGTGCAGGGTCCGCCCTTGGTTACGACTATGCTGAGGGTCTGGGTGAGTATCATTTTAAGGTTCCCCCCACCGCATCTACCTGTGTTATTCGGGTTGCCCCTCAACTTTGAGTATGGTCTGTAATAAATCATGTGTGTTTGAACGGGAAGGGTTTGAAGAAGGGTCAGACGAACTCGAAAGGTTAACTCTGTTTTTCTTTCCACAGATACTGTCAGACCTGCTGAGTTTTTCCAGCATTTTTTTTTGTTTTTGTTTCAGTTTTCCAGCATCCGCAGTATTTTGCTTTTATCTTAGCGCATCGCCCCCACTTGATCACAATTAACTCGCCCACCTCCGGTTTAAAATACAGGTGAACACCAATTCCTGGGGCACAGATGAATATTGACCGGAACACTGGAAATAACTCTTGTGCTCTGTGAATTGGTGCCATGAGATTTCTAATGTTTACTTGAGAGGGTTCAAGAGTTTGATGCTTTGATGTCTTATCCAAAAGGCAGCACCTCTGACAGTGCAACACTCCTTCAGTCCTGCAATTGAGTTTTAGTCTTGATTTTTCTGCTCAAGTCCTGGAGTGAGAGTTGAACCCACAAACTTCTCATTCAGATGAGAGTGTTACCAACTGAGCCACAGCTGATAGCAAGTTCATGGAGAGATTTGAAAATTAAGATGACAATTTTAAAATTGAGATGTTGCTGCTCAACTAGGAGCCAAAATAGTTCAGGTGAACATGGATGATGAGTGAATGAGACTTAGTGCAAGTCAGGACATAGGCAGCAGAGCTTTGGGTAACAGCAAGTTTGTGGAGGTGAAATGTGGGAGGTAGTGTTGGTTAACTCAGATAGCTAGAGTGTGATGCTTAATGGCACTGATGGTGTGGGTTCATCCCCTCTGCTTGCCCTATTGTGATAATCATGACATCGTGAAAAGACTGTTGGCGATAGAGATGTATGCAGAGCCATAATTAGTAACATTCAGACTTTAGAAAACTCTACATGGAGAGAGAGACCATGTGAGAAATACATTGCAGTAGTCAAGTCTGGAAGTTATAGGAATGGATGAGGGCTTCGGCAGCAGATGAGCAGCGGGAGGGTTAGAGTCGGGTAATGTTAGAAAAGCTGAGGGAGAAATTGAAATGTTTCAATACGCTTCTGCTTCCATTGGCTACTGAAGGAGAGATTGACTGGGATTCTTGGTTAATGTCTGGAAACTCTTGTTGGAAATATGTGGTTCTGTTGGAGAACAGCATGGAGTTAGATTGTGATGCACCTTGCAGTTGGATAGCCTGTAGCAATTTATTATTGAGGTACAACACTTGATGCTTGGTAAGTTAGAGGAAGTATCAGACAGAGTTCATGCATTCAAAAGGAGACATGAAAATTATAAGGGGTGATTGCAGGAGGTGGCAGAAAATATATTGACACAACTCCAACCTGTGTTCCTCAAATAAGAACATAAGAACTAGGAGCTGGAGTAGGCAATTCAGCCCCTCGAGCCAGCCCCGCCATTCAATACGATCATGGCTGATCTCATTTCGGCCTCAGCTCCAATTTCCTGCCCTCTCCCCAGAACCATTCAACCCATTTCTAATTAAAAATCTGTCTATCTCCTCAGATTTATCCAGCGTCCCGGCATCCACTGCACTCTGAGATAGTGAATTCCACAGATTCATGACCCTTTGAGAAAAGTAATTCCTTCTCATCTCTGTTTTAAATCTACCACCCCTTAGCCTAAAACTATGGCCTCTTGTTCTAGAATGCCCCACAAGGGGAAACATCCACTCCACGTCTACTTTGTCTATCCCCTTTAGCATCTTTTATACCTCAATTAGATGTCCTCTCATCCTTCTAAACTTTAGCGAGTATAGGCTTAAACTGCACAATCTCTCCTCCTAAGACAAGCCCCGCATCTCTGAAATCAGTCTAGTGAGCTTCCTCTGAACTGCCTCCAATGCAACTACATCCTTCCTCAAGTAAGGGGACCAAAGCTGTGCACAGTACTCCAGGTGCGGTCTCACCAATGCCTTGTACAGTTGCAACAACACTTCCCTATTTTTATACTCTATTCCTTTAGCAATAAATGCCAACATTCCATTTGCCTTCCTTATTACCTGCTGTACCTGCATACTAGCTTTCAGTGATTCATGCATGAGGACACCCAGATCCCTCTGCACTGAAGCATTCTGAAGTTTCTCTCCATTTAAATAATAAATCGCCTTTTTATTCTTCTGACCAAAATGGATAACCTCACACTTATTCACATTAAACTCCATCTGCCAAATAACATTGCTAGGTTTGAAGCAGCATTGTCAAAGTTGAGGTCAGTATCGCATGGATCTGGATATGCTCAAAGTTTCCATTTGGGTGTAACCATCACCGCCACAAAACTTGAGCAATGTTATGTGCAATTTAACCCTGAATGTATCAGTGTATTGCACTGTGGTGTAAGAAGGCACATGACCTAGAGTTGGGGTCAGTGTGGTGTTACATACGAACGTATGAAATGGAAGCAGAAATAGACCTGCCCCACCATTCAATAAAATCATGGGTGATCTGTTTGTTTCAAATTCCACATTCCTGTCTGTCCCTGGTAACAGTACATTCTTGTTAGGCAAGGGAATCAATCTACCTTTGTGTTAAAAATATTCAATGACCCCGCCTCCACCGTCTTCTGAGGCAGGGAGTTCCAAAGTCGCACAACCCACTGAGAGAGAATTTTTTTTTCTCATCTCTGTTCTAAAAGGGTGACCCCTAATTTTAAAACAGTGCCCCCTAGTTCTGGACTTGCCCATAAGAGGCAACATCCTTTTCATGTCCACCTTGTCGAGACTGTTCAGGATCTTGTATACTTCAGTCAAGCCACACCTCACTCTTCTAAATGCCAGTGGAAACAAGCCCAGTCTGTCCAACCTTTCTTCATAAGACAGCCCTTTCATTCCAGGTATCAATCTAGTAAACCTCCTCTGAACAGCCTCCGAAGCATTTACATCCTTCCTTATGTTAGGAAATGGAGGTAGTTTAAGTAAGTTATATTGGTATTTGTGGGAGTTAGGAATGAGTTTTTTGAGCTTTAATGTTTAAGTTTGATTTATATTTCTGTACCTGTGTGTTAAGGAAAGATCAAGTTGAGGTTTAGTATCACTTTAAAAGGTGCCTGCATTTCTGATGAGAGTTTACGACTATAAGAGAAGTTAAGCAAACACAAGAGTAGAAAAACTGGGCTGGTCCCTAGCAACAGGGGGTCCAGGGAGGCAGGCTGCCCCCCACAGACACACACACACACACACACACACACACACACACACACACTCACAGAGATAGAAAGAACTAGAAAAGCAGTTTTGAGTTCAGCTTTGAAGACTGTTGTCAGACAGAAGCAGCCTAAAAGGGGACAGATAGCTAGCCCCAAGGTAAAGAAGAAAGTCCCCAAGAATCCAGAGGAGTGGGACAGGAGAAGGTCTGCTTGGGACTTTCTGGTCAAAGGAAGGACAGGAACCTGGAAAAAGACCTGTTAAGTGAAGTTAACAGTGAGGGGCAGAGAAAAGCTCCAAGCTTCAAGCTTAAAGCTACAAGCTGCAGAAAGCAGAGTCAAAGCGATGTAAAGGTTTGAGAGAAGTCAGAAGGCCCAAAGAGGCAACTGAAGGTCTGTAACTCTTTGCTGTGGGAATGTGAAGCAGTGGTGTACTGTTGACAGCTGAGTCGGGGTGAGAGAGTGCGTGGAAGAAAGCTTTAATGGATATGGTGACGCAGGGGAGAGGAAAATCGGAAGTAGAGTTTGAAACCTTGGAGGTGAACCCTTGCGGAAGGCGTCAGAAAAAACGTTGGATTGGGAGAAGATTCCAAGGTGAGTTCTTGGAAAGTGTCGATTGGAAACCCTTGTGTGAAAGACAGAGTTCAGTGAGACTGGTTGGCTCACGGTGTAACAGGGAGTTGAGGAGAGACCCATAGCATCTGTCTGGGTGCCATCTGTCACTTGGTTTCAGAGTGTGGTATGTCTGCCCACAAGTCGCCAATTAGTTTACATGGATTGTACTTCCTGTGAACATTAGCGTATAAGATAGCTTTTGTAACTTATGTTATCCTTACAAATCTGTATATACCTGTAAATGTATAGTTGTGGGTGGAGAAGTATTGTAACATATCTTTTTTTTGTTTAATAAAAGTTTTATGATTTTGTTAGTTTATTAGCTGACTCCGGTGACTGTTCAGTAGCCCATCTCCATGTATCTACAAACAAAGAAATCAAAGTTAGGATCTATCAAGCTGGGCTCCACCCTGGGATTGGGCTTGTCCACTGGTAACCTCAGGGATCATTATACTTAAATAAGGAGACGAGAACAGCACATAATACTCGATGTGGTCTCACCAATGCCCTGTATAACTGAAGCATAACATCCTTACTTTTATGTTTAATTTCTCTCATAATTAAGGATAGCATTCCATTTGTATTCTTAATTACGTGCTGTAGCTGCGTACTAACTTTTTGTAACTCATGCACTAAAACACCGAGAACCCTCTGCACCTTGGAATTTTGCAGCTGCCCTCCATTTAGGCAATACTCTTTTTTTTCTTCCAGCCAAAGTGAACAACTTCATATTTTCCCACACTATACTCCATCTGCCATATTTTTGCCCACTCACTCAACCTATCTGTCTGCAACCTCCTAATGCCATCTTCACAGCATACTTTCCTAACTATCTTTGTGTCTTCTGCAAATTTAGCTACCATGTCTTCGCTTCCCTCATCCAAGTCATTAATATAAATTGATAAAAGCTGAGGACCCAGCAAAGACCCCTGCAGGACTCCACTTGTCACATCCTGCCAATCAGAAAAAGACCCATTTATGCATGCTGTTTTCTGCCAACCAGCCAATCTTCACTCCACACTAATATGTTACCCCTTACACCATGAGCTTTTATTTTCCTCAATAACCTTTGATATGGCACCTTATCATATGCCTTCTAGAAATCCAAGTATGTCTATAGGCTCCCCTTTATCCACAGCGCATGTTACTCCTTCAAAGAACTCCAATAAATTGGTTAAACATGAGTTCCCTTTCTCAAAATCATGCTGATTTTTCCTGATTACCTTGAGTTTCTCGAAGTACCCAGCTATAACCCCCTTAAAGATGGATTCTGACACCTTCCCCACGACAGACATCAAGCTAATTGGCCTGTAGTTTCCTTTATCTGCCTGCCTCCCTCCCTTTTTGAATAGAGGGGTTATATTTGCTACTTTCCAGTCTGATGAAACTTTTAATGCATCTACTACTCATTTGCCACCTCCCTTAAGACCCTAGGATGAAGTCCATCAGGACCCAGAAACTTGTCAGCCTGGACCTCCATCGATTTGTTCAGTACTGCTTCCCGAGTGATTGTAATTTCACCAAGTTCCCCTCCCTCCCACCTTCTGATTCACAGCTATTACTGGAATGTTTTTTGTATCTTCTATAGTGAAGTCAGAGGCAAAATATTCGTTCATTTCATCTGCCATTTCCTTCTCATCCACTATTAACTTCCCAATGTCACTCACTTACTCTTTTCATTTTTAAATACCCTTGCTATCCGTTTTTACGTTTCTAGCTAGCTTCCTCTATACTCTTAATTTCTTTCTCCTGATTAATCTTTTAGTCATTCTCTTCTGTTCTTTATATTCTGACTAATCACCTGACTTGTTACTCATCTTTGTGCAGTGATATGCTTTTTTCTTAAATTTGATGCTTTCTTTAACTCCTTTGGTTAACCATGGATGGTGGGCCCTCCCCTTAGAACTTTTCTTTATAGAGGAACATACTTATTCTTATTCTGAACCATCCCCTTAAATGTCTGCCACTGCCTCTCTAGTGATCAATCCTCTAACCTAGTATCCCAGTTCACTTCAGCTAGCTCCGCTTTTATGCCCACATAGTTGCCCCTATTTAAGTTTAAAGTACTAGTCTTAGACCCACTCTTCTCCCTTTGAAACTGGATGTAAAATTCAATCATATTGTGGTCGCTGCTACCTAGAGGTACCTTTATTCTGAAGTCATTAATTAATCCTGTTACATTACACAATACCAAGTCTAATATAATCTGCTGTCTGGTTAATTCCAGAAAGTGCTGCTCTATGAAACTATCTCGAAAGCATTCTATGAGTTCTTCACTCAGCTACCTCTGCCAATCTGGCCAGAGAGGTGTTAAGACCTAGGATGAAGATAGCTCCATACCCGTACCCTTTACTGTATAATTGTATATAGTTACAAGTAGTTGATAAAGACCTGTTTTTAACATACAGAAGACTACAAAGACTTCTTTAATAGACAGGATCTACAACCAGCACCATACCAACATGGTGCCAACTCTGAATCAAAAATCCCTCACAGGAATGCTGAAAAATTAAGGAAAAGAAAATCTTCAAACGATTTTGAACTGTAAGAAGCTCCCAACTGAAGCTACAGACGCTGAGAGAATTCACCAGAAAAAGCTCCTGAGAGGAAAGCCTAAAAGCTAAGGGCAGGGGTTTCACTGCAGCAGAAGACTCCATTGAATCTCCCTTGGAAGTCCAGCTTCAGCAAGCAAAGTTCATTGCCTGCAAGGGTGAGCTACATTCTTTTACTTTCTAGGCTGCAGCTAGTCCTTTTTACTAATTAAGTCAGATGTGCAGTTTGAACGAAACCCATTGCTAATCCTGATTCCCAGCCTCAACACATGGCCTCCGAGTTGAACAGGGAAAAAAAAAAACTTACCCAGGCTCTCTGGAACCTCGCGACCGTCCTAATCCTTAAACAGCAAGCCTGAGGATCATCTAAATGCCTAGTTACTCGCCACAGTGCCTTGCTGATTAAATCAAGCCAGCTGACCCATGCAGCTATTGTTGAAATTTCTTCTTTCTGAAGCACACCACCAATTTGCGAAGCCCGCCAAAAGCGACAGGCATAGGAAATCGTTTTATTTATTTGCTCATGGGATGTGGGTGTCACTTACTAGGCCAGCATTTGTTGGGCCTAATTGCTCTTGATGTGGTGGTGAGTTGCTTTCTTGAACTGCTGCAGACCATGTGGTGTAGGTACACCCACAGTGCTGTTAGGGAAGGAGTTCCAGGATTTTGACCCAGCGATGGTGAAGCAACGGTGATACGGTTCCAAGTCAGGATGGCGTGTGGCTTGGAGGGGAATTAGCAGGTGGTGGTGTTCCCACGCATCTGCCCTTGATCCTCTAGATGGTAGTGGTTGCGGGTTTGGAAGGTGCTGTCTGAAGAGCTTTTGAGAGTTCCTGCAGTGCATCTTGTAGATGGTACACATTGCTACCACTGTGATTGTGGAGGGAGTGAAAGTTTGTGGATGCGGTGCCAATTAAGTGGGCTGCTTTGTCCTGGATGGTGTCAAGTTTCTTGAGTTGTTGGAGTTGCACTCATCCAGGCAAGTGGAGAGTATTCCATCACGCTCCTGACTTGTGCCTTGTAGATGGTGGACATATGTTGGGGAGTCAGGAGGTGAGTTACTCGCTGCAGGATTTCTAGCCTCTGACCTGCTCTTGTAGCCACAGTATTTATATGGCTAGCCCAGTTCAGTTTCTGGTCAATGGTAACCCCCAGGATGTTGATAGTGGGGGATTCAGTGATGGTAATGCCATTGAATGTCAAGGGGCGATGGTTAGATTCTCTCGTTGCAGATAGTCATTGCCTGGCACTTGTGTGGTGCAAATGTTACTTGCCACTTGTCAGCCCAAGCCTGGATATTGCCCAGGTCTTGCTGCATTTGCGCGTGGACTGCTTAAGTGTCTGAGGAATCGCGAATGGTGCTGACCATTGTGCAATCGTCAGCGAACATCCCCACTTCTGACCTTATGATGGAAGGAAGGTTATTGTTCTGCAGTGAATGGCAATGCTATCTTGGAAGCCTGTAGACTCTTAAAGCTGTACTTGCACTTTAAAAATCTTCACCTTGGATCAAAAATGCCACTTACCAGGTCGGTTTGGACCAACCCCAGGGCCAAACCCAACAGGACATTTGGCATCCTTGAGAAGCATCTTTTCACTTTGTTTGAGTACATTAGTCTAGGAAGACCAGATTTATTGCCTTTTATTCCTGGTTTAGTAATTGTGCTCACCATGTTGTCCTCATGCAAGGCATTGCTGAATCTGCAACCAACCAGCCTCCAGGAACTGTTAACAGCCTTTGAATATTTTAACCTTCAAGCTGAGGAGAGTTTGGAGCTTAAGAGTCATTAAAAAAACCCCAAGAAAAAGGACAAAAAGACAAAAGACAACACCCGAACAAACCACATGAGGGTGCCAGAGAGGCATAGAAGCCCCAGTAATAGATCTTTATGGGAAGCTTGAGCCAGAAGTCCCAAATGATTTTTTTTTCGAAGACGTGGACACGTTTCCAGAACTGTACCAGCAGCTGATAGTGAATAACAAGGAAAATGCCCTGCGTCAGGCACAGCAAGAAAAAGCAAGAGATACAATCAGAAAATGGGTTGGAAGAACTCTACCTGAAGTACAGCCGGGCACAGCAGTAGACAAAGGCACTTGCAGAGCTCATTGCCTTGAGAGATGAACCAATACATGCCCCTGGAAAAACACGATGAGTTGGAAAAGACATTGAATGCTACTTCAGAGAAAGCTGCATTGGAGCTACCAGCATTGAAAAAGTTATACACCAATACGCAGAGTCAGAAGACGAGCTGAACAAGAAACTAAACAGTTGAAAGAGCAACTAATTGTCCTTCAGGATCAGATTCAAAAACCATTCATTACCCTCCAGCAACATGATGGAATAAAGAATACTTTGAGCAGCAGAATGGCAGAACAAACTCGATGAAACTCTGTTAAATCACAAGAAAACTCGAGACTAAGTACTTGAGCATTGCAACAAAAGGGAAAACCTGATGAAGGACCTTCACATACATGCTGCAAGGATCTCTCAAGTCTGACCTCAGGAACATTACAAAGTGAAACAAAATGAATGTAATGCCACTCTGAAAGAACTGACAGCCCAGTTTTCAGAGAAGACACCGGAATGTTCACTTTCGGGATGAAGCCAAGAGGTACAAGAATGAGACTGTGGTGCTGAAGGAACCTGTTGCACATTTGGATGGAAGCTTGGGAAAAACATTTCCCATACTTCTTTGAGAACATAGAGATCAAATTCAAGAACATACAATGGCAAGCAAAGATAGAAGTTCTCACTAAAAGGGGTGAGGTCTTTCAAAAACAATTGACAGAAGCGCAATTACAGAATGTGCGCTTGAATGGTTTTACAGAGGAATTATACTCTGTCAAGGAAAAATCGATCAGAGGAGAGAATACAACATGGAGCAGCAAACAAACCTTTGGGCTAATGTACAACACTCTTGCTCCTCGTCAAAGTATAAAGAACGGCAGAGAACGATTAAAAGGTTAATCAGGAGAAATAAATTAGAGTATGAGAGGTAGCTAAGCTAGAAATGTAAAAATGGACAGCAGAGTTTCTACAAGTATTTAAACAGGAAGAGAGTAGGTAAAGTGAGCACTGGCCCTCTAGAGAGTGAGAATAGTGGATGAGAAGGAAATTTGCAGTTGAAATTAACAAATATTTTGCTTCTTTCTTCACTTGCGGACACAAAAACTATTTATTATTACTATTTTACAGTAATAGCTGTAAATCACAAGATGGAAGGGAGGGAGGAACTTCGTGAAATTACAGTCACTAGGGAAATTGTACTGAACAAACTGATGGAGCTGTGGGCTGACTCGTCTCCGGGTCCTGATGGGCTTCGTCCTAGGGTCTTGAATGAGGTAGTAGATGCGATGGTGTTAGTTTTCCCAAAATTCACTAGATTCTGAAAGGTTCCATCAGACTGTAAAGTAGCAAATATAATCTCCCTATTCAAAAAGGGAGGGAGGCAGAAAACTGGAAACTATAGACCCTTAATGTCTGTCATGGGGAAGGTGTTAGAATCAATGATTAAGGAGGTTATAGCTGGGCACTTGGAAAAACTCGGGTAACCAGGAAGAGTCAGCGTGGTTTTGTGAAAGGGAAATCCTGTTTAACCAATTTATTGGAGTTCTTTGAAGGAGTAACATGTGCTGTGGATAAAGGGGACCCTGTAGATTTACTGTACTTGGAATTCCAGAAGGCATTTGTTAAGGTGCCATATCAAAGGTTATTGCAAAAAATAAAAGCTCATGGTGTACGGGGGGCAACATGTTAGCGTGGATAGAAGATTGGCTGGCAGAAAACAGTATTGATAAATGGGTCTTTTTCTGATTGGCAGATGTGATGAGTGGAGTTCCGCAGGGGCCTGTGCTGGGGCCTCAACCTTTTACAATTTATATCAATGGCTTGGATGAGGGAGTGAAGGCATGATAGCTAAGTTTGCAGATGACACAAAGATAGGTAGGAAAGTATGTTATGAAGAGGACATGAGGTTGAAGATGGATAGATAGATTGAGTGAGTGGGCAAAAATCTGCCAGATGGAGTATAGAGTATAATGTGGGAAAATGTGAAGTTGTTCGCTTTGGCTGGAAGAAAGAAAAGCAGAGTATTATCTAAATGGAGAACGGCTGCAGAATTCTGAGGTGCAGAGGGATCTAGGTGTTCTTGTGCACGAGTTACAAAAAGTTAATATGCAGGTACAGCAAGTAATTAAGAAGGCTAATGGAATGCTATCCTCTATTACAAGAAGAATTGAGTATAAAAGTAAGAATGTTATACTTAAGTTGTACGGGGCAGTGGTGAGACCAAATCTTGAATATTGTGTTCAGTTTTGGTCTCCTTACTTAAGGATGTAAATGCATTAGAGGTGGTTCAGAGAGATTTACTAGATTGATACCTGGAATGAGGAAAGGTTAGACAGACTGGGTTTGTTTTCATTGGAGTTTAGAAGATTGAGGGGTGACTTGATTGAAGTATTTAAGATCCTGAACAGTCTCGACAAGGTGGATGTGGAAAGGATGTTTCCTCTTGTGGGTGAATCCAGAACTAGGGAGCACTGTTTTAAAATTGGAGGCTGGCCTTTTAGGACAGAGATGAGAAGAAATTTTTTCTGTAAGTGGGTTGTGCGACTATGGAACTCTCTGCCTCAGGAGGTGGGGGTCATTGAATATTTTTCAAGCGGAGGTAGATTGATTCCCTTGCCTAACAAGAATCTAAGGTTATTGGGGGTAGACAGGAATGTGGAATTTGAAATACAAACAGATCACCCATGATTAAAGTGGTGGAGCAGGCTTGAGGGGCAAACTGGCCTAATTCCCCTATTTCGTATGTTCACATGTCCTGGGCAGGGATGTCAGCGTAGCCCTGGATCTCCTCCAAATCGCGGAAGATGTTGAGACCACCATTGTCGTTAGCCAGCCAGAACAGCATGGTCCCGAGTGCTGAAACACCAAAGTGTGGATTTCGCCTTCAATCTCTCTTTGTGGAGCAGGTTTGCCCACTATCATTCCTGGTCCTGCTAAGTCCCCATGGTCTGACCAAGATTACCATGACCCCTCCACTGGAAGTGGTACCAGAGAATGATCAGTCTGAGAAGCTTCTCTTTCAACTATGATGATGGTATAGCTGATCGACACAGCAACCACTGTGCACACACTAACTTCCAGCCAGCATGCCACAGCCACAAGGGATGCTCGAACCTGGCAGCAGTCTATCACCATTGACAACAAAAAGCAGAGGTGAGCATACCTCTCAACCACCTTCTTGCAGCAGGAATGCTCTTCCTCTGCCTCAGAGGACTTCCAGATGGCCCACACAGAAAAAGCGGTGCCAAGGAAACCAATACCATTTTAGTCCACCTCATAAGAAACGATCAAGAGGAACAGCAACCATGCATCGACACAACAGCTGAATCGACCAGGGAAGAATCAACATAAAGTAATGGAAGAAAAGAATGAAAGCATACCCAAATGCCAGTCCAACCTCCAAGCTAACAACATGAACCAAAACCAACAGAACCCCTGACTGAACAGCGAACAAGATGTGGAAGGATTATAAAGCCTCCAGATTGCCTGAACCGCTGACTTCAAGGACTCAAGGGAGGAGATGAGGTAGTGAGAATGTTGTAATAATGCTAATAGAGTAATAACATTAAGACAGTAACAGCAGGGTAAATGCATAAGACTAATGACAATGTAAGACATGAAGTGACTGAAGTAACTATCCCATGGGATGAAGACTTGGGTGGGGGTGGCGGGGGTGGGGAGGTGTAGAAGTGTCTGGCACATACAGGGTTAATGTGGGACTGAGTACAGTACTGCCCTCACGGTGATTTAAGAAGGCACATGACCTAAACCTAGGGTCAGTGTGGCATCGGCCAGATACGTGTTAAAACCTAGGATGGAGATAACATATACCTGTGTTCTTTACTGTATAGTTGTATATGATTACAAGTAGTCAACAACTTGCTTTTAAAGTATAGAAGACTACAAAGACTTCTTTAACAGATACTGTCTACAACCAACACCACCCCAACAGGTGCAATTCACTTGCATTTTATCTTTTGCAGAATTTGATTTAATTCCACTCAAAAAAATCTGTTATCTGGGTATAAATCATACAGAAATTCCACGTCATGTTTACACTGGAACGCAGAGTGCATTGTTTTCTAAAGTCTAGTGGACAGTCAACACCACTTACAGCTGCAGTTGCCATTGCTTTTTCCAAAATAAGTAATAGTTTAGAGAGCTCTGCAATATGTAATTGTGGTGTATTCTGACTTGCAAATGAAAGCTTCGACTATGCAAAAGACAAGGTTGAAACGTTTGCAACCACCTTCAGCCAGAAGTACCAGGTGGATGATCCATCTTGACCTCCTCCTGAGGCCCCCAGCATCACATTCCAATTCAATTCACTTCACGTGGGAGCAAAAAAAATGCAGAAGGCACTGGATGCAACAAAGGCGATGGGCCCTGACAACATCTTGATCTTGGAGTATTGAGTAATTGTTCTCTAGACTAAGCCATGCCAAAACCATCCAAATATGCCATCTCCTAATATAGCAGGACAAATCCAACTTGAGCAATTACTGCCTCATCAGTGTTACAAATGCAAGGTTTTATAATATGGTTATGTTTTAAACTTTTTCTTCTTCAGTTCTCTGATACAGACAGGAGAGGGGCAGTTAAAACTGCACTGATTTCCTCTTACTACCTATCCATAAACAGAAGGATCTTTGAATTAATTTTTCAGAAGTGGTAGTGGTGTGTTTTCCAAATCCCTCAGTTTTTGTGATCCAATTTTACGAATAATCCACATCAAACTCTCTTTAGGGTGAACTCAGGTTATTTTATTTTACACATTCAAAACCCCGGAAAAACCGTGTTCACCACTTCCCACTCCACACATTCGCACAGTAAAGGGCAGTTGGAGGGTGGGATGGGAATAGAGAAAAGGAGTTCTACAGTATAAAGACCAAAAAAAAAAGGAATATTTAGCTCGTGAGTTTCAGAGTCCAGAGGGTGTTTCCTTCATGGTGGGGTTCCATTCTGATGTATTTCTGGCTGGTTAAACAATACGAAAATCCTTGAAATAAATGCTGCTGCACGATGGGCTTTTGTGTTTAGACCACTTGGCAGGCATTGATCAGAGACTTTTAGGATCAAGTAGGCTTGGTGGAGTTAAGACTGCTTACTTAGCCTGGCTGCTGGAGTTCTGTCCAGCTGTGTGTGCCCAATGATGTAATACTAAACTGTCCTATAAGCCTAAAGCTGGGGTCTTAGGGGCTAACTGAAGCCTGACAATTAGCTCTTGGCCAGGATTTCATTGTTTCTCCTTAGGAGAGAGATGACTTGGTAATTAGCATTTCTTCCAGTAATGAGGTTCGATTTTTGTTTTTTGTGATAGTTCAGGTCATAGGAGCCAGTTCGTCTGCACTTGTTCTCCTTCCATTAATTACAGGGAGTTTGTATAATGAAGTGTGAAATTCCAGAAACTGAGAAAATTATTTTGCTCTTGAAACTGCTGGGGATGACTCCCTGACAGAGGGTCAAACCTGTGATCAGGTGACTTGTAGCAGCCGTCTTAATTTTCTTTATTCAGCAGAAAAAGTCCAGTTTAAAAAAAATAGCAATAGCAATAAAGTCTTTAAATATATAGTGGTGAGCTTCTTTCCTTATTGTAGGAACCCAACATCTGCCTGAAGGCAGGTCTGACCCACAGCACCACAACTTCCACACACAGGAGGTAGCGACATAGGGCAAGGAGGAAGGAGGCACTCCAACTGGAGCATGAATCTGAACCATAGCTGATGTCCAGACAACTGAGATAACTTGCCTCAAACCCCAAGGAGTTTGAGTTGCTGTGGCAACATGCACTTTTACATGTAGTCCAGAGCAATGAATAGTGATGGTGGAGGCTCTAATTTCTTTCCATCACATGGCTCACCATATTGAGCCATCACATGGCTCAACATATTGGCATATGTTGGAAGGATTTACAAGTTGATTCTCAACCTGTTTGGCCACATGATTGCCCATCAAGTCCTGGAGTGGGACTTGAACCTAGAGACTCTGGCTCGGAGGCAGGCACCTTACCCCTTGTGCCACAAGACCTCCAATCATGTTTTAAACTGTCCCTTTTTAAATTCAAGGTAAAATGGAGCATGTGACATCCTATTAATTCTGCCCGGCGATAAGCCAGTGTGATCTGGTTGCCATGGGGATAGGATCCAGGTCAAGTCCTATTAAAACCCAAGTGCCAAGTTTGACACCTGAACACGAAGGTGGAACCAGCTGCCTGACTTTCTGCAGACTTGGAGGCTCTCAGATTTACTGACTTAAACCTGGCCAGAAAGAGAGAAATGCTGTTGTGGACAACAGGGGAAAAGGCTGTTCTCTGTTTGTCACCAAGCAGAATGTGGGTGGGAGCTTTTCCTTTGGTCGAAGAGATGGACCTGTAGAGATTTAAGAACACTGGAAGATTCACCTTGACAGGATCAGAAGAAGGAATCACTGGAGTAGGCATTGCTGCTGAAGTTAGTTCGGGGATTCTCGGGAGACTGAAGGAAACTACTTTTGACAGACGCTGGGCATTATGACTCGGCAAAGTGTGGAAAAGTTAGCCCGTTAGAAGCTAGGAGTAATTTTGGACTGGTTCCTGTAAAGATGACAATTCTGCAGAGTGCAGTGTGATGTATAAACATGGCGTGGGGTTATTGGTTGTGTTGAGAAATTAATAAGGAACACCTGTTAATTGTTTAGAGTATTAGCTGTCTACTAAGTAATGTTTAGTCGATGTTGATTTTGTTTTGTTTAATCCCAAATTTCTAGTTTCGTCTGATATATTTGCAAAAGCTATCAGTCTCTTAAGGGTATCGTAACACTGTCTAGTCTCTTTTATCAGCAAAGTGATGGAAGGTGTCGTTAACAGTGCGATCAGTTGGCACTTACTCAACAGCTCATCTTACTCAAGCTGCTCACAGTTTGGGTTCCGTCAGGACCACTCTGCTCCAGACCTCATGTACAGCCTTTCATGTAATCAAACGTTCCAAGGCATTTCACAGGAGCATTATAAAATGTATGACACTAAGCCACATAAGGAGCTATTAGGTCAGATGAGGGAGGTTTTAAGGACTGTCTTAAAGGAGGAAAGCAAGGTAGAGTGACAGACAGATGTAGAAAGGGAGTTTGAGAGCTTGGGGCATTGGCAACTGAAGACAGATAGTGAAGTAATTATAATTGGGAATGCACAAGAGGCCAAATTAGAGGAGCATAGATATCGCAAGGGATTTTGGGGCTGAAGGAAATTTTATATAACTAGTGCAGAGCCAGCCCCTGGAGGGTTTTGAAAACAAGGATGAGAATTTTAAAGGTAAGATGTTGCTTGGCTAGGAGCCAATGTAGCTCAGCAAGCACAAGGGTGATAGGGGAATGGGAGTTGCTGCAAGTTAAGACATAGGATGACCATCTGTTTATGGAGGTAAAATATGAGATATCAGCCAGGAGTGCATTGGAATTGTTGGGTCCTGAGGTAATGGAGGAATGAATGAGGGTTTCAGGAACAGATAAGCTAAGATGGGTGAAATCTGGTGATGATACAGAGGTGGGAATAGGTGATGGCACGAATGAGGTTAGAAGCTCACCTTGGGATCACCTGGAGTTCCTTAGAGTGCTGTCCTGGGCCTAATCATTTTTAGCTGTTTTATCAATGACCTTCCCTCCAATATGGCTGGTTGCGCTATTACAAAATGGTGGTCATTAATGAAACCCTATGCCATTGCTTATCGGGAATTTTGGCCGAGTATAGCTATCACGGCCATTTTCTTCTAAAAGATATAAGAGGTAAAAAGGCAGTAAAAGACAAATCTTCCAGTCAAGGACTGAGGTACGTGGACTTGTGCCAGAATCATGTGAAATGGGTTACAGAAGAATGACTATCACCTGGAAGCATACTGTGTGTTTTGCTCAAACTTGTACAATGTTTATGAAATTATTGCAGTAAATGTTGCTTTGGAAAAAAAAAGTCAGAAGTGGGAGTGTTCCCTGATTGCACAGTGTTCAATACCATTCACAGCTCCCAGGTACTGTAGTAATCTGTGCCCATAGACAGCATTCAGGCTTAGGCTAATAAGCGGCAAGTAACATTTGCACCACACAAGTGCCAGCCAATGACCACCTCCAACAAGAGAGAATCCAGCCATCTCCCCCCCCCCCCCACTTGACATTATCGTTGCTGCATCCCCCACTATCAACACCCTGGGGGTTACCATTGACCAGAAACCTAGCTGGATCAGCCCTATAAATATTGTGGCTACAAGATCTGGTCAGAGGCTGGGAATTCTGTGACAAGTAACTTTCTTCTTAATTCCCCAAAGCCTGTACACCATCAAGTCAGGAGTGTGATGGAATATTCTTCACTTGCCTGGATGAATGTAGTTCCAACAACACTCAAAGCTCGACACCATCCAGGACAAAGCAGCCTGCTTGCCAAGGACCCGATCCACCACCTTAAACATTCACTGCCTCCACTAGCGACACACGGTGCAGCAGTACATACTATCGACAAAATGCACTGTGGCAACAAGCCAAAGCCCCTTCAACAGTACTCTCTAGACACGCAATCCTCTAACACCTAGAAGGACAAGGGCAGCAGATGCATGGGGATACCACCACCCCCTGCAAATTCCTCTCCAAATCACATACCATCCTGACTTGGAACTATATCGCTGTTCCTTCACTGGGTCAAAATCCTGAAACTCACTCTGTGGTTATACCTACACCACATGGACTCCAGCAGTCCAAGAAGGTGACTCGCCACCAACTTCTCAAGGGCACTTGGGAATCAGCGATAAATGCTGGCCTTGCAAGTAACGCTCACATCCCAAATGAATTTTTTTTTAAAAGTTGATGTGTTTTAAGTAGGAAATGCATTCTTATATTGTGACAATTTTTTTTTAAGTCTTCAGGGTCCAGTATTGAATCGGTACAGGACAGACAAAAACGCTTGTTGACTCGGGGACTTCCAAAGCAAAAAGTGATTCCAGGAGTGAAGCAGGTTATTGTTGTAGCCTCAGGAAAAGGAGGTGTTGGAAAATCAACTATTGCAGGTTACCTAGTGAATGTATATGGTTTCATTTGCAAACTGGTGTTGAAGAATTCCAAAATTTTATACATGACAGTGGTATTCTTGAATATTGTTGAAAAGAGAGATGTGTTGCCGAAGCTTTTCATCCTGCACTCATCAGGACATATGCAAGAATGCCAAATTACAAACGATCACAACAATTAATACTAGAAAAAGTGTACATAAGAGTGCTAATTGGTTGGCAAGTTGACTCTGGCTGAGGTGTTGCCATGGAGAAAGCAATAGGTGATTGTCGGCTCCCCAAGCTCCCAGGCATTTCAAAAAAGATGCAAGGCTAGAACATATTCCTTTTGTATGCAGAGAACAGGTCCCTGTGTTTGAATTTTTGTCACGTCTAGGGAGCACAATGTCAAAATGTACGATTTCACATTTTCCCACATTATACTCCATTTGCCAGATCTTTGCCCATTCACTTAACCTATCTGTATCCCTTTGTAGTCTCCTTGTCCTCTTCACATCTTTCTTTCCTACCTATCTTTGTCTCATCAGCAAATTTAGCAACCATATCTTCAGTCCCTTCATGCAAGCCATTTACATAAAATTGTAAAAAGTTGTGGCCCTAGCACTGGTCCCTGTGGCACACCACCCATTACATCTTGCCAACCAGAAAATTGCCCATTTATGCCTACTGTTTCCTGTTAGCTGGCCAATCTTCCATCCATGCCAATGTGTTATCCCTTACACCATGAGCTTTTATTTTCTGCAATAACCTTTGATATGGTACTTTGTCAAATGCCTTCTGAAAATCTAAGTACAATACATCCGCCGTTCCCCTTTATCCACAGCATGTTTTACTTCAAAGAATTCCCAATAAATTGTTTAAACATGATTTCCCTCCCTTTCACAAAACCTGTGACTCTGCCTGATTACCTTGAATTTTTCTAAGTGCCCTATTGTAACGTCTTTAATAACAGCTAACGTTTTTACTATGACCGATGTTAAGCCAACTGGCCCGTAGTTTCCTACTTTCTGCCCCCATTCCTTTTTGAATAAAGGAGTTACATTTGCTATTTTCCGATCTAAGGGAACTTTTTTACCCAGAGGGTGGTGACGGTCTGGAATGTGCTGCCTGGGTGGGTTGCCTCACATCCTTTAAAAAGTACCTGGATGAGCACTTGGCACGTCATAACATTCAAGGCTATGGGCCAAGTGCTGGTAAATGGGATTAGGTAGCTAGGGCAGGTGTTTTTCACGTGTTGGTGCAGACTCGATGGGCCGAAGGGCCTCTTCTGCACTCTGTGATTCTGTGATTTCCCGAATCTAGGAAATTTTGGAAAATTAAAACCATTGCATCAACTATTTCACTAGACACTTCCTTTAAGATCCTAGGATGACGTCTATCAGGACCCGGGCACTTATCAGCCCGTATCTCCAACAATTTGCTCAGTCCCACTTCCTTGGTGATTGTAATTTTCTTGAGTTCCTCCCTCCTCTTTCCTGATTTATAGCTATTTTAGGGATGTTACTTAGATGATCCTATCATGAAAACCAATGTAATTTACCTGTTCAATTCATCTGCCACCTCCTTATTTTCCATTATTAATTTCTCAGACTCATTTTCTATAGAACCAACGCTTGCTATGTTAATCCTTTTCTTCTTTAAATATCTATAGAAATTTTTACTATCTTTATATTTCTAGCTAGCCTTCTCTCGTATTCTAATTTTTCCCTCCTTTATTAATCTTTCAGTCGCTCTCGGCTGTTTTTTATATTCTAGCCAAACTTCTGACCTGCCACCCATCCTTGCGCAATTATATACTTTTTCTTTAACTTTGATACTATCTTCAACTTTTTAGTTAACCATGGATGATGGGTCCTCCTCTTGGAATTTTTCTTTCTGGTTGGAATGTATCAATTCTGTGCTTTCTGAGATACCCCTTCAGATGTTTGCCACTGCTTCTCTGTTGACCTATCCCTTAATCTAATTTGCCAGTGCACTTTAGCTTTGCTTTCATGCCCTCAACTGCCCTTATTCAAGTTGAAAATACTAGTCTTGGACTCACTCGTTCCCTCAAACTGAATGTAATATCCAATCATATTATGATTGCTGCTACTTAGAGGCACCTTTACTATGAGGTCATTAGTTAACCCTATCTCGTTGCATAATACCCGGTCTACTATAGTCTGCTGTCTGGTTGGTTCCAGAACGTGCTGCTTTAAGAAACTATCCTGAAAACATTCTATGAACTCCTCATCCACGCTACCTTTGCCCATCTGATTTTTCCAGTCTATATGTAGATTAAGATCCCCCATGAATATTGCTGCACCTTTCTGGCAAGCTCTCATTATCTCCTCTTATATATTCTGTCCTCCTGTGCAGCTACAATTAGGGGGCCTGTACACAACTTCCACAAGTAACTTCTTGCCTTTATCATTTCTCATCTCTACCCAAACTGCTTCTACATCCTGGTTTCCTGAACTTGGGTCATCCCTCTCTATTGTGCTATTACCATCCCTCCACCTTTTCCTACCTTCCTGCCCTTCCTAAATGTCATGGACCCTTCAATATTCTGTTTGCAATCTCTGTCATTCTGCAGCCATGTCACTGTAAAGGCTATCAGATCGCACTTATTTATTTCTATTTGAACTATCAGTGCATCTGTTGTTTTGAATGCCAGGTGCATTCAGATACAAAGCCTTTAGTTTTGTCCTTTTTATTATTTTTGTAACCTCATCTGCTGATTTACTCTTAGGTTTGTACTCTGTCCCTCCACACCATGGTCTGTTTATCGCTTCCCAAATTTGATGCTTTGGTCCCCACTATTTAGTTTAAAGTCCTCTCTACTTCTTTGCAAGAACACTGGTCCCAGCACGTTTCAGGTGTAGACCGTCCCAATAATCCAGCCCTTGTTTTTCCAAGCACTGGTGCCAGTGCCCCATGAACTGGAACCCTCTTCTCCAACACCAGCCTTTGAGCCACACACTTGTGTCTCTAACCTTGTTCACACTATGCCAATTTGCACGTGTCTCAGGTAATAATCCAGAGATTATTACTTTTTGAGGTTCCATTTCTTAATTTAGCGCCTAGCTCCTCATACTCCCTATGCAGAATCTCTTGCTAGCCTCATCTATGTCATTGGTACTTGGATGGACCATGACCACTGGATCCCCCCCCCCTCCCACTGCAAGTTCCTTTCTAGCCCTGTGCAGCCATCCCGAACCCTGGTACCAGGCAGGCAACACAGCCTTCTGGATTCTTACTCTCGACTGCAGAGAACAGTATCTATACCCTTGACTATGCTGTCGCCTATCTCTGCCACATTCCTCTTCATGCCCCGCACCCACTTGAATGGCATTCTTCAACATGGTGCCATGGTCAGCCCACTCATCCATCTTGCAGTCCTTCTCCTCATCCATACAAATAGCAAGCACCTCATATCTGTTGGACAAAGTCAGGGGCTGAAGTTCCTCCATCACCACATGCTGGATCTCTTACCTGCCTGACTCACAGTCCCACCCTCCTGCCCTTGACCCATTGGTCAGTTCTAAAGTTCTGCCTAACCTAAGGGGTGTGACTGCCTCCTGGAACAAAATGTCCACGTCACTCTCCCCCTCCCTTATGCCCTGCAATGCACAACTTGGACTCCAGCTCAGCAACTTGGTGCCGAAGTTACCTAAGCTGCAAACACTTTGTGCATGTGTGGTTGTCCGGGATTGCAGAGCATTCCAGATTCCCACATGCTGCAGTCACGGCACACCACCAGCCCTGTCATTTCTGTCCAATCTAATTTACTTAATTAGTCAAATGTTTAATAATTTAGACAGATAAAGTAATACAAAGTTGCACACACTGAGCTTGGAGACGAGGAAGGAAACTTGCGAACCACTGCAGGCTGAAAAAAAGCAGGGAAAGGAACACCTCTTTTCCCCCCCTCTGCCTCGAATTCCCACCTGAACCAAATTCACAACTTCTCGCTCGTTCTATGTATCACCCACTTTTCTGCAACATGTCTCTCTTTTCAGCAATATATGTCTATATATAAATTATTTATATAAATTATATATCTACTGTAATGTATTTACGGCAGTAAATTGGATTGCAGCCTTGTACTATTTTTCTTTTTTTTTGCATTTTTCCACAAAGACCATACTGCTTGGTAACTGGTGTAAAGTGGTAGATCAGAGGCACTTGATGAATCGTTCTGTGGAATATCTCTTCCAAGTTTTGGGGTTGAGGGAGGGGTGATAGCTGATGTGTCGTCTACTTTTGTTTAATTTTAAGTTCTGATATGGTGTATTGTACTGATCTCTAAATTTACTTTAATTTCAGTGAATTTGGCTCTGGGATTAGCAGCTAACAATTTGGTAGGTGGACATGCTTTTGCAGCAGAATTTTGTTAAAGCGTTGTATAAGATGTGACTTTTGTGTGAAAGTTAACAATGACACTATAATTTAAAAGTTAAATATATTTTTACAATGATTTCTACTGGTACAATTCTTAGTGTTGCAAACTATACTTTGCCATTAACTTGTTCAGTGTTGACAATTTGTCTTAATACAATTTATTTATGGCAAAATCCCATGTTGTTATGAACTTTGACCTAGAAGCAGACACTCTGAAAACCTGTAATTTCTTTAAAATGCCTGTTTTTAAGAATGTTGGCAAGGACTTTTAAGAATTGGGATCAATTGTAATTTTCTTGGATACTAAGAAATACTGGTCCACTTGACCATTGACCTGGAAGCAGTACCAACAGGAAGGAGATTAAGACTGTGACTGGCAGACACCAAAGATGAGATGCAGCACAGGAGAAAGCAAAGAAGACACATTTACTAGTAGCTGTGCATGACAGAAAACCAAAGATGGGTTTCGAGCAGGGATTTTTGAATTGGATAATTTTACTGCTGCTGCTTTAGTTTTGCCAGAGCTGATCAATCCGACCAGTTTAATGGGGTTTATTAAAGGGGTCGGATAACGGAGTCTCTGGGGAATCTGTGCCATCAAGACTGTCATGAAGCTAGCTAAGGAGGGTCTGCAGAAGTGTGCCGTTTGGGTAACGACCATCTCCAGGAACATCTGTAAATACCATTGTAATCATTAATCAGTTATGATTGTCACCTTATCTCCAACAGCCTCAAGGAATAGGTTTGAAAAGCTGCACAAGGGGGCTAAGTTTGATAAAATTCATGAGTGACATCGCAGGAGAAACATAAAGTCATTGGTTAGTGAGAAACTGGTATTAGGGAGGGTCTGTAAGTGGATGAAAGTGAGAAATTTGCATTCTTTTTAAAAGAAGTAGGATTTAATTAAGGAACACAAATAATAGGGAAGTAAAGTTAACTCATGGCCAGGTAAAATAAGGTAGTATAAGTAAAGCAAAGTAAAATAAAGTTAACATAAGGAAAATAAATTGAAGCCATGGCAGGACAGCTCAGTCGTTTGGAATACATATCCTGTAATGCCTATGTCATTATGTATCAGTAAGGGGCAAGCGAGACAGGTGACTACGCCACAGTGAGACAGAGACTGAGTGAGTAGCTAATTAGGTTTGTGTGGGAATTGCGATGAATGGGGGAAATGGGTGTGGCGTACATAGGAATTATTCTAAGTTAATTAAGTGAGTAACTAAATTAACTATATAACCTAAGTAACAATGACAGGACAAGTGTTATGTTGCAGTTGTGGAATGTGGGAGCTTTTGGACGCCAAGGCAATCCAGGGCAAACACATCTGCAGAAAGTGTAAGCAGCTAGATGAATTCTGGATCAGGATTCTTGATCTGGAAGCCGAACTGCAGACCCTGCGCAACACAAGGGAGGGACAGAAATACCTGGACACTTTGTTCCAGAAGACAGCCATGCCTCTTAGGTCATCTGTTTTGGTCAGCAGTGAGTGACAGGAGGATGCGACTGTGAGTGAGGCAGGTAATGGGAACAAGCAGACAGTAGTGAAGGAGCCTCAGACTTTGCAATTGTCAAACAGACTTGAGGTGCTCACAACCTGTTTGGACGAAAGTGAGGTCTGCAAGATGACCAGATTGGCCATGGCACCATGGTACAGGAAGCCGTTCAAGCAGGGGAGCAAAGAAGAATATAGTGGTAGTAGGGGACTGTATAGTGAGGGGGATTGACACTGTTTTCTACAGCAAAGAGCGAGAGTCCAGAAGGCATGTATTGCCTGCCGGTGCCAGGGTTCGGGACATCTGCTTGGGGCTGGAGAGTAACTTGCAGTAGGGGGGTGGGGGGATCCGGTTGTCGTGGTCCATGTAGGTGCCAACGACATAGGCAGGACAAGGAAGGAGGTTCTGCATAATCAGTATGAGAAGATAGGTACCAAATTAAGAAGCAGAACCTCAAAAGTAATAATCTCTGGATTATTACCTGAGCCACGTGCAAATTAGCATAGAGCAAATAAGGTTAGAGAGATGAATGTGTGGCTTAAAAGACTATTATGGGAGAAGTGGGTTCCGGTTTGTGGGACACTGATACCAGCACTGGGAAAATTGGGGGCTGTGCCATTGGGACAGTCTGCACCTGAACTATGCTGGGATGAGTATTCTTGCGAATCGCATAACTAGGGAAGTAGAAAGGGCTTTAAACTAAACCAAGGTACCCAAGGGATCAAGCTTGGGAAGATGTGGCAATTCAAGGCAGGAGACCATAATAGTAATATGGAAAATGAGGGCCGTAGAATAGCAGGAAGGGACAGAAACTTAAAACCTAAGAATGCACCAATAGTCAGGACTAGATGTTACAAAGATAACAAAAAGACAAAATGAAAGTCTCTGTACCTGAATGCATGTAGCATTCATGACAAAGTAAATGAATTGATAGCGCATATTGAAGTAAATAACTATGATCTGTTAGCCATTACGGAGACATGGCTGCAGGATGACAAGGGTTGGGTCCTGAATATTGAGGGGTATGAGACATTGAAGAAGAATAGGAAGCTAGGTAAAAGTGGAGGGGTAGCACTGTTGAGCAAGGATGGCATTTGTGCAACAGTTAGAGATGACCATGGATCAGGACATCAGGAGATCATGTAGAATCAGTTTGGGTGGAGATGAGGAATATTGGGGAAAGAAGTCTCTAGAGGGAGTGGCCTACATGCCCCCTAACAGTAACCACAATTTAGGACAAAGTATACAATATTGGGTGTTTGTGATAAAGGGGTGGTAATAATCATGGGTGATTTTAATGTACGTATAAACTAGAAAAATCAAATTGGCAGTAGTAGCCTGGGTGAGGAGATCATAGAATGCTGTCAAGATATATTTTTAGAGCAGCACATTCTGGAACCAACCAGACAGCAGGTTATATTAGACTTGGTATTGTGTAATGTGACAGGATTAATTAATGACCTCAGTAAAAGCAGCCTGAGACAGCAGCGACCTCCATATGATTGGATTTTACATCCAGTTTCAAAGGGAAGAAGAGTGGATCTAAGACTAGTATTTTAAACTTAAATAGGGGCAACTGTGTGGGCATGAAAGCTGAGCTAGCTGAAGTGAACTGGGATATTAGGCTAGAGGATAGATCAACAGAGAAGCACCAGCAGACATTTAAGGGGATATTTCCGAATACTCAGAATAAGTATATTCTTACTATAAAGAAAAATCCTAAAAGGAGGACCCACCATCCGTTGATAACTAAAGTTAAAGAAAGCATCACACTTGAGGAAAAAGCATATCACTGCGCAAAGATGAGTGGCAGGTCAGATGATTGGTCAGAATATAAAGAATGGTAGAGAATGTTTAAAAGGTTAATCAGGAGAGAGAAATTAGAGTATGAGAGGAAGCTAGATAGAAATGTCAAAGCAGATAGCAAGAATTTCTACAGGTACTTAAAAAGGAAAAGAGTAAGTAAAGTGAGTGTTGGTCCTCCAGAGAGTGACAGTGGGGAGTTAATAGTGGATAATAGGAAATGGCAGATGAAATGAACAAATATTTTGCTTCTGTCTATATAAGATACAAAAACATTCCAATAATAGCTGTAAATTGGGAGGTGGAAGGGAGAGACGAACTAGGTGAAATTACAATCACTAGGGTAGCCTTGCAGAGCAAACTGATGGAGTTGCAGGCTGACAAGTCTCCGGGTCTTAATGGACTTCATCCCAGGGTCTTAAAAGACCAAATGTGGTAGTAGATACGTCGATGTTAATTTTCCAAAATTCGCTAGGTTCAATCAGACTAGAAAGTAGAAAATATAACCCCACTGTTCAAAAAGGGAGGGAGGCACAAAGCAGTAAACTATAGGCCAGTTAACTTGATGTCTGTCATGGGGAAGGTGTTGGAATCGATCATTAAGGAAGTTATAACTGGGCACTTAGAGAAACTCAAGGTAATTGGGAAGAGTTAGCATGGTTTTGTGAAAGGGAATTCATGTTTAACTAATTCATTGGAGTTCTTTGAAGGAGTAACATACGCTGTGGCTAAAGGGGAGCCTGTAGATTGACTGTACTTGAATTTCCAGAAGGCATTTGATAAGGTGCCACACCAGAGGTTATTGTGGAAAATAAAAGCTCATGGTATAGAGGGTAACATATTAGCATGGAAAGAAGATTGGCTAGCTGGCAGAAAACGGAGTATACGTAATGAGTCTTTTTCTGATTGGCAGGATATGACGAGAAGAGTCCCGCAGGGACCTGCGCTGGGTCTTAAACTTTTTACAATTTATATCCATGACTTAGATAAGGGGAGTGAAGGCATGATAGCTAAATTTGCAGATGACACAAAGATAGGTAGGAAAGTATGCTGTGAAGAGGACATAAGGAGGTTGCAGACAGATATAGATAGGTTGAGCGAGTGGGCAAGAATATGGCAAATGGAGTATAATGTGGGAAAGTGTGAAGTTGCTCACTTCGGCTGGAAGAAAAAAGCAGAGTATTACTTAAACAGAGAACAGCTGCAGAATTCTGAGGTGCAGAGGGATCTAGGTGTTCTAGTGCATGAGTTACAAAAAGTATGCAGGTACAGCAAGTAATTAAGAAGGCTAATGGAATGTTATCCTTTATTACGAGAGGAATTAAACTTAAAAGTAAGGATGTTATGCTTCAGTTATGCGGGGCATTTGTGAGACCACATCTCAAATATTGCGTGCAGTTTTGGTCTCCTTATTTAAGGAAGGATGTAAATGCGTTGGAGGTGGCTCAGGAGGTTTACGAGATTGATACTTGGAGTGAGTGCGTTGTCTAATGAGGAAAGGTTAGACAGGGATTGTTTTCTCTGGAGTTCAGGTGAGTAAGGGGTGATATGATTGAAATATGTAAGATTCTGAACGGTAGTGATAAGGTGGATGTGGAAAGGATGTTCCTCTTGTAGGTGAGTCCAGAACTAGGTGACACTGTTTTAAAATTAGGAGTTGCCATTTTAGGACAGAGATGAAAATTTTTTTTCTCAGGGTTGTGCGACTTTGGAACTCCCTGCCTCAGAAGGCAGTGGAATTGGGATCATTGAATATTTTTAAGACAGAGGTGGATAGATTCTTGTCAGGAAAGGCAATCTAAGGTTATTGGGGGTAGATGGAAATATGGAATTTGAAACACACAGATTAGCCATGACCTTAATGAATGGCGAAGCAGGCTCAAGGGGCTGAATGGCCTACTTCTGCTCCTATTCCATAAGTTTGTATGTTGTGGATGCTACTGGTGTCCTAGACGACCACATGTGCATGAAGTGTCACCAGCTGCAGAAACTTGAGCACCAGGTTTTGGAGTGTGAACGGCGGCTGGAGTCACTGTGGCACATTTGCGAAGTTGAGAGCTACGTGGCTAGCACGGTCTGAGAGGCAATTTAGGAGCCTGGAAGCAGAAAGGGAATGGGTGACCGCCAGTTAGCCCAAGAGAGCTAAGCAGGTAGTGCAGGTGCCCCCTGGAGTCCTGCTCATCAATTGGTTTTCCACTTTGGATACTGGTGAGGGGGTTGGTTTCTCAGAGGAGTGCAGTCAGAGCCATGTTTGTGGCACCACAGGTGGCTCTGCTGTACAGGGTACCCATCCTGGAAGAAGAAAGGAAGAACAGTAGTGATAGGGAATTTGTTAGGGGAGCAGACAGGCATTTCTGTGGCTGTAGTTATGACTCCAGGTTGGTATGTTGTATCCCTGGTGCCAGGGAAAAGGATGTCATGGAATGGTTGCAGGACATTCTTCTGGGGGAGGGTGATCAGCCAGAGGTCGTGGTTCATGTTGGTACCAATGACTTAGGTAGGAAAAGGAATGAGGCCCTGAAAGCAGATTTTAGGGAGCTAGGGAGGAGATTGAAAAGCAGGACCGCTAAAGCAGTTATCTTGGGATTACTCCCAGTCTTATGTGCAAATGAGTATTGAAATGGGAGAATTGAGCGATGGAACACGTGGCTAGAAAGCTGGTGTAGGAGAGAGGGGATCAGACTTCTGGGGCATTGGGACCGGTTCTGGGGAAGATAGGACCTGTATAAGCAGGATGGTCTACACCTGAACGGGGTTGGGCAAATATCCTCACAGGGAGATTTACTAGTGCTCTTGGGGGTGGAGGGGATATTTAAACTAGGTTGGCAGTGAGATGGGAACCTGAGGACAAATTCAGAGCAGGGAGCAGGAGTTGGAAAATTAGGGAGTGACTCTGAAAGACAGAAGCAGCACAGGAATTAGGCAGTGTTAAAAGGCATATATGTAAATGTAAGGAGTATTGTAAATAAAGCTGATGAGCTGACGGCATAGATAGACAAAAGGCCATAATGGAAACTTGGCTTAGAAGAGAGGCAAAAATGGCAGGTATAGAGTTTTCAGTCATGATAGAGGGGGAGGTAAAAAAGGTGGGGGTGTAGCATTATTGGTTAAAGAATCAATTACAGCTGTGAGGGAGGATGATACACTAAATGAGGCATCAAATATGGGTTGAGCTCAGAAATAAAAAAGGGGCGGCCACACTGCTAGGAGTGTACTATAGAGCCTCAAATAGTGGAAAGGAGTTAGCAGAGCAAATATGCAGACACATTTTTGTGTGCAAAAACAATAGGGTAGTTATAGTTGGAGACTTCAACTATCCGAATATCAACTGGGATATGAGCAGTGTTAAGGGCACAGGGGGCACAAAATTCTTGAACTGCATTCAAGAGAACTTTTTCAGCCAGCATGTAACAAGCCCAACGAGAGGGGACACAATTCTAGATTTAGTGTTTGGAAATGAAGCTGGGCAAGTGGATGAAGTAGCAGTGGGAGACCAGTTTGGAGATAGTGACCATAATACAGTTACATTTGGCATCATTATGGAAAAGGACTAAAATAGAATAGGAGTAAAAGTTCTAAATTGGGGGGAGGACAAGTTTTACAAAGTTGTGATGTGAGCAAGTGAAAGTGGACTGGTTACAGCTACTAGAAGGGAAAACTGTCAAATCAGTGGAAGGCATTCAAAAGTGAGACTCTACGGGCACAGTATAGACATGTTCCCACAGAGGAAAAGGGTGGTACTGTGAAATCTAGAGTCCCCTGGTCATCCAGAAGCATACAGGGGAAGATAAAACAGAAAAAGAAAGCTTATGATGGTCACAAAAAGCTTATTACTGCAGAAAGCCCAGAGGAGTATAGAAAGTACAGGGGTGAAGTAAAAAAGGAAATTAGGAAAGCAAGATGACATATGAAAAAATAATCAAAGAGAGTACATTAAGAGCAAGAGACTAACTAAGGAAAGGGTAGGGCCTATCGGAGATGTATGTGGTAACTTGTGTGTTGATGCTAAAGATGTAAGGCATGGCTCTCAATGAGTACTTTGTCTCTGTCTTCACTGTGGAGAGGGATGGTGCAGACATTCTAGTTAATGAGGAGGAGTGTGAAACATTAGATACAATAAGCATAGTGAGAGAGGAAGTACTGGAGGGACTGGCATCCTTGAAGGTGGAGAAATCGCCAGGGCTGGATGGATTGTATCCTAGGCTGTTGAAGGAAGCTAAGGATGAAATAGTGGATGCTCTGAGGATCATTTTGCAAGCCTCACTAGATGCAGGTGAGGTGTCAGAGGATTGGAGGTTTGGATATTGTGCCATTATTGAAAAAGGTTGCGAGGGATAGGATTTGCTGAAATTGAAGGCCGGTCAGTCTGACTTCGGTGGTGGGCAACTTATTGGAATTAATTCTGTGAGACAGGATAAACTGTCACTTAGAAACGCATGGATCAGTCAGCATAGTTTTGTTGGGGGAAGATCGTGCCTCGCGTACTTGGTCAATTTTTTTATGGAAATAATGGAGGATTGATGATGGTAGTGCATTGAATGTTGTCTACATGGATTTTAGTAAGGCATTTGACAAGGTCCCACATGGTAGACTGGTCAGAAAAGTGAGATCCCATGGGACACAGGAAGGTGGCGAGTTGGATTCAAAATTGGCTCAGTGACAGGAAACAAAGGGTAATAGTTGATGGATATTTTTGCAAATGGAAAGTGATTTCCAGTGGTGTTCCACAAGACTGTGTTGGGCCCTTTGCTGTTTGTTGTATATATTAATGATTTGGACATAAATGTGGGAGATATGATTGGGAAATTTGCAGATGACACCAAAATTGGCCATGTAGTTGATAGTGAAGAGAATAGCTGTTCTCTCCAGAATGATATCAATGGTTTGGCTGAATGAGTGGAGAAGTATCCAGTGGAATTCAATCTGGAAAAGTGAGAGGTAATGCATTTGGGGAGGGCAAACAAAACAGGGGAATACTCAATAAGCGGGAGGATATTGAGAGGGGTTGAGAATGAGAAACATTGGAATGCATGTCCACAGGTCCCCGAAGGTGGCAGGACAGGTAGACAAGGTAGTAAAGAATGCATTTGGAATGGTTTCCTTTATTGGAGGAGATATTGAACACAAAAGCAGGGATGTAATGCTGGAATTTTGTGTCACCCCATTGCAGGAAGGACGTAATTGCTCTGGAGAGAGTACAGAGGAGATTTACAAGAATGTTGCCAGGGCTTGAAAATTGCAGCCATGAGGAGAGATTGGGTAGGCTAGAATTGTTTTCCTCAGAACAGAGGAGGCTGAGGGGTGACCTAATTGAGGTGTATAAAATTGAGGGCCTAGATAGAATAGACAGGAAAGATCTGTTTCCTGTAGCTGAAGGGTCAGTTACCATGAGGTATAGATTTAAGGTGATTGGGAGAAAGTTTAGAGGGGACATGAGGAAAAACTTGTTTGCCCAGAGGGTGCTGGACGTCTGGAGTTTACTGCCTGAATTGGTGGTTGAGGCTGAAACACTCAACTCGTTAAATGGTACCTGGATCTGCACCTGAAGCGCTGTAACCTGCAAGGTTACGGACCAGATACTGGAAAGTGGGATTAAAATGAGCGGCTAGTTTTTTTTTCTCTATTTTGGTTGATGCAAACACAAAGGGCCGAATGGACTCTTTTTGCGCTGTAACTTTTCGATGGTTCTATAGTTTGCTTTATTTTGCTGATCTGGGTTACATGATGGACATGTTATGCTCTTCCACTTGAATCTTGAAGTGAATGTTTTTAGCACAATATACATTTGTTGTTCATGATACAACTGAGCATTTTGTAAGATCATTGCTATATTGTAGAAACATTGCCCGTGTTGTTTTACTGTATGCTATATGGAGCCAGAAGAAATCTGGCATTGCTAACCAGAACCCATCATAATGCTTGTTAGTAGTTGGTAGCCCAAGACAGAATGGCCTGAGTTTTGTGGCAAGAATGTGGCTTTCAGCGCTCGCCCACTAAACAAAGGTTAGGGCTCACCCATTTAAGTGTAATTGAATTTTTAATGGTGTGATAAATCTTAATTATTGCAAACAACCTCACTGGCATTGAAAATTTTATTTTTGCATGTGTGTAATCTCATTTCTTATTTTAATTATTGGAAATGATTAAAAATAAATTTTAAAACTTTTTTTCTTTGTCTCTTAGCTGTCTCAATCCCACTTTTCTTTCCTCTCACTTTGCTTTCTGTGCATGATTTTACATTGAATTAAGTACTCTTAAACCTCCTAGTTGCTACGTGCCTCACTGAAGATTTTTCAGTCTGCTTGAAGAGGCACATTGTTGCTTGGCTTAATCACACAGGTCTTTGGTCACCTGGGAAATGCACCAAACTGCTTTTACTATCTGATAACTGGAAATCGCAGAATAAAAACCCACAAATTTCATAGAAAAGTGTAAGCTGCTGAATACAAAGTCCAGACCAACATTATCAAATTGGAAAGGTAGAACTTTTCCACCTGAATTGATGAGAAATAACACATCACTTGAAATATTTATTGGGTTTATGCTTAAGATGATTCATACAGTAATGTTTTTTCAGCAGCTCTACAGAACATTAATTGTTGGATATTTTATCACATCCTGTAATTAAAAGTTGTGGCACTCAAATGTCAATATTTTGTTATGCTTTGTCTCAACTGGATTGAAAGCCAATTCTGGTTATAGTTTGCAGTATGTATAAGGTTTTTTCTGTTCAGTAAAGGAATCTTTCTCTTTGCTAGTTGTCCTGTTTTAAAAATCAGACCATTATAAAATGTTAACAATTTCATATCTTAACATTTTACAAGTTTATTCAGGCCTTTTGCAGTAGTGAAATAGTGATTACTGTGCATAATTTGCTTTCAAGTGTGATACAGCATGTAATCAGTTTACTTGAACTAAAATTCAGTTTTGTTTGTAATGCATAAAAATTATACTGTAGTATGAAGGGGTGTAGTGTCAGTGTTATATATGCTTGCAATTGTACAATTAATGTGATACAAGAAGTTCAATTTGCTTTTTCCTCTCCTTGAGGGTTGCTTGCCACTACCCACCACGTGCCCTGTTCTGGGCAAGGGCTGGCGGGAGGGAGGTGGGGGGCAGGCCATCTTTAAGTTAAAAGCTTTCGCAGTGTATTTCCTGGTCAGAGTTCAACTGAATAGAATTTGATGGGGTGAAAATGTAATACTTGTTGTTTCTCTATAACTTCATGGGTTTGAAGAGAAAGTAGCATAATTGATATGTATAAGATTTTTTTTATATCTGTTTTCATAATATTGCTAATTAAGCTGAGATAAGAAAAATAGAGTCTAGAAACCTCACAAACAAAATTCTGCAAATGGGCAACGGTAAACACCTGAAAGAAGGAAAAATTAAACAATTTGGGCATGACACTATTAGAACTAAAGGTATTTAATGTACTTTCTGTTTTATTTGTAACCCTGATTTGAGGGTGACATTTTGGGCTAAGCTGTTCTTTTGAAGAATTAAATGTTTGCATTGTTGCAAAGCTGCTTTCAGTTGTGTTAGAATGTAAGCCTGAATATATGCAACAATATTGCCCTGAATTGTATAGTAAATCGGTTCGTTTTTTTCTGATTAAGGTTGTGGGGCTGCTGGATGCAGATGTGTATGGTCCATCTATACCACGTATGATGAATTTAAGAGGAAACCCAGAGTTAACAGACAGTAAGTTTCTTAACTTGAGGTGTTATAAATTAAGGTTGCACTAAGTTCTATGGAGTATTGACAAAAGAAAGTTAGACAAAATTTAAGAAATTGACATATTTCACACAAATCCTGATGGGTCTTGCTGAATTCTGTGAATGTTATTGAAAATTATAGATATAGCAAAAGTAAGTTAGAAACTACCACATAGGTTTCACGGTAGTACTTGGAAGTTGGAATTACATGTTGATAAGTAATACGTTGAGGTCAGCAAGGGTTTTGCTAGCAAGACTTGTTTTCTGCATGGGCCTGCTGTAAGGATATCTTTATTGAGTTTGTTTTCTATTTTATAACATAAAACAACTTTAGTTTTGAGGTTTAATTTACCTCTAAGTGGGTCAGCTTTCTGTTGTTTGGATGGCATTGGCTTGTCCTTCAACACGCCACTCCCTTAATGAATCCTTACTTTGTGAGTGGTGTGCAGATGAGGGAAACGAAAAAGATTTGACAATAGATGTGCAGAGCATTGAATTTATTCAACCATGTCTAAGGAAGCAATTGCTCTTTCTTCCAGTAGCTTGCTGGAGTCTATTGTGACTCTTCAAGCTTGAAGAGAGCTACTCAAATGGTGTCTGTGATTCGCATCACTGAGCAGTTCTTAATATAATAGTAGTAGACTTGCATATTTGGTCCAGGCAAAATGATCAGCTTTAAAAATTGAGAACTTGAGATGGCATTGAGTTGAAGCATACTTCTTGGGTTTGAATCCAACCTAAATTGATAGAATAGATTAAATAAAATAAGTAAGCAGTTTTAGTCTCGTGTTATGACTTGGTAGACCAAATCTACGAGGGAAACTATTACAACAGTTTTGCAATTTGTATTTATTTTGAGATACGTGCACTGAATTCAGAACTAATAAGTTCACCAAGACTTTTGGAGATTTAAAAAAAAATTTTAAATATTGATTAATAAAATAAAAAGATGTCAAACGCATACGTAAGACTACAGTTACAACTATAATAATTCCTAAAATTCTGAATTAACCTGACGCCCAGTTACATCCCCTTTCGGGCAACAGTCCAAAAATAGATTTTAGATTTTAAAAAGATACAGCAAATTAACACAATACCATGGACAGTGGAATTCCAAATGGTTTTTCTCCAGCTTCAGTTTTGGTAGACAACAGACTTATGCACAAATATTGGAAGCCTCATTAAGGCTATTTCACACACTTCTGTTAGATCACATGGCCATCTTCTATTGTTTCTTGTGCCTTTGAAACTGTATCTTCCTCATAATATTAAAAACTTTTATGTTGCTACTATTTAGTGTCAGTAACCTTTGGGAAAAATAAACACATTACTTAGCCTTGCTTATCTGGTCAGTTGTAAACAGACTAAGATCCCATTGAAATCCAGATCTCCCTTCATTTATCTAAAAATGCAAATTCCCTTCACACCTTACATTCTAAGCCAGCGTTTAATGTCAAGCACCTAGCTTCTTTTGATGAGTTAAAGCTTGCAGTCTACTTGACTCCAAATGTAATTAAATCACACACAGACAGACCCAACTATACTTACCCCTATAATCCTACTTCATAATAAACCAGAGAAATTTTATGAAAATTATTATACTTTCATGACACCTCCATCCTCATGAGAAAATGAACCATCATAATTTAAAAAGACAGCTTCATTTTCTTAACCCCTCTTACACTAACTACTATGCTTATCTATATACCCACACTATTACATTACATGATGCACACATTAACATGACTATATATGAATCCTTGGTATCAACAGAAGTCATTTCAGTCCAGTGCCAACGTTTTAAATGTTTAATTTCCCTTTGAGCTTTAAACTCTAGACAATGCATCTGCATCAGATTTTCTCACCCAGCCACATGTATAATCCGTAGATTAAATGGTTGCAGTAATAAACTCCATCTGAATAGCCTTGCACACCGGTCTCCAAATCTGTCCAGAAATTTTAAACGATTGTGGTCTGTATAAACAATTGTTTCTAACAAATTGTTTGCAACTTGAACCTCAATGCTGCAACGCTAACACCAGACCCAGAGCCTCCTTCTCAATCATTGAATATTTTCTCTGTTATACATTCAACTTTCATGAAAAATACCCTATCGGTTTTTCAATTCCAGTTTCTTCATCTTGCAATAGTACGGCCCCAATGCCGACATCACTCGCGTCAATGGCCAACTTAAATTGATTGGCATAATTGGATATTGCCAAAATTGGTGTCGTAGCCAATACAGTTTTCAAAACTGTCACATATCTTCTGACATCACTATGTCCATTGAAACTTCTTGTTTTTTAATAGTTCAGTCAATGGAGCAACCACACTGCTAAAATTTAATACAAATTTCCTGTAAAATCCACCCATGCCCAGAAATCTCAAAATGTTTCATTTAGTTGTAGACACGGGGAAATCCTCGACGTATTTGACTTTCACATCTCTCACAGCCACCTTACCATGTGCAATGGTATAGCCTAGATATGTAACTTGCACTTCTGCAAATTCACTTTTAGCCAAGTTCATCACCAAATTAGCTTCTTGTAGCCGATTAAATAATTCTTCCAGATGTTATAAATGCTCCTCCGATGTTTAACTGAAAACTATCAAGTCGCCAATATAAACAGCACAATTGCTCAGTCCTGCAATTACTTTGTCAGCCTTTGAAATGTTGCTGGTGTATTTTTCATACCAAATGGCATGACTTTAAGCTGATATCGTCCATCTGGCATCACAAAAGCCGCTATCTCATTTGCTCACTCCAGTAAAGGCACTTGCCAATATCCTCTCAGCAAGTCAACCTTTTTGATAAACTTCGATTGTCCACTTTCTCAATGCAATATTCCAATCGTGGTATAGGATAGAAATAGGATAGGAATTCGCTTTTGTCACTGTGTTCACATTTAGATAGTCCACACACAGTCTTTATGTCCAGCTCCTGTACCATCACAATAGGCAAGCTCCAGTTACTGCAACTAGACTCAATGATATTTTGAAGCAGGAAATCAGTTTCTTTCTGTACTTGTGATAACTTTTCTGGACTTAATCTATAAGGATGTTGCCTTATTGAAGATGAATCTTCTACACTCATGTGTAGCTAAATTTGCCCTCCCCAGCTTATTCCCACAAATAACTTTGTGTGACTGCAGTAACTTCTCCAAATCACTTTGACACTTGCCTGGAAGGTAACTCAATATTACATTTAAATTTTTAAGTACCCCATCATTATCCAGTTTGATTCGAGGAAAATCAATTTCAGAATCCTTCATTTCTACCTCTTTCTCCTTAACTACCACAACTAATACCTCCTTTTGTCCTCTTCTTTGTCAAAGTACTTTTTAAGCATGACACACCATCTGCTTCTTGCTTCTATCTGGAGTATTTATTAAATAATTTACTTCACTCAGTTTCTTTTCAATCCTGTAAGGGCCACTAAACCGTGCCTTTAACGAATCACCCAGTACTGGTAACAAAACTAGCACTTTTCCCCCAGCAACAAAACTACGAGCTGTAGCTTTCCTGTCTGCCTTCACTTTCATCACTTGCTGTGATATCTTTAAATGTTCCCTAGCTAACTCACATGTTCTGTTCAGTCTTTCTCTGAAGCTTGAAACTAACCTAAGAGACTAGCTTTTGAATTTTGACCCACTAATTTCTCATGAATTAATTTCAGTGGTCCCCTTACCTCATGACCATAGACTAATTAAAAAGGACTAAATCCAGTCGATGCACTAGGAGCATCCCTAATAGCAAATAACAAGAATGGAATTCCCCTATCCCAATCATGTGGATAGTCCTATAGAGGACTATACGCCCTCATCATGGTTTTTAAACTTTAATACCTTCTTTTCAAAGCCTCTTATGACTCAGGATGGTAAGCTGTTAACTTAAACTGTTTTTTCCCCAAACTGTTCATTACTTCCTTAAACAGCTGTGACATGAAATTTGAACCATGATCAGATTATATTTCTTTTGGTAAACCATATCTTGTTAAAAGATTTAGGCAACTCTTTCACAATTCTTTTTGTTGTAATATTTCTCAATATCGCTTCATAAAACCTTGTAGATGCATCTATTATTGGCAGCAAGTACTGATGTCCACTTTTAGTCTCAGGGAGGGGTCCTACACAATCAATCATGACCCTAGTAAAAGGTTCATCAAATGCTTGAATTGGAATTAAAGGTGCTGGCTTAATCACTGCTTGTGGTTTCCCTATCACCTGAATATGTGTGACATGTTCTACAGAATTTGACTACATCTCTATGCAATCCAGGCCAATAAAAATGTTGTTGTATTTTTGCCTGTGTCTTTCTAATTCCTAAATGTCCCCCTATTGGAATTTCATGAGCTATTCTCAGTATCTCATTTCTATATCCAGATGGTATAACAATCTGATACACTTCCATCCACTTTTCTTCTACTGAAACTTCATACGGTCGCCACATCCTCATTAACACATTACCCTTAAGATAATAACATTCTGGAATACATTCTGTCTCTGTTTCTGAGTAAGCTGTCTGATATAACTTTCTCTTCTTCCTGTTTTAACCTGTGAGCTTATGATCTCTTTACCACACAATCTGGTAACAATCTAGGATGCTCTTTCTGCAACACTTCTGTTGAAAACATCTCCACAGACTTCTCAACTACCGTAGGTATCACCCACATTTGTGACCCAGCTATTTCATTACTTAAAATAAATTGAATCCCTGCAATGGGCAGTTTTTCCACTACTCCAACAATCACCTCACTTGTTTTCCACTTACTCTTTAAATTTACTTCCCATAATGGAATAGGTTTAGCATCTCCATGAACCCCACTTATTATCACCTGTTCCTGCAATATATTCGTGGATCCTTTTGCTGTAGCTCTACCAACTGCCTTGAGCTAAACACTTCAGCTGTATTCTCTTCCATTCTTTCTTCCTGAACAATCTTATTAAAGATTGTATCAGCTAATTGAACTTGAACACCTTTCCCCTGCCTTTTAACTTCCTTTTAAGGATTGACTTGCCCCTGTGTCTCTTAAAAGTTTAATATCTTTACCTGCTCCACCCTGTACACATGGAAATACTTCTCCATCACATACAAAACCTTTAAACATTTCCGCAACCTGCTCCTCAGAACTCCCTTGGGTAAATTGTGAACACATTCCCACTTCTTATCACTGCTTTACCTTTGCCTTACACAAACCACGGTTTTATCCTGTGCCTGGACCTCGGAACCCACAGTACTTTTATTTCCAGAACTTTTCTGCATTTCAATTATTGTAACAGATTTTCCCTGTAATTTCTATTGACTTGATGCGCCCAACTTTATTGCAATGAAAACACCTCAATTTTCGAGTGTCACTTCTACCCTCAGCACCTTTGTTTTTAGTCTGAGAAAAATCTTCCTGGGAATTTCCACCTACTCCTCTAACCTGACTTACCTACCTTCCTTTCACCGTCCCACTTTCCATCCTTCTCTGATTTAAAAGGGTGACAAAAAAAAGGTTTAGATCTATGAACTAACTCATAATCATCAGCTATCTCTGCCACTTGTCTTACTGCTTGAACCCTCTGTTCCTCCTCATGAGTTCTCACTACCGAAGGAATTGAATCTTTGAATTCTTCCGAAAGATTTACTTCTCTGAGAGCTGCATATGCTGCCTCTGTCTTTAATGCCCATATCCACTGGCCAAAATTACTTTGTTTTACTCTCTCAAACTCAATATAAGTTTGCCCAGGCTGTTTCCTTATATTCCTAAATTACTGCCTGCTTGCCTCAGGAACCAACTTGATGCACTCAAAATAGTCTTTTTTACCGCATCATAATCTGACAGTGAAGCATAAATCTCATGAGCTCTACCCACCAACCTAGACTGTAAAAGCAATGTCCAGTTTTCTTGTGGCCATTTTATCTGTTTAGCTATCTTCTCAAATGAAATAAAGAACACCTCCACGTCTCTTTTTTTTCCAAACTTCGGAAGAGCTTGCACAAATTTAAACATCTCTCCACTGGGTTTTAGGTTGAAGGTTTTTTTCATAATCAGAACCTTCCTCAGCATCTGAGGTCTCGTTTTTTTTTAAAGGTTTTTAAGCTGGTACTCTTTCCTTCTCCCTCTCTCCCATTGCTAACTTTTCCCTTTGGAGGTCAAGTTTTCGCATTTCTATTTCTCTTCGAAATACTCTCTCTTTTTCTCTGCCCTTTTTGTCTGCCCTTTTTCTGCTGCGTCTAGTTGAAGTTTTTTCATTTCCATTGCTTGTTGAAATTCAAGCTTCTTCATTTGTAATTGAAGTCTCACTACCTCCAGCTGTGACTCACTAGTGTCAAATATCACTTCCAACTTCAAATGCTGTGCTATCACTCCACCTATGTCTGCTTTATTTGCCCCTACAGGTAACCTCAACTGCAACTTATCTGGCAATTCTGTTAACTGACCCTTAGATACTTTTTGTAATTCAGAGTTATATCTTCATTTTCCAAAAAAGGTTTCAGCCATGGATACATACATTTTGGAAGTCTTAATTCTTTAAAATCCCTCACACCAACTCCTGAATTCAAAGTGCTCCTCGTACTCGTAACCTTAAAATTCACCAACTCCAAAACAATCGAGGAATTTCAAATATCCTGCAAAGAGTCCCATTTTGTTATGATGTGGCAGACGGTGTGTGCTAGGCGGACCAAATCCATGAAGGAAGCTTGGTCGTGCTATCACAACAGTTTTGCAATTTGTATTTATTTAGAGATGCATGCACTGAATTACACCCCCTTTCAGGCAACAGTCCAAAAATAGATTTTAGATTTTAAACAGATACATTAAGTTAACATAATACCATGGGCAGTGGAATTCCAAATGGCTTTTCTCCAGCTTCAGTTTCGGTAGACAGCAGACTTATGCACAAATATTGGAGGCTTCATTAAGGCTATTTCATACACTTCTGTTAGATCTCACATGGCCTTCTGACACAATCTCATTCTCCTTCATATATGTTTTTCTCCTTTTACTATGTAAATTCTATTATTTCATATGTCTTTGAAATCTTTCTTCCTCACAATATAAAAACTTTCATGTTGCTACTATTTATTGTCAGTAACCTTTGGGAAAAATAAACACACTTCCTTAGCCTTGCTTATCTGGCCAGTTGTAAACAGACTGAGATTTCTTTGAAATCCAAATCTCTCTCCGTTCATCTAAAAATGCAAATTCCCTTCACGCCTTATATGCTAAGTCAGCATCCATGTTTACTCACTAGCGTGTCAAGCACCTAGCTTCTTTTGATGTGTTAAAGCTTGCAGTCTACTTGACTCCAAATATAATTAAATCACACACAGACAGACCCAACTATACTTACTTACTGTAAACCTACTTGACAATAAACCAGAAAAATATTATGAAAATTATTATACTTTGATGACACTCGTTTTAAGCTACTAAAGGACCAGAGTACAAAAGTTCCCCTAATCAACACACATTCGTCATATTTATAAGGTTCTGGTGGTAAATTTTCAAATTTGAACTGCAACCTGTCTGGTTCAATCATGCCCTTCAGGGAAGGAAACCTGCTAACCTTTCCCTGCTTGACCTATGTGTGATATTGAACCCTCAACAATGTAATTGCTTCTTAACTGCCCTCTGAAATAGCCTAACAATCTGTTATGTCAAAACCCTATAAAGGAGTCAAATAAGAATAAAACCACTTGGCTCCAACCCAGGAAATGGATTCGGATGCTATAAAAGCATACCTGGACCAGTTGATCCTGAAGAGTCGTCCTCAGTAACTTTTGTCAAAGTAGGAAGAGCTGTCCCACAGACTAATCTGACATAGCCTTACTCGCAGAATCTACAGCAAACGTCTCAGATGCCTTCATCCCCATCCCTGGCTAAGTCCTGTCCCACCAGCAGGACAGCTGTATACAGTCGGGAAACACCCTGGGTGTTCTGACTTTGACTCCAGATCTCATGTAGTCTCAGGGTGCCAGTCAAACATGGGCAAAAGAAACTTGCTGATTGGTATCAACAGCACTCCTCCATGTTGATTACCACTTGGAAGAAGCACTGAGGATAGACTGGGCACAGAGTGTACTCTAGTTGGGTACTTCAATATCATTCACCAAGTGTGGCTCAGTAGTATCACCACTGACTGGACTGGCCAAGCCTTGAAGGACGTAGTTGCCATGGTTTGGAAACCTGCTTGACCGTGTACTCTCCAATCTGCCAATTGCAGATGCATCCCTTCATTACTGTATTGGTCGGAGTGATTTCCGCATAGTCTTTTTGGGTCGAACCCTGTCGTCAAGTGGAGGCCACAGTCCATCGTGCTATAAGGGATAGTTTCGAAATAGATCTCCCAGCTCAAAACTGGACATCCGTGAGCGATCATCAACAGCAGAATTGTGTTCCACCACTCTATAACTTAGTGGTCCACCATATTCCTCACCCTGATTACCATCAAGCCAAATGACCAACACTGATTCAATGAGGCTGGAGAAGAGGATACCAAGAATAGTACTTTGAGGTAGTGGCATAGTTGTATTGTCACTAGACTAGCATTCCAGAGACCCAGCTTAATGGTCCAAGTTCAAATCCCACCATGGCAGATGGTGAAATTTGAATTCAATAAAAAAAACTCTGGAATTAAAAGTTTGGTGATCACCATGAAACCATTGTCGATTGTCGTAAAAATCTGCTGTCCTTGCCTGGTCTGGCCTATATGTGACACCAGACCCACAGCAATGTGGTTGACTCTTAAATGCCTCTGAACAAGGGCAATTTGGGATGGGCAATAAATGCTGGCCTAGCCAGTGATGCCCGCATCCCATGAATGAACAAAAAAAAATCTGAAAGTGAGGTGCCAACTTGCCAATGCTATGTCATGGGATTACATGCTAAACAATAGAAGCAGTATGTAATTAACATAGCTGAGCAGTTCCACATCCAATAGATCAGATTGAAACTCTGTCGTCATGAATCGTGATGAACAATTAAACAACTAAGGGGAGTGATGTCTCCATGATTATCCCCACCCTCAACGATGGAGTCCAGCGTGTGAGTGCAACAGAATGATAAACAATGCACAACCACCTTCAATCAAAAGTGCTGAGTGGATGATCCATCTCACCCTCCTCCTGAAGTCCCCAGCATCACAAATGCAAGTCTTTAGCCAATTCGATTCACTCCACATGATATCAAGAAACTGCTGAAGCCACTGGATACAAGAAAGACTATTGGCCCTGGCAACATCCTGGCAGTAGTGCTGAAGACTTGAGCTCCTGAGTTAGCTGTGTCTTTAGCCAAGCTGTTCCAGTATAGCTACATTTCTTTGGTAGCCTTCTGCCTTGTAAGATGGTCGTTTGTGTTTTGGTCGTCAACTCCGTATTCAACATTGCCTGGCATGGCTTAGGAGCCCTGCTCTGGTTTAGCAGTCTCTGCCACATTTACTGCAGATGAAGTACAGCTACCAAGCTGGCATCTACTCGACAAAGTGGAACTTTGCCTCGTTCGCAAAATGGGCAAATTCAATCCAGTCCATTGCTGCACCTTCAGCCTACTTTCCAGCCACGTGGTTGAAAGTGTGGATAACGTACGAACACACAAAATAGGAGCAGGAGTAGGCCACTCAACCCTTGGAGTCTGCTCTGCCATTATATAAGATCATGGTTGATCTGATTGCAACCTCAACTCCACATTCCCTCCTAACCCCCGACAGCCTTTTACCCTCCCCTTGCTTATTAAGAATCTATCTATCTGTGCCTTAAAAGCATTCAAAGACCCTGCATCTGCCACCTTTTGAGGAAGAGAGTTCCAAAGACTCTCAACCCTCAGAGAAAAAAATTCTCCTCATCTCTGTCGTTAATGGGCGACCCCTTATTTTTAAACAGTGGCCCGTAGTACTAGATTCTCCCACAAGAGGAAGCATCCTCTCCACATTGATCCTGTCAAGACCCCTCAGGATCTTATATGTTTCAATCAAGAAAGTGCTAGCCAGCACTTACTAAAAACCTGTCCAACAATGCTCAAGTTGGATTCCACCAGGAAGACACAGCTGAAGGCCTCATTATAACCTTGGTCCAAACATGGATAAAAGAGGTGATTTTGAGAAGTGAAGTTAGAATGACCTTGACATCGAGGCAGTATCTGAAGTAGTGTGGCACCAGTGACTGGAGTAAAACTGACGTCGCTGGAGGGACGGAGAACTTTCCACTGGAGTCATGCCTAGCACAAAATAAGATGGTTGTGGTTGTTGAGGTCAGTTACCTGCAGGACATCACCGCAGGAGTTCCTCAGGGCAGTATCTTAGGCCCAATCATCTTGAATGCCCAGGATGGCACTGGCGCAATAGTTAGAGATGACCTTGATTCAGGTCATCAGGATGTAGAATTAGTTTGTGTGGAAATGTGCAATACCAGGGGAAAGAAATCACTAGTGGGAGCAGTACAGGCCCGCAAACAGTAACCATAAGAGGACAAGAGGATGTTAGATGATTATTTGAATAGAAACAATGTGCAAGTGTACGGGGCAAAGGCAGGTCAATGGCACCAGGTCACAATGCTCATTTGGAGCACCGGTACAGACATGATGGGCTGAATGGCGGCCTCCTCTGCTGTTTAGATTCTGTGACAAAGTAGATGAGAAGAAATATTGGGTGCTTGTGATGAAGGGGTGGCAATAATCATGCGTGATTTTAATCTATGTAGAAACTAGAAACATAGGATGGGAATGGTAGCCTGGTTGAGGAGTTCATGCTTTCGAGAGAGTTTCATAGAGCAGCACGTTGTGGAACCAACCAGAAAGCAGGTTATAATAGACTTGGTATTGTGTAATGTGACAGGATTAATCAATAACCTCCGAGTAAAGGCACCCCTAGGTAGCAGTGTCCACAATATGATTGAATTTTATATCTAGTTTGAAAGGGAGAAGAGTGTGTCCAATAAGGCTAGTATTTTAAGCTTAAAATAGGGGCAACTATGTGGGCATGAAAGCTGAGCTAGCTGAAGTGAACTGGGATATTAGGCTAGAGGATAGATCAACAGAGAAGCACCAGCAGATATTTAAGGGGATATTTCCGAATACTCAGAATAAGTATATTCTTACTATAAAGAAAAATCCTAAAAGGAGGACCCACCATCCGTGGTTAACTAAAGTTAAAGAAAGCATCACACTTGAGGAAAAAGCATATCACTGCGCAAAGATGAGTGGCAGGTCAGATGATTGGTCAGAATATAAAGAATGGTAGAGAATGTTTAAAAGGTTAATCAGGAGAGAGAAATTAGAGTATGAGAGGAAGCTAGATAGAAATGTCAAAACAGACAGCAAGAATTTCTACAGGTATTTAAAAAGGAAAAGAGTAAGTAAAGTGAGTGTTGGTCCTCCAGAGAGTGACAATGGGGAGTTAATAGTGGATAATAGGAAATGGCAGATGAAATGAACAAATATTTTGCTTCTGTCTATATAAGATACAAAAACATTCCAATAATAGCTGTAAATTGGGAGGTGGAAGGGAGAGAGGAACTAGGTGAAATTACGATCATTAGGGAAGTGGTACTGAGCAAACTGATGGAACTGCAAGCTGACAAGTCTCTGGGTCCTGAAGGACTTCATCCTAGAGTCTTAAGAGGTGGCAAATGTAGTAGTAGATGCGTCGGTATTAATTTTCCAAAATTCTCTGGATTCTGGAAAGGTTCCATCGGACTGGAAAGTAGCAAATATAACCCCTCTGTTCAAGAAGAGAAGGAAGCAGAAAGCAGGAAACTATAGGCCAGTTAACTTTTATGACTGTCATGGGGAAGGTGTTGGAATCAATCATTAAGGAAGTTATAACTGGGCACTTGGAAAAACTCAAGGTAATCGGGAAGAATCGGGATGGTTTGTGAAAGGTAAATCCTGTTTAACCAATTTATTGGAGTTCTTTGATGGAGTAATGTGCTCTGTGGTTAAAGGGAGCCTAGATTTGCAGAAGGCATTTGATAAGGTGCCACATCAAAGGTTATTGTGGAAAATAAAAGCTCATGGTATAGAGGGTAACACATGTTAGCCTAGATAGAAGATTGGCTGGCTGGCAGAAAACAGAGTATGCATGAATGGGTCTTTGTTTGATTGGCAGGATGTGATGAATGGAGTCCCGCAGGGATCTGTGCTGAATCCTCGATTTTTTTACAATTTATATCAGTGACTTGGTAGCTAAATTTGCAGATGACATAAAGATAGGTAGGAAAGTATGTTGTGAAGAGGACACATGGAGGTTGCAGACGGATATAAATAAGTGAATGAGTGGGCAAAAATCTGGCAGCTGGAGTATAATGTGGGAAAATGTGAAGTTGTTCACATTGGCAGGAAGAATAAAAAAGCAGAGTATTACTTGAACAGAGAATGGATGCAGAATTCTAAGATGCAGAGGGATCTAGGTGTTCTCGAGTATGAGTCACAAAAATGTGTATGCAGGTACAGCAAGTAATTAAGAAGGCTAATGGAATGCTAACCTTTATTATAAGAGGAATTGAACTTAAAAGTAAGGATGTTATGCTTCAGTTATACAGGATATTGTTGAGACCACACTTTGAATACTGTGTGCAATTTTGGTCTGCTTATTTAAGTAAGGATGTAAATGCATTGGAGGCTGTTTTAGAGGAGGTTATCTAGATTGATAATCTGGAATGAGGAAAGGTTAGAAAAACTGGGCTTGATTCCACTGAAATTTAGAAGATTGAGGGGTTACTTGATTGGAGTATATAAGATCCAGAATGGTCCTGACAAGGTGGACATGGAAAGGATGGTTCCTCTTGTGAGTGGGTCCAGAACTAGGGGACACTGTTTCAATATTAGGGGTCGCCCTTAAAGGACAGAGAGGAGGAGAATTTTTTTCCCTGAGGGTTGTGCGACTTTGGAACTCCCCGCTTCAGAAGGCGGTGGAAACGGGATCATTGAATATTTTTAAGGCAGATGTAGTTAGATTCTTGTTAGGCAAGGGAATCGTAGGTTATTGGGGGGGGAGTAGATGGGAATGTGGAATTCAAAACACAAACAGATCAGCCATGATCTTATTGAATGGCAGAGCAGGCTTGAGGGGCCGAATGGCCTACTTCTCCTATTTCGTACGTTCATATCTTCAGCTACTTCATGACTGACCTTCTCGCCATCATAAGGTCAGAAGTGGTATGTTCGCTGATGATTGTACAGTGTTTGTAATTGTAATTTCTCAGGAAACAAAATAGTCGTGCCCACATGCAGCAAGAACTGGATAACCTTCGGGTTTGGGCTCGACAAGGAACATTTGTGCCAAGCTTGGCAAGTGACATTTGTGCCAGGCAAAGACCAATGTTCTCTCTAACTTTTCATTGTGCGAAGCCAGTTTGTTGTACTGTTTGGTTCTTTTAAGATTGCTGAATGGCCATGTGCAGAGCTTGAAAGGAACACTGTGTAACTTGTTTGCACTTCAAAATGTATCCTGGATTGGTGCGCGATTATGCACCCACTCAACTTAGAGGGAACATTGGCAACTGCTATCCCCACCAGCCACCTCTCTCCCAGAACTTCACTGAATCAGTGGCATAAATATTATGGCTACAAGTGCAAGTCAGAGGCTGGATATTCTGTAGTAAGTGACTCATCCCCTGACTGCCCGAAGCATTTCTACCAAACTTACATTCCAAACTTACAACTTTACCTCTAGAAAGACTAGGGCAGCAGTTGCTTAGATTTAGAAGATCACGATATAGAATCAATTTGAGTGGAGATAAGAAATAGCAAAGGGAAGAAGACGCTGGTGGGAGTAGTTTATAGGCTCCCCTAACAGGAGCTACACAATAGGACAGAGTACACATCAAGAAATAAGTGGAGGCTTGCAAGAGCAGTATTGCAATAATCATGGGTGAATTTAATCTTTACATGGATTGGGCAATTAAATTGGCAAAGATGGCCTGGATCTTGAGTTCATGGAGTATTTGGGACAATCTCTTAGAACAGTACGTTCAGGAACCTACTAGAAAATAGGCTACTTTGGACCTAGAAATGTGTAATGAGACAGGATTAATTAAAGACCTCATAGTAAAGGACCCTGTGATCATAACATGGTAGAATTTCACATTAAGTTTGAGTGTGAGAAAAGTGGGTTTGAAACTAGTGTCTTCAACTTAAATAAAGGCAATTACAAGTGAAGACAAAGTTAGCTAAAGTGGACTGGGAAAATAGGTTAAAAAGTAAGATGGTTAGAGATGCAGTGACAGACATTTAAGGAGATATTTCATAGTTCTCAATAAACATAGGTTCCTTTGAGGAAGAAAGACTTATTGGAAGAATGCACTGCCCATTGTTAACGAAGGATGTTAAGGGTGGTATCAAATTGAAAGAAAAAGCATACAATGCTGAGAGGATTAGTGGTAGGCCTGAAATTGGGAAAGTTATAGAAACCAGCAAAGGATGACTGAAAAAATATAAAGAGGGAGAAATTGGAGCATGAGAGGAAACTAGCAAGAATTATAAAAAAGGAAAAGCTTCTAAAAGTAAATAAAAAGGAAAGAGTAGCAGAAGTGCACATTGGTCCCATAGAGTGTGAGCCTGGAGAATGAATAATAGGAAATGAGGAAACGGCAGAGTCTTTGAACAAGTATTTTATATCTGTCTTCAAGGTAGAAGGTACCAAAAGCACCCCAAGAATAGTAGGAAATCAAGAGGCAAAAGGGAGAAATTTACAACTATCACTATAGGAAAAAGTACTGGGAAAACTAATGGAACTTAAGGCTGGCAAGCCCCCTAGACCTGATGGCCATCATTCCAGGGTCTTAAAAGAAGTGGCTGCAGAGATGGTGGACACGTGGGTTGTAATTTTCCAAAGTTCCCTAAATTCTGGAAAAACCCCAGTGGATTGGAAAACGGCAAATGTAACAGCTTGTTCAAGAAAGGAGGGAGGCAGAGAGCAGGAAGCTATAGGCCAGTTAGCCATGAGAGATAATCTTATTGAATCATATAAGATTCAGATTCATGGGGGAATCTGGAACTGGGGGCACTCTTTGAAAATAAGAGTCTCTCATATAAGAGAGAGACGAGGAGGAATTTCTCTCTCAGGGTCGTTAGTATTTGGAATCTTCTTCCCAGCCAGCAGTGGAGCCTGGATCATTCAATATATTCAAGACTGAGTCTTTCTTAAGTATGTTTTTGGGGCCATAACTATAATTACTTTATTACAAGCCTGTCTGAATTCTGACTTTTTAAATGGCATTAAGGTGCTATTGTCATGCTTGTGATTGTCATCCTTGCATGTTCTGTTTTTACTCACCACTCTCCCATAATGCTGAAAATCTGGTGGTTAACTCCCCATTCTTTTTACATGACAGAGAAGTTACCATGCGATGTTCCTTTTTGCTGCCTATTTCATTAGTAACAGCCTCACAAAGTATCTTGGGGGTACTTTTCCTTCTTGCATTTAGTACACACTGTAACTAGATGGCCTTTGAACCAGGTATCTTAAGGTATTTCATTAATTGTACAGTGGTTCTCATGCTGTTCTGATTGAACAATTCTTTTTCAAATTGATTAACAATCATGGACTCTGCACAACACCCCCCCCCCCCCCCCCCATCTGAATTATAAAATATAATAATTGATACAAGCAAACTTTTCTATTTTGGCAGCCTTTCTTTTGAGCTTAAGTAAATATTTTTTTAAAAGCTCCCCTGTCCTGAGCAAGGCTGAACTCACTGGGCACCCACTATGAGCCTTGGTAACCAAAGGTCTGCCTGGTGATCTTGAGGCTCTCAACACTCCTCCACGCACGGCCCTCTCCAGACTAAGGCAGCCAGCCCGCTCTGCAGTGCACATGTAACTGCACTCCACCTTCAACTCACACCAAGCCTGCGTCCGACTGCCCCTCACTCGTGCACCAGTTGACTGTTTTGCAGACATTCTGGAAAGTTTCACCCTTACCTCACCCCCACACCCCCAAAACCCCTGTAATCATGTCTGTGGGCTCCAGTTGGAGAAATGGTCTGTTCGTGGGCACTTCCTGCAAGTGTACATCCTCCATCATTTTGTGGATCCCAATATGTCACATCTCTCACCTAACAATTTAGATTGTTCAGCATCTACAATAGCCACCTCAAATCAGATATATGGCAGAATGTTTAGCTTCAAATTTTTTAGATTCTCTGCAGCCATCATGCTTCGGTTCTGTTCCCCCTCTTGTTTCTCAAGTCACACTCCACCATAAGCCTCCAAATCTTGTGCTGGACCCATTTCCTGACAATGTTTCTGTTATGAGTTGCTCTGTTTATTTATGCCAGAAGCTGCCTAAGTAATCTTTTAACCCTGTAATCATATCCTTCCCCATTCCCTCTTTTTGTGTTTCTGTAATAGAATGTGACTGCTACATGATGGCATTAAAATATTGGGATACCAGCATGCTGCCAATGTGCTTATGTTTGGTGGAACAGCATTGAGGGAAGCCAGGAATAAGGCTGTTGTTTACAATTCTTTTAATAAAATATTTGCAATGTAATATAAAAAAAATTTTCTCTCAAAGGCAACTTGATGAGACCCTTGGTAAATTTCGGGATTGTCTGGTAAGGATTTTCCATTAATGGCATCCCAGCTTTCTTTAAAATCATTCAGTTGTATGTGTTAATAACAACATGTTGTTACCTGATGATGCTTATTAAATAAGCTTTGACTTTGCCTTTTTATTTGCCCATTCTTTTTCAGCATGTCAATTGGCTTTCTGGTAGAGGAAGCTGCACCAATTGTTTGGAGAGGTCTCATGGTTATGTCAGCGATAGAAAAGCTATTGAGACAGGTGAGGAAAATCCTCTTGGTAGACCTTTTTTAAAAAACAGGATAATCGGTACAGAAATTATATTTAAACTATAATCCATAAGTACTTTTTGAAATGTGCTTCCATATAATTGGGTGAACGTACTCCCTGTGCAGAGTTCCAAAACATCTGTACCCATGTTCTATAAAAGCTGCTGTTTTTTTAACTGGTTAAACCATGTTGGAATGCCATCAGCTAATCTTCATTTTCCAAATATCTGAGGTTTATCTTGTGCTAAGCACCTTGCAGACACTGAAGTCGGGAGTTTGCAATGTGAAGAAGCTCAGTGAGTAATGTAGTTCTGACTGGTTACACAATGGGATGTTGGTGTGCTAACCAACCAGGGCTGTTCATAGAATAGGTAATATTTTTGTCATGTGTTTAAATATCCCCAGAAACAATTGGCATGGATTTTAAAAAAATTCTGATTGCATTTGAATCTCTTTGCTAACAACTTCTTTGAAGCGCAAGTATATTTGTGAATGTTGCTTGCTTATTTTTAGTTGTAATTTGAGTTCTGCTTTCAGCAAGGATTTTCTTGCGGAACCTGGCATACCTTTTGCAGCTTTGCTATTGATTTCACTAGCACTTTAATCATAGGATATTTATTAAGGATATATGTACAACTGTAAATATTCACCCTGCTGTAAATGTTTTCCACTCTTTTCTGTAGGTTGACTGGGGTCAACTAGATTACCTTGTGATAGACTTGCCTCCTGGCACAGGGGATGTGCAACTTTCCATCTCTCAAAACATTCCTATTTCAGGTAGGTTTAAACTGTTTAACATTCTTGTCCAAACCTTCCAATATTGCATCCAATTAATCTTGCTTGTCAGCTGCCCTCTGAGTGTGATCTGTTTTTCTTTCTGTTGGGCTTAGTCTTTCTACACAATAATAAAATTAGGAAGCTAAATTTAACAAAATACTACTTTCTCTTTAGAAGCTTTTGTTCGGCCACTTGCTTGAACCATTGCAGGTCGTGGGTACTTTTCATTTTGATTCTCGTGGAGGGGCTGAGGGGTTTGTTTTCTGCTCAGTAGCAGGGTCACTGTTTCAGTTCGAAAACTATTTTGTGAATCTGTGTGTAAATATTTCATTGGCCCTTTTATTGTTGGAATCAATACTCGCAGCTCTATGTTTGGAACTTCTAAAATGGGACTTTGTTTGCCAGGCACTATCAGCAATAATCTATTATTGGTATTTTAGTGGGTTTACCCAACTCAAAAGAAACAAAAAATATAAAAATTGCATTGGATGTGCAAGCTAAACCTGATTTAACCATTGATAATGCAGGTGCTGGAGAATTTATGGAGGAGATCACTTCACTCCTCATTAGTTATGTGTACCTCTGGAGGAGAAATATGTAGTTGAGCTTTCATTCAAGGTCAAAATTAATTTTATAGTTAGAAGTGCAACAAGTTATTGGTAATCTGATTTTGCAGTACTTCACAAACTTTCATTTGACATGAATTTTTCTTCACTTTAATGAGTTGAATACGATAAAAAGTCAGAACAGAAAAAACCGAAGAAATACTGTGGACTGTCATCCAGTAATTTGGCATGTATTTCCAAGTTTAAATCTGGCAATACTGTTAACGTTGTTTGTTTGTTTGTTTCGTATCTTCAGACATAATTGTTTTCCTTTACAGAATAGTGATGATATGTTGGGGGGATTAACTGGTTGATTATCAACCTGTTGAACTGCATTACGAATGCTTCTTCAGTAGCCAACAAGTCCTGGAGTGGGCCTTGAACCCAGAGCTTCTGGCTCAGAGGCAGGGGCACCACCAACTGAAGCCCAAGACCTTCTTGTTAATCTTATACATTAACAAACTGAATAAACATGTTAGGTTTCAGGCATTAGTAAGCTGAAACTTAATTGAACACAATTTGAATTTTTTAACAATGGGCTTGGAATGAGAGTGTCACTAGCAAGGCTAGCATTTATTGTCCATCCTCATTTCCTTGGAGAAGCTTTGAACCACTGCAGATTGTATGTACTTATGTGGGCTAGAGGTTAGCTCACCACACTGCTGTACTAATATACTGCGTTGTGGAGTTGTAATGTATCAACTTGTACATGGATTGAGAATTGGTTAGCAGACTGGAAACATTAGGAATAAATGGGTCTTTTTCAGACTGGCAGGCGGTGACTAGTGGGGTACCACAGGGATCAGTACTTGGGCCCCAGCTATTCACAATATATATCAATGATTAGGATGAGGGAACCAAATGTAATATTTCCAAATTTGCTGACTACATGAAACTTGGTGGGAATGTGAGCGATGAGGAGGGTGTTAAGAAGCTTCAAGGCGATTCAGACAGGTTGGGTGAGTGGGAAAATACATGGCAGGTGCAGTATAACATGGATAAGTGTGAAGTTATCCATTTTGGTTAGAAAAACAGAGAGGCAGAGTGTTATTTAAATGGTGATAGATTGGGAAATGTTGATGTATAAAGGGACCTGGGTGACCTTGTACACCAATCACTGAAAGCAAGCATGCAGGTGGAGCAAGCAGCTAAGGCAAATGGTATGATGGCCTTCATTGCAAAAGGAGTACAAGAACGAGGGATGTTTACTGCAGCTGTGCAGGGCCTTGGTGAGACCACACCTGCAGCATTGTGTACAGTTTTGGTCTCCTTACCTAAGAAAGGATATACTTGGCAAAGAGGGAGTGCAGGGAATGTTCACCAGACTGGTTACTGGGATGCCAGGATTGTTGTATGAGGAGAGATTGGGTCGATTAGGCCTGTATTCACAGGAGTTTAGAAGAATGAGCGGAGATCTCATAGAAACGTATAAAATTCTGACAGGGATGGACAGACTGGTGCAGGGATGATATTTCCTCTGGCTGGGGGGTTTATAACAAGGGGTCACAGTCTCAGGATATGGGGTAGACCATTTAGGACTGAGATGAGGAGAAACTTTTTCACTTGGAGGGTGGTGAACCAGTGAAATTCTCTACCACAGAAGGCTGTGGAGGCCAAGTCACTATGTATTTCAGAAGGAAATAGATTTCTGGACTCTCGAGGCACAAGGGGTATAGGGAGAGTGCAGGATGGTGTTGAGATAGAGGATCAGGCGCGATTATATCGAATGGCGGAGCAGGCTTGAAGGGTCGAATAACCTACTACTCCTGCTCCTATTTTCTATGTTATTACTCACCTTGTGTCTTCTGGGGGAAAAGGTTGAAAGGATTCTTCTCCTTAACAAAGCCATTTAGTTTGATACAGTAATGCGCAATTAGAAAAATATAATAAGGTCTAGCTACTTTGGCAAATTAACAACGTTATTCTCCTTACCTAATTGGTCATTTCATAAATGGTATTACAAGTTAAAATCAAATGTGGCATTCTCCGGTATCCTGTCTTTACAGGGCCAAGAGCACAGATGTGCAACCTAATACAATAAACCTGGTGCAGAGGCATTGTAACTGGGATTCAGCAGAATAAAAAAGACAAGACTTAGTGATTTGTCCCTCTGGCCTCCATTCAGTGCCATATCTTCATTGTGTTGTCTGAGTTCAACAACTCCCAGTTTGAGGAATTGTCATTAGTACCGCTTTTTAGTACTTCAACATGCAGGATCACCAGGTCTCTGCAGAAATCACTTTTTAAACTTAAGGATTTAATTTGTTTTTACCTGAAGAAATAGGAGCAGGGGTAGACCATACAGCCCCTCAAGCACACTTCCTCATTCAATTAAGATCCTAGCTAAACCTCTACATCAACAATTGTAAGTGACTTAAATCTACATTTTGTTGGGTGACACTTAACAAATTAATGCAAAAACAGGACTGTTTGGATAGTAAATTTTAGAAAGTTTATTGAAGAAAAGATATACTTAACAAACTTTTACAGCTTCAGTTGGTTGTGCAGTGTGTTGAAACGTATGTCCAGTTCAGCCCCTCAGGTCTCTGATCTCAATCTTGAACCCACTTGCGAAGGTTGACACATGGTTTGTACACAGAAGACTCCAAAATCTGGCTAGCAATGAAATCTTATGGAACCCATTTTTAACCCTTGTATGACAATCGCATCATGCCAGAGTCAGGCTATTTAGCTGTAGATGTTGTTGGGTATTTTGGTTGACTTTTACATGTATCTTCCTTCCTGAGACCATCAAGCCTTAATGCTTCAAACAGGAGTAGAAGGGGGTTATTTCTTCCTATTTCTTAATTGGATTTTGAACAGCTCTTTCATTCATTTAAGCTAGACTCTTGCAAGGCTATGGTATACTGTCTCATGGACCTTATCAGGATTCTGGAATGACTTCCTTCCTTGCTTTCTCATTTTCCCATGAGAGAGACTTGAACTTAAAATTATACATTAATACCTAAATGGAAGTACAGTCTTTTTAATATGATTATTGATCATATTGACGTATTAATTATAACTCAATCAAGGTTCATTATTTTTACAATCATCCGTTTCATGACTGGTCACTACTTAATGTAGTACTTGTAGTACTACAGGATACAAAATGGCTTCTTCAACCATGTTAGGGTTAAAATGGCTTCTTTGACCTTGCTAATTATTACAGTGAATGTAGTTTAAAAATGGTCAAATTAAACTAAAATCGAACGACCCCAAATCTACTTCCCCTCTCTAAGGCAGGTGCCTCCTACTTTACATAAGGAGACCAAAACTGTACACAGTACTCCAGGTATGTTCCCACCAAAGCACAATATAATTGCAGTAAGACATCCTTATTCTTATACTCCAGCCCACTTGTAATAGAGGCTAACATGTCATTTGCCTTCCTAATTGCTTGCTGTACCTACGTATTAACTTTGTGACTGATGTACAAAAACGCACAAATTCCTGTGCATACCAGTCTCTTGCCTTTTAAAAATTATTCTGCTTTTCCATTCTTCCTACCAAATTGGTTAATTTCACATCCCTGTTATACCCTATTGCAGCCTCTTTGTGCCCTCCTTACAGCTTACTTTCCCAGCTCGATTTGCGTCGTTGGCAAAAATGGATGCGTTATGTTCGATTTGTTCATTCATGTCATTGATATAGATTGTTAAGTAGATGAGATCCAAGCCATGACCCTTTCAGTATTCCGTTAGTTATACACTGCCATTCCAAAAATGATTGGTTTACTCTTACATTCTGTTTTCTGCCCATGAGCCAAACCTCAATCCATGCAAATTCTCAATCATTCCCAATCCCATGAGCCCCACTTTGTGTAAGAACCTCTTGTGTGGAACCTTATCAAATGCCTTCTGAAAATCCAAATATATTACATCCATTGGTTCCCATTATGTAGCCAGCTAATTACAATCAAAAAACTCTAATAGATTTGTCTATTAGTATTTCCCTTTCGTAAAACTTTGATTCTGCCTAATCATATTGATTTTTTCCAAATACTCTGTTACCATATCCTTAATAATATATTCTAGTATTTTCCGTACTACAGATATCAGGCTATTTTTCCTGCAATTCCCTTTTTTCTCTCACTACCTTTCTTCAACAGCAGGCATGATTAGATGCCTTCCAATCCACAGGGACTATTGTAGAATCCAGGGAATTCTGAGGATCAAAACCAATGCATCCCCTATCTCTTTTTAAAGACCCCAGGATATAAGCCATCAGGTCCAGGGGATTTGTTGGCTTTTAGTCCTATTAATTTGCTAATATTAATTCCTAGAAGTTCCTCACTCTCGTTAGACCCTTGGTTTCCTACAATTTATGTTTCATTCTTTGTGTGTTCTAATTTGAAGATAGTTAGAAAAGATATGCTGATAAGGTTAGTTCATAGAATAATACAACACAGGAAGAGGCCATTTAGCCCAACAAGTCTGCATTAGTTCTCTTCCTATATCCCTACAAATTTTAAAAAAATTTTATCCAATTCCCTTTTTTAAGGCTAGTATTGAATATACGTCCACCACCCTATCAGGCTGTGCATTCCAAATCCTAATCACTCATTGCGTAAAAATGCTCTTCCTCATGTCATCTCTGGTTCTTTTGCCAATCACCTTTAAATCTATACTCTTCATAATTGACGCATCAACCATTGGATACAGTTCCTTTTTGTTCACTCTATCTGAAATCTTCATGATTTTAAATACTAATATCAGATCTCCTCTCAGACTTCTCTGCTCTCAGGAGAAGAACCCAGCCACTCCAGTCTGTCCATATAATTGTAACCCCTTGTGCCTGGAAACATATTAGTGATTTCTTCTGTATCCTGTCCAAAGCCTTCATGTCTTTCCGACAGCATGGTGCCAGACTCCAGCTGGAACCAAACTGGGTGTTTTATATGTTTTGCATAGCTTCCTGGCTTTTGTATTCAATACCTGTATTTATAAATCCCAGGGGTCCCTTTATTAATTGCTTTGTTAACCTGCCCTTCTACCTTTAAAGATTTGTGTACAAACACCCCAAGTCTATCTCTTTTTGTATCCATTTTAAAATTGTACCTATGTAACATTTTTTATCTCTTCATTTTATACATAATTATACATTATTACCTAAATGGAACGACAGTGTTTTTAATATCAAAATGTATCTGCGTTGAATTTCATCTGCCATATATCTGCCCATTCCACCCCAGCCTGCCTATGTCCTTTTGAAGTCAACTACTATATCATAATTATTTTGCCTTGGTGTCAGTCAGGGGAGCGGTTGTACGGTGATTGCATTCTCCCACTCTCTGCTACCCCCTCTCCCTTTCTGTAACCCACCCTCACTGCGAGTGAGACACTATGCTGGCATCAGAACCTTAATATTTGACAGTTGTGTTGTTTCACTCAGTAGTTTGCTTTTGAAATTTCTTTGTCACATTGTCCAGTTCTTGTGTTTGAATTCAACTTGCTGCATCTCTTCTAAATACATATGCAAACTAAATTCTCTTTAGAAATCATTGTGAAGAGCAGGGGTTGGAGCAATGGGGAAGAAAAAGATATAGAGGGCATGGGAAAGGAGATAGAGAAGAGGAGAAAATGCATCATGTAGAAGAATGGGGAATGAGGTAGAAGTGGAGATAGTATATTGAAGAGTGGGAGGAGTCAAGGACAAGGGAGTATATAGCAAAGGGGAGAGGTGAAAAGATAGATGGAATGGAGATAGAAGAGGATGGGAAGAAATAAGTGAAGGAGATTTTTAAAGTAATGTAAATTAAATAAACCTCAACTTTCATGTTCGGTAATTAATCGCAGGGCTAATTGGAATCGAAACACTCCATGGGTATGATGCAAAACCCATGCTTATTAGTTCATCACTCATTGACTACATTTTCAAAAATGCTTTTCATGTATCTCCAAAAAGATGGTGCTCTAATGGTAGTTTATTATACTTCCCTTTAGGAGCAGTTATTGTTTCTACTCCCCAGGACATTGCTTTGTTGGATGCACAGAGAGCAGCAGAAATGTTTCGAAAAGTTAATGTTCCTGTAAGTACAATTTATAAAAGTAATGCTTTGTTTCTGTTAATGATTTAAAATGAAATGGGGATGTAAGTAAATTATTCTCATGCTGCTATGTAATGGTATTGATTTCCTGCAGCAATAAAAATTTGAAGAATTCAAAGTTAGGTAGCAGAAGAGTGTGCGTTCTATATGTTAGGAATATGCATGTTTCCATAGTGAATAGTTAGAATGGGGCAGTAGAGGAAGTGTCGGGTCATGGGATGGGAGCGGTCGTGATGGAAATGGAGTAAGAGGAAGCTGAAGGTAGGCCTCATGATTTCTGTAGTTTACGCCTGTGGAAATTGCTGATTTTGGGTTGAAAGTTTCAACTTTTTGACTCTGTTTTGGGGTTTGCACTGACACTCAGCATACATTTGAAATGTCTAAACCCGGAAGCAAACGTAATCAGAATGAAACTGGGCAGCTGGTAACAACATGGCAGTTTCCCACGCTGAATTTAATGCTGTCAGCACACTTGCTGACTTAGAGGATTATTGTAGCTGAATTTGTTTGACTCCATTTGGAACTGCGTTCTAATGTTGCTACTCTACAAGCCTCTGTCACCTCCTTCAATCAAAGGCTGCAGGATGTTGAACAATCCACTTTTGACTGGAGCGACAGAATTGTGGCTCTGGAGACCTGCTGCACCCAGCTGGAAGCCCAAAATACAAAATTGTTGACCAGGAGAATTGCAGCTGCAGACTGAATTTAAGGATTCTCTCGGTGCCCGAGAAAGCAAAACAGGGAAACCCTACAACATTTACTGAGGCTCTTCTTTTGGAGGTTTTTGGCAAGGACAATTTCGATTTACCACCAGTAGTGGATCAAGCCCATTGCTCTTTGGCGTCGTGGCCACAGCATGGTGAGCCTCCAAGGCCGTTAATAATAAGATTGCATCACTAGAGTGACGGAGCAAATTTTGCATCTGCCTAGAGAAAAGAGTCAACTATACTTTCGTGGAAACAAGATAATCATCTACCCTGACCTCAGCGTGGATCTAGCCTGGCGTCATGGAGAATATAAATTTGTTAAAGCCCCCAACTTCCGTGAAGCTGGACTTAAATATAGTTTTCTCTACCCTGTTCGCCTGTGTGTAATTTTCAACATGCCTTTATTAAGGACACAATTGTACCTTCTCTTAATAAGTCATATCATGACTTCACCCGGGACAAAACGGTACTCAATGCTTCATTAGGTAACTATGCATGATGGATCTGTTACACATTAAGTTTTGTTGGTTAGACCGATCTCTTTGTATCTTATGTCCAAATTGCACTAATCGTGGGAAGTTTTACATAAACCCTTATGGGTGTTTATTTTTTACCTTTTGTCACATGTGCAATTGAATTCTTTGAGAGTTGAATCTCTCTTTATATTCTACCTCTCTTGTTGAGTACCGTATTACAAAAGTGTTGCTTTGGACAAATTCTGCACCTTGTTTAGTGTATGCTGAGCTTTACAATACTTTTGGGATATTTGATTGTATATTGTTTTAATGTAGGCTGTCTTTTCAAGACCCACTGTATTTGCAATGGTTAACCTATGGGGGCCATACGCTTTGATACATTTTTATTATCATAATGTCCACTAATATTAGGCCTCACAGCGTGGTTGCCCAATTCATTTTATCACCTGGAATGTGAAAGGTCTCAATCACCCAGTTAAAAGAAATAACGTTCTCTCTCATTTACAACATTTGAAAGTGGGCATTGCCTACCTGCAGGAAATTCACTTACTGCATCTGACCACTTTGGAATGCGAAAGGGTTGGGTTGGACAGATGTTTCATTCTAATTTTCATAGTAAAGCGAGAGGTGTGGCAAGTTTAACCCATAAAGGCATTCCCTCCGTTCACTCTCAGGTTATAGCTGACCTTAATGGCCGCTATGTTATAATACAAGGCAGACTTTTTAACTGTCCATTGATCCTAGTTAATGTATATGCACCCAACTGGAGGCAATTCAAAACATATTCACTGGGCTGATTCCTGGGATGAATGGGTTGAATTATCAAGAACAGTCAAACAGATTAGGCCTTTATTTATTAGAGTTTAGAAGAATGAGGGGTGATCTTATTGAAACGTGCAAGATTCTGAGGGAGCTTGACAGGGCAGATGTTGAGAAAATGTTTCCACTAGTCGGGGAACCTTGAACTAGGGGACGTTGTTACAGAATAAGGAGATACTCACCTAAAACTGAGATGCGAAGGAATTTCTTCTCGGAGGGTAGTGAATATCTGGAATTCTCTACCCCAGACAGTTGTGGAGGCTAGATCACAAAGTATTTAAAGAGGAGGTAGATTTTTGAAATATCAGGGAGTTGAGGGCTATGAGGAACTGGCATGAAAGAGGAGTTGAGGCCTGGGGCAGATCAGCCATTATCTTATTGAATGACTAGGCAGGCTTGAGGGGCCGAAAGGCCTACTCCTGCTCCTATTTCTTATGTTCTTAACTGGGATGATCACCATTTCATTTCAAATTTCTTTATTTCCATATCTGATTTAGACTCGTATCACTTACTTCTTTAACTGTGTTCTTCACCCAAATTTAGATCACTTATCCACAAAATTTGTTCTAACATCAAAGTCAGCCTCAGCCATCAGTTCTTTTCTGGATACACAGATTGGTAGACTCATAGCATTTTCTATACCCATCAGCAAAGCCATACTTCTTCTTCTCGCCTGTTCACCACACCTATTCAAGTATTGACTATTTTTCCCTTGGCAAGAGGCTACTCGCGTTAATTTGATCTTGCTCATACAATAGTTTTGTGACCTCTGATCATAGTTTTAGCAATACGATTCCATGACCAACCTGTTTCTCATCCACCATGGCGTCTTGATTCCCTTCTTCTGGCGGACCCAGATTTTACTAAGTTAATTGTCTTGCAAATAGATCCTTCTATAGAACTTAATATTACTCCAGATATTTCCTTTGCTACTGTCTGGGAGAGTATGAAGTCTTACCTATGTGGACAAATAATTTCATATATTACTCAACTTAACAAACGCAATACCTCAAAATTGTCCCAATTGATTGACCAAATTCTCTTTTGGACCAGCAGTATGCTATTGCACCTACCCCAATATTATACATACAGCGTTTGGCTCTACAGACTGAATTTGATCTTCTTTCCACTAATCAAACAGAAAAGCTTATACTTGGATCACGTGATACATTTTGAGCATGGTGAAAGAACCTGTAGGCTCCTGGCTCACCAGCTTCGCCAGTCTGCTTCCTCTCAACTTATAGCTGAAATGACCACTCCAACAGGTCACCCACCACCAATCATCAGGAGATCGATGATCAATTCAAACTTTTTTATTCAAATGTTTATATCTCAGACTCCTTTTCAGACCCTGGTTTATTTCACAATTTTTTTGATAATAACGCCTGACTTCTATGAATGCATTAGAAGCACTCCTTTCCCAAGATGAAATACTAAAGGCAATTAAGTCCATGCAAAGTAATAAGGCACTAGGACCTGGTGGATTTCCAATAGAATTTTATTTAAAAATTCTTATCACAACTTTCTCCATTATTATTGTCTCTGTTTTCTGAATGTTTTCTCTCTAAAAGGCTCCCTCCTACACTGCGCAAGGCATCTTTGTCTATTATTTTAAAGAAGGATAAGGATCCTCTGCATTGCAGTTTATACTGGCCTATTTCCCTTTTAAATGCAGATGTCAGGATACTAGCTAAAGCCAAAATACCTGGAAAAACTCAGGTCTGACAGCATCTGCGGAGAAGAATACAGTTAATGTTTCGAGTCCGAATGACTCTTCATCAGAACTAAGGAAAAATAGAAAAGAGGTGAAATATAAGCTGGTTTAAGGTGGGGTGGGACAGGTAGAGCTGGATAGAGGGCCAGTGATAGGTGGAGATTGCCAAAAGATGTCATTGACAAAAGGACAAAGAGGTGTTGAAGGTGGTGATATTAGCTAAGATGTGCTAATGGTGACATTAAGGGTAGAAAGCAGGATGAGCAAGGTACAGATAGCCCTAGTGGGGGTGGGGTGGGGGAAGGGATCGAAATAGGCTAAAAGGTAAAGATAAAACAATGGGTGGAATTACATTTTAAAATAATGGAAATAGATGTGAAAAGGAAAATCTATATAAATTATTGGAAAAGGGGGGATCGGAAAGGGGGTGGGGATGGAGGAGAGAGTTCATGATCTAAAGTTGTTGAACTCAATATTCAGTCCGGAAGGCTGTAAAGTGCCTAGTTGGAAGATGAGGTGCTGTTCCTCCAGTTTGCGTTGAGCTTCACTGGAACATTGCAGGAGGCCAAGGATGGACATGTGGGCAGGAGAGCAGGGTGGTGTGTTGAAATGGCAAGCGACAGGGAGGTCTGGGTCATGCTGGAGACAGACCGAAGGTGTTCTGCAAAGCGGTCACCCAGTCTGCGTTTGGTCTCTCCAATGTAGAGGAAACCGCATTGGGAGCAGCAAATGCAGTAGACTAAATTGAGGGAAGTGCAAGTGAAATGCTGCTTCACTTGAAAGGAGTGTTTAGGCCCTTGGATGGTGAGGAGGGGCAGGTGTTGCACCTTCTGCAGTTGCATGGGAAGGTGCCGTGGGAGGGGGTTGAGGTGTAAGGGGTGATGGAGGAGTGGACCAGGGTGTCCCGGAGGGAACGATCCCTGCAGAATGCTGCCGGAGGGTGGGGGTGAAGGGAAGATGTGTTTGGTGGTGGCATCATGCTGGAGTTGGCAGAAATGGCGGAGGATGATCCTTTGAATGCGGAGGCTGGTGGGGTGATAAGTGAGGACACACCTTCCTCTCCGTCCCATGATAGGGTGTCCTCACTTTTTGTTTTTGTTTTCGATTTCCAGCATCCACAGTTCTTTGCTTTTATACTAGCTAAAGCCTTTTTCCACCATCTTGAACCTGTCCTTCCATCTCTCCTGACCAGACAGGTTTTACACAGGGCAGGCAATCCTTTTCTGGTTTAAGGTGTCTTTTCAATATTATTTATACACATTCAACTACTCCTCTCCCTGAGGTTCTTATAACTATGGATGCAGAAAAGGTTCTTGATGGAGTGGAATGGGACTACCTTTTCTTCACTCATCAAAAATTTGGATTATGACCCTTTTTTTAATAAAATCGATAAGACTATTGTATTCCTCACTGGTTACTTCAGTACGTACAAATAATATCCACTCTCAACTCTTTGACCTCCATCGAGGCACTAGATAGGGCTGTCCCATTTCCCCCTTACTTTTCGTTATTGCTATTGTGCCCCAGGCAATTTCATTGCAGACCTGTGGAGATATACAGGGTGTTACACAGGGCAGAGGTGAGCAGAAACTCTTCCTATATGCTGACGACCTGCTTCTTTACATCTCTGATCCGGTGTCATCCCTCACACATATTTTCTCTATCGTTGAGTGATTTGGTCATATTTCAGGTTTTAAAATTAATTTGCAAAAGAGTGAAATTTTTCCTATTAACTCCATTGCAGAGTTACCTTTTTTCTTCCCTCCCCTTCAAGGTTTCAGTAAGCAGTTTTAAATATTTAGCAACTTTAGTTACCTGATCCTTTGAAGACCTTTTAAGCTCCACTTTGACCCTTTGCTGGAATGTACAATGCAGGACGTAGCACCTTAACCTAACTTACCCCTTTCTTTAGTTGGTCGAACAAATTCTGTAAAAATGAATATTTTGCCAAATTTCTATACTTATTTCACAGCATTTCATTGTTTATTCCCAAGTGTTTTTTTGTTGCAATAGACCAATTAATTTCTTCCTTTTATTTGGATTAAGAAAACATTCAGAATTTGTAAAGTTTTTCTACAAAGTCCCAAGCATTTAGGTGGTTTGGCACTGCCAAACTTTAAGTTTTATTATTGGTCTGCTAATATTTGTAATATTTCTTTTTGGTTCCATTCGGACTAGGCTGGTTTAGCGTGGGTGCAATTGGAGGCTGCCCCCTATCAATCCACTGCTCTGTTTTTCTCCTCCATTCCTTTCTCAACTAGTCACTTTTTTTCTTCAAACCCTATTGTTAGACAGTTACTTAAAATTTGGACCCAGTTCAGAACACACTTTGGGCTGCAATCTCTCTTTATACAACCTTATTAATGCAAACCATTTATTTCTGCCTTCATTAAGAGATTCTGCCTTTTCAGTCTGGCACATGAGAGGCATCAAAACCCTTGCTAACTTATACATTGATAATATTTTTGTTTCTTTTGACTCTCTCTCTTGGAAATATGACCTACCCACACATTGCTTTCGCAATTTACAAGTCAGAGATTTTGCACGCAAAAAAAAATTGCCCAGTTTCCTTTATTGCCCCCTAAATCACCGATAGATATGTTGGAATTAAGTCCTTTTGTTAGGGGGTTCATTTCCAAATTATATTCTCTAATTTTTTCACAACACTGCCCTTTGTTTTCTACCTTAAAAACTCCTTGGGAGCAAGATTTTGACTCAGACTTATCAGAAGACAACTGGAAGTTTATTCTCTCTCGTGTACATTCGTCATCTGTAAGACATGTGCAAGACATGGGTTGCTACAATTTAAAATCTTGCATCGTATCCATCTATCCAAGGTGGAATTATCTAAGATTTATCCAAATTTTGTTCCAACCTGTGATAAATGTCATTAGCCCCAGCCTCTCTAATTAATATGTACTGGTTGTGTCCTAAATTGGCTTTGTTTTGGACAAAAATTTTTAGATCACTCTCTCATATTTTCAGTAGCAACATTAAATCCTCTCCTATTACAGTGCTCTTTGGAGTGGAACTAAATGGCATCCCTCTTATGAAAATTCAGACTGATGCACATGCCTTTTCAACATTATTGGCTAGACGTATTATTCTATTAAATTGGAAACAGGCTGCCCTGCCATCTTTTACTAATTGGGTGCATGATCTTATGCAGAATCTTAAATTTGAGAAAATAAAGTACACTATGGATTTTATGTAGCCTGGCAACCTTTCTTAGATTACTTTGAGGAACTACAGCTCTCTACTTTCATACATCCTAATTAGGGTCAGTTATATGCATTATATCATGTGAAACTGTATATGACCCATGATTGTTGATTTTCTTATTTAATTTTTGGGGCGCTGGGGAGAGTTTTTTTTTCTCTCCTCCTTCCTCCTCCTCTTTTCCTTTCTCTTTCTCTTCCAAATGTAAGTGTATTGAATTATTGCAGTACTGTAAGCTTTTCTTTGGTATGATTTCTTATTATGACTTTTTTTTTAGAAAATAAGGAATTGATTTTTAAAAAAAGCATGGTTGGAATGGGGAATTCTCTGCTACTAACTCACAGAATCACAGAATTGTTATAGCACAGAGCTCATTCAGCTCATTGTTTCTGTGCTGGCTCTCTGAATTAACAATGCACCTAGCGCCATTCACCCCCAACCCCCCACCCAACCTTCTCCCCATAACCCTGCACAGCCTTCCTTTTCAGCCAATAATCCAATTCCCTCTTGAATGCCTCAATTGAACCTGCCTCCACCACAATTTCACATTGCAGTCCTTAACCACTCATTTACCCTCATGTTGCCATTGCTCCTTTTGCTAACTACCTTGAATTTGTGCACTCCTCTTGTTCTCGATCCTTCCACCAATGGGAATAGTTTTTCCCGACCTTGTCTGTCCAGACTCCTCATGATTTTGAATCCCTCTATCAAATCTCCCCTAAACCTTCTCTTCTGTAAAGAAAACAGACTCAACTTCTCTAATCTATCTATATAATCGAAGTTCCTCATACCTAGAACCATGAATCTTTTCTTCACTTCCTCTAATGCCTTCACATCTTTCGTGGTGTGGCAACCAAAACTGAACACACAACTCAACCACGCAGCTAGTATCTGTAATTGTGACCATGAAACTCTCATTGGTTTTCATAAAAACTCATCTGGTTCACTAATGTCCTTTAGGGAAAGAAACCTGTCATCCTTGCCTGGCCTACATGTGACTCCAGATCCACAGCCATGTGGTTGAATCTTAACTACCCTCTGAAATGGCCAAGCAAGCCACTCAGTTCAAGGGCAAATAGGGATGGGCACAAATGCTGGCCTTGCCAGCGATGCTCACGTCCCATAATAGAATAAAGAAAAAAAAAAGCTGAGGCTGAAGCAGTGTTTTACACAAGTTTAACATAACCTCCTCCTTGTACTTTGTAAAAGCAAATCCCAAACATCTCCTTAAAGGGGAATTAGATGGTAGCTTAAAAAAAAACACATTTGGAGCCAACATTTGCATGAAGAAAAATTATTGGATAAAAAATTGGGCATACAGATATGTCTGTAAACTTAGCAGAACTTACCATTTAATAAAAGTTTTTTTTCCCATTGATTTTCTTGTTTCCTCTCCTCTTGGAGGTGTTTATGCAGTGCATTTTCATGAGTGCTTGGCATCTTCTAGTACTTCATCTAAATGACCATTCCCCTTGTGTGAGCCCAGACAGTGACTGTCGGGAAGCAATCAGATATTGGTGATATTACAATCATCTCGATTCTGTATGCACGGGCACAGCAGCTGCTTGATAATCAACAGTTGGAACTTTTCTGACTCCTTTGTTCACCCTGTCTGCCTGAAGGACAGTGAGGCTTTTTGTATTTCACTCCATCCTCCACCTGTTTAACCGGCTCCTGGTAAGAGCAGTTACCTCAATAGACTAAACCTGGAACTTTTATGGTTTTTATAGCTGAATTACTCAGTACATCAGGAGACTTCTCATTTTGAAACATTGTGCTTACCCATTTGTCTTTTGGCAATAAGCTTGATGTCAGTGCACCGTGTGAAGGAAAATTGTACTTTGGCTGAAAACTGTGTCAAAAGGCTTCTTTATCTGATCAAAGTCCTGTGGTACTAAGATTAATGTAGTTAGAACCGGTTGCATTAGGGCTTAAAAATATTTTCTATCTCCTATGTAAATGTATACAGAATGTCAAAATGATCCATATTTTCTGAGATATGGCTGGAGGCAAACATGGCAGTATTGTGGAGTGAGCAGCACTGTGGAATGTTCAAGTTTTCAGTACCTGCAACACTTTGAAGCAAACCTATTTTTTTAGAACACCAATCAGGCCCTTACGGCCTTAAATATAACTCACTTAGCAGCAGGATGATCTATGTGTTAGAACAGCCATGCCTTTGTAGTAAGCATGACATTGGACTTGCTCAGTGTGGGAGATTTTGCTGCTGAATTTAGACATTTATTTTGGTTTCATCATTATTGCAGAATGCAAGAATTTATCTTGCTGTTATGAGCGTATCACATTCTGTACTATTTTGTTGCACACAGTAGAAAAAATAAACTGGCTTTCTGATATATATTTTAAAGACAACACAAAGGTAACTGGAAAACACAGCACTGATTTCCCCCACTCCAATGAGTTCTTGATTTTGGACAAGCTGCTAGCAAATGTTATGCAAAGGCCAATTTTCTAAACTAACAGTAGATTGAATGAATGGGGTGTGTCCACTGGTTTGTTCTGTAAGTTTTGAGAGCTGGTAAAGTGTGCTCGTCATTCCACACTGATGCAGGTCTGTGGCTAGCAAAGCTATTTGCCAATTGATCTGTTTGAGTAAGATTATTGCATTAATGTATGCAAAAATGAAAAATGGAATAACATTTTATTTTTAAAAATGGTAGATTCTGAGTGTTTGACTGAATAAGGAGCACTAGTCTGTTTATTATTTAAACTAGTTTCTTTGTGTGCTTTATTTATATGCTAACCATGTTGTTGGTCCTGATGCATCGAAGGTGTGTATCCTTTTGTGTGGTGAGCAAGCATTCCATAATTCACCTGTTCGACTATTTTGCTGAACACGTGAACCTTTGATTTTAAAAACTTTGCACTAAACTTGAGCTTAACAAGTTAGTGATGGTGCTGCGGGATAGAATGATTTCTCTTTTAGGCACCCTGCATCATCATGGAACACGTTCTAGTCAATTTAACATGGTATTAGCATCATAAAATGCCCTTTTACTCTGCCACAGAACAGCATCCATTAATGCACCAGTTGTCAAGTGTTAACTTTGGTAGCACATTCACCTCAGTCAGAAGGTTGTCGGCTCAAGTCCCACTCCAAGACTTGAGCGCAAAAATCAAAGCTGACAATCCAGTGAAATACTGAGAAGTGTTGCACTTAGAGGTGCTGTCTTTTGGATGAGATGTTAAACGGAGGCCTTGTCTGACCCCTCTGACAGGTGTTTGTAAAAGATTCTAAGAAACTTTTTCCAAGAGCAAGGGTGTTACGCCAGTGTTCTACCTCAATCAGCAATACAAAAACTGATTTTCTGGTCATTATCACATTGCTGCTTGTGGGTGCTTGCTGTGTGCAAATTGGCTGAAAAGCTATTTGGGATGTTCTGTGGTTGTGAAAGGTACTATGTAATTGCAAGTCTTTTTTACCATTGGTATAACATTTTGATACAATTTTGCCATTCATTCTCCAATAAGATGGCCAAATGGTTCCATATTAAAGAGAATTTTGAGCTATGTGTTCATGCCCAGAGCAGTAATGTACATTTATATAGTGCATTAAGCTTTTTTTATAAAGGCATTCCAAACTGCTTCAGTGTGGAACTGTAAAGGGGAATGGATGCCAAGCTGCAAGGGAGAATTTAGGAAGTGAGTTTTTTAATGTAGAGAGAGATGTAATAAGTGGTTTACAAGGAGATCAGGAGGTTAGGGCCAAGAGAACTTAACACTGATGTGAGTTAGTCAGAATGAAAGGGAATAGGAAGAACTGCAAGGGTGGTGGAGCTGCTGAGAGAGTGGAGTTAGGCAGTGGGAGGATTTTGAATTGAGAATTTTGTGTTGGGCAACTAAGACCGAAGTATGTTAGTGAGTAGGGTACTGGGTGAGGAGGATTTTCAGCGCAGGATGAGATGCAGGCTGTTGAGTTTTTGACAAATTATTAAAATTCTTTATTCAAATTCTTGTAATCTAGCTTCTGCCCTGGTCATAGAACTGAGAGTCCTAGGCAAAAATCACAAAATGCACCCTTGGTGATTGTCACATTGACAAATTATCAAAATTCTTATAAAGGTTGGGAGGAAGGTTTGGGTGATGAGTCCAGAGTAGAGTTTCAAGGAGATATTTGCAGAGTTGTTAGCAAGTGGCCTTAGCAGGGGTGTTGAATTTAAAACTCTGTTTTTGATCGAAAAGGATGCCAGGGTTTCACAGACTGGGTAACCTAAGCAGCTGGCTGGCAAGGGGGAATGGAGTTGTTAGAGCAGTAGACTTCATAGTGTGGGCTGCCAACGATGGCTTTGGACTTCCTGAAGTTCAGTTGAAGGAACTTGACAAATTTAACTTTATGGGAGAGTGACTGTCTGACAGCTTGGCAGTAGTTGTGGGATGAGAAAGGATGGTGGAGAGGTCAAATTGTATACCATTAATGTATATGGTGAAGCTGACCCTGTGCTTATGGATAATCTCACCAAGAAAACAGTGTGTGGTTGAGGAAGTATTCTAAGATTTTAAGTTTGGGAGTCACAGATTACCCACAAAAGGGGATTGAGCTCATATGTGACTTTAGAATAGTTTACGAAGTAGTTTATTAAGAAGCAACAGCTTAAGTATGTTGCATTAGCTAAATAGGAAAAGCATACAACCCATGACAAGTGCAAGTGGGTCACTGGTCCCTGAGGATGAATGAATAGATGACGCCGATTTCTGCAGCTGGGAGGGCAATCTATTGCCTGTTCTGTTAGTAGCTGCCTTCACTTTATTTCTTTTTTCTCAAACTAACCCCGAGGTGTTTGGGAGCCCCTTCTCCCAGTCTTCCTCTGTCTGAAGAAGCCTAGCCAGCATAGATCACTTCAAAAAACTGTCCAAAGTGATTTTGTTTCTGCTCGAGAGCCTGTTTTTAACCTTTATCTCTGGGGTTACTTATGTGCAGGGTTTATCTATGGGTTATGAGATCCAAATTTATCAGGAATGTCTGTGTTAGAAACTTGCTCTTGGCAGAGATAGTAGGCTTGTCCTGTGTGTTTAAGCCAGCAAGCTTTCTTATTAAGGCTTCTGTAATATCCAATACATTTCTTAAGATTTTATTAAGCAATTTCTTACACTAGTAAGATCTTTGATTAGATTCTGGAGTATTGAAGAAGCTTGGCATTAAGGTTGCTGGAGATGCTCCAGCTACATTTGGATTATAGGAGTAAAACCTGCCAAGAACATTCTCATAACCTCAGAAAAGGAAGGTTGATAGAAGAGGGTGGCATGGTTGACTCCATAATGCTGCTAGGTGGGGGGCAGGGATGGTGGTGATGTGTAGAGCTCAAGAATGGATAATATACCATTGTAACAATCACCAAGAATGAAATTTATGATTTTTTGCCCAGGCCTGTCAGTTCTATGACCAGGGCAGAAGCTAGATTACAGGGATTTGAATAAAGAATTTTGATAGAAATGGGCATGGAAATGAGGGGGCAACAACCCTTTCCAGTATAAAAGGTCTTGGAAAGCAATGTTCAAGATTGGGTAACAGTGGAGAGCGTGAATGGATTACAATTGAGCTTTTGGGAGGGGATTGGGCAGAGGTGATCGTGGTTTTGAAAAGGTCAGCACCTGAGGAGAGAATCATTAACTAAGGCTGTTAGAATGGGATCCTGAACAGTAAATTGAGCAGTTTGGCAGTCATGAAAGTGAATTGTATGTCTCCTGAAAGATGAGTGAAATGAAGTGAGGAGATGCTGCAGAATACCTGAGGACCAAGGCATGAGTGGATGAGGAATTTGCAGGGGGTGACCGCAGAGGAATTGGCAGCAGTCGCTGCACAGGGATTCACAGTCTTGGAGGCCAAAAGAATCTGTGAGCTGTTTGCACATGAAATTGGATGTAAGAGCGGAGTTGGCAGGCAAAGGATTGAAACTATGCAAACTGAGCATGCATTGGGACTGAGATCATCTAAACTTGAGCCCTAACCTATTATCCATTATAGAGGCTGGCTGCATTAGATATTAAGTAGCCTGTCGTTAGAGTCAGGTTATGGGAATACTTTTTTTTTGAAAATCTGGTTACTGTATGGATTTTTAAATTTATTTCCAACGTTTGTTCTTCATAGTAATATTCAATTTCTGTTAATGAGAGGAAATGGCTGTCCAGTAAAGGATACTGAGCTGGAATGTAACTGGAAAGCTGTGAAGAAACATTTTAATTATTTCCAAGTGGAATTGAAAACTGCAATAGATCCACATAGAAGTTTAAAAAAAACCTGTATCAACTATAAATAGTGATTTACTGTAATGAGTTGTCAAGTTAATCTAATATATAAACAATTTTTCCACAATTTCAATAATGATGACTAAAAGTGTAAACTCGGCTACAAATGAACAGTTTGTCTATTTCTAGCATCGAAATTCCATTGATAAATGTATAGAAGTTGGCAGCTGTGATTCAATTATCTTGTCTTTTTGTGCTTGAATTACATTTTTTCTTAATATGTTTCTATCTTCTATACTTAGCAGCTCTCTCTTTTGACAGGTTCTCGGTATTGTTCAAAACATGAGTGTCTTCCAGTGTCCCAAGTGCAAGTATGAGACTCACATCTTTGGGGCTGATGGAGCAAAGACGTTGGCAACAAAACTTGGGCTAGATGTCCTAGGTAGAGATCAAAACTTATTTTTATTAAGTTGACTGTATGCTGAAAATGTTGTGCTGTTTTATATTTTTTTGCTGCAACAGTACAATGTTTATTTACCTTATTTTGCCTGCAGGTTAGGAGAGGCGGTGGCCTAATGGTAATGCCATCGGACTAATGGTCCAGAGGCTAAGGCTAATGCTCTGGGGACACCGGTTCGAATCCCACCACGGCAACTGGTGGAATTTAAATTCAGTCAGTAAACCTGGAACTAAAAAGCTAGTGACCATGAAACTATTGTCAATTGTGATAAAAACCCATCTGGTCCACTGATGTGGACTAATGTCCTTTAGGGAAAGAAATCTGCTGTCCTTACCGGGTCTGGCATATGCATAACTCCAGATCCACAGCAATGTGGTTGATTCTTAAATGCCTAGCAAGCCTCTCAGTTGTATCAAACCACTACGAAGTACTCCTCCATGTCGAACACCACTTGGGTGAAGCACTGAGGGTGGCACAGGTACAGAATGTACTCTGGCTGGGGGACTTCAATGTCCGTTTCCAAGAGTGGTTCGGTAGCACCACTACTGACCAAGCTAGCCGAGGCCTAAAGGACGTCGTAGCTGCTAGATTGCATCTGAGTCAGGTAGCGAGGGGAAAACCAACTTGACTTTGTCTTCAACAATCTACCTGTCGCAGATGTGTCTATGCAAGACAGTATTGTTAAGAGGGACCACCCCACAGTCCTTGTGGAGACAAAGTCCTGTCTTCACAATGAGGATATCCTCCATTTTATTGTGTGGCACTACCACAGTGCTAAATGGGATAGATTTCAAATAGATCTAGCAACTCAAAACTGGGCAACCAGGAGATGCTGTGGGCCATTCAGCAGCAGCAGAATTGCATACAACCACAATCTGTAACTTCATGTCCTGGCATATTACCCACTCTACCATTACCATCAAGCCAGGGGATCAACCCTGAGTCAATGAAGAGTGCCGGAGGGCATGCCAGGAGCAGCACCAGGCATACCTAAAAATGAGGTGTCAACCTGGTGAAGCTACAACACAGAACTACTTGCATGCTGAGCAGCGAAAGCAGCATGCAATAGACAGAGCTAAGTGATCCCACAACCAACAGATCAGATCTAAGCTGTGCAGTCCTGCCACATCCAATCATGAATGGTGGTGGACAATTAAACAACTAACTGGAGGAGGAGTGTTCACAATATTTCCATCTCCAGTGATGGGGGAGCCCAGCACATCAGTGTAAAAGACAAGGCTAAAGCATTTGCAACAATCTTCAGCCAGATGTGTGGAGTGAATGATTCATCTCGGCTTCCTCCAGAGGCCCCCAGCATTATAGATGCCAGCCTTCAGCCAATTGGATTCACTCCACGTGATATCAAGAAATGGCTGAAAGCACCAAATACTGCAAAGGCTATGGGCCCTGACAACATTCCAGCAATAATACTGAGGATTTGTGCCCCAGAATTTGCCGCCGCCCCTAGCCTAGCTCTTCCAATACAGCTACAACATGAGCATCTGCCTGGCAATGTGGATAACTGCCCAGGTATGCCCTGTCCACAAAAAAATGGACAAATCCAATCTGGCTAATTACCAGTCTACCAATTACCTAACAGTCTACTCTCAATCGTCAGCAAAGTGATAGAAGGAGTCATCGACAGTGCTATCAAGCGGCACTGACAATCAGTTTGGGTTCCGCCAGGGCCACTCAGCACCTAACCTCATTACAGCCTTTGTCCAAAAATGGACAAAATAACTGAGCTCAAGGGGTGAGATGAGAATGACTGCCCCTGACATCAAGCGGCATTTGCTTGAGTGTGTCATCAAGGAGTGCTAGCAAAATAGAAGTCAATGGGAATCAGGGGAAACTCTCCACTGGTTGGAGTCATATTTAGCACAAAGGAAGATGGTTGTGGTTGTTGGAGGTCAATCGTCTCATTCCTGAGACTGAGAGCCTGTCTTCAGCCCAAACATCTTCAGCTGCTTCATCAATGACCTTCCCTCCATCATAAGGTCAGAAGTGAGGATGTTTGCTGCTGATTGCAGAATGTTCAGCACCATTCGTGACTCCTCTGGTACTAAAGTAGTGCGTGCCCATATGCAACAAGACCTGGACAACATTCAGGCTTGGGCTGATAAGTGGCAAGTAACATTCATGCTATAAAAGTGCCAGGCAATGGCCATCTCCAACCAGAGAGAATCCAGCCATCTCCCCATGCCATTCAATGGCATTACCATTGCTGAATCCCCCACTATCAACATCTTGGGGGTTACCATTGACCAGAAATTGAACTGGACCAGCCATATAAATACTGTGGCTCCAAGAGCAGGTCAGGGGCTGGAAATTCTGTGCAAAATCAACTCACTATCTGACTCCCCAAAGCACAAGTCAGGATGTGATGGAATACTCTCCACGTGTCTGGATGAGTGCAGTTCCAACAATACACAAGAAGCATGATACCATCCATGACAAAGCAGCCCATTTGACTGGCATCCCATCCACCATCTTCAACATCCACTCCCTACACTGCTGATGCACAGTTGCAGGAGTGTGTACCATCTACAAGATGCTCTGCAACAACTCACTAAGGCTCCTTTGACAGCACCTTACAAACCCACGACTTCTACCACTTAGAAGGACAAGGGCAAATGCATGGGAACAATACCAGCTGCAAGTTCCCCTCCAAGCCGCACACCATCTTGACTTGGAACTATTGCCATTCCTTTACTGTTGCTGGATCAAAATCCTGGAACTCCATCCTTAATAGCACTGTGGGTGTACCTACGCCACATGGATTGCATCGGTTGAAGAAGGCAGCTCACCACCACCTTCTTCTCAAGGACAATTAGGAATGGGTAATAAAAATACTGGCGCAATGCCCACATCCCGTGAAAGAGTAAAGAAAAAGGTTTATTTTTGTAGCCAGACTGCAAAACTGGAAAAACTGTTCTGATTTATCTTTTATAGGTGACATCCCATTACATTTAAATATAAGGGAAATGTCAGATAAAGGCCAACCAATTGTTGTATCTTATCCAGACAGTCCAGAGGTATGTTGTTTTGGTTTTGCTTCTTGACAAATGGCAGAACAGATGTTCAATATCAGATTTTCAGATTTTAATTCCTCCTTATCCAATAGATGCCAACAAATAACTCCGTACTCAATATAATGTCTGCATATTATTTTTAAAGTATTCTAACATTGCACTAGCTGCCTAAACTTCAGAGGGAATATGTCAACTATTTAATACACTTCAATACATCCTTAAAAACTGAAAGCTAATGCAAAAAATATGGAATGTTTTAAGGAAATGTAGAAACAACTGCAATCTTTTTAAGCTTTTGATAGGCTTTGAACGGTAATGATCTGTATTGTCCAGGAAGGCTCCAGATTGAATTTCTTCACTGAGTTAGTTCATCCCAGCCTGGTTAGAATTTGGAGCACCTAAGTTGGCTTCTGTCCCTGAACTTCAAAAGAAGTAGATCAGCCAGAATTGCTCGTCAGATGTATGGAATAGACATGTTGTCTTTTTATGCTTGAATTGCAGTTTTTCGTAAATGGTTTATTGAAAAACATGTTTTTGATGCCATTTAGTGATTGAATCAAATTCCTTTGGAAAATGTATGTGTGTCTGGTGAAGACAGGGTTATGATACTACCTATGGTTAAATGGTCATCTGCCACTGAGTTCCCAACCTTTTCATGAATATAGTTACATGAGTAAGTTCCTTGATGTCTCTGAAACAGTATTTCACCAAGGTGTTGTTACGACTCACTGGGGATAGTGCGCTGTAATATCAAGCCCACTGTTCCCTGAGCCGCAACAAATGTGAAAAGTTTGACCAAACCACCAGAGTGCCCCAATTCTACCTCTCTGTTTAAATTAAGTTAGCAGAATACAAACACTGGGTTTGTAAACTTAATAAATAAATAAATAACTGTTTATTAAACCCCTACACACGCACGTGCGCACGCACACACACACACACACGTTCAGTCCTCCCCCGTTGCAGGCTAGGAGCTGTACGCCCTGCACTGTTACCACACAAAACTCTGGTCACCTGGTCAGGAACCAATTAAACTGTTGTCGTCAGGCAGCTCCCCTTAGTCCAGGACTCCTTTCCGGCACTATCCTGTTCTTTTATGGCGCATTCTGTTCCAGGATAGCAACATTGTAGATATTCCTCATCCTGTTCCAGTGAACTTTCAACTGCAGCCATGGTGGTTCTTAAAGCCACACTGCAACTTTAAAGCCACAGTACAAGAAAAATAAAAATAGGCTATTTACAGTGTCATTCGCATAAGGAGGGAAGGGATGAAAACTAGTTTCAACGATTGCTAAATGTTATAATGCACTGGCAAAGGAGAGAAAGACATGAATGCAGTGTTCGTCTAGTAGCCAAGTAATGCAAGTTAAGTGGTTATGGGTATATAAGGACAACACTGCCCATTGGATAAAATCCTTATCCAGCAGGTACTTGATAAATGCCTGTTCATAACAAGGGTATGAATGGAAAACCTTTTTAAGAATCTAAAGTTAGGAACATCAAAAGAAGCGCTTTGAAGCCTCTGAGGTAAAAGCCTTTGGGACATTTTTAATGTCTCAGATTTGGTCTTGCTTGATCTTAAAGTTACATCTCTTTCAGTGCTCTGTTATGGCTGGGTAATGCAGTCTATTAAATTATTTAAATGAACGCTTGACCACAAGCATGTGTATGATTGATATCTTGGGGACTGAATTTGGGACTATGTTTAAGTTAGCTATGTCTGAAGGATGCAGTTATAATTGGCATATAAATATAAGAAATTGGGTGCAATGTGTATGCTCCTGAGTTTGTGGTGACTGAGTGATGCATAGTGATTTAACTATACACTATCAGTTCCATTCCTCAGTGCAAAAATGCTTAGAATTCAACATTATATTAATTATGTCACTTGCAGAAACAAAGATAAGGATTGAATTTACTGTGAGGAACTGCAGGTGCAAGCATTTTATTCCACGTTACAGTAATACAGTTCTGTCTTTTACTGCATTTCCTGCATTACTATCTTTCTAACTGATAATTGACAAACTATTATCATAGAGTTAGTTTTAAAAATATTTCCCCAATAGCAGTAGTGTTTATCTGTAACTTGTAGCCCCACTAAAACTGTTTAGCCAAGAAACTGCCATTTAGTTCACCTGTATATGATGTAAAATTTACATTTTGTTTTTGCTGTCTAAAAAAAGTATATGAATCCATACTCAACATTTCCTAACTAGACCAGATACCTTTGTAGCTTTTCTGTTTGTATTACAGGCCAAGGCCTACCTGAGACTTACTGCAGAGGTGGTGAAAAGACTGCCAGCACCTCATGGGTGAGCAGTGGGTAGTTCCAATCTACGGCATCCAAGTCTGTTTGCAATTATATTTTGTCTCAAGTACGCAGTTTAAAGACTTGCTGTGAAGCAGAATATTTAGATGGAACACGTGATGACTGCAGAAAATGTAGTAACATTCTGATCATACACAGAAACACCTGATTTTATATTTGGCATCAAGAAGAATAACTGCTGTTTGTGATGAAGTGAGAAGTATTCACTGACTGAAGTTGAAATTGTTAATTATTGTACTGATAAATAAAAGGCAACCAAAATATACTGAGGGTGCAGTTTTGCAGTGATCAAATGCAAGTCATTGTTATATATTTGCAATATTTTGTTTTCAGCTATCCATAGTTGATCCAAGGAGGAGTAGGAAAAATCTGTTCATTCCACTAAACCTTCTATTGCTCCACTCAGCCAAACATCCTACTGTACTTTTATGCCTTTAATATCTTTGACACTACAAACCTGAGCTATTACATTTTTGCAAAGGCTTAATTGCTAAAAACTTTGAAAATACTTTTCATTAATAACATATGGTCCTTCAATCCTGATCTATTTCCTGGGTTCATCATCTTTATGCTGTTGAATAACTGAGATACTTAACCTTTTTTTATATGGATTTTAGTGCTTAAGTTTACTTTGTTGCTTATTCCCTTTACAATGTAGATTGTAGATTGGATAGTAGGCCAGCGATAGGTGGGGTCAAAGGAGAGATTGCAAAAGATGTCATAAACAAAAGGTCGAAGGGGTGTTGATGGTGGTGATACTGGCTAAAGGAGGTGCTAATGGTAACATTAAGAGTAGAAAGAATGAGCATGTGACAGATGGCACTAGTGGGGGTGGGGTGGGGGGAGGGAACGGTGTGCGAGAAAAGATCGAAATAGGCTAAAAGGTGGGGATAAAACAATGAATGGAAATAAATTTTTAAAAATAATAGAAATAGGTGGGGAAAAAAATATATAAAAATTTAAAAATAAATATTTGAAAAAAGGGGTGAGGATGGAGGAGAGAGTTCATGATCTGATGTTGTTGAACTCAATGTTAAGTCTGGAAGGCTGTAAAGTGCCTAATCCGAAGATGAGGTGCTGTTCCTCCAATTTGCGTTGAGCTTCACTGGAACATTGCAGCAGGCCAAGGACGGACATGTCGACATAAGAGCAGGATGGTGTGTTGAAATGGCAAGCGGCAGGAAGGTCTGGGTCATGCTTGTGGACAGACCGAAAGCGGTCACCCATTCTGCGTTTGGTCTCTCCAATGTAGAGGAGACCGCATTGGGAGCAGCGAATGCAGTAGACCAAATTGATGGAAGTGCAAGTGAAGCGCTGTTTCACCTGAAAGGGGTGGTTGGGCCCTTGGACAGTGAGGAGGGGGAAGTAAAGGGGCAGGTGTTGCACCTTCTATGATTGCATAGGAAGGTGCCATGGGAGGGGCTTGTGGTGATGGAGGAGTGGACCAGGGTGTCCTGGAGGGAACAGTCCCTATGGAATACCGACGATGACATGGTTGGGGGTGGGGGTGGGGGGGCGGGGGGGGGGCGGTGAAGGGAAGATGCGTTTGTTGGCGGAAATGGAGGATGATCCTTTGAATGCGGAGGCTGTTGGGGTGAAAAGTGAGGTCAAGGGGGACCCTATCGTGGGTCTGGGAGGGAGAGAAAGGTGTGAGAGCAGAGGTGTGGGAGATAGGTCGGACACAGTTGAGGACCCCGTCAACCACCGTGGGTGGGAAACCTCGGTTAAGGAAGAAGGAAGACATGTCAGAAGCATTGTTTTGGAAAGTGGGATCATTGGAACAGATGCGACGGAGGCGAAAGAACTGAGAGAATCGGATGAAGCCCTTACAGGAAGCGGGGTGTGAGGAGTTGTAGCCGAGGTAGCTGTGGGAGTCGGTGGGCTTGTAATGCATATTGGTGGACAGTCTGTCACCAGAAATTGAGACAGAGAGGTCAAGGAAGGGAAGGGAAGTGTCAGTTTACTTCCCCCCCCCCCCCCCCCCCCCCCCCCTTCACCGTCAAGGGCCCAAACACTCCTTTCAAGTGGAGCAGCACTTCACTTGCACTTCCCTCAATTTAGTTTACTGCATTTGCTGCTCCCAATGCAGTCTCCTCTACATTGGAGAGACCAAACGCAGACTGGGTGACCGCTTTGCGGAGCACCTTCAGTCTGCCGCAAGCATGACCCAGACCTCCCTTTCGCTTGCAATTTCAACACACCACCCTGCTCTCATGCCCATATGTCCGTCCTTGGCCAACTGCAATGTTGCAGTGAAGCTCAACGCAAACTGGAGGAACAGCACCTCATCTTCCGACTAGGCACTTTACAGCCTTCCGGACTTAATATTGAGTTCAACAACTTCAGACCATGAACACTCTCCTCCACCCCACCCCCTTTCCGATTCTCCTTTTTCCAATTATTTATAATTTAAAAAAAATATATTCTTTTCCCACCTATTTTAAAATTTATTTCGATCTATCGTTTTATCTCCACCTTTTAGCCCATTTCGATCCCTTCCCCACCCCACCCCCACTAGGGCCACCTGCCACTTGTTTGTCCTGCTTGCTACCCTTAATGTCCCCATTTGCACGTTCCTTAGATAATATCACCACTGTCAACATCCCTTTGTCCTTCTGTCTATGATATCTTTGGAAATCTCTTCTTTACCTCCACCTATCACAGCTCCACCTGTCCCACCCCCCTCTACCAGCTTATATTTCACCTCATTTCTCTATTTCCTTAGTTCTGATGAAGAGTCATACGGACTGGAAACGTCAACTGTGTTCCTCTCCGCAGATGCTATCAGACCTGCTGAGTTTTTCCAGCTAATTTTGTTTTTGTGTCAGTAATGGACCATGTGAAAGTGATGGAGGGGTGGAAAATGGAAGCAAAATTAATACATTTTTTCCAGGTCCAGACGAGAGCATGAAGCGGCACCAAAACAGTCATCGATGTACTGGAGAAAGAGTTTTGGGAGGGAGCCTGAGTAGGACTGAAACAAGCAATGTTCCACATACCCCATAAAGAGACATCAAATAGTACCGTGTCCATTTATTCCAATAAATTCACATGGATTAGGAAGATTGTTTTGGTGCTAGGAATTGTTGCGATAGCTATTGTCCTTGTTTTACATTCTTTATCAAAGTTGCAATGTTGTGGATTCAGGGTCCACTCCAGAACTTAGGCATATAATCAAAGCTCATATTTCCGTGCACAGCTGAAAAAGTGAAGCCCTCTCTGTTCAGGTGAAGATAAGATCCCAAGGTAGTATTTGAAGAGGAACTGAATTTTCAGTCTGTTCAACATTCTTCCCTCAACCAATTAAAAATAAATAAATACAAGTTCATTCTTTATATTGGACACAAGTCAATATCGGGTATCTTGTCACTTTTGTTTGGAGTTAAAGTGTGGTGTTAATTTTAACACTGAGCAGCAAACGTCCTAGTACTCCAGGGCTGCCCTGGAGTAGAATGATCATTTCAAACTCCTTCCTTGTTTAAAAACTGCCTCTTACAATTTTCTCCTTTCCCTGTTGCTCCATCTCATCTGACACCTGTATCAGTAGTCTTAGTCTTTGTCTCAGAAATTGAGGTTTTTTTCGCTGAGCTGCCTTGGCCTCCAAAGTCATGCCCACCACTCTCAGTCCAGTCCCCATTTGGAGACAAACTCTGCAGTTTCGATCTATAATTCTGCAGCCCCAGGCTTTAGCAGATTTATTTCCTCAATGAAACACTCCACCTAACTACGACCCCTCAAAATCCAGATATTCACTAAATTATTACTGCTCAGCCCAGTGCTTTCTGATATCAACAGGCATTATGCTGTATTTTGTAAACTCTTGTCATGGATACCCACCCTTAAAAGTCTTCAATTGACTCTCTTCAAACAGTTACTGATTTTCCAATCTCTTTTTGTCTGCAAAGTCCTAGGATATGTTAGTCTATCCTTGTTTCCTGGGCGTCCAGGACTTGGTTATTATCGTTCTGTCCCAATAACCAGAGCAGAGCATAATATTTAACATAGGACTTGACCAGAGCACCATACAGCTTTGGCAGGATGGCTTCAGATTTGAATCTTACTGATTTAGAAATGTAATTCAGTATTCTGTTTAATTGCTGCTCTGCTCTAAAAAGACTGGATGTAATCAATGTTGAGTCTATATTCACCATCAGACTTTTCTGCCTCTTCCCTTCCTCATTCAATGTCATTCATGCTGCCGTCTGCCTATGCTGCTCATGCTCTGCAGGAAGCTCATGCCTCCAGGTTATGCTCGACGCCAGTAATTGTGTGCCAAAATCACTTTTAACCAATTAGAGCATTTACATTTCCAGATAGCTTTGCATGAGTGATGCAGTTATAGCACGGGTCAGATCCCGGAAATTATCCAGCCATTGGGTTCCTGACCCCGATTTGTAGATGAAGCCCCTAGTAACTGTCCTTATGGCTTATAAGTTTTGAGCCCTTTAAACCTGTCTAACATATTTATTTTCTTATTTGCTTAAGGCTACTTGTAGAGCCTCCAGTGATTGTTGGTGTCTTCTATGTTGATACTTGAAATAGCTGGTTGTCATGTTTCAGTCCTGATGAACTTTCCATCTCAATTCTTGCTAACACTCTTGGCTGTTTATAATTCTGGAATAATTTAACATTGCATTTGTCTTCTACAACAAAGTTCATTTTGAATTATCTCATTGCTTTTTTGTTTCTTTTTGGAGGTTCTCCAATTCTCCCCAGTGGTTTCCCACTCTGTCCCACCCCCCACCCCCCGTTATAGTCATTATGGAATTAATCTTTTCACTCTCTGTTATCTTAATCCATTTAGAGTTGGTTTTTTTTAACCAATTAGCCCATGTCATGTACTTATCCTGTATACTTGAAGAAATCACGTGCTATAGTCACTTGCACCTGTTGTGTGGCTAGAGCTAATTGGACGTTTTTTATTCCCGTAAGCAGATACATGTGTAATTTCGGTGTTTTTCTCACTTAATCAGAAAGATAAGTTCTTTGTATTTGTATTGGAACTCCTGATAAGCCATTAAAACTAGTAAATTAAAAGTTACATCAAACCTAACAGAGTTGCTCCTCCACAACAGGTACGTGTGGATTATGGTGTCAATGCAGCTCTAACCCACTAGAAAGAAACAAGATTTGTCAATTTAGGATTTTTTGCTTTCCTTTCTACAGATTGAAATGTTTTTCATAGTAACCCTCCAGTTTACCGCCTGGAATGTCTGGTGCACAAATGCAGCTAGTTCAAAAGAGCAAATATTGCAGTAACAAGCGTTATTATGCAGCCGTGGTAAAATGTATAAGTGACCTGAGGCTGCATTTAGGGGTGTGTGCTGATTGCATTTCACCAGGCCTGGTCAAATGGTTTTTCTGTGCCATTCATTGTGTATGTCCCTCATAAATTATGTTATTTCCACTTGCTCCAATAGTATGGGTATCTGTATATGCCAAGACTAATAAAAGGAGTAAGGGTGAATTAGGGGGATGATCAGGGTTTTTTTTGTATATTAATATTCATTTTTCTCATTCAGAATGGACATTTAATAAACAAAGCCTTGGTCAAATTTCTTTTAAAAATGGTTCACATTTGTGCATGGTAAAATTTGCTCTCTCCTTTCCTGACTCAATTTTTTCCATCTATGGAAGGAAAGACCGATGTGTGTGTTTGGTAGGGGTGGGGTGAGAAACCATGTTGAGGATTTGATTTTTAGAAGTTTGAGAATTCAATAAAGTGTGTATATTAAGGTAATTTTGACATGTTAAATGCTGACCAGCAATTGCTGTACATGAATTTATCATACACCTTAAAAATGTAGATATCTTAGAGAGTTATAGAACTGTCTGTTACAATAACAATAGCAAAAGGTAAGACACAAAATATAAAAAATTTGAGCATTTTAACAAGTTGCTGAAGTCAGTGTAGCAAAAATTGCTTCTGATTTGACATTTTAAAATTGCAGATGCTTTGACCAAGTCAATAATTTTTAAAAAAAATTATGCCATTATTATTCTGTCATACTTACTTTGCTTCAGTGGCATCAAACAATCCCTCAGGCTATCTGAGCCTCTTCTAAGGAAACTGCCTTGTACTGCCCTATATCTACTTGCACAATAATATAGTCCAGGATGTGAAATGTAACATCCCCTTGTAATTAGAACTGGATATTTGTAATTTCCACACATTTATTTGTTCGATTCCTGATGTTAGCCCAAGCTAATATTAAATGAGCTGAAGTTTGATTTGAATCATAAGCTGCTTTCTTTCACAGTAAGATAGAACGCACAATGCAACAGTTATGATCAGGGTCACTTCATTCAACAGGTAGGTACAAATTGTATTTGCACAAGACAAAATGGGAACCTGCAACACTTTGATTTAGGTCATCTTAATTTCACTTCAACAGAATAGCTTCTGCTCAACACACAACATCCCTCTCATCTCCCTTTTTTAACCCCTTTGGCAGAATTTTGTTGCTTTTGTAGCATATTTTTCCCCAAAAGCTAGACTGCTATTTTTAGCATATGATCTATTCTTAAAAGCCTCTTATTCTATATAAAAATGTCTGTCCCTTTCAATGTCATAAATTTTTCAACACTGATGAGAGTTGTGTTTCTAAACATCCAGGCCATGTATCTGGTAATTCACTTGCCATCTGTATGATGCAGCCTCAGCTTCATTCAAGGGCCAATCCAGTCGTATACATAAAACTTTTGAATACACATTCCCATTAAAAATGCAGCATTAAAGGTAACAATTTTCACAACTCCTTTCTGTGGAAAGATGGTCAAAAATTAGAAATATGACACATACTTGGCTTTTATTACTTTATGACTTTTTAAAAAATCTTTATATATGAAAGCTACCATTGCAGTTTTGGATTCTGCTGTGAAGTCAGCATGCACTGTGGAGAGGGGAAATTGGAAACTGTTTCTCAGACTTAATTTTTCCATTACCCTTGCTCCGTATGTTCCGGTTATGTACCAAAGCTGGACTTTTGAACAAACTATTGAAATGTACCTTTTTACATAAGGTAAGTTCTCCTTTAAGGCTGCTTTTGAGCATGTTTACGTCAAATTCAAACAAAATTATTTTTCCAGCTTATTTTGGAAATACGTGTATGTATGGATCCAATGTTGGTTTAACAAAATGGAATGTAAAAGCATACAGGAAATATTTTCACCTGTTGCATGAAAGATAACAAGAATATGGTTTGTCATCTAAAAAGCATGTTCATTGTTCCATGAGACAGTTAAAATCAAATATTTTACCAAATTTGAGATTGCTGTCAATTTTAATCCTCAACTTGTGTTGTCAGCAGGGCCTTAACATTTTATCTCGTTCAGCTCACCTTTATGGAGCTGTCTACATTCAAATGCAGCAGGAACCATTTCTCTAAGGGTGTGCTGTTTTGTTAGATGTAATTTGGCAACTTAATCACAGAAACTTTACAATGCAGAAGGAGGCCATTCGGCCCATCGAGTCTGCACTGGCTCTCTGAAAGAGCATTTTACCAAGTCCCACTCCCCTGCCTTATCTCCGTAACCTTGCACATTCTATCTTTTCAAGTAGCAATCCAATTCCCTTTTGAATACCTCGATTGAACCTGCCTCCACCACCCTCTCAGTAAGTTTGTTCCAGGCTCCTCTGGGTGATAAAATTTTCCCGCATCACAATTACTCCTTTTGCCAATTATTTTGAATCTGTGCCCTTTAGTTCTCGAGTGGGAACAGTTTCTCACTATTTACTCCATCCATAGCCCTCAGGATCTCAATTACCTCTGTCAAGTCTCCTCTCAGCCTTCTTTTCTCCAAGGAAAACAGTCCCAACCTTTCCAATCTACCCTTATAGCTACAGTCCTTCATCGCTGGAATCATTCTTGTGAATCTCCTCTGTACTCTCTCCGATGCTTTCGCACTCTTTCTCAAGTATGGTGCCCAGAACTGGATGCAGTACTCCAGATGAGGCCGAACTAGTGCCTTATACAAGTTCAACATAACTTCCTTATTCTTGTACTCAATGCCCCTATTAATAAAGCCTAAGATACTATATGCTTTATTAACTGCTCTCTCAACATGCCCTGCCATCTTCAATGACTTATGTACATGTGCACCAAGGTCCCTCTGTTCCTGCACCTTAGAGTTTCTCTCTTTATTTTACACTATCTCTCCATATTCTTCCTGCCAAAATCAATCACCTCATACTTCTCCGCATTGAATTTCATCTGCCACTTGTCTGCCCAATCCACCAACATGTCTATATCATTTTGAAGTTCACAACTGTCCTCATCACATTTGACAACATTTCCAATATTTGTATTGTTTGTAAACTTTGAAATCATGCACTGCACATCACGGTCTAGACCATTAATATACCTCAGGAAGAGCAAGGGTCCCAACACTGACCCCTGGGGAACTCCACTACAAACCTTCCTCCAATCTGAAAAACAACCATTTATCACTACTCTGTTTCTTGTCACTGAGCCAATTTCTTATCCAAGTGCCTACTTTCCCTTTTATTCAATGAGCTAGAACTTTGTTCACATGTCTGTTGTGTGGCATTGTATCAAATGTCTTGAAAATCCATATACACCACATCAACCCTTATCAACCTCAAAAAAACTCTTCCAGCAAGTTAGTTGAACATGATTTTCCCTTATTGACTCCTGGCGTTCCTTAGTTATCCTGCACTCGTCCAAGTGACTATTGATTTTGTCCTGAACTATAATTTCCAGAAGTTTCCCCTCCCACTGAAGTCAAGACTGACTGATTTGCTGTTGCCAGCTCTATCCTTGCACCCCTTTTTGAACAAGGGTGTAACATTTGCAATTCTCCAGTCTTCTGGCACCACTCCTGTGTCCAAGGAAAACTGGAAGATTATCACTAGTGCCTCTGCAATTTCCACACTCACTTCCCTCAGTACCCTTGGCTGCATCTCATCTGGTCCTGGTATCTTACTCAAAATAGGTGAAGATAGCCTATCTAACAACACCGACTCAATTGTAAATTCTCCTAGTGTACCACAAGTCAGGAGTGTGATGGAATACTCCCCACTTGCCTGGATGAGTGCAGCTCCTACAACACTGAAGAAGCTGGACACCGTCCAGGACAAAGCAGTCCGCTTGATTAGCACCACATCCATAAACTTTCACTCCCTTCACCACTGACGTGCAGTAGCAGCAGTGTGTAACATCTACCAAGATGCACTGCAGGAATTCACCAAGGTTCCTTCGACAGCACCTTCCAAACCCACAGCCACTACCACATAGAAGGACAAGGGCAGCAGATAAATGGGAACACCACTACCTGGATGTTCCCTGCCAAGTCACTCACCATCCTGACTTGGAAATATATCACCGTTCCTTCACTGTCGTTGGGTCAAAATCCTGGATCTCCCTAACAGCACTTTGGGTGTACCTACACCACATGGACTGTAGCAGTTCAAGAAGGCAGCTCACCACTGCCTTCTCAAGGGCAACTAGGGATGGGCAATAAATGCTGGGCCAGCCAGCGAAGCCCACACCCTGTGAATGAATTTTAAAAAAACAATTTCCTCCTCTTTCATCTTGGCCTGTGTAGCATCTTTTTCCTTTATAAGCACAAATGCAAAGTACTCGTTTAATACCTCCGCTACTTTACCCGCCTCCACGTGCAAACCCTTTTTTAAAATCCCTAATCGGCCCTCTTTCTTTTACCACTTATTATTTATATGCTTATAGAAGAACTTAGGATTCCCTTTTATGTTAGTTGCCAGTTCCTTTTCATGCTCTCTCCTTGCTTGTCTTACTGATTTTTTCACCTCCCTCCTTGTCCTATTTTCTGCATGACATCGGTTTAAGTCAGACATCAATTTATATTTTTCAAAAAAAGTTTGCTAAAGTTTAATTGAATTGTTGAACAAAACAGTATGCTGGCAAGTCTGGAATAAGCTCCTAACCCAAATGGTTTCGAAATTTAGAGGTGGGTTTTATGGTTCTTTGGGAAATATCTAAGATGTTCATAAAATATACCATTGTATGAAGGACCTTGATCAGTGACCTTTGCTGACTTGATAATTAGGTTTGGGTTTGAGAGCGAAGGAAACAGACAGTTGAGTCAGCCATTGTCACTGTTAGTCAAAATCAGTAAGGAGAAACTGAATTCTGTTCAGCTAAACATTCTTCATGGCACCATTTCAAATCAAAGAATATGCTTTTACATCTATTTTGAGTTGTGCCATTTTTGATTAGCACTGGTACTCCTGTAGGAAATATTGAGGTACAGAAGCCCTATAAAATAAAAGGGGGTGGATTGCATGCCTATTGATAAGATTATTCAAGTCTGAGAGACTGGGGAGGACAGAGGGGCATGCATTTTAAACTATTGTCATGCCATTACAGGCATGAAGATATTACAAATTTTAAAACCATTTTTTTTAAATGGACACTGATGAACTGCCAAGAGGTCATGTGACCAATGCAACTTCAACACAGACTATCAAGCTTCCAGAAAGTTCTGAATTGAATTAAATGGGTAGGGGTCACCCCTTGAATGGACGTGCCTAAACAGCATTCCTTTGTGGAATTTCACGTGCTATTGTCAAAGCTTACTCTAAAACAGAGGGACAATGGACCCCCTAGATCTGTGCGTTTGTGATGTAACAAAGGAAAGCTAATGATACCAGTTACCCACAAGTTAAGTGCAAAAGACCACCATCTACCTTCTATTGTGTATCAATGGTTGTTAATTGTGATTGGAACTGGTTCTTTGATGCTGAAACCCTTTTATCCTGAAACTGAGGGAAACCTGGGCAGCCTGCAGAATAACACCAACACAACAGTTGCAGAGAAGGGCTGTGCCACCTTGCTTTTCCAGAACTGAGAGGCTTAAATGTCTTTTTTACTGCCAGCCTGCTTCCAAAGACTGGTCCTGGAGTCATAGGCGACTGACAGAGGAGAATGGGACAAATAGTGCAGTTCTGGTGATAAATGCTAATGCAGTTTTGCACAAATATAATCAAGTCTGCAACCCTTGGATTTGAAGGAGCGAAGATGGTGGCGGTATGAAGATGGGCAGAGAAGAGGTTTTGCTGGGAAAACAACTGCAATGGTGGTGGTGAATGTGGTTGATCAAATCAGCAGCACATGTATTGTGGTAAAGACTAGGCATTTGCACATAGGTGAGACCTTTCCAGGAATGAATACAGAAAAAGGTCACCTGAAGCTGCATTGTATCCATACCCACTATATTTCCAAATAGCCTGTCCAACATGTCTTAATCATTTTTCAAAGACTTTGTCATATGCCCACTGAACCTTTGTTTCTCTGAAGTAAATTGCCCTAATTCTTGGAGCCTATCTCCTTGCTGCAAGCCCTGCAAATAGGTATCATTCTGGTTGCCCTCCCCTGCACCTTGTTCACTGCTTCTATATGCTGCATAATGTAAGGGGGCCTAAACTAAAACCGAAACTCAAGTGTGATCATCTTTACATCCACTGTTAGTTTTTCGTCCAAACTAGCAATACATAATAAACCCTTGTTTGCTTTTCCTGTGCACTTTTAATGAGTTGTTAATAATTATAACCAGTTCTCTTTCTTGATTTGTTACCTGTTAACAACCTGAAGTGCATAACACTGCATTTATCTGCATTAAAGGAGAACTGCCCACACTGGCGCATTCTTTTCAATAGGTTTCAGATCTACCGTAACAATTTATTTGGTCTTAAGTACTCAGCTCTGTTCACATTTTTGTGTCATCTGTAAACATAATACTGACACTTATGCCCTCATCTAAATCTTAATGAGAATGAATAGCTGAGGTGCCACCAGGCAATGATTAAGTCAAATTCAGATCACGTATCATTAATGACGATCCTCTGCCTGTAAAGATTTCCACCAATTACCTATTTGATCAGTATTCCGTATTCTTTTCTGCTCTGAACTTGATTGGGGAACTTGATTGCCACAGTAGATTCCCAAGAGGATCGTGGAAATGCTTTAGGGATGTCCTCAAAGCATCCCAGAAGAGGTCAAACATCCCTGCTGACTCATGGGAGCCCTTGGTTTATGACTGATCAAAGTAGAGAAAGCTTATCCGGGAAGGGACCAAACACATAAGAAACTTCGGCAGTGTGCAGAGATGAAGTCAAGGGGTTGAAAGGAGTGCACCATTCTCCAAACAACCCATCTACCTGACCCCACATGTGGCAAAGTCTGCAGATTGCGCATTGGACTTATCAGCTATCTCAGAACTCCCCATCCTCAATCCCAAGGGACTGCCTAAGAAGAGATTTTTTTTCCCCCAGAAGCCTTTTGCTGGAGCTTTTGAGTGGCATAAAATATACTTTTCAGGCCACACAAATGGTTATTGTACAAATGAATGTGGTATTTACTTGATATTTAGACTTCACTATTTTCCTAAATAGAAATAAAATATTTAAATGAAATTATTTGATATTTTTAGCTTTTACTAAATAGCCTCGAACTAGAATGCAGTCCTTTGTAATAATCCCTGTAGCGTATTTGTAAGAAAATGAGCTGAAATATAAAATGCAAATACAACTGGCGGTTTGCTGCGGAGGATGTAAATAGGTTTGCCTGTAATTGCATAATAAACACAACAGTTCACTGCAGCTGTCATAACTGCTTAGGATCTAACTCTTGAACAAGTTGATCTCAGCTTTAATGTAGATTTTAAATCAACCTCTTTGTAATTCATTGGTGTTACCTTTCGGTCTGTTCCCTGCACCCCCACCCCCCACTCGTTCCCCACCACCAATGCACACACAACCTCTCTCCTTCCAGATCTGTTTTTTTTTGTTCTGTTGGGAAACTGGTTAGCCCAGGTTGCTGGACGGCTGCTTTGTGATGCAGTGACGCCAACAGCATAGGTTCAATTTCTATATGGCTAAGGTCATCCATCTTCTCAACCTTGCCCCTCACCTGAGGTGTGGTGACCCTCAGGTTAAGCTCTGATGAGAGAGCAGCCTATGGTTCTCTGGGACTATGGTGACTTCTATTTCATTCATTTGTTGTGTTATGGACTGGAGGGAGTTTAATTTAAAATGGCCCTGATTTCTCCTCTCACCACCCAGCCGTAAACGGGTGTTTTGATTTTGATTTTCCCTTTTACAAGTGGTGGCATATTTTCCCCAACCTTCATTTTTTGAAGTGATCCAATCCTCTATTGATAACCCAAACTCAAGATGAGGTAAAATCAGAGGGTTAGTTTATTTTTACACACACTCAAAAGCATGGGAAGGGGGTTCGCAATGCAGCCCCCCAGTACATTAACACAATAAGAGGGATAAGGGAAAGAAAGAAGTAAAAGCAAAGGTCACAGACTAAATAAGAATTGTTATTTCACGTGAGCCCATAATCTAAAGTCCAATGGTGTATTCCTTCAGAGAGGTTAGCCAGCTGAAACTGATGCGGAATGATCCACTTTTCTAATAGTGGGAGAAGCACATAGAGATGAATCAGTAGGCACTGATACAGAAGTTCAGACATTCCAGTAGAAAACCGCGCAGCTGAGGGCCAGGCAATTTTAGCCTGGACAGAGCTCTGTTCCTGCTGCTACTTTGCTGATGGAATATGGCAGACAGAGACAGGCTGTTAGCCTGGAGTCCAGTTTTTTCTTCTGAGGTTAAACTGCAACTGAAGACAGAATTCAAAAGCTGTATAATTAAAGCAATTCAAACAGCTCAAGTCTCAGTCATGTGACAGGGTGGAGCCATTTGGCTATCAAGGCTTCCTTGTTAAAATCCAGTATTTTTTGAGCAGGTAACTGTGGAACCATTGGTTCAAAGTTGGAGATGAGCAGTCACAAACACCTCTGCCTTTGGCCAGAGCTGGCTGGTGCAGGCACCTCGTCTACTAGTTCTTTGCGTTGGTTTGGCTGGAATGTTCATTCAATGCAAGGAGTGTTACATTCCAGGATTTTAATGAGTTAGCCTTTGTCCATTTTTAAACTGCTCAGAAACTTCCATACCACATATGGCCTGCTGCAGCCATTTCATCAGTCCAGCCATTTGTCTTTTTTCAAAAAAACCAATTTAAATAAGAGAATATGGAAGAGAAACAAATGTCTCCTAGATTTTTCTTCTCGCCTTCTCAGCAGGAAGTTGTTTGTTTTCACTTTCAAAACAAACCATGATACTTGCCAATTTTGGTAGTCCAAACATAATATTCAAATAAAGCATAATGTTTTCATTGCCCTATGATCCAAAGGAATAACCCCAGCACAGCAATAGGAGTTGTAAAACGCCTATGTTATTTATGATGAGATATCCAGCTCTTGACATTGATAAGCAAGTATATGCATAATAAAATATCCTGTCTTTATGAAAGGAAATAATCAAAAAAGCCATTCATCCTATTTCTTGACTCAGTTTGTTGCATGATACGCATTTAGAATGAAAAGTGCAGAGCTTAGGGTCATTAGTTTCCTTTGTGATTGAAGGTAAAATTGTGTTTGTGATACTTGTGAACAGTGAAAATTCCTACTGCCAATTGGGTTGGGAAATATTACCCAAGAAATGTTCCTATCTTTTTCTTTGCTAACCTATTTGTTCCATTTGACTGCTATATGTTTAGTAAATGTTTCAGATAGTTTCTATGTGTTTTGATTGTTTGGTATTCTAGATGGCATAGAAAATATTAATGATGCTGTGCAGATAAAAACTACCAGTAACATGTATAATTATTTTCCAAATATTCTATCAGCAGGCAAAATTCCAAATATATTTTTCAGATGTCATTAGCAACAAAGGAAACTTGAAATAAATCACTGGAACAACAGCAAACTTTTGAATCACATGTTATGATTGATCCTCTGAACACAGTAATAGTATCTCTACCATTTTCTATCCCTCTTACCCCCAAAATGCTTCCATTAACTAGGATGATGAAAATAAATTTTTGACTCCAAGCTTGCGTTTGGAGGAATTGTGTTAGCTGATGCGATATGTGCTTGAGTGAGGTGATAGATCCTTTTGCTGATTTAACACTCTACCAGAATTCAGCTAATGGCAGTTAACAATAGAACAGATAAGTAGGAAATTTCCTAAACCAATTCCACACATTCACATCTACAGAGTTTTCATTTTGATAGTTCACATTTTCCAGCATTTTAGATTAATATGGAGGCACATTTTATTGGTATTGGAATAGGCTAATTATTTTTGCAGAAGTTAAGGGGTAGTTTGAAAATAAAGTCTGTTTTTGGAAATGTTTTAAGAACATCTTCAGTTGTCTGCCTGAAAGCAGGCCCGATCCATAGTGGAGCGACCTCCACCATTGGTAGGTCAAGGAGGCAGACCCCAAACCACCCCGTCTGGAACAGGGATCAAGCCCCATGCTGTTGGCACCAATCTGATCCAGAGTGGCAGCCCAGTTAACTGGCCCCCCAAAGGAGTCTGAGTTTTTTGTGGCAGCTTGCAGGTTGTAATCTGGAGCTATGAATAACGATGGTAGAGGCTTAAATTTTCTTTCCATCATGTGGCTGACCAGGAATCACTCCCACTCTTAACACCTGCCATTGGCATATGTTGGAAAGATTTACAGTTATTTGGCTGAGTTATGAACGCATCTTCCTTGGCCATCAAGTCCTGGAGTGGGACTTGAACTGAGAGCTTCTGTCTCAGAGGCAGAGATACTGCAGGAAAGTGGAGTTGAGGATTATCAGATCAGCCATGATCTCATTGAATGGCGAAGCAGACTAGATGGGCCAAATGGCCTACTCCTGCTCCTATGCTTTATGGTCTTATGCCCACTGTGCCACAGGACCTCCCCCTAAAGTCTGAATGCTTCTTAAATTCGTAAGTTTTTTGTTCCTGTTGTCTGGATATGAGCAATAGTGCATTTATTGCCCAACTAGGGGGTTGCTTATAAAAGATGTTGGTGGAACTTCTGCTTGAACTACTGTTTGTCATCGTACACCGATGGTGATATTAGGTAGGCAATTATAAGCTTTTGATCCAGATTATTTATTTATTTAGTGAATGCAAATTCTTAAAGCTAAGCATTAACCTGCTCATTTGCTGTGTTTAATGTGATTAGTATGCCACTTTGTCTATAAAGGGGACACTCCTCGGTAATACGCACCATTGTTTGTGTCTCTCCACAAGTGCATAAGTGGTTTGTTCTGAGGCCCCAGCAGTGGGGGTTGGCTGCACAGGGGCCATGGCCTGTGCTGAACCTGTTTAGCAAGGGCCACTCTTGCTGTGGTAGTTCAAAGCCTCCCATTGTGCAATTTGTTGTAAGCAACTTGTTGACATCCTGTGTTTGCATGCCTTGATCCAAAGAATGTTTACTGGTAGATCTTGCAAAGGAAGGGTGCTCCATATGGGCCACCAAGATGGGAGGCAGACAGTAGATGTGTTGAATAGGTCATCACGGAGTGGTAAGTGAGGTGCAGCATGGATGGTTTTAACCAGCTTGTGGGTTTTCATCAATTGGTGGATGATTGGATGAATGATGTGTGTGAGGACAGGAAGCTTGGGAATGGGTGTTGAGCAGAGGGTTCCAGTTATGATACACATTGTTGCATTCAACTGTGTGTCAACAAGATGTTTGTGTGATGACCTTTGCCAGAGAGTTGCACAGTACTCTGCTGTGATGATAGGGCATCTGTTGAGGTCTGGAGTGTTGTGGCAGAATCACCCCACGTAGATCCAGCAAGTTTGGTTAGGTTGTTTCTGGTTTTGTCCATTGCTGCTGTTTTCTTCAGATACTCCTGGAAAGAAAGAGCTCTATCCAGCGTCACTCCAAAGTATGTTGGGTTGGGACCATGCTTTAGTCTCTGACCATCCATGTAGATATGCAATTCTTTTTTGGCACTGGCATTGGGGAGGTAGAACACACTGGATATGGCTTCACAGGGATTCAACTTGACACTCTATGCTGCACTAATCTGTAAATTTTGGATCAGACCCTTAATGAAGACATTACAGAGTGCAGAAGGATAGAGCTTGGGTGGCTCGACAGATGTCATCAGCGTAGATGAACTTGCGGGACGTGGTTGTTGGCAAATCATTTGTATATATGTTAAACAGGGTTGGGACTAGCACTGATCCCTGTGGTTGTCCATTGGCCAGTCTTCTCTATGTACTTATCTCTTGCTCAAGGCGTTCTCTGAATCGCCTGTTGCGAAGGGGTGTTTCAACAGCTTTCCTGACCCAGGTTGGAAGCGCTCTGGACAGGTTTAGGAGCAGGCCAATGTGTCACAGTGTATTATAGGCAGCAGTGAGGTACAATACACTATGCCTGTCTTCAGGTTCTTCTGGAAGTAATTTTCAATGTAGGTAGTGAGTGCCAGAAGTTAATCACATGCTCCTTATGGAAACCAGCTTGGTCAACATCAAGGATGATCTTTACTTCTGGTGATATGCCTTGTAGGATAAATCACTCAAAGATCTTAAAGGAAATAGAAAGTAGTGAAATCAGTCAATAGGTGGCCGTCAATGAGAGACCTTTTACAGGTTTTGGAATGATTTTTGCCATATCCTACATCTTTGGGGGTGAGTTTGAGCTGGTGATTCTTGTGTAGAAGTGAGTCAGCCAGGCACGAACATGGGCACCAAGTTGTTTCAGGAATTCTGGTGCGATATTGTCATGTTTTGTTGCTTTGCCACATTTCAGGCCAGTAAATCTGATCCAGTAAATAGTGAAGAAACTGCTACAGATGCCCAAGTCAGGATGATGTGAGAACTGGAGTGAAACTGGAAGGCAATGGTATTCTCATGACGTTGATGCTCGTGGCCGATTTGATGGTGGAAGTATTGGAGGTGCACTGAATTTAAGTGTGCACCCTGTAGATAGTATCTATTGCATCCACATTGCACCAGTGCTGGGCGGGGCGAATATTGAGTTCCATGGCATGGGTGCCAACCTCTCAAGCTTTTTGAGTATTATTAAAGCTACACCTATCTAGGCAAGTGGTGAATCACCCTCCTGAGTGGAACCTTGATGGTAAAATGGCATTGAGAATGACAAGATGAGCCACTTGTACCCAGCCTTTTATGTGCTCTTGTAGCCATAGTGTTGATATGGCTGGGTCATTTAAACTTCTGGTCAACAGTGACCCCCAGGATGTTTGAAAATTGCAGTTATAGTGCCATTCAAGGTTGAATAAGGGCTTTTACTTGTTAGAGATTGTCATTATATAGCATTTATATGGCAGAAGTGTTACTTGCCACTTGTTAGCTGAAGCTCAGATATTATCCAGGTCCAACTGTAGGATTGCATAGGCTGCAAAATAATTGCTTAATCAGCTAAAGACTCTGGCTGGTTGAGCTCCAGTGGCAATGTTCAGGGACAGTGACCATTAAGCTGCAATAATCAGTGTGGTCTTGCGGTTTTCAGATGTGAGACGACATCAGTTTTGTTAGGGTTCCTTTGGTGCCATTCTCTGTCTACTTTTCTCTAGATGCCAAGGGTAATAACCATTCTCTGTAACATTCTATTCTTCTGATTTAGGGTTAAGTAAAATATCTGCCGAACCAAAACCCTGCAATAAATTTCAAAGTTGAGGTTAGATTTGATTTTTAAGACCCAGTGGTCTCCCTTTAAGCATATTGCAACCATAGTGTCATGGACATGCTGCTCTTCTATTCAGTGCCTTCTATTAACATGTAGAGAAAAGTAGACAGAGTAGGTGTATAAAATTGAAGGGCATGGATAGAGTAGGCAGGAAGGAACTTTTCCCCTTGGTGGAGGGATCAATAAATAGGGGGCATAGATTTAAGCTAAGCGGCAGGAGGTTTAGAGGGGATGTGAGGAAGAATTTTTTCACCCAGAGGGTGGTGGGAATCTGGAACTCACTGCCTGAAAGGATGGTAGAGGCAGAAACCCTCATAACATTTAAGAAGTATTTGGATGTGCACTTGTGATACCATGCAAGGCTATGGGCCTAGTGCTGGAAAATGGGCTTAGAATAGTTAGGTACTTGTTTGACTGGCACAGTCTCGATGGGCTGAAGGGCCTTTTTCTGTGCTGTAGACCTCTATGACTCTGTAACATGTACTGAGTGCTGAATCAACTTATATAAGTGAGCAAGGGTGAAAGGTGCAGTTCCTGTTTCACATGAAGTCTTGTCAGCATTACTCTTTGTGAAAGCAGTTCTAAACAATTATTGAAGTATCTTATTTGTTCTTCACAACATGACTCTGCCAATTATACTCAAAGTTTTTTGATTGCAAGCATTCAGTTTTATTTTTGCTTTAAAAGCATGTATGTGATTGCAGTTGATTTCACTCTTTAGACCTTTGATGAAGAATTAAATTCTGTACTTATGCTTCATGTCTTTCTCCTTTTTTTCATAAAATCAATGTTAGATGATGTTTTTAATATACAATTGAGTCTGAATTTTATTTTGGATTTGGATTATAATTCTCACATGTAATTTTATAGTGCAGTGGCACTTAGTGCATTTACAGGAAATGGTAGCATTGTTGTCATCTTACTGGATCCATAATTGAGAGGCCTGGACTAATGATCCGGAGACATGAATCCCAAACCCATGGCAGCGGGGGAATTTAAATTCAGTTAATTAAATAAATATGGAATTTTTAAAAAAGCTATTATCAGCAATGGTTATGAAACAAACAGATTGTTATAAAAACTCATCTGTTCCTCTTATGCTGTCGGGTCTGGCCTCTGTGACTCCTGATCCAGAGCAATGTGCTTGACTCACAACTGCCCTCTGGATTTTTTTTACTCATTCATTGGATGTGGGCATAGCTGGGTGGGCCAGCATTTATTGCCCATCCCTAATTGCCCTAAAGAAAGTGGTGGTGAGATGCCTTCCTGAACCACTGCAGTCCATGTGTTGTAGGTACACCCACAGTACTGTTCAGGAGGGATTTCTAAGATTTTGACCCAGCAACAATGAAGAAACAGCGATATATTTCCAAGTCAGGATGGTGAGTGGCTTGGAGGGGAACTTCCAAGTGGTGGTGTTCCCATGTGTCTGCTGCCTTGTCCTTCTAGATGGTAGTGGTCACGGTTTTGGAAGGTGCTGTCTAAGGAGCCTTGGTGAGTTCCTGCAGTGCATCTTGTAGATGCTACATACTCCTGTCACCATATGTTCATGCTGGAGGGAGTAAATGTTTGTGGATGGTGTACCAATCAAGTGGGCTGCTTTGCCCTGGATGGTGTCAAGCTTCCTGAGTGTTGTTGGAGCTGCACTCATCCAGGCAAGCGGAAAGTATTCCATCACACTCCTGACTTATGTCTTGTAGATGATGGACAGGCTCTGGGGAGTCAGGAGGTTACTTACCACAGGATTCCCAGCCTCTGACCTGCTCTTGCAGTCATAGTATTTATATGGCTGGTCCAGTTTAGTTTCTGGTCAATCCCCCAGGATGTTGGTAGTTTGGGTTTCAGCTATGATAATGCAATTGAATATCAAGGGGCGATTGTTAGATTCTCTCTTGTTCACAGAATCACACAGTGCAGAAGAGGCCCTTCGGCCCATCGAGTCTGCACCAACACATGAGAAACACCTGACCTACCTACCTAATCCCATTTACCAGCTCTTGGCCCATAGCCTTGAATGTTATGACGTGCCAAATGCTCATCCAGGTACTTTTTAAAGGATGTGAGGCAACCCACCTCCACCACCCTCCCAGGCAGTGCATTCCAGACCGTCACCACCCTCTGGGTAAAAAAGTTTTTTCTCGCATCCCCCCTAAACCTCCTGCCCCTCACCTTGAACTTGTGTCCCCTCGTGACTGACCCTTCAACTAAGGGGAACAGCTGCTCCCTATCCATCCTGTCCATGCCCCTCATAATCTTGTACGCCTCGATCAGGTCACCCCTCAGTCTTCTCTGCTCCAACGAAAACAACCCAAGTCTATCCAACCTCTCTTCATAACTTAAATGTTTCATCCCAGGCAACATCCTGGTGAATCTCCTCTGCACCCCCTCCAGTGCAATCACATCCTTCCTATACTGTGGCGACCAGAACTGCACACAGTACTCCAGCTGTGGCCTCACCAAGGTTCTACACAACTCCAACATGACCTCCCTACTTTGGTAATCTATGCCTCGATTGATAAAGGCAAGTGTTCCATATGCCTTTTTCACCACCCCACTAACATGCCTATCCGCCTTCAGAGATCTATGGACACACACGCCAAGGTCCCTTTGTTCCTCAGAACTTCCTAGTATCATGCCATTCATTGAATACTTCCTTGTCAAATTACTCCTACCAAAGTGCATCACCTTACACTTTTCAGGGTTAAATTCCATCTGCCACTTACCTGCCCATTTGACCATCCCGTCTATATCTTCCTGTAGCCCAAGACACTCAACCTCACTGTTAATCACATGGTCAATCTTCGTATCATTTGCAAACTTAATAATCCTATCCCCTACATAGTCATCTATGTTGTTTATATAAATGACGAATAATAGGGGACCCAGCACAGATCCTTCTGGTTTGCCACTGGACACTGGCTTCCAGTCACTAAAGCATCCTTCTGTCATCACCCTCTGTCTCCTACAAGTAAGCCAATTTTGAATCCACCTTATCAAATTACCCTGTATCCCATGTGCATTTGTCTTCTTTATAAGTCTCCTATGTGGGACCTTGTCAAAGGCTTTGCTGAAATCCTTTTAAACTACATCAACTGCACTACCCTCATCTACACAAATGGTCACCTCCTCAAAAAATTCAATCAAACTTGTTAGGCATGACCTCCCTCTGACAAAGCCATGCTGACTATCTCTGATCAAACCTTGCCTCTCCAAGTGGAGATAGATTCTCTCCTTCAGAATTTTCTCTAATAGTTTCCCTACCACTGACGTGAGACTCACTGGTCTGTAGTTCCCTGGCTTATCTCTACAACCCTTCTTAAATAGCGGAACCACATTGGCTGTTAGCCAGTCCTCTGGCACCTCCCCTGTGGACAGAGAGGAATTAAAAATTTGGGTCAGAGTCCCTGCGATCTCCTCCCTTGCCTCCCTCAGCAGTCTGGGACACAAATCATTTGGACCTGGAGATTTGTCCACTTTTAAGCCTGCCACCACCTCCAATACCTTGTCACTCCCTATATCAATTTGCTCAAGAACCTTGCAGTCTCTCTCCCCGAGTTCCATACCTTCATCCTCATTCTCTTGGTTGAAGACGAATGTTAAGCACTCATTCAACACTCTTGCGATGTCCTCTGGCTCCACCCATAGATTGCCCCCTTCCCTTATGGGCCCTGCTTTTTCCCTGGTTATCCTCTTCCCATTGATATACTTATAGAATATCTTGGGATTTCCCCTACTTTTACCAGCCAGAGCTTTCTCATATCCCCTCTTTGCTCTCCTAATTGCTTTCTTAAGCTCCACCCTGCACTGTCTGTACTCCACTAATGCCTCTGCTGATTTGCTCCCCTTGTACCTGCTAAAAGCCTCTCTTTTCCTTCTCATTGTATCCTGAATATCTCTGGTCATCCATGGTTCTCTGGGCTTGTTACTCCTTCCTATCCCCCTAGAGGGGACATGTTGAGGCTGTACCCTCCCCATTTCCTTTTTAAACGCCCCCCACTGCTTTTCTGTAGATTTCCCCACAGGTAGCTGTTCCCAATCTACCTTGGCCAGATCCTGCCTTATTTTACTAATATCCGCTTTCCCCCAATCCAAAACATTTTTTTTTGCAACTTGTCTATGATGTTTGGGCAGCCTCCGATTTCCATAACACTTCACCCAGTCGTGTGGTTTGGAGAGGACACTCCAGTATCACTGCAGAGCATGAAACACATCACAGAATGCAGTAATTATGAGTGATAAGCCCAACTCGCTCGGTGCAGAGAATGGGTACTACAGGCTGTCTCTGGTAGGAGAAACCATGTTCCACCACCCACCATAAGTCAGGCAGATGCCTATGAGTAAGGTGTTGACCCACTGTGGTCCATTTGCTTCAATTGGTGCTTGGAGCTTAGTGTCTCTGCTCAACAAATGAATGGAATCCATCACACCACTCAAATGAAAAGAAAGAAGATGCCAACTTTTTGATTGGTGAGCTGGAACATCAGAACCGTGTGCATGGGACTGACAGATGACTTGCAACTGGTTGGTTAATGCAGCAAGATCCCTGTGTGATCATCATTAAAAATTGATGGGCTGAACATCATCATAGCATCCCTTCAAGAGATCAGGCTTACCAAGAGAAGATCACTGAAATTAAAACATTACACCTTCATAAGGCAGGGAAAGAGTTTAGAGGAAACACATGAGCAAGGTGTAGGCCTCGCTGTAAGGAACTTGCTACTCCACATGATAAAACCCCACGTGAATGGTTCAAATTGTGTTCTCTCCATCCACCTCTCAACTCAAACAGGGTTGGTTAACCTCGTTAGTTTCTATGCTCTAATGCTGTTCTCCACTGCAGAGGTGAAAAGCCTATTCTATGAGGCACTTAACGCTATTATGAACAGAATCCCTATGTTTTTACCTAATTGGGCATTGCAAGGCAAGAGTGAGCACTGACCATGAGGCTTGGCTCTCTTGCCTCAGACATCATGCCCTGAGAAAGGTGAATGAGAAGGACACAGAGTACTTGAACTTTGCTGCCATGAGCTTTGTGTAACTAATACCTTCTTTCAGAACAAACCCTGTCAGAAGGTGTCTTGCGTAATCTAAGATCAGGACATTGGTACTAGTTGGATCTGATCATCACCAAACATGACTCTCTGAACACCATTCTCAACACACGCAGTGACCACAATGTTGACTGAGATGCAGATCACTCCTCTGGTGTGCACGAGGGCGAGGATGCAAACCTTGGAGCTTTTTCATTCAAAGCAGAAATGCCAGCATCAGCCATACTGCCTACCAAGATAAAAACTGACTGTTCTGCGACTCGATTGAACAAGTGCTCTCCAGCATTCTCTGAGTTCAAAAGCGAAATGGAACATACTTCGAGTCACTATCTGAACATATGGGAAGCAAGAATGGAAAAATTGAGGTTCTAGGCTAACGTCACTGTGACGGAACCCAACATTGAAGCCAAGCAGACCACTCTCATTAATTACAAGAGAGTTCCAAGCGAGAAGACTCAATGCACGAAGAGTTACTCCAAGAAAAGTCCAACTGACTGCTGGGCAATGCACCAGTGAAAACTCTGCCAGAATATCCAGATGCTCTTTGACATAGGGGGAATGTCCAGGGCATGTATGGTTAGGCTGAGGGTGTAAGTATGAAAGGTTCAAAATGGCAACAGGTCTATCAACAAAGAAAATTGCTCCATTGAAAACATAGGCAGGACAGTCATTACAGACTGCAATAAAATTTTGGAGAGATGGGTGGAACACAACCTTGAGTTGTACTCTAGGGAGAACATTATCATTGAGGAAGCTCTAGACACCATAGAAGGCCTGCCTGCATGGCAGAGCTGGATATTGAACCCATAGTGGAGGAGCTTAGCAAAGCTATTGACTTGCTTGCCATGGGCAAATCTCCACGTGCCGATGCTACATCCCCTGCTATACATCTGTCCAAGCAGTGCCCCAAGGTATGCGTGATGCAAAGATTGTGACCCTGTACAGTTATTGCAACAACTATCAAGGCATCTTCCTGCTGACCATCATGGGAAAAGTATTTGCCCGTGTTGCCCTTGGCTTAGAAATCTATATCTCCAAGAACTATATGCTTTTTAAAAAAATGGAAGGACATTGAATCATTTGGACGCTGCTGAGTTTTTTTTCTGAAAGTTTGCAAGCTCACTTTGGCCTGTGAGGAAGCTGCTTTTTCCAAGAAATCACATGACTTCAGCTAAGTGACCAAGACACCTGGGGAGTTATTTTATTTGAGTTAAAATGAAAAAAAAATGCCGTTGGCAGGCTATGGGCTCCTGCTGATTGGCTGAAAAACACCTGGCCTGGGAGACGATCTGCCTGAGCATGCTTTTTGAATTGTGTGCCTCCTGGAAGCACATTGTGAAGGAAGATTGCTCTTGCGAGGGCCGATTGCTCTTGCGAAGGACGATTGCACCCTCTGTCGCTCCTCTGTCTCCCCTCTGTCCCTCTTTCTGAGTCTCTCTCTCTGTCCCTCTCTGTCTGTCTCTCCCTCTCTCTTTCCCCCCTCTCTCTTCCCCTTTCTCTTTCCCCCCTCTCTCTTCCCCTTTCTCTTTCCCCCTCTCTCTTCCCCTTTCTCTTTCCCCCTCTCTCTTCCCCCCTCTCTCTTTCCCCTTCTCTCTCTTTACCCACCTCTCTCTCTTTCCCCCTCTCTTTCCCCTCCTCTCTCTTTCCCCTCCTCTCTCTTTCCCCACTCTCTCTTTCCCCACTCTCTCTTTCCCCTGCTCTCTCTTCCCCCCCTCTCTTCTCCCCCTCTCTTTCCCCTCTCTCTTCCCCTCCTCTCTCTTCCCCTCCTCTCTCTTCCCCCCCTCTCTCTTCCCCCCCTCTCTCTTCCCCCCTCTCTCTTCCCCCCCCTCTCTCTTCCCCCCCTCTCTCTTCCCCCCCTCTCTCTTCCCCCCCTCTCTCTTCCCTCCTCTCTCTTCCCCCCCTCTCTCTTCCCCCCCTCTCTCCTTTCCCCCTCTCTTTCCCCCCTCTCTCTTTCCCCCCTCTCTCTTTCCCCCCTCTCTCTTTTCCCCCCCTCTCTCTTTTCCCCCCTCTCTCTTTTCCCCCCTCTCTCTTTTCCCCCCCCCTCTCTTTTCCCCCTCTCTCTTTTCCCCCTCTCTCTTTTCCCCCTCTCTCTTTTCCCCCTCTCTCTTTTCCCCCTCTCTCTTTCCCCGACTCTGTCTCTCTGTCTGCCTCTCTCTCCATCTCCATCTGCCTCTTTCTCCCCATCTCCGTCTGCATCTCTCTCTCCATCTCTCTCTGTCTCTCTCCCTGTCACTCGCTCTCTGACATGTTCTCTGTATCTCGGTCACTCTCTGTCTCTCGGTCGCTCTCTCTCTCTCTGTCTCTCTCTCTCTCTGTCTCTCTCTCTCTCTGTCTCTCTCTTTATCTCTCTCTGCCTCTCTCTCTCTGCCTCTCTCTCTCTGCCTCTCTTTCCCTTCTCTCTCTTTATTTCTCTTCTCGCCTCTCTCTCACTCCTGCTGTATCTCTGTCTCGTGTTTCTCTGTCTCTCTCTCTCTCTGCCTCTCTCTCTCTATCGTTGCCTCTCTGGCTCTCTATCAGTCTCTGCCCCTCTCTCTCTGTCCCTTGCACTCTTGCTCCTTCTCTCTGTCTCTCTCTCTGTGTACCTCGCACTCTTGCGCTCTTTCTCTCTCTGTCCGTCGCACTCTCGCTCTCTCTGTCCCTCGCACTCTCGCTCTCCCTGCCTTTCTCTCTGTGTCTCTCTCTCTGTCTTGCTCTCCTTGTCTCTCTCTTCCTGTCCCTCTCTCTGTCTGTCTCTCTCTCTGCCCCTCTGTCTCTCTGTCTGTCCGTCTGTCTCTCTCTGTCTGTGTCTGTCTGACTGCCTTTCTCTGCCTCTCTCTCTGTTTGCCTCTGTCTCTGTCTCTCTGCCTCGCTCACTCTCTCTGGCATTTGCTCTCTCTGCACCTCGCTCTCTCTGGCCTTTGTTCTCTCTGGCCTTTGTTCTCTCTGCGCCTCGCTCTCACTCTCTCTCTCTCTCTTTCTCTGTCTCTCCCTCCCTACTCTCTCTCTTTCTCTGTCTCTCCCTCTCTCTGCCTGCACCTCTCTCTGTCTCTCTCCCTCTCTCCCCCTTTCTCTGTCTCTCTGCCTGTCTGCCTCTCTCTCTCTCGCCTCTCTGCCTTTCTCTTTCTCTCTGCCTCTTTCTCTCTTTCTGGCTCTCTGTCTCTGTCTCTCTCTCTCTCTCTGTCTCTCCCTCTCTTCTCGTCTCTTTCTACCACGTGTCTCTCTGTGTCGCTTCTCTCTCTGTCTCGCGTCTCTCTCTGCCTCTTTGTACCTCTCTCTCTCTCTCTCACTCTCTGCCCCAGGTTCTCCCCCTGGCTCTGTGTCTCATTGTCTCTCTCTGTCTCTGTCACTCTCTCTCTCTCCCTCTGTCCCCCTCTCTCTTTCTGGCTGTCTCTCTCTGCCTCTCTCTCTTTCTGGCTCTCTGTCTCTCTCTCTCTGTCTCTGTCTCTCTCTGGCTCTCTTCCTGTGGCTCTGTCTCTCTTTCTTTCTCTCTCTCTGTCACTCTCTCTCTCTCTCTCTCTCTCTGTCTCTCTCTCTGTCACTCTCACTCTCTCTCTCTGTCACTCTATCTCTCTCTCCATCTGCCTCTCTCTCTCTCTCTCTCTTGCTGCCTCTCTAACCCCCCCACCCGGCTCTCTCCCCCCCGGCTCTCTGACCCTCTTTGCCCTTCTGCCTTTCTCTTTCTCTCTGCCTCTCTCTGTCTCCTTATTTTTCTTCTCGTATCTCTCTGTCTCTCTTCACTATTTGTCACTGTCTCCCTACTCTCTCTCTGCCTCTGACACTCTCTGCCTCTGACTCTCTCTCTGTCTGTGTTTCTATATCTCTCAGATTCTCTCTTTCTCTCTCTCTGCCCCTCCCTCTTTCTGCCCCCTCTCTCTCTGTCGCTCCCGCTCTCTCGTCATCGCTCCCTCTCCCTCTCCCACACCCTCGCTCCCTCCGTCTCTCTCGCTCCCTCCGTCTCTCTCGCTCCCTCCGTCTCTCTCGCTCCCTCCGTCTCTCTCGCTCCCTCCGTCTCTCGCTCCCTCTCTCTGTCTCCCTCTCCCTCTGTCTCCCTCTCCCTCTGTCTCCCTCTCTCTCTGTCCCTCTCTCTCTCTGTCCCTCTCTCTCTGTCCCTCTCTTTCTGTCCCTCTCTCTGTTGTTTTGCTTTCTGTCATCTCTCTCTCTACTCTCTCACCCTCTCTCTGTCATCTCTTCTCTCTGCCTCATTCTCTCTCTGCCTCGCCCTCTCTCTGCCTCGCTCTGTCTCTCTGCCCCTCTGTTTCTGTCTCGCTCTCTTCCTGTTTCTGTCTCTCTCTCTCTGTCTCTCTCTCTGTGTCTCGCTGCCTCGCTGTATCTCTCTCTGCCTTACCGTATCTCTCTCTACCTCGCCGTCTCTCTCTCTGCCTCGCCGTCTCTCTCTCTGCCTCGCCGTCTCTCTCTCTGCCTCGCCGTCTCTCTCTCTGCCTCGCCGTCTCTCTCTCTGCCTCGCCGTCTCTTTCTCTGCCTCGCTGTCTCTCTGTCTGCCTCGCCGTGTCTCTGTCTGCCTCGCCGTCTCTCTCTGCCTCACTTTCTCTCTGTCTCACTTTCTCTCTGCCTCGCCCTTTCTCTCTCTGCCTCGCCCTTTCTCTCTCTCTCTGCCTCGCCCTTTCTCTCTCTCTCTGCCTCACCCTCTCTCTCTCTCTCTGCCTCGCCTTTTCTCTCTCTCTCTGCCTCGCCCTCTCTCTCTCTGCCTCGCCCTCTCGCTTTCTGTCTCGCCCTCTCTCCCTCTGCCTCACTCTCTCCCGCTGCCTCTCTCTCTCTCTCTCTCTGCCTCGCCCTCTCTCAGCCTCGCTCTCTCTCTCTCCCTCTGTCTTGCTCTCTCTCTCTGCCTCGCTGTCTCTGCCTCGCTCTCTCTCTGCCTTGCTCTCTCTCTCTCTGCCTTGCTCTCTCTCTCTCGCTGCCTCGCTTTCTCCCTCAGCCTCGCTCTCTCTCTCAGCCTCGCTCTCTCTCTCAGCCTCGCTCTCTCCCTCTGCCTCGCTCGTTCTCCCTCTGCCTCGCTCGTTCTCCCTCTGCCTCGCTCGTTCTCCCTCTGCCTCGCTCGTTCTCCCTCTGCCTCGCTCGTTCTCCCTCTGCCTCGCTCGTTCTCCCTCTGCCTCGCTCGTTCTCCCTCTGCCTCGCTCGTTCTCCCTCTGCCTCGCTCGTTCTCCATCCGCCTCGCTCGTTCTCCCTCTGCCTCGCTCGTTCTCCCTCTGCCTCGCTCGTTCTCCCTCTGCCTCGCTCGTTCTCCCTCGGCCTCGCTCGTTCTCCCTCGGCCTCGCTCGTTCTCCCTCGGCCTCGCTCTCTCGGCCTCTCTCTCTTGCTCTCTCTCTCTGCCTCTCTCTATGCCTTGCTCTCTCTCCCTCCCTCTGCCTTTCTCTCTCCCTCTGCCTCGCGCTCTCTCTCTCCCTCTGCCTCGCTCGTTCTCTCCCTCTGCCTCTCTCTCTCTCTGCCTCGCGCTCTCTCTCTCTGCCTCGCGCTCTCTCTCTCTCTGCCTCACGCTCTCTCTCTGCCTCGCGCTCTCTCTCTCTGCCTCACTCTCTCTCTTGCTCTGCCTCGCTCTCTTGCTCACGCGCTCGCTCTTACTGTCTCTCTCTCTCTCCCTGCCTCGCCGTCTCTCTCCCTGCCTCGCCGTCTCTCTCCCTGCCTCGCCGTCTCTCTCCCTGCCTCGCCGTCTCTCTCCCTGCCTCGCCGTCTCTCTCCCTGCCTCGCCGTCTCTCTCCCTGCCTCGCTCTCTCTCTCCCTCTGCCTCGCTCTCTCTCTCCCTCTGCCTCGCTCTCTCTCTCCCTCACCCTCTCTCCCACTGCCTCGCCCTCTCTCTCTGCCTCGCCCTCTCTCTCTGCCTCACCCTCTCTCTCTCTGCCTCTCCCTCTCTCTCTCTGCCTCTCTCTCTCTGCCTCACCCTCTCTCTCTCTGCCTCTCTCTCTGCCTCACCCTCTCTCTGCGTCGCTCTCTCTCTCTCTCTCTCTCTCTCAGCCTCGCTCTCTCTCTCTGCCTCTCTCTCTCAGCCTCGCTCTCTCTCTCCCTCTGCCTCGCTCTCTCCCTCTGCCTCGCTCTCTCCCTCTGCCTCGCTCTCTCCCTCTGCCTCGCTCTCTCCCTCTGCCTCGCTCTCTCCCTCTGCCTCGCTCTCTCCCTCTGCCTCGCTCTCTCCCTCTGCCTCGCTCTCTCCCTCTGCCTCGCTCTCTCCCTCTGCCTCGCTCTCTCCCTCTGCCTCGCTCTCTCCCTCTGCCTCGCTCTCTCCCTCTGCCTCGCTCTCTCCCTCTGCCTCGCTCTCTCCCTCTGCCTCGCTCTCTCTCTCAGCCTCGCTCTCTCTCGCTCTGCCTCGCTCTCTCTGCCTCTCCCTCTGCCTTGCTCTCTCTCTCTCTGCCTCGCTCTCTGTCTTGCTCTCTCTCTCTGCCTCGCTCTCAGTCTTGCTCTCTCTCTCTGCCTCGCTATCTCTCTCTCTGCCTCACTCTCTCTCTCTGCCTCGCTCTCTCGCTCTCTCTCCCTCCCTCTGCCTTGCTCTCTCTCTCTCTGCCTCACTCACTCGCTCGCTCTTACTGTCTCTCTCTCTCTCTCTCCCTGCCTCCCTGTCTCTCTCCCTGCCTCGCTGTCTCTCTCCCTGCCTCGCTGTCTCTCTCCCTGCCTCGCTGTCTCTCTCCCTGCCTCGCTGTCTCTCTCCCTGCCTCGCTGTCTCTCTCCCTGCCTCGCTGTCTCTCTCCCTGCCTCGCTGTCTCTCTCCCTGCCTCGCTGTCTCTCTCCCTGCCTCGCTGTCTCTCTCCCTGCCTCGCTGTCTCTCTCCCTGCCTCGCTGTCTCTCTCCCTGCCTCGCTGTCTCTCTCCCTGCCTCGCTGTCTCTCTCCCTGCCTCGCTGTCTCTCTCCCTGCCTCGCTGTCTCTCTCCCTGCCTCGCTGTCTCTCTCCCTGCCTCGCTGTCTCTCTCCCTGCCTCGCTGTCTCTCTCCCTGCCTCGCCGTCTCTCTCCCTCCCTCTGCCTCGCTCTCTCCCTCTGCCTCGCTCTCTCTCTGCCTCACCCTCTCTCCCACTGCCTCGCCCTCTCTCTCTGCCTCGCCCTCTCTCTCTGCCTCGCCCTCTCTCTCTGCCTCACCCTCTCTCTCTCTGCCTCTCTCTCTGCCTCACCCTCTCTCTGCGTCGCTCTCTCTCTCTGCCTCTCTCTCTCTGTCTCACTCTCTCTCTCAGCCTCGCTCTCTCCCTCTGCCTCGCTCTCTCCCTCTGCCTCGCTCTCTCCCTCTGCCTCGCTCTCTCCCTCTGCCTCGCTCTCTCTCGCTCTCTGCCTCGCTCTCTCTCGCTCTCTGCCTCGCTCTCTCTCGCTCTCTGCCTCGCTCTCTCTCGCTCTCTGCCTCGCTCTCTCTCGCTCTCTGCCTCGCTCTCTCTCGCTCTCTGCCTCGCTCTCTCTCTCTGCCTCGCTCTCTCTGCCGCTCCCTCTGCCTTGCTCTCTCTCCCTCTGCCTTGCTCTCATTCCCTCTGTCTTGCTCTCTCTCTCTGCCTCGCTCTCAGTCTTGCTCTCTCTCTCTGCCTCGCTTTCTCTCTCTCAGCCTCACTCTCTCTCCCTCTCCCTCGCTCTCTCAATCCCTCTGCCTCGCTATCTCTCTCTCTGCCTCACTCTCTCTCTCTGCCTCGCTCTCTCGCTCTCTCTCCCTCCCTCTGCCTTGCTCTCTCTCTCTGCCTCGTGCTCTCTCCCTCTGCCTCGCTCTCTCCCTCTGCGCCGCTCTCTCCCTCTGCCTCGCTCTCTCCCTCTGCCTCGCTCTCTCCCTCTGCCTCGCTCTCTCCCTCTGCCTCGCTCTCTCCCTCTGCCCCGCTCTCTCCCTCTGCCCCGCTCTCTCCCTCTGCCTCGCTCTCTTCCTCTGCCTCGCTCTCTCCCTCTGCCTCGCTCTCTCCCTCTGCCTCGCTCTCTCCCTCTGCCTCGCTCTCTCCCTCTGCCTCGCTCTCTCGCTCTCTGCCTCGCTCTCTCTGCCTCGCTCTCTCTCTCTCTCCCTCTGCCTCGCTCTCTCCCTCTGCCTCGCTCTCTCCCTCTGCCTCGGTCTCTCTCTCAGCCTCACTCTCTCTCGCTCTCTCTCTCTGTCTCTCTCTCTCTCTCTCTCTGCCTCTCTCTCTCTCTCTCTCTCTGCCTCTCCCTCTGCCTTGCTCTCTCTCTCTGCCTTGCTCTCTCTCTCTGCCTTGCTCTCTCTCTCTGCCTCGCTCTCTCTCTCTCTGCCTCTCTCTCTCTCTCTCTGCCTTGCTCTCTCTCTCTGCCTCGCTCTCTCTCTCTCTGCCTCTCTCTCTCTGCCTTGCTCTCTCTCCCTTGCTCTCTCTCCCTCTGCCTTGCTCTCTCTCCCTCTGCCTTGCTCTCTCTCTCTCTGCCTCGCTCTCTCTCCCTCTGCCTCGCTCTCTCTCCCTCTGCCTCACTCTCTCTCCCTCTGCCTCGCTCTCTCTCTCTCTCTGCCTCGCTCTCTCTCTCTCTGCCTCTCTCTCTGCCTCTCTGCCTTGCTCTCTCTCCTCTGCCTTGCTCTCTCTCCCTCTGCCTTGCTCTCTCTCCCTCTGCCTTGCTCTCTCTCTCTCTGCCTCTCCCTCTGCCTTGCTCTCTCTTCCTCTGCCTTGCTCTCTCTTCCTCTGCCTTGCTCTCTCTCTCAGCCTCGCTCTCTCTCTCTCCCTCTGCCTCGCTCTCTCCCTCTGCCTCGCTCTCTCTCAGCCTCGCTCTCTCTTGCTCTCTGCCTCGCTCTCTCCCTCTGCCTCACTCTCTCTGCCTCTCCCTCTGCCTTGCTCTCTCTCCCTCTGCCTTGCTCTCTCTCTCTCTGCCTCGCTCTCTGTCTTGCTCTCTCTCTCTGCCTCGCTCTCAGTCTTGCTCTCTCTCTCTGCCTCGCTTTCTCTCTCTCAGCCTCGCTCTCTCTCCCTCTCCCTCTGCCTCGCTCTCTCAATCCCTCTGCCTCGCTATCTCTCTGCCTCACGCTCTCTCTCCCTCTGCCTCGCTCTCTCTCCTCCCTCTGCCTCGCTCTCTCTCCCTCCCTCTGCCTTGCTCTCTCTCTGCCTCGTGCTATCTCTCTCTGCCTCATTCTTTCTCTCTGCCTCGCTCTCTCTCTCTGCCTCGTTCTTTCTCTCTGCCTCGTTCTTTCTCTCTGCCTCGTTCTTTCTCTCTGCCTCGTTCTTTCTCTCTGCCTCGTTCTTTCTCTCTGCCTCGCTCTCTCTCTCTCTGCCTCGCTCTCTCTCTCTCTGCCTCACGCTCTCTCTCTCTGCCTCGTTCTTTCTCTCTGCCTCGTTCTTTCTCTCTGCCTCGCTCTCTCTCTCTCTGCCTCGCGCTCTCTCTCTCTGCCTCGTTCTTTCTCTCTGCCTCGCTCTCTCGCTCTGCCTCGCTCTCTTGCTCGCTTGCTTTTGCTGTCTCTCTCTCTCTCTCTCGCTGTCTCTCTCTCTCTCTCCCTCTCTCTCCGTCTCTGCCCATCTCTCCGTTCCTTTCTCTCTCTCTATGGCTCTCTCTCTCTTGCTCTCTGCATTTCTCTCTGTCTCTCTCCTTCTCTCTCTCTCTCCCTCTCTTCTTTGTCTCTATTTCTTTACTCACCTAACTCTCTGACTCTCACAATCTTGCTGTCTCTCTCATGCTGTCTCCCATGCTCTTGCTGTCCTCTGTCTCTCTCTCGCTGTCCCTCTGTCTCCCTCTCTCTCTGTCTGTCTCTCTCATGCTGTCTCCCATGCTCTTGCTGTCCTCTCTCTCTCTCGCTGTCCCTCTGTCTCTCTCTCGCTGTCCCTCTGTCTCTCTCTCGCTGTCCCTCTGTCTCTCTCTCTCGCTGTCCCTCTGTCTCTCTCTCTCGCTGTCCCTCTGTCTCTCTCTTTCTCGCTGTCCCTCTGTCTCTCTCTCTCGCTGTCCCTCTGTCTCTCTCTCTCGCTGTCCCTCCGTCTCTCTCTCGTTGTCCCTCTGTCTCTCTCTCTCGTTGTCCCTCTGTCTCTCTCTCTCGCTAATGCCAATCAAGAGCAATGGAACGCTTTGTGCTACTTTATGTGAACATAAACGCACTGGGGCCGGGGATACGGGGAAGGAGATAGATATAATATGGTTTAGATATAGGACAATGCTTCTCCTGCACTCCCTTACAATGTCCCTTAAAGCCAGTTTCAGTAGAACATCTACTGGTTCAAATCATCAATGTCAAGTACCACGCTATGACTTTTCTGAATGAAGTTCTTCTCTCAATATTACTGGAGTTGAATTGAGACTGCTCAGCCTCAGTTCATTTGTCTCTGTCATCTGGCCCTCTCCCTCTCTATCTCTCTCCCCCTCTCTTTCTCTCTCTCTCTCTCTTTCTCTCTCCTTTTTCTCTCTCTCTGTCTTTCTGCCCTCACTCTCTCTATTTCTTTCTCTATCTCTGTCACCTGGCCCTCTCCCTCTCTATCTCTCTCCTTTTCTCTCCCTCTCTTTCTCCCTCTTTTTCTCTCTCTCTCTCCCTCCCCTCTGTCTCTCTCTCTCTCTCCCCCCCCCTCTCTCTCTTTCTGCTTCTCTCTCTCTCTCTCTGCTTCTCTCTCTGTTTCTGTCTTTCTCCCTCTGTCTCTCTGTTTCTGTCTCTCTGCCCCGTCTGTTTATCTGCCTCTCTCATCTGTCTCTCTTGACTGTCCCTCTCTCTTTCTCTCTGCCTCTCTCTTTCTGCCTCTCTCTACCTCTCTCTCTCTGTTTCACTCTCCCTGTCTCGCTTTCTCTGTTTCTGTGTGTGTCTCTCTCTCTCTCTGCCTATTTGTCTCTTGCTCTGTCTCTGTGTCCCTCGCTCTATGTCGTGTGTGTCATGAATCTATTAATGTATATAATATTATTAGAATATATTTTTCTTTTAAAATAGATTTTTAGTCTGTGGGTGTGTCTTACTTGGATTGAAGTCAGCTAGCCTGGTGCTTTGATGCATACTAGTTTTGAGATGTAAGAGAGACAGAGTGCATTTTTTGAATAGAGCATTCAAGTAGGTGCAATCTGGCACCTAGCTAGCAGAGACCAAGCAATATGTTTATATTAATAATAAAATTAGTGCTATGAAAGGGGTTTGATTGTCAGCAGAGGCTGGTGATACAATGAGAATTTACATTCAAGGAGCTCTTCTAGGTATTAATTTAGCAGTTTTGTGTGTGCGGGGCAGAGGCAATGTAAGATCAAAGTAGCTGCAAGCCTACAACTGTCTCCACAGGAACCAAAGTGAAAGGAACCTTGTTTTGAATTCGTAAGGTGAAAATGCTTTGCCTGGTGTCTGGTTAAGTCTATGGGTTGCCGTTGCCTTAATGGAGATTAGTTTGGGAATTTGTTAAAAGTTATGATAGTAATAATTTGTAGCCATGTGTATATTATTTAACTTGTGTAAATTCATAAAATGTTTCATTTAGTTTAATATAAAACCTCTTGAGACCTGGTCGTCTGATTCCTGAATTTAGAATTGCAACTCAAACATACCACTTAAAAATATAGGTTATGACAGTTGTTTAAAGTTTCCCTCTGGGCTTTTTAAATAATTCAGCTTTACCAAAAGGCTGTCTCATAACACTGTGTCTCTGTCTGTCTGTCTCTGTCTCTCTCTCTGTGGGAGGAATTTTCTGAGCCCATTGGCGGTGGGTGTATAAGCGGCGTGCGCGGACAATATGGTGCGACCTGCTTCACAATGGCATGAAGAAAGGTCACAATTGTCCATTCAGCCTGCCAATGGCGGGGAGCTAATTGTAATACATCAACATATAATTAAAAGGCCATCCTGCCAGGCTGTTGGAACCCCGCCATATCATCCATCCACGTCACAACAGCACGCAGGCAACATGCACTTGGCGGCCTTCACTTTGTGGGAATGGAGGTGAGTGAGCAGCAGCGTTCACTACAGCTCACCTGCTGTTTACATGAACCAGGGGCACTGGGGGGTGGGGGCAACTGATGCCTGGCCCCGAAGGCAACTGCTGAGGGTGGGGGTGTCCGGGGGCAAGTGCTGGCCAGCCTCAGAGGCATCTGCTGAGGGCAGGTTGTGTTCGGGGGCAAGTGCTGGCCAGCCTCGGAGGTGACTGCTGAGGCAGGGGATATCCAGGCGCAAGTGCTGGCCAGCTTCAGAAGTGACATTTGTCAGTGACGGTTGGGGCGGGGGGGGGGGGGTGGGGGGGGGGTGGGTTCAAGTGCTGCACTGGCACTGCATTCTGCACACAGGCAATTGAGGTGGGGGGCAGGGTAAGTGAGGAAAGTGACCATGCATTTGGGACACCCCCTGTATAAACTGACCTCAGCAACTGAGACAGCTCAGGTGCAGCCGCACTGATATGATTGGGGTCGGGCTCCTAGCCTAACTGCCCATGCAAGCAATGCGGAGGCAACAAAGGGCCACCAAGCACTCCATACCTTGCCCCACCCCACGCCCCCATCCACCCCCAGCACAGACTTCGGTCCACCACCACTTTATTGGACCATGGAACAGTTGGACTGCACACGTTGTACAATCTCCTTGCTAACGCTGGCCATGTAGCAGTCACTGCTGGAGGTGTCCTTTGCAATCTCAGCATCCCGGTTTGGACCAGTGTCCCCCATGTTGCAGGTTGACAGGGCAGCCACGCAGCGCACTCACCTCTGGCCATCCGATGGGTGACCAACACTCTCCGGGAAGCATTAAGGGGCGGTCACACTGGGCCAGGAAAGGTGCTAAGTGCAGCCATGATAACCACGAGTCCCTCTCTTTCATGCTGCAGGAGGACCACGTCAGGATCATGAATCCTGGTGACCTAGCTGTATGCCTGATGGCCTACAGAGACTGTAGAAAACTGAGGAGAGAGTGACTGAGGCTCCTGGCTATGCAAAGGCAGGAGCAGCAACCTCATGAAGAAGGGGCAGCAGGGACTATCGCACACACTGCCCAGGAGCAACAGCGAGCCGTGGCTGGTCCGCACCTAGCAACACCCAGGATCTGTAGATGCTGCCTGCCGTTCCTGCAGATGACTGAGAACCAATGTCACTGATGACTGCGCATGTCTAGGGACCTGGTGGCTCACATCTGCCACTTGCTGCAGGACCTGGTGCCAAGGGGACATCCACTGCCAATGGCTGTGAAAGTGACCATGGCACTCAATTTCTATGCCAGTGGCTCCTTTCAGGGCTCCACAGGTGACCTCTGTGGGATTTTCTCAATCTGCCACACACAAATGCATCCAAGAGGTCAGGGATGTCATCTTCTCCATGGCACACAACTTTGTGCATTTCAACCGGGACCGGGACAGCCAGAATGCAAGGGCAATTGGATTTGCCCTGATCTCGAGATTCCCACAGGTGCATGGTGCGATTGACTGCACTCATGCGGCACTCAGGTCTCTGTCTCTGCACTCGGTGGACTTCATCAGCTGCAGGGGCTTCCACTCACTGAACATGCAGCTGGTATGCGACCACCAGAAATGCATCCTGCAGGTGTGCATATGGTTTCCAGGGAGTGTGCATGATGCCTACATCCTGAGTCACTCGCAGATCTCTGCAGCCTTCCAGGGTCCACAGAGGCTGCAGGGATGGCTCCATGGGGACAAGGACTACCCACAGAGGCTGTGGCTGACGACACCCATGTGGTGGTCTCAGACTGCAGCAGTCCTGACTCCCTTCACATGCAGGAATACAAAATCAACAGTGTCAAGACCTTGTTGAACTTTATCCTTTTTCATGAATTGTTCCCTTACGCCAACCTCTGCAGAGACCTTATTTGTCGTGTCCTTGTTTTTGTGTGTGTGTGTTGGAATTTTAAAAGGGATCAATCGTTATACTTCTGGATTACAAATTGTATGTTAACCAGTTTTGCAACTTGTTGTAAAAAACAAGTCTCATTTGACAGTAAATAAATTATTCTGAGTTTATTGAAAGAAGCCTGTTAAAAGTCTCTCTTATTCTCGGTCTAGCAGTAGCAAAGATAAAGAATTGGCCAGTTTGGTGAGTGATTTAAATATTTACACTTATGGTGTGACCTGTGGAGTAGTGGCGCTAAAGAAATTGTGCACTCTTCCCATCCTGGTCATAACACTTGTCAGACTGAATATCTTAGCTGGACACATCTATTCTGAATCTCAGTGTGGCTTCACAACTGGGAGATCTACAATTGACATAATCTTCTCAGCCTGGCAGCTGCAAGAGAAATGCCATGAACAAAGGAGACCATTATTTTTTGCCTACATGACACCAATGCATTCAACCATGTGAGCAGAAACACTCTATTTAAGCTGCTGCAGCAAACTGGGTGGCTGTTGAAGCTGCTCAATGTGATGATCTCTTTCCATGAGAACATGATGGATAAGGTCAGCTATGATGGGGCAACATTGGAACATTTTGAGATCGACAGTGAGGTCAAACAGGGTTGAGTTCTGGCACCGATATTCTTTGGAAATTCTTCTCTTTGCTGCTGTCATATGCCTTCAGGTCATCTACAGAGGGTGTCTACTTACATACCAGAAAGCTGTTCAGCCTTGTTCACCTAAGATTCAAGGTAAAGGTACACCAAGTCCTCATCAGAAATTTGCTCCACAATGATGATACTGCATTAACATTCCATTCTGAGGAATGCCTGCAGCTGCAAATGGACAGACTTTCTCACATTTGTAATGAGTTATGGTTGACCATCAGCATCAGGAAGACAAATTTAAGTGTCCAGGGTGATGCCATACCACCATGTATCAGCATCGACAATATGATGCTGGAGGTTGTTGATAGCTTCACATATCTAGGCTTCACAATCACCAGCATATCTGGCAGCATCTGTAAAAAGAGAAAGTGAGTGAACGGTTCAGCTCCGTGACCTTTTCAGCAGAAGAAAATTCACAGACTTGAAATTGTTTCTGAGTCCACAGATGCTGCCAGACCTGCTGAGTATTTCCAGAATTTTCTGTTTTTATTGAAGAGAATTGCTAAATGAAGTGAGACTCTTGAAAAGTGAGGATTGCCAATTTTTGGATGATCAAAACAAAATGGAAATGCTGTTTACTAATTACTTCATGCAGAGTTTCATCAAAGAGAAGGGTACTGGCAAGGAGAAGAACCTTGAAGTGGTTGAGAGCACTTTATATGATCAATAATATAAAGAAATACTTAGGTTGTCAGCTAAAGGCAGATAAAGAGCAAGGTCCTGACTAAATACATCCTAGGATACTGAAGCAGATGAAGGAGAAAATCCTGAGAGATCCTAAAAATTGTATTTCAGGCCATTATTAATTGTGGATTTTTGTTGGAGGACTGGACAGTGACCAATATATTACCCATTTTTGAAAGGGAGATAATGCTAACCCAGGTAATTACATGCCAGTTATTACCCTTGCTCCTATGCTCCTCCTAGCCCATAAGGAAACTAAAACATTTTTTGTACTTACCTGCCTGGGCCTCTTCTGGTCCAACATCATCCTGCCGATTAAATGACATGGAGGTGCTTACTGCTCCCCCATTCAAGCCTCCCACTAAAATTACAAATCATGTACTGATGATATCATGAACCCTGCTACCTTCTGCAAATGTTCTGCTCTTCTGTTGAAAACAGCAGGTTAGTATTCAAATTCAGCAGTCAGGCAGCATTATTGTTTGGGGACTTTGTTCCTCTCATTTTAATTGCTGCTTCGTCCAGTTTCCACCAGCTGTTTATTTAATTCATTTAATGGATGTTGGTGTCGCTGGTGAGGCCAGCATTTATTGCCCATCCCCAATTTGCCTCGAGAAGGTGGCGGTGAGCTGCCTTCTTGATTACAATGGAGTAGTTTGCTGGGCTATTTCAAAGGTACAGTCAAGAGGCAACCACATTGCTGTGGGTCTGGAATCACATATAGACCAGACCGGTAAGAACAGCAGAATTTCTTTGCTAAAGGACATAACTGAAATAGATGGATTTTTACAACAATCTGGTAGATTACATAGGAACATAAAGAATAGGAGCTGGAGCAAACTATTTGGCCCGTCGAGCAGAAGATCCCGCCAGTGTGAGGGGCTGGAAAATTCTGGCCTTTGTGTCCTTCTCACGATTTGCTTTCCTACCTATCTTCTTATCATCAGCAAATTTGGCTTTGATACACTCAGTTCCTTCATCCAAGTCATGAATTTCTAAATATTTGAGGCCACAGCACTGATCCCTGTGGCACTCCACTATTTACAGGTTGCCAAAGTGAAAATGACCCATTTATCCCGACTCTGTTTCCTGTTAGTTAGCCAGTCCTCTATCCATGTTAATATATTACCCTCAACACTATGGGCTCTTATCTCTTACAGTAAACTTTTATGTGGCACCCTACCGAAGGCCTTTTGGAAATCCAAATAGACTACACCTAATGCTTTCCCTTTATCTACCCTACTTGTTACATCCTCAAAGAACTAATAAATTTGTCAAATATTATTTCCCTTTCACAAATCCATGTTGACTCTTCTTGATTGTATTATGATTTTCTAAATGTCCTGACACTAAATCCTGAATGATGGATTTCAGCATTTTCCAAAGACAGATGTTAGGCTAACTGACTTATAATTTCCTGCTTCCTGTCTTCCTCCTTTCTTGAATAGGGATGTTTCATTTCTAGTTTCCCAGTCCATTGGGACCTTTTCAGAATCTATGGAATTTTGGAAGATTACAACCCAAGCATCCATACCTCTGCTGCCACTTCTTTTAAGACCCTAAGATGCAGGTAATTTGGTCCAGGGGACTTGTCAGCCCTTAGTCCCATTAGTTGACCGGTACTTTTTCTCTTGTGTTAGTGATTGTTTTAAGTGCCTCCCTCCCTTTAGCCCTTTGATTTCCTACTATTCTTGGGATGCTTTTTGTGTTTTCTACCATAAAGGCAGGTGGAAAATATCTGTTCCAAGTCTGTCATTTCCTCGTTTCACATTATTAATTTGGCAGTCTTGTCCTTTAAGGGACCAATACTCACTTTAGCTTTTTATGTACTTGTAGAACCTCTTACTTTCAGTTTTTATAGTTCTTGCTAGTGTACTCACGTATTCTAATTTCTTCCTATTTTACTACTTTTATATTCTAATTTCTCCCTCTTTATTACTTTATTCTTTGCTGGCTTCTAAAATTTTCCCCATCTTCTGGCTTGCCATTAATCTTCATAGTCTTGTCTGCCTTTTCTTTCAACACCAACACCTGGAATTTTCTCTCCAAGCCACTCCCAATCCTGACTTGGAAATATACCCCCGTTCCTTCACTGTTGCTGCATCAAAATCCTGGAACTTCTTCCCACTGTGGGTGTATCTACACCACATGGACTGCAGCACCTTCTCGAGGGTAATTAGGGATGGGCAATAAATGCTGGTCTTGCCAGCAATGACCACATCCCATCAATGAGTAAAAGGAAGTACCATGTTAACTTCCTTAGTTAGCCATGGGTGGTGTATCATCATCGAGTCCTTCTTTCTCAGTCATGAAAGTTATGAAATATCTCCTTAAAAGCCTATCACTGCTCCTCTACCATCTTACCTTTTAATCTATTTTCCAAGTCTGCATTCGCCAACTCTGTCTTCATACCCTTGTAATTGCCTTTATATAAGCCTTAAGGCACAAGTTTTAGACATAAATTTCTCACCCTCAGACCGAATGCAAATGTGAAATTCTATCCTATAATCGCTGTTACCTAGAGGATCCTTTACTATGGAATTATTAATTAATCCTTTCTCATTACACATTATTAGGTTTAAATAGCCTGTTTCCTAGTTGATTCCAGAACTTATTGTTCTAGGAAGCTGTCTCGAATACACTCTATGAACTCATTCTCAAGGCTATCTTTGCTAATTTGATTTATCCAATCTATATGAAGATTAAAATCACCCATGATTATTTCAGTTCCTTTCTTACAAGCCCCCATAATTTCTTGATGTATACTGTGTTCTACAGTGTAGCTACTGTTAGTGGACCCGTAAACTACTCCCACCAGTGACGTGTTTCCCTTGCTTATGTCCACCCAAACTGATTCTACATCTTGACCTACTGCACTGATCCCATCCTTTATTAACAGAGCTACGCCACCTCCTATCCTTACAAAATGACAAATACTCTTGAAATTCAGGTGCCAGCCTTGGTCACTTTGCAACCACATCTCTGCAATGGCTACCGTAATTCCACTCATTTATTTCTATTTGTGCTATCAGTTCATCCATTTTGTTATGACTGCTGCGTCAATTCAGTCAAAAAACTTTTAATTCTGTCTTTTTACCATTTTTTCCCACTCTGACCCTATTTAACTGATGCATTCTTATATTTGTATGCCTTATCCCTTCTTGTTTGTATTTTCTGTCCCTTCCTGCCACATGTGGTAATCATTGCCTTTGTCCTTTATCATTAACTTTATAAATCTTGCCTCACGTGAGTCCCCCTCCTCCACCACCACCTCCCCCCTAGACAATTTAATTTAAACCCTCCTTTACAGCCCTAGTAATCTGATTCACCAGGACCCTGGTCCTAGGACAGTTCAAGTGAAAGTCTTCCCGTGGTCACCATTAGTGGTACTAGTAATAAGAGTTAAAATTGAGGTTTTACTTTAATAAAATTAATAAATTAATAAAATTTTGAACCATGTTTTCATTTGACATCCAGCAATGGTCACTGGATTACGATCAATGACAGGAGTTCCGGTTGGATTCCTTCTTCAACTGGCCAATTTCAAAAATTAAGGCTGATTCAATCGGTCCTATTAGCATCCAATTTCATATCATTCATCTTGGTAAAGGCCTATGGTTGTATCTGGAACTTTTGGGTTTATATTTCTATGCAATGAGCAGTACCATTCTTCAATGCTGGTTATATGTTGTGATGAAAGTATAATAATTTTGATAATATTTTTCTGTTTTATTGTGAAGCAGGTTTATGGGGCTAAGTATAGTTGGGTCTGTCTGTGTAATTTAATTACATTTGGCGTGCAAGCTTGAAATCATCAGAAGAAGCTAGGTGCTTGACATGCTAATGAGTAAACATGGATGCTGGTTTAGCGTATAAGGTGTGAAGGGAATTTGCATTTTTAGATAATGAAGAGATTTGGATTTCAAAGAGATCTTAGTCTGTTTACAAGTAGCCAGGTAAGCAAGGCTAAGGAGTGTGTTTATTTTTCCCAAAGTTTACTGACAATATTGGCAACATGAAAGTTTTTATATTATGAGGAAGATACAGTTTCAAAGACATTTGGAACAATAGAATTTACCTATCAAAAAGAGAGAAACATATATAAAGGAGAATAAAAGGATATGTGGAGAGAAGGCCATGTAAGATCTAACAGAAGTGTCTGAAATAGCTTTAATGAAGCCTCCAGCCATGTGTGCTGTATAAGTCTGCTATATAATGAAACTGAAGTTGGGGAAAAGCCATTTGGAATTCCACTGTCAAGTGGGTATTGTGTTAACTTGCTGCTTCTGTTTTAAATCTAAAATCTATTTTTGACGGTTGCCTTAAAGGAGGTGTAACTGCGGGTCAGGTTAATTAGAAATTTTAGGAATTATTGTAATAGTAAGTACTTGTAGTCTTATGTATGTGCTTGAAATCTTTTATATTTTGTTAATAAATATTTTAATTTTTAAAATAATCTCTAAAGGTCTTGGTGGACTTATTCTGAATTCAGTGCCCACCTCTTCTCGTAATAAATACAAATTGCAAAAGCGTTGTGATAGTGTAACCAAGTTTCCCTTGTGGATTTGGTCCACATGGCGCACATCATCTGCTAGGTCATAACAATGTAGAAAGAAAGGCAGCATTTATATTGCACCTTTCATAATCTCAGGGCACCTAAATGCTTTACAGCCAATGAAGTAATTTTGAAATGTTGGCATTACTGCAATGGCATCTTTTTAGCTATTGGTTAAGGCATACATATTGATCAGGCCATTGAGGAGAATTCCTCAAAATCGTGCTGTGGGATCCTTTACACCAGCTGAGTGGGCAGACAGGCCTCGGTTTAAGGCAGCACCTGTAGAATGGTATCTCTGCAACATTCCCTTAATATTGCAGTGAATGTTAGCATAGCTTTTGTGCTCTGAAGTGGGATCATTAGGGAACAGATTCCATATCATGCAGCTGGAAGAACATATACCATTAATGGGGTGAGAGGTGGATAAACCAGACCCCAGAATCCAAAGGGCAGAGAGTTTGTGTTTGGCAGTAGAGGTGGGAAGCAGATTTGTAGTGCTGGAGAAATTTAGAGGGATGGAGGAGTTAAACATGAGGATGTGAATTATAAATTTGAGGTTTTCAGAGATTGGGAATCAATGTCATTTGGTGTTGACAGGGCTGATGTGTGAGCAGAAGTTGGTGTATAGAATGTGGGCAGTAGAGTTTTGGGTGAAGCCATGTTTATGGAACTGAAGGATGGAAAGTTGGCCTGGAAAACATTGGGACAGTTGAATTAGGAGGACAAAGATACATGTATTCAGCATTGGATTAGCTAAGGTAGTGGCCTCATTGGAGGTTTAGCTGGAAGTCAAGCAGAATGGCAAGGTTGCAAGAGTCTTTTTCAGCCTGAGATTGTAGCCAGGGAGGGGACTGGAGTTAATGGCATGGCAGAAGCACAATGATTCAGTTTTCCTAATGCTTAGCAGGATGAAGTACAGCCCATCTAAGTCTGCAGGTCAGAGAAGCACAGAAGCAGTAACTGAGTCTACGCAAGTCTGCATCTCACCAAAATATATGAGGAACCTGACTTTGTATCTGTGGATGATGCCACCAAGGGCAGGATCTAGGTGAAGGGAAAGGAGGCGGTAAAGAAGGTAAATGGTGTGTTGGCCTTCATAGCAAGAGGATTCGAGTACAGGATAAAGGATGTCTTGCTGCAATTATACAGGGCCTTGGTGAGACCACACCTGGAATATTGTGTGCAGTTTTGGTCTCCTTATCTGAGGAAGGATGTTCTTGCTATAGAGGGAGTGCAGCGAAGGTTTGCCAGACTGATTCCTGGGATGGCAGGACTGACATATGAGGAGAGATTGAGTGGGTTAGGATTATATTTGTTGGAGTTCGGATGAATGAGGGGGGATCTCATAGAAACCTATAAAATTCTAACAGGTCTAGACAGGGTAGATGCAGGAATTATGTTCCCGATGGTGGGGGAGTCCAGAACCAGGGGTCACAGTCTGAGGGTACAGGGTAGATCATTTAGGACTGAGATGAGGAGAAATTTCTTCACCCAGAGAGTGGTGAGCCTGTGGAATTCGTGACCACCGAAAGTAGTTGAGGCCAAAACATTGTATGTTTTCAAGAAGGAGTTAGATATAGCTCTTGGGGTGAAAGGGAACAAAGGATATGGGGAGAAAGCAGGAGCAGGCTATTGAGTTGGATGATCAGCCTTGATCATAATGAATGGTGGAGCATGCTCGAAGGGCCGAACGGCCTACTCCTCCTATTTTCTATGTTTCTATGATTCAAGAATGGATTTTCATGGGCTCCTGAGGTGGATGAGGTGTTCTGGCTATCAATAAATTGGTAACTATAGAACTAAGCGAGGCTGTCCCCATTGAGCTGAGAAATGTCAATGAAGGGTGAAGAGGGATAATGCGCCGTGGTCACGGTCACGGAGAACATAACCTGTAACTTTAGTTGGAACTACTTCAGTGCTGTAGGAGGGGAAGAAACCCATCGAGAGTGATGACAGAGGTTTGTACGGATCGGGAAGGTGGCAAACACTTTAGGGAGGAAAGGAAGTTGGAGATAATGCCTTAGTTTGTGAAGGCAGAGGAGTTGAGATGGGATTTTTGAAGAAGGGATGATGGTGGATTTGAAAGCTGGGGGTTGGGGGTGTGGGTTGGCAGCATTGTCTGAGAACACAGATACATTTATAATATCAACCCCCATGGTGGCCAGAAAGCATAGTTGGATCAAGAGAGCAGGTCAGTCTCATGGATGACATGAACTTGGACACTATGTAGAGACAAAATTGGAGAGCTAAGAATTCAGGGTTAGAATAGAAGGGGGGTGGGTGCAGGGGAGCTTTTGCCTCAGGAAGTGGGGTGAATATGAGAGGCAGCTGAATGTCAAAAAAATCTAAGAGCTCCTTGCGCTTAACGACAGATGAGGTTGGAAGAAATGAGAAAGAAGGATATAAGAGTAGATTAAAGGTGATCAAGGTTATTTTTACCTTCAGGTGATCAGAGTCATGGATGATTTTGGATGAGGAAAGAGATGCTCAGATGAGCTTAATACAGCTGTACTAGATGTGGTGATGGCTAGCTCGTTGTGTGCTCGGCATGCTCAGGTTTATACTTCTTGGATTTGCGAGAGTGAGGCCTTCCTGTCTCCTGTTGTCTGCTCTCTTTGTTACAGCTAGCTTACCAAATCTAATTTGACCTTGGATAATCTTCAATCACTATTTCTACGATGTGCTTTAAAAAGTATTGTTTTTCTCTGCCGGTTTTCTTCCCTCTTCCCCTAAGGTGTTCGCACTTTGCTAAGGTACATATTTCACAGCTGCCTCATGGTCTCCAATCTTCTTCACTCAGTTGGTTAATATTTATGGCTCTTTCTAAAGGCCAGCACTGGCAGCTTATTTTACCAGTGTGACATTGCTGCCAAACGCATGTTTAGCAGAGGTTGCACAATAACAGTTGGAAGCAGATATGATGGCTGATTTTCTTCTCCCAACCTGGACCAGCCTGACATGGATGGCTTGGCTACTAACTGACTTGGTCAGTTGAATCAATCAGAAAGGCCCTGAAAATCCTGGGCTCAGATTTTTGCCAGAACAGGAGAACAGCAGAACTGCCCGTAAATCAGAAGTCCTGCCCCTAAACACGACATTCCCGTTTTCACGGGGGTCGGAATGGGGACAGGATGCATTTCACATATGTGCATTTTAGATTTATAAGGCCAGCTGCCTTCACTCTATTCATATTTTGGTAGCCTAGGAGTGTGAAACCTGAAGTGTGCAAAGTAGACTTGGTAATAGCAGGACTGAAATTGGTATATTTCTTTGGATAACCCTTTGGAGAGGTACACCTGAATGTACTACGTTAACTAAACATGATGTGGATATAGGAGATTCAGTGCCAATAAAACAACATCCGTATCAGTTGAGCCCAGAAAAACAAGCTCAGTTAGAAACAGAGATCAAATATATGCTGGAAAATAAATTGATCAAGCCCAGCCAAAGCAGCTGGAGCTCACCGGTCATGTTGGTTCCGAAGCTGGATGGATTCAGTCGATTTGTATGGACTATAGGAAAGTGAATGTAGTAACGAGGACAGATTCGTACCCGATTCCTTAGTTAGAGGATTGCATCGATAGGGTGGGCAGTGCCTCATTTTTTTCTAAAATTAACCTATTGATGGGGTATTGGCAAGTGCCATTAACATCAAAGGCTAAAGAAACATCCGCCTTTGTTACACCATGTGGATTGTGTCAATGTCTAGTCATGCCGCTTGTGTTTAAAAAGTCCCAGCTACATTCCAGAGACTTATGAATCAAATCGTAGCTGAAGTACCTAACTATGTGGTTTATTTAGACGATGTCATCATATATAGTAACACATGGGAAGAACATGTGAAGCAATTAGAGGACTTATTTAAGCAATTGCAGTTGGCTGTGGCTTAGTCATAAAGCTGGCCAAAAGCCAATTTGCAAAAGCAATGGTAACTTACCTAGGGCCAGGATTTTCCGGTCGTCGGACGGGCTTGGAGGGAGTGCCTGGGAGTGGTTGGAAAGCCGACCGCCATCTGCGATCAGGCCTCGACCAATTAATGGCCAGCCAGCATGAATCGCGCACTGCAGCACTGCCGGGGTATGGGCGGGAGGAGGGCAAGCAAGGAAGTTCATGCATGCATGTGGGTGTGCGTAGTAAAAGCTCCCTGAGGCACAGAGTTGCCTCAGGGAGCTGAAGATTTTTAAAATAAAAATAAAGATATTAAAAATAATGAAAACATGTCCCCTCATGTGACTCTGTCACATGGGCAGGGACATGTTAAAAATGAGTGTCAAAAGTTTTTTTATTTTTTAATCACTGGACAAAACCTCATCCCGCCTGTGGATGAGGTTTCGCCAAAAATGCAAAGGCCTCTTGACCTTTTCGCCTGCCTGCCAACCGAATGGTTGGACAGGCAGTGAAAAATTCTAGTCAATTGATTGATTAAGGGCCTTAATAGGCTGCTTAATTGTCGGCGGGCACGCTGATAACTCCCGCGCGCGCCCACTAAAAGAAATATCACACAAGTGCATGACGATATTGATATGCTTGCCTGACGTCATCGCACGTCATTTTACGCTTGTTCAGGTCAGGCGTGCGCCCGGCTGATGAGAGAAAAATTCTGCCTTAGGTCACATTGTGGGACACGTGCATCTGTTGCAGAGAAGAGCAAAACTGAATGTATTAATAGAATTTCCCATTCCTAAAACCAAATAAGAAATTGAGGTTTTTGGGAATATGTGGGTTTTATAGGAAGTTTGTGCCTAATTTCAGCACAATTGTTGTACCTCTAACCAATTTGTTAAAAAAACACAGGTAAAAGTGGTATGGTCGGCAGAATGTCATGCAGCCTTTGAAAAGCTGAAAGCAGTCTTAATAAATGAACCAATGTTGGCCGCCCCTGACTTTACCAAACCTTTTAAAATGGCAATTGATGCTAGTGACTTGGGACTAGGCGCAGTTCTATTACAGGATGATAAATTAGGGATAGAGAAGCTGGTGGGGTACTTTTCCAAGAAACTAAATCAATATCAGAGGAAGTACTCTACAGAAGAAAAAGAAACTCTAGCATTGTTGTTGTCTCTTCAAAACTTTGAAGTTTATGTCTGACACGATAACAAAGAAACATTAATCTACACTGACCATAATCCGCTGGCGTTTATTGAGAAGTTTAAAATTCAAAATGCGAGACTGTTTAGATGGAGTCTATTGTTTCAACCATTCAATGTAAAGATTGTTCACATTGCTGATAAAGATAATGGGCAGAATTTTCCCAGGATTGCACTAAGTGCAGTAGTGGGTAGGTAAAATGGAGTCTTACCCGCCGATGAAAATGACAGGTTTTCATGCCGTATCTTCCCGAGGCTGCCTCATTATTTATGCATTCCCAGGAAACATGGTGTATCCATGGTGGGCAGCTCTCATTCACCCGCTCGCCATCACCCCGCTGTTGCATCATGCCTGCCGCCATCTTTAAAAGGCAGCCGCCAGCAAAGCGCTCATTGCCACTAATTCACCACCGCTGTCCGGGAGACATGGCCAGCAAAGGCAAAAAGAATGCAGGCCCCCGCTTCAACTCGAGCAACTGCTGGATGCCGTGGAGGCCCGACGGGATTTGCTGTAACCCCCGCTCTGGCCATGGAATGGGTTGCAATGTCACCAACCCAGCTTGGGAGGTAGTGGCAGTGGTGGTCAGCGCGAATGTCCTGCAGAGGCGGACAGCCACCCAGTGCCGCAGAAGGATGAATGATCTCCTCCGTTCTGCCAGGGTAAGTCACTATTTTCATCACTCCCAACTCTCTCACTCACAAACCCATCATACATCCACAGGGCCCTCACTCGTTGCCAGTGCAAGGGACATCACCATTTACTCTTTCACACACACCGTCAGTGTCCTCATCCCATCCATGGGACCACTCACCACCCACACAGGCCAGGCATACTTATCATCTGGCACGGCAGGAGTCCTGATACACTCACCCCATCTCCATCCATGCAGGACAAACTGGCTCAGAACAGGAGGGAAAGGTCACAGATGGGTGGAGGGATGCCGGAAATGAAAGTTCAGACAAAATTCAAAAACAGAGCCATCCAGCTGGCTGGTGATGACCAGGACTGATCCTGTGCTGACGGTGAGGTTGGCGCTGCTCTACTAAGTGAGGATCCAGCAGTGCAACATCCATCAGACAACCATACCATGAGTGATGTGTCCTCTTTCACAGGCCACTGACATGCACCAAGTATTTCCCCTTGCTTTCACAGGCACATCTGCCAAACAGCCAACAGAGTCCATCACCCAGGGTCTCCAGTCAGACTCTGAAGAAACCTCTGAAGAGGAATCTGAAGGCACCCTCCCTGAAGTCCCGACACAGCGCTCACCCACACCCTCCACCAGCATAGAGACAAACACCTTGGTGGGACCCAGCTTTAGAATAGCCTCAGGATCACAATCTGGTGAACACATCGCACTTTCTGATCCACAGCAGGCAGGGGCAGGGACTTCCCAGGTTCCTGGCATTTGGAGGATTGCTGGAGGCCAGAATGTTTCTGAGTCCAAGTCAGATGCCAAGCCTCTGGACTTGGTCATGTCACAGTTGCTGGAGCTGTAAAGTTAAGCTAGGGAACAAAAGGAAGGGATGTCTGCTGCACTCCTCATTGCAAGGCACAAAGGAAAGTCCATCTGTCTTCAGGCTGAGGTGATAGCGCCGGCATTGCAATGCACTGAGGTGAACAGTGGCTGTGTGGCGGCCGCCATGGAGACCTTGGTCCAAGACATTACTCCTGCACTGCTGCACAGGCTTAACTCTATTGCTGATGCCATAGTTGGCCTGCAACAGTGTGTATGTGAGAGGGGTGGTGGGCAGCTTGATCTCACTCCAGCTACCCCTTCCACTCATGGAGTCAGCCAGGTGCCCTTGGGCACCCGTAGGGAGGATGATCAGCAGGTGTACGCTCCGGGGCCATCCACCCAGGTGACTCTGGGAGTGAGCGGCCCATCCGAATCCTAACTTCCTGTGACCTCCACAGATCCAGCTTCACAGGCCGAGGAGGGTGCCACTGCCACACAGCAGGATCCCGAAAGCAGGTCTGAGCCCCCCAAGTCTCAGCCTTCCAAAGGGCGCCCGCCAAAGTCATCACAAACAGGGCGTCACAGTCAGCAGACTGCCTCCACCTCTGCTGTGGATGTCTGGGAAGCACCAAGATGTAACGGCAGGGTTAGGAAAGTAACTCTTTTGAGTCAAAACAATTAAACTAAATTAACAAAATCAGGAACAAAGTAAAAGCATCCCCTTTAAGGGAAACTGCAAAAACAAAAGACAAAATGCAAAGGAAACTTAGCAACATCAAATCAAAATGTGATTAACGGGGTCAATAAAGCACCTCAGTCCCCGCGGTGCCCGAGCATGGAAGGCCTCAATGGTGCCGGCAGACACCGCGTGCTTCCTCTCCAGGGACACCCAGCCGCGAACGTAGCCGCGGAAGAGGGGCAAACAGTTGGGTCAGATGACCCCCTCGATTGCCCGCTGCCTGGATCTGTTAATGGCCAACTTGGCCAGGCCCAGGAGCAGGTTCACGAGGAGGTCCTCCTCCCTCTTGGCCCCCCCTCCGCACCGGGTGCCCGTAGATCAGGAGCGTGGGGCTGAAGTGCGAACAAAACAACAGTAAAAGGCTTTTCAAGAAACTAAAGAGGGGGTGCAGCCTCCAACAATTAACATACATGTGGTCCACGGACTCCACAAGGCCGCAAAAGACACGGGTATCTTGGGAGTCCGTGAACCGACACAATCTATGGTTGTATGGGGCTGTTGCGTGCAACACCCTCCATCCCAGGATCCCGATGCAAAGTGGGAGGTCACCTCCGTAGAGGGCCCCCCACTGGGGACCACCAGTGCCAGACGGCAACAAGGCACGCCAGGGTGTGTCTGGGTGGCGGGCGAGGGCAAGGAAGTGAAGGGTGTGCAGCAGCAGTCCATACAGGAAACCCCTCCGCTCCATGCTAAAGGCCACGGAGGGCATTTCTGTGAGGCGACTCAGGTTGCGGGGCTACTGAGGCTGCACCCCCTCTTTAGTTTCTTGAAAAGCCTTTTACCATTGTTTTGTTTGGGGCTTGGGGCAAGTGTGGAATTCCATTGGAACAGGGGTATGCTCGGACGAAGACCACCGCGCACCTGCACCACCTCGAGGCCCAGTATGTCAGGGCTGAGCACGACTGTCCTAAGGTCATGAATGGCATTGGCCATGAGCCAGACGTCCACGGATGTACGATGCGCCAACTCCTGTGGAAGCATCCAATCCACTCCTCCGCCACCCAGCACATCCTCAATCCTGGTCACCACAGCAACCACAGCCCTCCTCTCCCTCAGCCACTGAAAATGCTGAAGGGGTGGATTCCTGAGCAGCAGCTCTCTGACAATAGCCGCTACTCCTGACGGGGGAGAGCTGCGTCGCGAGGCGACCATGTTCCAGACTTTGACCAGATCGTGGTAAAATACAGGCAAGCAGCCACGAAGGCCCCTCAGGTCTATAAACGGGAGCTGCACATCATACTTCAGGCCGTGAACCTGGCGTAAGAAATATATCACGAGGGCACACCATCTCGGAGAGAGTTTGACATAAAGGTATTGCTGCAGGGTCTGAAGGCGGAAAGTCGCCACCTGGGTGCCTGACCGCCCTCTCTAAGTGGGAGACTCAGGACCTCAGCAGCGACCCAGTGCAGCCTTTTGTCCCAGAAGAAGTCGACGAGTATTCTCTGGATTTTTGTGACAAAATCTGGGGGAGGGGTCAAAGTGACCAGCCGGTACCACAAAATGGTGGCAATCAGCTGGTTTATGACCAGAACTCGACCCTGGTAAGACAGCACTCGGAGCAGTCCTGTCCAGCGCCGCAGGCGAGTGGTGAATTTGGCCTCCAGCTCCTGCCAGTTCACCAGCCAGGATTCCTCAGCAGGGCAGAGGTGGACCCCCAGGTAGAGGAAGCTGGTCCTGCTCCAGGTGAAAGGCCTGAGCTCCTCGGGTAGGGGATCCATCTGCCACTGACCGATCAGGTGGCCAGAACACTTGCCCCATTTGATACTGGCAGAGGATGCGGCAGAGTAGACCTCCTGGCAATTGCGCATCCTCCGCAAGTCAGCCAGGTCGGTGAACATGAGGAGCATGTAATCTGCATAAGCCGAGAGGTCCACCCTGACGCCCGGCCCGCGCAGAACCAATCCCAACAACCTCCTCCGCAAGAGGCATATGAAAGGCTCCACGTAGATAGAATACACTTGGCCAGACAGGGGGCAGCCCTGACGCACTACCCTTTCAAAGTGAAGGGGCCCATTAACCTTAACTAGACACTCTGCGGCAGCGTACAGAAGTTGGATCCGGGCGATGAAATGCGCCATGAACCCGAATGCTCACAGAGTCCTGAATAAGTGTTCATGATCCATCCTGTTGAACGCCTTCTCCTGATCAAGAGACAGGAAGGCGCTCGACAGACCAGCCCTCTGGGAAAAGTGGACCAGATGGATATTATCGAAGATGGTATGGCCCGGGACCATGTAGGACTGGTCAGGGTGGATCATGTGGTCCAGCACGGTGCCAAGGCGAGAAGACATTGCCCTGGCAAAGGTCTTGTAATCCGTGCTGAGGAGGGAGCATGGCACCAGTTCTTAAGGTGGCGGAGATCCCCATTTTTAGGCAGCAGGGCAATCACAGCCCTGTACCACAAGTGGGGCATCTCCCTGGTTGCGATACTCTTCCCCAGGACTCTTGTATAGTCCCAGAATGCCCTGAAGAACTCCACGGTCAGCCCGTCCAGCCCCGGAGACTTACCCGGAAGAGGCGATCGAGGGCACCGGTCAGGTCCCCCAGACTTATAGGGGAGTCAAGCTTTCCGGTGCCCTCCGGCCGACTTGCAACAGGTCCTCCCACAAAACTCTGCGAGCATACTCACTGGACAGATCCGGAGAGAACAGGACAGCGTAACAGCCTCAGGTAATGGCCCTGATGCCCTCCGGATCCGAAACAAGGGATCCATTGTCGGCCAGCAGCGTAAGGAGCTGCTGACGGACCCAGTGCCTTTTTTCCAGTAAGTAGAAGGGAGATCCGCGGTCCAGGACTTGGAGGAACTGGATTCGCGATGCCGCAGGACAAGATGAGTTGCAGGTCCTGCAGTGCGCCCTTCTTCTCTCCGTATGCTAGCTGCAGGGCCGGGTCCGCGTCGGGCTGATGGAGACGTGCCTCCAGGTCGAGCACCTCTTTCTCCAACTCCTTGACCCTGGATTTCCGCCCCTTTGTTGACCCCCTCACATACTCCTGACAGAAGATGCAGATGTGAGCCTTGCCCACGTCCCACCAGAGCCTCAAGGAGGGGAAGCCTCCCCTCTTCCTTCTCCAGCCAGCCTAGAAACGCCGGAACGAGTCCAGGAACCGCTTGTCCTCCAGCAGCAGGTTGTTAAAGTGCCAGTATGCGGACCCCGTCCGAGCGCAGAATGGAGCGAGCTCAGCCCACACCAGACGGTGGTCCATGCATGGCACCCACCGCACAGAAGCTGACAGAACGCAGGACACAAAAGCCTTGGAAATGTAAAGGCGGTCAAATCTGGACTCCAGGTGACACAAAAGTTAAAACGCTGGAGTCAGGATGGAGATGTCGCCAGATGTCGACCAAGTCGAAGGACCTGACCTGGTCTCTCAACTTACTCACATCTAGCGAGTGATGAGTGGACACTTCCTCAAAGAAGCTCGCTTGCTGCTGTGCACCCAGGGCAGCGTACACATTCACAAAGTGAAACGCTGTGCCCCCTGGCACGAGCTCCTTGACCCCAAGATCTCCGGCTGAAAATGTGGGGCCAACAAGATAGCCACCCCATCAGAATTGGAGGTTAGGTGACTCATGTAGAGCCCCCTTCTTGCCATTCCAGGAGCCACGTAACTTTGTCTCCCGGAATGGTTTGGGTTTCCTGCAGGAAGCACACCGCATACTTCCCATCCCTGAGGACCAAGAAGGTCTGGAACCTGCGCTGTGCGTCCCTGCTGCCATTGATGTTGAGGCTAGCTATGGTAGTCTTCATTGTCAGAAGTATGTGCTACCATCATCATGCCTAGTGTAAGAAGGAGAGGATATTTTAATCCTTCCTTTCCTTCAGGAGCCCAGCGAGAAATGTGTGGAGCCTACTCCGTCCGGTTCCGGTCCACCCCGGGGGCTTTTAGGGTCTTGCGGGCAGAGCAGAACACAAGTGGAAGAGAATGCCTCCAGTCAAGGGCCAACTGGACCCTGTCTCACTGACTGCGATTACTCGCTAAAAAATCCTGGAATTCCCATAAAGGGATGAGGGGAGAATTGGTGGGGGGATCCAGGGATCCACCACCACACCTGACGACAACTCTAAGTTGTCCCCGGTGCTCACCACCAAAACCCCATCCTCCTCCAAGTCGTCGCCTCCAGCTTCCAACCCCTCCCCCATATTGAGTATGGGGGCTGGTTCGGAGCTGCCAGTCGGCTCCACCTCCACCTCGATCCCACCCCCAGGATCAAGGGCAGACGGGTCCTCTCTGGTCTCCTCTTGGGGGTATGGGCCAAAGGGCAGTGGCAGCTCAGAGTCCTACCCTGCCCCAGGCTGGCAACTCTGGAAAAATATCCTGACCTCGCACAGAGGCGCCCGGCACTGAAGATTGGGAGGGAGTCCTCCCGGCTCCTCGCCACCACCGCCCAATGACCCAGTGGCTGGAGCCATGAAGGGACTGCTGCAGTCCCCTGGCGAGCCAGATGGCACTTCAGGAGTACAAGGTGGGTCGGGGCGGGGCACCACTGCAAGGGCAAGGGGCCCTGCACTGGGGACTGCAGCAAGGGGTCGGGGGTTCAGGCTCCCCCCAGAGGGCAGAGTGAGGACTTACAGAGCGGAGATGCCACCACCACTCCACTGGGGGAGGGGACACATCTGACCTCGCGAGTTGCGAGGTGCTCCCACTCCGAGGGGTGGCGTCTCTTCCAGGTAGGCTGGGGGCTGGGGAAACCTCCATCTGCGAGGTTCACCGCCTCGTCCAGCCCCTCCGGACGCTCTGCCCTCAGAGGTTTGGGCAGGTCCCCCCTTTTTAATAGGACCACCAGCTCGGGCTCGCGTGCCCCACCGCCGCCGGACCCGGGAACCTGCGCGGGGACAACGCCGGGCCCAGTACATGGCGCTGAGGTGCACACAGGCCCAGGAGCCCACACGTTCATGACGCCAGGGCCAGATGATTATTGTCCCTGTGAGTTGGTGTCTTCAGGGGTCTGGAGATCAGAGTGGGTTTGGGGGGCCACCTCCAGATGGTGGGTCTTCCTCCGCAACTTCTTATGGTGCGGGGGTCTCTCCCCATGTCTCGCTGGCAGCTGAGATGGCGGCGGCTGCCAGCGGCATCTCCCCTTGCGGGGAGGGAGATGGAGTGGCGGTGCCAGTCGCGGCAGCCTGGATGGTATTGGCGGCCTTGGAGGTGGGGCAGTCCTTCCTCACATGCCCCACCCCCTTGCAGGCACGGCACCGCACCGCATGCCATCTGCTGACCAAAAACTGCAGTAGGCAGCCCGCTCAAAGACGACATCACAACCCCCTTGGTGCACTCCTCCCGGGCCAGGCACACAAAAACCTGATGCTGGAAGGAGTACACGTGACAGAGGCTGCATCCTTCAGGCCGAGCGGGATCGGTGCCACCCCCTACCTCACCTCCCCCAGATCACAGAGGCGGGGGAGGACGAGCTCTTCGGGGATGAAGGGCGGGATGTTTGATAATACTAGCTTCTGGGCATTGGCCTCCAGAGGGTACACCGCCAGGAATGCCCTGCCCACCGTGAGCCCTTTTTCAAAGGCGAGGTGCACCGCCCGCTCTCCCTTGAGAAAGAACACGGCCTTCCCATACATTTTTGAGGCTGGGACTATGGCCAAGGGGATGACAACCCTGGCCAGAGGCTTTACGCAGGCCTTGATGGTCATCGTGGGTTCGGTGTGGCACTTTAAATGGTGACGGGGCCACAGGTGATGCAGGGGCCCAAGAGGCCACCGGCCCCATATAGGTGGCCCGAGCAAGCCCGCCACTGGTGAACATGTTGTTGCCACCATCGGGGATTGCTACACCCACCGAGATACAAGTAAAACATACACAACAAACAGAGCAAAGGGAAGTGCGAATAGAGGAGAGCGAGGGGGCAGGGGGAGACAGAAAGGACAAAAGTGGGGGTGTTTCTTGAGGTTGGGGGTGGGGTTCCATTGTTCTGCTGCAGGGGGAGGAGGTGTCTTCACCTGAACAGCTAGAACCACCCGGGCACAACGATGGTAAATATTTGTAGATGCCGCTGGCTCTGGGCAGTGCTAGCTAACCCAGGCGAGGCAAGAGGGTGCAGAGTAGGGTACAGGTCTTCTTCCCCTCAAATTTCAGTCTCTCACAGCCTTCCCAGCTTGGATGTTCTATTCCTCCCCATGCAGACAACCAGATGGACAAAATGCAGTTCTTTTCTCCCCAGTGCACCCACCTCTTGCAGCAAAAGTCCTCCCTCTCCGGCTGGAGTCGGGTCTTCTCCCCTCCAGCTCTCCCAAAACTCCCAGTCCCATTAATATTAGATGCAAGGAAGAACCATACAAATTGGCCAGAAAAAAACAACAGACCTGAGGATTGGGAGCAGTTTAGAATTCAGCAAAGGAGGACCAAGGGATTGTTTAAGAAGGGGAAAATAGAGTACAAGAGTAAGCTTGCAGGGAACATAAAAACTGACAGTAAAAGTTTCTATAGGTATGTGAAGAGAAAAAGATTGGTGAAGACAAATATAGGTCCCTTACAGTCAGAAACAGGGGAATTTATAATGGGGAACAAAGAAATGGCTGACCAACTAAATACTTACTTTGGTTCTGTCTTCACAAAGGAGGACACTAATAACATACCAGAAATGTTGGAGAACACAGGGTTCAGTGAGAGGGAGGAACTGAAAGAAATCAGTACTAGTAGGGAAATGGTGTTGGGGAAATTGATGGGATAGAAGGCCGATAAATCCCCGGGGCCTGATAATCTACATCCCAGAGTACTTAAGGAAGTGGCCCTAGAAATAGTGGATGCATTGGTGGTCATCTTCCGAGATTCTATAGACTCTGGAACAGTTCCTACAGGTTGGAGGGTAGCTAATGTAACCCCACTATTTAAAAAGGGAGGCAGAGAGAAAACAGGGAATTATAGACCAGTCAGCCTGACATCGGTAGTGGGGAAAATTCTAGAGTCCATTATAAAAGATTTAATAGCTGAGCATGTGGAAAACAGTGGCAGAGTCGGACAGAGTCAGCATGGATTTATGAAAGGGAAATCATGCTTGACAAATCTACTGGAATTTTTCGGGGATGTAACTAGTAGAGTTGATGAGGGGGAGCCAGGGGATGTGGTTTATTTGGACTATTAGAAGGCTTTCGGCAAAGTCTCACACAAGAGATTGGCGTGTAAAATTAAAGCACATGGGATTGGGGGTAGTGTATTGAGATGGATAGAAAACTGGTTGGCATACTGGAAACAAAGGGCTGAATTTTGTGTTTGTCAGGTGGGTGGGCCTGACTGAATCAGCAGCGGGCAGGGAGCTGATCCCCGCCGGCGAAACAGGCCACGCGGCCATTTTGCGTGGGCGGGCCAATTAAGGCCCACCCAGTGCATTTCAGACTCCTGTGTTCAGTGGGAAATTCAAATCGGCGGCGGGCGTGTTCAGACTGCTGGTTCCAATGGGGAACCGGCAGTCTGTATAAAGAGCAGCCAGGCAACCTCCTTTAGTCTGATCACCATGGCCAGCGACTGGGCACTAGAAGATGTGAGGGCAGAGAAGGAGGAGGGGGGGCAGACTGCAGGGTAGGCCAGCGGGGGGCCACTGTGCCCCTCGGTTCTCCGATGCCTGCCTTGCTGCCCTCTTGGAAGAGGTGTCAAACCATCGGGATGTCTTGTTTCCAGAGGAGGAGGGCCCCCCACGTGACCAGGCAGGCGTGGCAGGAGGTGGCGAAGGCTGTTAGCTCTCATGATGCTGTGCGGCACACAGGAACCCAGTGCCGCAAATGCTTCAATGAATTGTTGCGCTCTGGAAGGGTGAGTACCATGTCGGCCTTGGCCATTTTAGCCTTTGAAGCCCCCCGCACCCCCCCATGTCTTAGTGTCGTTACTGCATTGGGCATTTTGTACACGCTGGGTGGGCAAACAGATAGTGACCATGCTTACATCAGCCTTAGTGGTTGGGGAGAAGATGGGTTCTCCCCGCAGCATATGTTGGTGTTTGTCGCATTTGAGTGGTCTGGGGGCAACCTGCAGGGGAGGCAGCTGGACACATACTCAGAACTCCAACACATGTCTTATTGATGGTGATGAGATGGTGGAAGGGGAGCCTCAAGGTGTCGCGGCCAAGAGCCATCTGCTGCCCTCGATGCTGCACCTAGTTGCGCCTCCTTGCCATGGGCGCTAAGACCCTAAGACTTATTCAAAGTGATGGACGCCGAATGTGCCCAAGGTGGCCATTGGGGGAGTGGGTTGGGACCAGCCGTACTATCTTCTGGTGACTGATCACCAGTAGTGTGGACAGGAGCCGCTGGAGGCCTCAGATGGGCCACTGTGGTTGGGGTGCGGTGTGCGCGTGCAGAGTACATGAGTGATCAGCCCTAATATCTGCTCTTCTCTGTTCTGCAGGCAAAAACTGAGAACAATAGCCGGAAACGTCAGCACCTCACCACTTATGAGGAGCAGGCCATGGAGCTGGGGAGGAGGCAGGCGGCCAGGTCGGCAGGTGTCGGTGAGTCTCGGGTGCAGCGGCCAGGTATTTGAGGGCCACAGTCCCATCCACTCTGTCTCCCCACCATCCAAAGCGCTGATGGCTGCTGCAATCGTTAATGCAGCAACACTGCTCATTCACAGGCTGATACAGTCAGACGTGTGGGTCAAACACAAAGGTCCCTTGGCCCCTTAAGGATGCGCATCTCTAGCACCTTCCAAAGTCACCTTATCCCATTTGTGACCACTATCCCCATGGCCTAACATGCCATGGCATCGCTGCTGCACATCCAAAGACTGATTGCATCTTAGGAGGGTTTGTACCTCCACCACCCTTTCAGCCAGTGCGTCCCACATTACTCTGTCCAAAAGGTCCTCAGCACCTCACCTGTCAACCTCATGGCACTCAACTTAAATAAATGCCACCACGTTACTCATCCCTGCGCCAAGGGGAAATGTTGCCTTCTGTCCACCCGTTCTATGCCCCTCCTAACGGTATGAAAGTCAATAATGTGACCTGTCAATCTCCTGTGCTCCACGGCAAATGTCGCAAGTGTTTGCAATATTTCCTCATAACTCCAACTCTTCAGGCCAGCATGCATCCAGGTCAGGAACCTCTGCACTCTCCCCACGCCAATGCCATCCCTCCCATGAAGCACAGGTCACAACTGAACCCAGAAGTGTAGATGTGGACTCGACAGCGTTTTCTGCACTTGCAACATGACCTCCCTTTTCCTACATTCTATTCCTCGGCTAATAAAGGCAAGTCTGGCTTCGACCTTGTTAAATGCCTTATGTTCCTGTTCTGCCACCTTAGCGGGTCTGCCCAGCAAGGTCCCTGTAATCATCGTGACTTCCCACGGTCCTACCATTTTTCATGTATTCCCGTACCTTGCTTGTCTTGCCCAAGCGCTTAACCAAACACTTATCCACACAACATTCCATGTGGCATTCCTTAGGCCATCTGACCAGCCTGTCTATATGCACGTGTAATGTTTGGGCCCCCTCTTGACTATTTACCACTCCACCAATGTTCATCTCCTTAGGTTCTTGAAGGTTGAGCGACTTATGAGGCTGGGGGGGAAAGGGATGAAAGGCGTTACTGACTGAACGCTAACTGATGCACTGTCCTTATTGTTAATTTCTACATCACTACCGCATGGCCGCCACCAACAAGTCCAGAGCCCCCCTCCACACCTGAGGGCCAAGACGTGCAACTTGCGTCACATCCTTTCATAGGCACCAGCGCAGCGACAAACACATCGGTGGGGATCATGACGTCGGCTAGTGTCCCCGGGCACAGTGGAGAGGGCACTTCACAATCGCTGGAGGAGATGGCATGGACAGAGAGTGCCTATGGCACCAGCAGCCGAAGGACTGCAGGGGACCAGGCACATGCTGAGTCTGACAGTGATGGTGTGACTCTGGAGATGTCAGCCATGCAGCAGCTGCAGGACAAGTGGCAGGGTGCACGGAAGCATCTGGCAGGGTTGCATGAGGGTGTGCTTCACTTGGTCTCTGTGGTGGAGGAATACAGGCAGAGTGTCAGTGATGGCGTGAACCCCAGGACAGAGCTTCAGGCTTCCTCCATTGAAAAATTGGCGACTCTCATGGAGAGGAGCTTCAATCGGATTGAGACTCTTCTGATTGGGTTATGCTTTGACCTGCAAGCCCTCACAGCGCTAATGGCCACAGGTGGTCATTCGCAATGTGGGAGATGTTCTGGGCACCAAGTGTTGGCACTCGGTGCCCATCCATCTGCGGTGAGCAGGGAGGTCCAATGTGACCTCACATCGGCGCAAAAGTTGCCTGTCATTGCTGCGAACTCCTCTCAGGGCGCTCTGGATGAGGGCAGCAGCTCCTCCACCCCTCTGCCAGTGACCGTTGCATCCTTTGTGGCTGCGACAACTGGGGAGCTGCCAGTTCCGGAACTGGCCACTTCCTCCCAGGCGGGGCCAGCACAGGCTCCACGGGCCAGAGGACGGCCGCCAAGGTCATCGAGGCCAACAGGACAGCAGAGTCAGCAGCCTGTCTCACAAGCCACTCTGAGCGATGGGGCGGTACCTAGACGTAGCACCCACAAACGTAAGCATAAGGCACTCCACGGGTTTGTCACTGATGATTTTGTGTTGGCCTTAGATTAGGGAATATATCACTATGTGCATTATTTTGGTGGCAATAAAGTCCACTTTTCTGGTGCATTTGTATGTTTCACAGACATACCATGAGTGTTTGAGTGGACATTGATGTTTCTGTACTAAGCCCTTAGTTGCAGCTGATGAAGTAGAAGGTGTTGCACCTAAGTGCCACGTGTGGAAGCCCCAGGCAATGCTGGTCCTGCAGATCCATGTGTGTGGAGCTAGCTGAAGGTTCGCTGGATTAAAGTGTCCCGGATGTCCCTGCCTTTTTGGTATACTAGTGACCCGCGTGCTGCCCGTCATCATTGCCCTGTGCTTCCTCATCCTCTGAGGCACTGTTGGATTCATCATGTGAAGCCTCATCCAGGGCGTCAAGATCTTCATCATCAACTGCATTCCCCCCTTTCCAGCGCAAGATTGTGCAGAGCGCAGCATGCAACCACTATCAGAGAGACGCGATCTGGGGGGTACTGGAGTGCGCCCCCTGAGCGGTCCAGGCAACGGAAGTACATCTTGAGAAGACCGATGGCTCTCTCCACCACAGCCCTTGTGGTGCCGTGGCTCCTATTGTAGCACTCCTCAGCTTCTGTTCTTGGATGGCAGAGAGGCATCACGAGCCACTTTCGCAGGGGATAGCCCTTGTCACCCACCAGCCAACCATCCAACTGAGCCGGAGCACTGAAGAGCCTCGGCACCTGGGAGTGTCTGAGGATGTAGGTGTCGTGGGAGTTGCCTGGGTACCTTGCACATACTTGCAGAATCTGCATCCTGTGATCTCACACTAGCTGCACGTTGATGCAGTGGAAGCCCTTCCTGTTGATGAAGGCACCGGGCTCACCTGCTGGCGCCTTGATGGCCACATGTGTGCAGTCTATTGCACCCTGGAGGCGGGAGAAGCCAGCAATGGCCGCGAAGCCTCTGGCTCGCTGTGTCTGACTTGCCTGGTCCCAGCGGAAGTGGATGAAGGTCAATGTCTGTCTGAACAGAGCGTCTGTAACCTGCTTGACACAAGTGTGGACAGCTGATTGGGAGACACCGCAAAGATCACCCACCGAGCCCTAGAAGGAGCCAGATGCATAGAAGTGGAGGGCAACTGTGAGCTTCAGAGCCGCTGGCATGGGGTGTCCGCCCACACAGTTAGGGGGGATCTCAGGGCCAATCATCTGACAGATATAGTTCACTGTCCCCTTTGACAGTCGGAGCCTCCTTCGGCACTGCACCTCAGTCATATTGAGGTAGTTGCTTCGCCGCCTGTATACCCTGGCAGCAGGATAGTGGAGTCTTCTGTGGCCCCTTCCACCTTGGACAACCTCTTCGCCCTGCGCCCCTTGTGCCTGTGCCTGGCCTCCCAAAGGTGGCTCCCCTGGAGGCTGATTGTCCATTCCTGGCCTCCTCCTTATTCTAGCCCTCCCTTCCTCCTCAGAGGAGCTGCCTCCAGTGGAGATATCAGAACCCATACCCAGGCTAAATGGAGGCCTCCGGAAAGTTGCAGGCCCGATAAAGATTACTGTCTGCAGACTGCTGAGCTGATGCTTCAAAGTACAGAGAAAGCTATTGGAAATCGATCTGAACTGCTAACAATCACACAGGCAAGTTTAAAACACTTTCTGCATTAAATACTTCAGATAAAACATTAACAACCCCTCTGAGTCCACATATCCCGCCCGTGGATGAGGTTTGTTAAAAAACCAGTTACCCGCCTGCCCGTTGGGCCCGTGCGCTGAGGCAAAGATCGCACGGGCTCCTCAAAATCGGCATCGATTGCCGAGTTAAGGGTCTTAACATGGCCTTTAATTAATGGCGGGCGCGTGTCGTGCTTCATAGCGCGCCCGCCCATCTAAATATTGCGATGCCGCGCGCTGACGTTGGGATGCTCGCCCGACGTCAGAGCGTGACATTTTAAGTGCTGTCGTGCAGGCTCCGCCACCCATGCGTCAGCCATAAGATTCTGCCCAAAGAGTAGAAATGAACGGGTCTTTTTCCAAATGGCAGGCAGTGACTAGTGGGGTACCGCAGGGATTAATGATTTAGAAGAGGGAACTAAATGTAATATCTCCAAATTTTCAGATGACACAAAGCTGGTTGGGAGGCTGAGCTGTGAGGAGGATGCAGTGATACTTCAGTGTGATTTGGACAAGCTGAGTGAGTGGGCAAATTCATGGCAGATACAGTAAAATGTGGATAAATATGAAGTTATCCACCTCGGTAGCAAAAACAGGAAGGCAGATTATTATCTGAATGGCTATAAATTGAGAGAGGGGAATGTGCAATGAGACCTGGGTGTTCTTGTACAGCAGCCGCTGAAGGGAAGCATGCAGGTGCAGCAGGCGGTAAAGAAGGCAAATGGTATGCTGGCCTTCAGAGCCAGAGGATTCGAGTACAGGAGCAGGGATGTCTTGCTGCAATTGTACAGGGTCTTGGTGAGACCCCACCTGGAATACCGTTTGGTCTCCTTATCTGAGGAAGGATGTACTTGCTTGAGGGAGTGCAGTGAAGGTTTACCCGACTGATTCCTGGGATTGCGGGACTGACATATGAGGAGAGATTGAGTCGATTAGGATTATATTTGCTGGAGTTCAGAAGAATGGGGGGGGATCTCATAGAAACCTATAAAATTCTAACAGGACTAGACAGGGTAGATGCAGTAAGGATGGTGGGGGAGTCCAGAACCAGGGGTCACAGTCTGAGGATATGGGGTAGCCCTTTTAGGACTGAGATGAGGAGAAATTTCTTCACCCAGAGAGTGGTGAGCCTGTGGATTCGTTACCACAGAAAGTAGTTGAGACCAAAACATTGTATGTTTTCAAGAAGGAGTTAGATATGGCTCTTGGGGCAAAAGGGATCAAAGGATATGGGGAGAAAGCAGGAGCAGGCTATTGAGTTGGATGATCAGCCATGATCATAATGAATGGCGGAGCAGGCTCGAAGGTCTACTCCTGCTCCTAGTTTCTATGTTTCTATAAATCCCACAGGAGCAGGAACAGCCACAGGAAATCCCACAGCGGCAGGAACAGCCACAGGAAATCCCACAGCGGCAGGAACAGCCACAGGAAATCCCACAGCGGCAGGAACAGCCACAGGAAATCCCACAGCGGCAGGAACAGCCACAGGAAATCCCACAGCGGCAGGAACAGCCACAGGAAATCCCACAGCAGCAGGAACAGCCACTGGAAATCCCACAGCAGCAAGAACAGCCACAGGAAATCCCACAGCAACAGGAACAGCCACTGGAAATCCCACAGCAGCAGGAACAGCCACTGGAAATCCCACAGCAGCAAGAACAGCCACAGGAAATCCCACAACAGCAGGAACAGCCACTGGAAATCCCACAGCAGCAGGAACAGCCACAGGAAATCCCACAGCAGCAGGAACAGCCACTGGAAATCCCACAGCAGCAGGAACAGCCACAGGAAATCACACAGCGGCAGGAACAGCCACTGGAAATCCCACAGCGGCAGGAACAGCCACTGGAAATCCCACAGCAGCAGGAACAGCCACTGGAAATCCCACAGCAGCAGGAACAGCCACTGGAAATCCCACAGCAGCAGGAACAGCCACTGTAAACCCCACAGCAGCAGGAACAGCCACTGGAAATCCCACAGCAGCAGCAACAGCCACAACCAGCACCAAGCACAACCACAGCATCAGCCACACAGCTCAGCAGTAACGAGCTGCAGCTGGGACTATTCAGACTTTTAATTCCAGATTTTTATTGAACTCAAATTCTACCATCTGCTGTGGTGGGATTTGAACCCAAGTCCCCAAAGCATTACCCTGACTCTCTGGATTATTAGTCCAGTGACAATACCACTACGCCATTGCCTTCCCCTTAAAGGGGAAGTTTCATCCCTGGGTGGTCTTGAACCACCAACCATTCGGTTAACAGCCCAACGCGCTAACCAATTGCGCCACAGAGACCTGGGACCATTCAGGAAGCACGGCCTGGGCACAGGTGTTAATCACTTGTACAGACTGTTCACTATTGTCAATAAACTCTCAAGAATGTCTCCCTGCCTGTGGTGCCTTGTTCTGATGAGCAGTCTTCTTGTCACTCAGATGTGAAACCTTTCTGCACAAGATAAAGGCAGGTGTCTCAGTCCAGGGCCTCTTCCCTGTGCAGCCTTCAGACCAAAGTGATGGTCCAGTCTCTCATCTCCTGGAAACATTACTGATACCTGCACCTCAGCCGTGCTGGTCATTGCTGCAGAATGTAGTGGGCATGCGCCACAGAGTTCTCTCATACTCTCTGTGTGCTCTCAGTACCTTTCACACCAGCATCTGTGACCAGTGATACTGTGCACCAGCTCCTGAAGGGCTGAGGTGCTGAAGGCGGACACAGCATCAGATGCGTCTAAAGTTTCATAGCTGCGTCTCTGAGATGGCCCTGATCATGGAGCGCAAGCGAGCTGCCCTCAGCCAGACAGGAGTCAGACATTCTCAGAGGCTATGTGAAGATCTATGGAGTGTCCTCACTGCATGTTGTCATCATCCTCCTGTGATTGAGCGACTATTAGGGCCTCCATTGCATCTCCATGACAAGAGCATTCTCACATAAGCCAGACTAGTGTCAAACGTTCACAACTGCTATGTGAGGATCTACGGGGACACCTCACTGCTTGTCGTCATCATCCTCCACAAATCTCAGATGAAGTCCACTGAGTGTAGTGATAGAGACCTGTGCAACATGAGTGCAGTCAATCGCATCCTGCACCTGTGGGAAATCTGAGAACAGGGCGAATCCGATGGTCCTTGCATCCTGGCTGTCCTGGTCCTGGGCGAAATGCACAAAGTTGTGTGCCATGAAGAAGATGGCATCCGTGACCTCATGGATGCATTTGTGGGTGGAGGATTGTGAACTCCCACAGAGTCACCTGTGGATCCCTGAAAGGAGCCACTGGCATAGAAATTGAGCACCGCAGTCACTTTCACAGCCACTAGCAGTGGATGCCCTCCATGTCCCCTTGGCGCCAAGTCCTGCAGTAAGTGGCAAATGTGAGCCACCAGGCCCCTAGGCATGCACAGTCATCGATGACACTCAGTCATCTGCAGAAATGGCAGGCGGCGTCTACATACCCTGGGTGTCACTAGGCGCTGACCAGCTACGGCTCGCTGTCGCTCCTGGGCAGTGTGTGCGAGAGCCCCTGCTGTCCCTTCTTCATGAGGTTACTGCTCCTGCCTTTGCACGGCCAGGTGCCTCAGTCACTCTCTCCTCTGTCTTCTATGGACTCTGTAGGCCATCAGGCATACAGCTAGGTCACCAACGAGCTGTGAAAGCTTCAAGCAGTGACTGCTACATGGCCAGCATTGACGAGGAGATTGTACAACGTGTGCAGTCCAACTGCTCCACGGTCCAATAAAAGTGGTGGTAGAATCGAAGTCTGTGCCAGTGGGGGTGGGGAGGGGGATGTAAGGTATGAAGCGCTTGGTGGCCCTTTGGTGCCTCCGCATTACTTACATGTGCGGGCAGGCTAGGAGCCTGACCCCAGTCATATCACTGTGGCTGTGCCTGATTTGTCTTAGTTCCATGGACATGGTCAGTTTATACAGGTGTCCCTAATGCATGGCCACTCCCCTCGCTTACCTTGCCCCCACCTCAATTGCCTGTGCGCGGGATACAGCACCAGGGCAGCACTTGACCCGCCGCCCCTCAGCAGTCACCTCCGAGGCTGGCCAGCACTTGCCCCCAGACATCCCCCCCACCCCGCCACCCCTCTCCTCCCCCAGCAGTCGCCTCCGAGGCTGGCCAGCACTTGCCCTTGGACCCCATCCCCAGCACCCTCACCACCCCTCAGCAGTCGTCTCTGGGGCCAGGCTCCAGTTGCCCCCACCCCCCGGCCCCCCTGAGGCCTGTAAACAATGGATGAGCTGTGGAGAACGTTGCTGCTCATTCACCTCAGTTCCCCCAAAGTGAAGGCCGCCAAGTGCACGTCGCCTGTGAGCTGTTGTGAAACATGTCGGCGTGCTTTCCTGCTGACGTGGACGGACGATATGGTGGGATTCCAAGAACCTGGCGGGTTGGCCTTTTAATTATATGCTAAAGTATTACAATTAGCTCCCCGCTGACTGACGGCAGGAAATGTCACGCCGTCATGAAGCAGATCGCGCCATACTTTTCGCGCATGCCACCTATCATGCCTGCTACCAGTGGGCTCGGAAAATTCCACCCAATGTGATTGCAGATACATTGTCCTGGGTGTAAATTACTGAAATAAGTATAAGGGAGAGGGATGGGCAAATGAATGTAAGTCTTGTGTTTTGTTGTCCATGTGTCACATACCTTGTGACAAAACACATTTTTAAAATAATGTTTCATCCTTTTTAAGGGTGGAGGCATGTCAAGAACCTATTTTAAAATTTGTTTTGGACTATGGCTTTCAAATTGAACTGTGCCTTTAAAAACTACCATGGCTGCAGTTGAAAGACATGTTCGCTGGAAACAGATGAGGAATATCTACAATGCTGCTATCCTGGGACATAGGGTGCCAAAAGAGAACAGGATGGTGCCGGAAAGAGGTCCTGAACTGAGGGGAACTGCCTAGCAACAACATTTTAATTGGCTTCTGATCAAGTGACCAAGGTTTTGCGTGATAGCAGTGAGCAGAGAGATCCTAGCCTGTAAAGAGAAAACACCTAAAACCTTGCTCTCCTGTGTGTGTAAGATTCTAGTAAATGTACAAGGCTAGCTAGCTGGTTTTTTCTTCATATCTCTGTAACCTGCTCTCTCTGAAAAAACACCTGTCAAGAGGAAAATGAGAAAATCACCAGTAGAGACATTGAAAAGTAAGTTTTCAACCAGTGAACTACAGACTGAAAGTGCTGGAAGGCCATCTCATGTCATTAACCAAGAACTGCCGGGAATTTGGGAAGACATCAATCAAAATCAACCCATCTAATCCCACACTCCGGATTGGTGCTATTCAACTGTTTTATCTCACCCTTAAAATCTATGTTTTGCATGTCTTATATGTGTGTGCGTTTGTGTATAGGGGTTATGAGTTTAAGTTATAGAGTTAAAAGTTAGCAATTCATATTTCTTTCTTTTGCCACTGGTTCAGGACAATTTGTTCAATAAACAGTTATTTACTTGTTAAGCTTACAAATCTGGTGCTCGTATTCTGTTAACCTAAATTAAACAGTTAGGTAGAATTGGGCAATTTAGTGGTCTAATCAAACTTTTCACATTTGTCACGGCTTGGGGAGCAGTGGGGTTTGATATTACAGTGCACTATCCCCAGTGAGTCATGACATTACAGACTCGTGCACCCAGGTGCCAGCAAGAAGTTTGTGCTGGAGAAAGGCAGATAGCTTTTTGTGCAAAGGAATATAGAAGATGGAACTCCCGCACATAGTGGCCATAGAAGCTAGTCACCGTGAGCAGCTGGAGGCCTGAGGGAGGGCAGAAGGTCAGGAGGGAGAGGCTGCTGCCTGCACACGAGGAAGGAGGAGAGGCAGGACAAAAATGATGCATTTAGGCAGAAGGGTTGAGGAGAGGTAATATGGACTTAATGGCACAATTCTAAAACACGTGCAAGAACAGAGGAACTTGGGGATGCATGTGCATTGATCTATGAAGGTGCCAGGATGTATTGAGAGCATGGTTAGAAAAGTATAAGGTGTCTTGACTTCATAAGTAAAGGCATTGAATACAAAAGCAGGGAAGTTATGCTGAACTTTTATAAAACTCTAAGTAGGCCCCCAACTTGAGTATTGCATCCAATTCTGATCACCACTCAGGACAGATGTGCAGGTCTTTGAGAGGATGCAGAGGAGATTTACCAGAATTGTTCCAGGGATGAGGGGCTTTAGTTATAAGGTTAGGTTAGAAGGGCTGCGGTTGTTCTCCTTAAGGAGATTGGTGGGGGGGTGGCGGCAGGAGGAGACTTGATGGAGACGTACAGATTATGACAGGTTTAGATAATCTAACAAAGAAAATCTCTTCCCATTAGCTGTTCAACAAGGATTAAGATTTTGGGCAAGAGATGCAGGGGGAATGTGAGGAAGAACATTTTTATGCAGTGTGTGATAATGTCTGGAACATGGATGCAAAAATAACCATGATTTCAAAAGAAAATTCAATTGGCACTTGAAGGAAATAAATTTGCAGGACTCTGCAGACCGAAACTGACTGGATTTCTCTATGGGGAGATGGCATGGACTGAATGGGCCAAATGGCCTCCTCCTGTTCCATAAATGATTTTATAACTCTATGTACTACCCTGTGGGAAGAGTGTTCAGACCTAGGACATCTTCCCTCAACATGACAGAAAACCAATATCGAAGGCTATGCCATGAGATGGTGACAGACATATGTCACATGGTCCAACAGCAACTCAAGCCACAATTTATCGACTCCCATGCCCTACCAGTGGCTGTGAAGGTAACCGTCGCTCTCAACTTCTATGCCTCAGGATCTTTCTAGGATTGTTATGAAATCCGACTTATCTTATTGTTGGGCGGCGGCTAGGAATTGGAAATCTCAGCATGCTGTGGGAGTTTCCACACATGTGCAGACCCGAAGTGGGCTGTGCATGTCGAGTTTGGCATTTGGAATTCTTTGGGCCTTAGAAGGGCCCAATGCATCTGCACAAAAAGAAAATGGTGTGAAAACCCCGATCTTGTGACCAAGGAGCTTATAATATATCTAAGAGCCATAATAGGAGGAGAGTCCCAGATAGGGAGGGGGACAAGGAGAGGTCCCAGTTAAACAGAAAGAACCAGGGAAGGAGCTAACAGGAGGAGGAGACTACCAGTCGGAACTGCTGAGAGGGGCAGAGAAAGACGCTCCATGCAGGAAAAGGACTGCGGTTGGCAGACTTTAAGTTGTGAGGGCTCGGGAGAAATCCTGGAGATTGAAGAAGGCAGCAGAATGTTGGTTGATTCCATGCTGTTGGCTGCTGGGACAAAAGTACCCCTTTGAAGCAGTAGTGATCTGCTCTGCATCGTCGAACAGCTGAAGTTGTGCTTGTGAGTTGGTGCTGGAGTGCAGACGCATGAATCCAGGGAAATGGAGCCTTGGAAGACAAGATTGAAACTCTTTTGAGATGAGCCTTCATTGAGGCAGTCCAAGCCCACAGAACCATGGATGACCAGAGATATTCAGGATACAATGAGAAGGAAAAGAGAGGCTTTTAGCAGGTACAAGGGAAGCAAATCAGCGGAGGCATTAGTGGAGTACAGAAAGTGCAGGGTGGAGCTTAAAAAAGCAATTAGGGAGCAAAGAGGGGATATGAGAAAGCTCTGGCTGGTAAAAGTAGGGAAAATCCCAAGATATTCTATAAGTATATCAATGGGAAGAGGATAAGCAGGGAAAGAGTAGGGCCCATAAGGGACCAAGGGGGCAATCTATGGGTGGAGCCAGAGGACATCGGTAGAGTGTTGAACGAATACTTCACATCCGTCTTCACCCAAGAGAATGAGGATGAAGGTATGGAACTTGGGGAGAGAGACCGCGAGGTTCTTGAGCAAATTGATATAGGGAGTGGTAAGGTATTGGAGGTGTTGGCAGGCTTAAAGATGGACAAATCTCCAGGTCCAGATGATTTGTGTCCCAGACTGAGGGAGGCAAGGGAGGAGATAGCAGGGGCTCTGACTCAAATTTTTAATTCCTCTCTGGCCACAGGGGAAATGCCAGAGGACTGGAGAACAGCTAATGTGGGTTCCGCTATTTAAGAAGGGTTGTAGAGATAAGCCAGGGAACTACAGACCAGTGAGTCTCACGTCAGTGGTAGGGAAACTATTGGAGAAAATTCTTAAGGATAGAATCTATCTCCACTTGGAGAGGCAAGGTTTGATCAGGAACAGTCAGCATGACTTTGTCAGAGGGAGGTCATGCCTAATAAATCTGATTGAATTTTTTGAGGAGGTTACCGGGTGTGTAGATGAGGGTAGCATAGTTGATGTAGTTTATTTGGATTTCAGCAAAGCCTTTGACAAGGTCCCACATGGGAGACTTATAAAGAAAGCAAATGCACATGGGATACAGGGTAATTTGATAAGGTGGATTCAAAATTGGCTTAGTTGTAGGAGACAGAGGGTGATGGCAGAAGGATGCTTTAGTGACTGGAAGCCAGTGTCCAGTGGCGTACCACAGGGATCTGTGCTGGGTCCCCTATTATTCGTCATTTATATAAACAACATAGATGACTATGTAGGGTATAGGATTAGTAAGTTTGCGGATGACACAAAGATTGGCCGGGTGGTTAACAGTGAGGTTGAGTGTCTTGGGCTACAGGAAAATATAGACGGGATGGTCAAATGGGCAGATAAGTGGCAGATGGAATTTAACCCTGAAAAGTGTGAGGTGATACACTTTGGTAGGAGTAATTTGACAAGGAAGTATTCAATGAACGGCATGACACTAGGAAGTTCTGAGGAACAAAGGGACCTTGGCGTGTGTGTCCATAGATCTCTGAAGGCGGATGGGGATGTTAATGGGGTGGTGACAAACGCATATGGGACACTTGATAGATTACAAAAGTAGGGAGGTCATGTTGGAGTTGTATAGAACCTTGGCAAAGCCACAGCTGGAGTACTGTGTGCAGTTCTGGTCACCACATTATAGGAAGGATGTGATTGCACTGGAGGGGGTGCAGAGAAGATTCACCAGGATGTTGCCTGGGATGAAACATTTAAGTTATGAAGAGAGGTTGGATAGACTTGGGCTGTTTTCGTTGGAGCAGAGAAGACTGAGGGGCAACCTGATCAAGGTGTACAAGATTTTGAGGGGCATGGACAGGGTGGATAGGGAGCACTGTTCCCCTTAGTTGAAGGGTCAGTCACAAGGGGACATAAGTTCAAGGTGAGGGGCAGGAGGTTTAGAGGGAGATGTGAGGAAAAACTTTTTAACCCAGAGGGTGGTGACGGTCTGGAATGCACTGCCTGGGAGAGTGGTGGAGGCGGGTTGCCTCACATCCTTTAAAATCCTTTAATTCGTTGCTCCCAATGCGGTTTCCTCTACACTGGAGAGACCAAACGCAGACTGGGTGACCGCTTTGCAGAACACCTTCGGTCTGTCCGCAAGCATGACCCAGACCTCCCTGTCGCTTGCCATTTCAACACTACACCCTGCTCTCATGCCCACATGTCTGTCCTTGGCCTGCTGCATTGTTCCAGTGAAGCTCAACGCAAACTGGAGGAACAGCACCTCATCTTCCGACTAGGCACTTTACAGCCTTCCGGACTGACTATTGAGTTCAACAATTTTAGATCATGAACTCTCTCCTCCATCCCCACCCCCTTTCCAATCCCCGTCCCTTTTTTTCCAATAATTTATATAGATTTTTCTTTTCCCACCTATTTCCATTATTTTTAAATGTATTTCCATCCATTGTTTTATCTCTACCTTTCAGCCTGTTTCGATCCCTTCCCTTCACCCCACCCCACCCCCACTAGGGCTATCTGTACATTGCTTGTCCTACTTTCTACCCTTAAATAGCACATTTCTTAGATAATATCACCACCTTCAACACCTCTTTGTTCTTTTGTCTATGACATCTTTTGGCTATCGCCACCTATCACTGGCCCTCTATCCAGCTCTACCTGTCCCACCCCCCCTTAAACCAGCTTATATTTCACCTCTTTTCTATTTTTACTTTGTTCTATTGAAGAGTCGTACGGACTCGAAATGTTAACTGTGTTCCTCTCCGCAGATGCTGCCAGGCCTGCTGAGTTTTTCCAGGTATTTTTATTTTTGTTTTGGATTTCCAGCATCCGCAGTTTTTTGCTTTTATCCTTTAAAAAGTACCTGGATGAGCACTTGGCACATCATTCCATTCAAGGCTATGGGCCAAGTGCTGGTAAATGGGACGAGGTAGGTAGGTCAGATGTTTCTCACATGTAGGTGCAGACTCGATGAGCTGAAGGGCCTCTTCTGCACTGTGTGATTCTGTGAAGTTGGAGTGGCTTTTGGAGAGAATTCCAAGACTAAATCTTTGAAGATAAAGAATAGAATCCTTCATGAGAGACACAAGAGTTTCAGTGAGATTTTTGACTCACAATGTCTTATTGACATCTGGGTGGATTGCTGAGAATTCCATGGGATCTGTCTTGGTCACATTTGCCATTTATTGTGCAGTGTGGTGTGTTCAACCACAGTTAACCTGTTAATTCATATTAACCATGCATGTTGGATTACAAGATAGATATTGTAAATTGTTTTATCTTTCTGACCTTATACAGTAAAGTTTATTTTATTTGTTCAAAAATTGTGGAATCTTGTGGTTTATTCTTTCGGCAGGTATCTTGAATCTCAGACTTTGTCTACTTTAAACAAAATGTTACTGGTCCCTAACCAGATCCTACTTGTGGGCGGGGGGAGTGATGGGGGGTGTGGTGGGATCTGGTCCTGGACCATAACAGGATAATCAGGAGACCTGTATGGTATATCGCAGTTAGCAGCACAAAGCTACATTGAAGCACTAGCAAATGCCCCATTTGTTTGTGTGGGGGATCACATTAATTTCCCTATACATCTGGTGTATCTGATACAGAGAGCCACAGTCTTTGCCCAATGAGCAGGCTTCTCTCAGGTACAACCCATGATGCCATAAAGACCCCAACTCAACATATGAACACCTTTGATTGGAAGAATTTTCAGTTGACAATGTACAAGTCATTTGTGACGACTATAAGGTCTTCCTTCAGGTGTGTGCAAGGTTCCCTGGCAGCTGCCACGACTCCTTCATAGTAAGGAGTTCCCTTGGCTATTTCAGCCACCAACACAGATGATTGGTTGGCTTCTAGGGAGAGGGCTACCCCTTAAGGAGTTGGATGATGATTCCCCCTTTAAGAGCCCACAAACAGGCAGAAAGCAACTCCAACAATATTTATGTCATCACCAGGAGTACCATCAAGTGGGCAATTGGCATTTTAAAAGTGCGTTTCAGGTGCCTCAATTGGTGAGGTGGAGTTCTGCAATATGTCCAAGCAAGGGTATCAAAAATAGTATTGTTGCTGGTCTAGTAATCCAGAGACCCAGGGTAATGCTCTGGGGATCCGGGTTCGAATCCCACCACGGCAGTTGGTGGAATTTGAATTTAATAAAAATTTAAAATAAAAAGTCTGATGATCACCATGAAACCATTGTCAATTATTGTAAAAACCCATCTGCTTCACTAATGTTGTTTAGGGAAGGAAATCTGTCGTCCTTACCTTGTCTGGCCTACACATGACTCCAGACCCACAGCAATGTGGTTGACTCTTAAAATGCCCTTTGAAATGGCCTAGCAAACCACTCAATTGTAACAAACTGCTACAAAATCACAAAAAAGGAATGAATCCGGACGAACAACCTAGGCACCGGAAACGACAACTGCAATCTCAGCCCTGTTGACCCTGCAAAGTCCTCCTTATTAACATCTGGGGGCTAGTGCCAAAATTCGGAGAGCTGTCTTACAGACCAGTCAAGCAACAGCCTGACATAGTCATCCTCACGGAATCATACCTTACAGATAATGTCCCAGACACCACCATCACTATCCCTGGGTAAGTCCTGTCCCACTGGCAGAAGAGGTCCAGCAGAGAAGTCCTCAACATTGACTCTGTACCCCATGAAGTCTCATGGCATCAGGTCAAACATGGGCAAGGAAACCTGCTGATTACCACGAGCCGCCCTCCCTCAGCTGATGAATCAGTACTCCTCCAAGTTGAACAACACTTGGAGAAGCACTAAGGCTGGCAGGGGTGCAGAATGTACTCTGGGTGGGGGACTTCAATGTCCATCACCAAGAGTGGCTCAGAAGCACCACTACTGACCGAGCTGGCCGAGTCCTAAATGACATAGGTGCTAGATTGGGTCTGCGGCAGGTGGTGAGGGAACCAATGAAAGGGAAAAACATACTTGACCTCATCCTCATCAACCTCCCTGCCGTAGATGCATCTGTTCATGACAGTATCGGTAGGTGTGGCCGCCGCACAGTCACTGTGGAGACGAAGTCCTGCCTTCACATTGAGGATACCCTCCATCGTGTTGTGTGGCACTACCATTGTGCTAAATGGGATACATTTCGAACAGATCTAGCAACTCGAGACTAGGCATCCATGAGGTGCTGTGGGCCATCCACAGCAGCAGAATTGTACTTGAGCACAATCTGTAACCTCATGCCCCGGCATATCCCCCACTCTACCATTGCCATCAAGCCAGGGGATCAACCCTGGTTCAATGAAGAGTGCAGGAAGGCATGCCAGGAGCAGCACCAGGCATACCTAAAAATGAGGTGTCAAGCTGGTGAAGCTATAACACAGGACTACATGCATGCCAAACAGCATAAGCAGCAAGTGAAAGACAGAGCTAAGTGATCCCACAACCAATGGGTCAGACCTAAGTTCTGCAGTCCTACCACATCCAGCTGTGAATGGTGGTGGACAATTAAACAACTCACTGGAGGAGGAGGCTCCACAAATATCCCAATCCTCAATGATGGAGAAGCCCAGCACATCAGTGCAAAAGAAAAAGCTGAAGCATTTGCTACAATCTTGAGCCAGAAGCGTCAAGTGGATGATCCATCTCGGCCCCCTCCGGAGGTCCCCAGCATCACAGATGCTAGTCTTCAGTCAATTCGATTCACTCCATGTGATAACAAGAAACGGCTGAAGGCACAGAATCCTGCAAAGGCTATGGGGCCTGACAATATTCTGGCAATAGTACTGAAGATTTGTGCTCCAGAACTTGCCGCGCCCCTAGCCAAGCTGTTACAGTACAGCTACAACACTGGTATCCATCAAGCTATGTGAAAAATTGCCCAGGTATGTCCTGTACACAAAAAGCAGGACAAATCTAACCTGGCCAATTACTAATCAGTCTACTCCCCATCATCAGTAAAGTAATGGAAGGGGTAATTAACAGTGCTATCAAGTGGCACTTGCTTAGCAATAACCTGCTCACTGATGCCCAGTTTGGGTTCCGCCAGGGCCACTCAGCTCCTGACCACATTACAGCCTTGGTTCAAACATGGACAAAAGAGCTGATCTCCCGAGGTGAGGTGAGAGTGACTGCTCTTGACATCAAGGCCGCATTTGACTGAGTGTGGCATCAAGGAGCCCTAGCAAACCTGGAGTCAATGGGAATCAGAGGGGAAACTCTCTGCTGGTTGGAGTTATAACTAGCACAAAGGAAGATGGTTGTGGTTGTTGGAGGTCAGTCATCTCAGCTCCTGGACATCACCGCAGGAGTTCCTCAGGGTAGTGTCCTCGGCCCAACCATTTTCAGCTGCTTCATCAATGATCTTCCTTCCATCATAAGGTCAGAAATGGGAATTGCACAATGTTCAGCACCATTCATGACTCCTCAGATACTGAAGCAGTCCATGTCCAAATGCAGCAAGTCCTGGACAATATCCAGGTTTGGACTGACAAGCGGCAAGTAACACTTGCGCCACACAAGTGTCAGGCAATGATCATCTCCAACAAGAGAGAATCCAACCTTCACCCCTTGATGTTCAATGGCATTACCATCACTGAATCCCCACTATCAACATCCTGGGGGTTACCATTGACAAGAAACTGAACTGGACTAGCCATATAAATACTGTGGCTACAAGAGCAGGTCAGAGGCTGGGAATTGGATGACGAGTAACCCACCTTCTGACTCGCCAAAGCCTGTCCACCATCTACAAGGCAATAGTCAGGAGTGTGATGGAATACTCTCCACTTGCCTGGATGAGTGCAGCTCCCACAACACTCAAGAAGCTTGACACCATCCAGCACAAAGCAGCCCACTTGAATGGCACCACATCCACAAACATTCACACCCTCTACCACCGACGCACAGTAGCAGCCATGTGTACCATCTACAAGATGCACTGCAGGAATTCACCAAGGCTCCTTCGATGGCACCTTCCAAACCCACGACCACTACCATCTAGAAGGACAAGAGCAGCAGATAGCTGGGAACACCACCACCTGGAAGTTCCCCTCCAAGTCACTCACCACCCTGACTTGGAAATATATCAGCGTTCCTTCATTGTCGCTGGGTCAAAATCCTGGAACTCTCTTCCTAACAGCACTTTGGGTGTACCTACACCACATGGACTAGAACGGCTCAAGAAGAAAGCTCACCACCACCTTCACAAGGGCAATTAGGGATGGGCAATAAATGCTAGTGCAGCCAGCCAAGCCCACGTCCCATGAATGAAAGAAAATGCTGTATGCTGCACCACATTGCACAGTGGAGGAACTTACAAATTGATGACGATGACTCCATGGGCTGAGCTCCAACCTCTGAGGAGGAGGAAGATAAGGGAGATGAGGAGGAGAATATGAAGCCTCTGTCCATTCAGAAGATTCTGAAATGGATGTGGATGAAGAAGCCACTAATAGCAGAGCTGCTGTGAGACATAGCTGTGTAGCCAGTGCTGACTCTGTGCAGGAAGGGATCATTACCAGATGGGTCCTTGTGCAAAACAGATTCTCATAAGGTCCAGCGGTATCACAGTTGCCATCAACCAGTTCCTGGTGACATACTTTCATCTAAAGGATCTTGTATATTGACTCTACAATTACTCAAGGAACTGCCCATCCCCCACAAGGGAGAGAATAAACATCAATGTGTTGGACTCAGTCACATTCATGTGGCTGAAGCCCTCACCATCATAACCATGGGCCTCATCATATTGCAACATGGTAATAAGTCATTCACAACCTGGCCCCTGCACACAAACACCAATGACTGTAAATGAGGGGCCCATGCTGCCAAATTGTCCATAATCAAACCATGCCCACAATGCTGAGAGTGACACAATGTCAGATTTCAAACCTTATACATGCAGATAGGATTGGATGTTGTTGTATACATATGGATTAGGCATCTTGCGCATGAGGAACACATGACTGTGCAACAAAGCATTTTGAAATAACTTGTACACCATCCATTCTGGCCAATGGTCCAGTTTCTGATGTGGGCTCCACATACAACATACCTCTGTTTGCTGCACAAAGCACATCCTGTGACACCTGGAATGCAAACACAGCTAAAGTAGTGGGTACCACAGACAATCAATGTTACCTGCGCATTACATGGTTTCTCGAGCTGTGATGCCTACATCTAGGCCATTGTGTAACACTGCAGTGCAGATGAATGCTTTGCACCCAGCACACATGCTTGAGATGTACCTGCTGCCCAGCTTCTGTTGATGGAGTCTAATCATTGAGCCTCCCTTAAAGTCAAGCTTGGATGGACAATGAAAGATACAAGGAGCATCTCAGTGCTCAAGCCTTTGAATATTGGAATCTTATGTGACACAGCAGAGAAGGAAGAAGCCCTCCGAAGCACCACAAATCAACTGACAATTTTGATCTTGCTGATAGCATGTTGAGATGGACCTCAACATGCCACTCTCACTGACAGGTAAGAACCGCCTTCATAACATTACCATTCTTCTTGAGCTCTCCAGTGTACAGACACATGCCGAGTCATGGAGAAGTGTAAGTAAATATATTCAAGTGGTGCTCATAAATGCTATTTACAATGTGAACAGTGTAACCATGGTAAACCCATTAGTTTTGTAGGCGAGATGGCGCCCTTCACTCTTGCACACTCCTACGAGGTGTCCCCCTTTGTTGCCTCAGAGGAGATGGAAGCAAGCTGCTCACTTCTCTATCTAAACAGCAATAAGGAGTCTGGTGGCCAGCCTTGTCATGCAGGTAACTGTTGGGTCCTCCTTCAGACTGTGGCCTGTATGGGCAGCTGTGGTCACTGGCACATGGGCAGTAGACGACTGGCAGAATTGTCCCAGATTTACACTAAATGCGGTAGCGGGCAGGTAAAACGATATTTTACCCAGCAGCAGCAATGGTGGCTTCTCACGCCGTATCGTCCCTAACCTGCCACCTCAATTATGCGTTCCTGGGAAACATGCCGTTTCAAAGGCGGGCAGGCTCTCATTCGCATGCCATGCCATCACCTTGCTGCTTCATCATGCCAGACGCCATATTTAAAGTGCAGCCATGCGCACACCTCTCAGCGCTTCCAGCTCACAACAGCTGCACGGAAGACAGGATGGCCCAGAAAGGCAAAAAAGTCTGTAGCCCCCAGATCCATGTTTCCTGTTCACACTCTCTCCATCTGTTTCCATGCAGTAGAAGCTGGCTCACAACAGCAGAAAGAGATCCCAGACTGATGGTGGAGTGGCACACATTAGGCCCCTTACTCAAGAAGTGTGCCATCATGCTGACTGGTGAAAACATGGACCGTGCCTGCTGTGACAGTGAGATAGGTGCCAGATACCCTCATGAGCATCCTGCACTGCATCATTCTTCTCTCTACAGGGAGTGCTCTCTCTCCTGCTTTTGACTCTGCTGACATACACTAATTATCTCTACTTTGGTTCACAGGGACCTTTGCCAAGCAACCGACACCCTCAGCCAGCCAGTTCCCTCAGCTCCATCCACGTCCTCACCTCCAGCCAAGAGGACACCTCCTCCATTGAAGAACTAGAAATAAGCAGTCTGGAAGACCTGTCACAGCGCTTACCCAAACTCTGCGCTAGCGCAGAGACACACCTCAATGGGACCTAGATCTTGAGCAAGCTCGGGTTCACAATCTGATGGTCACCACATGGATACGTGTCCAATGCAGGAGGCAGGTATGGCTGAGCTCCCCAGCACTCGGAAGATTGCTGGGGAAGAGGCATATGTGAGGTCCGAGTCAGATGATGAGCCTCTGGATTTGGCCTTCCAACTCATCCTGGATAGTCAGCAGAAGGTGTAGGAATATCACGCAGAGCTGTTGGAAGCCCTCAACAGAGTGGCCCACAAGTCAGAGGATTGCGTCTGCCGTTTCTCTGATGAAGTGATGCCCACATGTGCGTGTATGGAGATCTCCATAGGGATAATGGCGGATGCCATGGAGACCCTGGTCCAGCAGAAGGTAGAGATGTGTGCAGACCTGCACTCCATCACGGGAGCCATGGGTGAGTTCCTGCAGTGGCAACACGAAAGGGAAATGGGGCACCTCGACATCCTTCCAGGTGCTCCTTCCCCTCAAGGGGTAAGGCTGGGGCCCCCGAGTACCTGAAGAGAGGATGAGTGGCAGCTGGACACCCCTGGGTCATCCACCACTGCATCTCCGCCCACCCAATGTTCACGTTCCCATGCAGCACCTGATCTCACCCACCACTACTGTCATTTCACTGTCGATTTAAACAGCATGGTCTTGATTCAGTTTCTCGTGTGCTCCCCCACCTTTTCCCCTCCCCCAGTCGCCCTTTTCCTTTCCCCCATCACTGTTGACTCCTGGCACCTCCTTCCACCTCCCCTCTGTGACCCACCACCACAACCCTGTTCCTTTGGAGATATCCATGTGAACGTGCATGTTCCCTTCCTTCCTGAAAATCTCACTACCACCCACATTCACCTCCCTTACCTCCTCCTTCCCACCCCCAGGGTCCGTGTCTGCCTCTAAGTCCACACCAACTACCCTCACCGTCCCTTCTACTGATGCCGTCGAAACATCACCCTCCCAACCTATGGCCTCACTCTGCCCTTTGCCATTCTCACCATTCCCTCATTCCACACCCACTTTCAGTTCACTCCGCGGGAGGCAGTCATGGACTCATCAGAGCTCTCCCTAGCATGATCACCTGGGCAGTTCCTCCCCTCCGGACTCTTTCCTCTTTGGAACCCCTTCTCCCCTTGGAACCCCTTGTCCCTCCAGACCCCCTCCCCCCTTGGAACCCCTCACCACCTTGGAACTCCTTCCCCCCACCCCGGACTCCCCTCCTTGGCCTTCCCCCTACCCACCCCGGACTCCACCGCCACTTAGTCCTTCCCCCTTCCTGACTCCTTCAGACACCCTTATTTCTTCCACCACCCTTAGTCCTTCCCCACCTCCTGACTCTTTCCTCCAGCCTTACTCCTTCCCCTTTCCTGAGTCCTTCAGACACCTTTATTTCTTCCTCCAGACTTACTTCTTCCTGCACCTTTAGTCCTTCCCCCTTCCCAAATCCTTCCTCCACCCTTAATTCTTCCTCCAGCCTTACTCCCTCCCTTCTCTGCACTCCTTCCTTCCCCCGGACTCCCTCCCCACGCCACACTCTTTCCCCCCTCCGAACCCCTTCCCTTACACCTTCCACTCCCTTTACACCTACCTCCCCAGTTGCCATCTTCTCCCCTGTTACCCCTTCCCCCATACTCCCTCCCCCTCCCAACCTCAACACATCCTGACACCTCTTCCTCTCCCAGTTGATCCTAGACCTTCCTCTCCCAAATACAGGGAGACCTTCCTCTCCACCCTGTTGACCATTATCCATTGTGAGCAGACCCTCAACGGTGACTTTTCCAACTTCTATGAGCTGCTTCGCAGCACAGCCACGTCCATGAGGATCCAACCAACATGCCATGGATATTCCTCCAGTGTGCCGTTGCTGTCGTGCTTCAGCATCTTCTGCTCCTCAGACGTCTGCGATGTGAGCAAGGCCCTGGTGGTAAGTCCCGACTTCTGCACATCACACTTGTCAAGACGTGTTCTGCACTGGTGTGCAATCACACTGACCGTGGGTGGATGATCCAGCGGGGGAGGGGATGATTCCAGCAGGCTGGCCTTATAATGATAGCTGTATTATAATGAGGTTCCTGATGTCCAATGGCAGGGAATGTGGCCTGCCATCAATGGGCTTAGCAAACAATCGTAAACTGGTTTCACGACATCGTGAAACAAATTTCTGGCCTTCTCACCATTTTGTCCGCTCACATTGCCAAACACGCCTGATGCCAGCAGGCACGGAAAATTCGGCCTGAGGGATCTGCTGGAGTGGCTAGGGGGTTGGAGGAAGATGAGGGTGCTGAGGAGCTCTCAGTACCTTCACCTTCCTCAGTGCCTTACAGAGCCCTGGGTTGGTCTTCAGGTGGGGTTGATGGGGCTGCACTGCTAATGCGCAGCAGATGCCCATTCCAGCAGTGCGACCAACCTCTTAAGGGGGCGCAGCTCCTCATGTATTCCATGGATGTCAGTGCTCCTGCTCTGAGTGGCTTGATCCAGGCTACTGAGGGAGGCTTGCACCCTTTCCTGGCCAAAACGGTGCTCTTGCATCCACTCCGACTGCTGTTGCATGTGTCTCTCCATGAGATTGGCCAACCTCTCATGGTCAGAGCTCACATAGATGAACCCCCAGGACAATGTGGAGCTCATGACAGTGATAGACTCCTCCATTTACAGTCTGAGAGCTCCCACTGCCTCAGGGAACTCTGCCAGAGGTCTACACTTCTGCTGCTGATTTACCTAAATATTGTGCCGCAAACGGTGACCCCTGAGGCTCCATGTTCTTGCCCACTGGAACATCAAGATGACTTTCCTTCCTCCTCAGAATGGAACTGTGTGCAGATGTCTCTGACTCTGACACCTCCTCCTGCAGCCTGTACAGTGCTCTTCACCCTGTGCCACCAACTCTACATGTGCGCTACATCCCTCTGAAATGCTTGTATCTGAGATGGCAGAATGTGGGCTAGTATGATGTGATGCTGCCTCCTTGGACATCTCTTCCTCCTTTTGATGTCCGAAGGATGATCCAGTCCGGATGCATTTGGGAGCAGAGCTGACACCTGTGTAGGACATGAAAGGAGTTATTTAGGTCTCGTCCTTCTCATTGTGAAAGCCCTGATGCACACCATTGCCTTAAACATGCCCTTATGATACGGCCCCATCCTTGCATTCCCTCTCATGTCAACGTCTCCTTGTGCTCAGCAAAGTGACATCATGACCTCCACCATAACCAGCACATGCCAAGTTGATTTCAACACCACCTTTATCACTTGTTCATACTGATTCACCATCACCAACAGACACCTTTCAGGCACCCTGGCAATCTCTATGGCCATCTGCTCCACGGGTTCAATGCATCTCAGCGAGGCTGACCCATCCCAGTTTGGGCCAGTTCTGTGGCATTCTTTGTCCTTTTGTTCTGTAGCACCAACATGAATTTACGTTAACCTGATATGTAGTGCATGGAGGGATATTGCTTTTCACTGTGCCTGTGCATCAGAGTACTCATTCATATGTATTCTATGCGCACCTACATGAGCTGTGTATACATACAAGCCTCAGTGCTGAAGCAGAGATATGTGCCTTGTCTTGCACCTTAGCTGCAGCATGCAGATATGACCCTTCCATGGGAGCTTTGTGTGAATGAGCCAAGTTACTTGCCTTTCTGGAATCCAGCAGGCCATTGAACCTTTTCCTGCATTGAATCCATGAATGCTGATGGTCTCCTGCTGCACTCATTACAGCCGCAGTTTGAATCCAGATATTCTTGGTTCCTTCAGGGTCATCATGGCGGCCAGCAAGGTGGAGGACTGGTCTCCTCTCCTGGTCCTGTTCCACCAAAATATAAAGGTCCTAGCCAGAAAAGTATGGGGCAGCTGTAGAGTATTGGGTTAACATCAGAAGCACCTGATGCTGATGTAACCATGATGCAATGTCACATGACCAAGTAATAGTGATCTGGAGGAAAGGAGAAGTCTAATCTTGTGTAGAGTTACTGAGATGTACGAAGAGCTTTAAATAATAATGTATTTGCAAACTACAGTCTTAGCTAGCTTTCTTAGAGAAACAGTCAAACTCTAAAGAACCCCATCTATACCCCAAACACAAGACAAAACATTATGGCAGCAGACAGCGAGTAAAAGACTCAGAAAAACTCCAAGAGAAGACATGACGGACTTACAGATCCTTAGAAAAAGGATAAAAAGAAAATTGATTGAAGACTCATTGAGAACTCGGATCACTGAGCAGATGTTTGGAAGTTAACTGTCAGTCACCATTAGTTGGTGCATTCTCCAGCAATGCCTGTACCAATCAGAATCACTTGCCAACAAATCAGCGCTCTTTTCTCACACGGTATGAATATGTTGTTCCCCTGACATTGTATTTTCTTGTGAATTGTGAGTGCAAGATGAAAAACTTCAACAGAAATGTCTCTTTTTTCAGCAATACTCATGATTGTACATTGAAAAAATCTGGTGCCAAGGTGATTCCAAATGGTAGGCGGTTGAAGTATAATCTGCCAAAGCGGGTAATGAATGTGGTTAGTAACCTGGATTCTTCAATTAGGAGAAGTTGCCAAAAGCCAATGTTGGCATCCAATTTTGAAAGCACCATGCCTTAAGGAGTTTAGTCAGGCTTTCGTCCTCTAACGTTATCAGGTGTACTTCTCTGGCTACAGCTTTATTGAGCTGTATCAAGTCAACGCAAATACGGATGGACCCATTCGGTTTTGGGACTGGGGCCATCCTGGAACACCATACGGTTGCTTGTGTGACCGTGGAGATAACCTCCATGTTTGTCATCTTGTCTAGCTGCTGCTGCACTTGCTTCATGAGTGGATGAGGAATCTTCTGTGTCGTGAACAGGCACACAGGTTTAGCATCCTCCCTCAGTGTGATCTTATATGCATTCTTCAGTCACCCCAAAGCTGTAAGGAGCTTCAGGAACTTCTTTTTATACTTGGAGCCAGGCTCTTGTTGGTTGACCTCATCAAAATTTTGTGAAAGGTTAAGGTCAATGCAAGCTTTCCAGCTGAGCAGTGAACAGTCCTGGTTGTGGACCATGAACGGGGTCTCTCAGATTGTTTCGCCTTAGTACCTGAGTTTTGCCTGCAGAGTACCTTTCATCAAGAGTTTGATGTCTCCTGCTCTGTACAGATGTATTGTGCATCACTTGTTGGGTTACCAGCCACAGTTTTCGTCCAATAGGACCATAACACTGGCTCCCATGTCCAATTTAAAGTTTATGAGATGGCCGTTAACTGAGATGTCCGCATTCCAGAATGAAAATCCAGGATCTTTGACCTCACCCAAGAAGCATGGTTGTGTGACTTCCTGGTGTGCTGTCTCAATTGCGTGAATCATCTTGGGATCTTCCATATGTTTAGATGTTTTGGCTTTGCACAGCTTCCCGAAGTGTCCTATTCAGTTACATCAAAGCATTGGGCTGAAATTGTTGGACATTGGTCATGCATATGGGGACACTTTGCTCCACAGCACTGGCACGGTTGCTCTACTGATCGGTTAGGGTATTGCTACCCTTGGCCTGGAGTAGATTCATAGACATTTACAGCACAGGAGGCCATTCGGCCCATTGTGTCCACACCAGTCAACAAAGATCTGACCACAATAATCCCATTTTCCAGCACTTGGCCCATAGCCCTGGAGACTATGGCAATGCAAGTCAATATCTAAATACTTCTTAAATGTTACGAGAGTTTCTGGCTCAACCACCCTTTCAGGCAGTGAGTTCCAGACTCCCACCACCCTCTGGGTAAAAGGATTTCTCCTCAACTCCCCTCTTAGTCTTCTACCTCTTACCTTAAATCTATGCCCCCTGGTTATTGACCCCTCTACTAATGGAAAAAGTGCCTCCCTATCCACCCGATCTATGCCCCTCATAATCTTATGCACCTCTTTCAGGTCCCCTCTCAACCTTCGCTGCTCCAGGGAAAACAACCCCAGCCTATCCAATCTTTCCTCATAGCTCAGACCCTCCAGCCCAGGCAGCATCCTGGTAAATCTCCTCTGCACCCTCTCCAGTGCAATCACATCCTTCCTATAATGTGACCAGAACTGCACGCAATACTTGAGTTGTGGCCTAACCTGTGTTTTATTCGGTTCCAGCATAACCTCCATGCTCTCGTATTCTATGCCTCGACTAACAAAGGCCTTTGTATCTATCCATATGCCTTCTTAACCACCTTATCTACCTGCCCTGCTACCTTCAGGGATCTGTGGATATGCACATCAATGTCCTTCTGATCTTCAGTACCTTCCAGGGTTCTACCATTCATAGCGTAATCCCTTGCCTTGTTAGCCCTCCCCGTTCCAATTGTTTAGAAATGAAAACCAAAACCAAGACAGACTCCTTCAGTCAGAGTTTTATTGCTCGTCATAAAATTCTTCACAGGCAGCATCCCTTTTATACAACCAAATGGGTACTTTGTTAAACAACCTAATAATTAGCAAATGAACTTCTTTAACTGCTTCCTTCCCTAACAGATTCCCCTCTTTTTAAAAAGTAAGTAACCCTGAGTTTATATAATCACACAAAAAAAGGTAATAACAAACATGAATATATATTTTTCATGCAATAATTTGAATCCCTATTCCCCTCCTTAAAAATAAAAAACTCACACAAAAGTAGCATTTTTTCTTAAAGAAAAGATGTCCCTCTTTGAGGATCTCGAGTAATTTCTTGGAGCTCGCTCCACTTTGGGTGAAGCAGTCCGATAACTGGTAGCTGCTATCAATCCATTTGATCTTGGCAATCTCCTTATTCTCGAGCATCTTGCAATGTCAATTCGCAATCTCTTCTCGTTAATGCACTTTGTAGAGTGAACATTTTCTCAAAGTGACTTGTTAGCAATAAGACATTCGATAGGTACCATTTCTTAATACCCTTTTCCATTTAAAATACTTCAGCCAGTATCTTTGATATAAAGAATGCCACATCTACCGCCTCAACAAGGGTGAGAGTCTCTGCTGCTAATGTACTTTTAACAACTCTTCGTATCTTTTTAGATTCCCATGCCAAAGGGCAGCATTTGCCTTTTACCCCCCATGAGAAATATTATAAATCCTCCCGCACTCAAAAATCCATCACATAGTTTTGCATAAGACGCATCACCGAACACAATCAGTTTCATTTTTCTAACATCACACAAAGATGGGAATTTCAAAACACGCTGCTCCATTTTAAAGTTTGTCAATGTTTTGTTTGCCTGAATGATTTCTTCAACCTTGGGATCGTTCATTTTAGTACTCAATTCCAAAACTTCAAAACTGACATCTGGTCTTGTTTGTTTGCCTAGCCAATTGAGTTGCCCAATTAGACTTCTGAGTTCCTCTTTTTCTGTTTCAGAAGCCACTGTATCTTTTTGGGAGGCCCTGCCATGACTAATTGCAATGAGATTGACGTTTCTAAATAGGATTGCTGATGTGAAAGGATGTGTGATCTACTCTGCCTGATTTCCAAACCAAAGTACTGAAATGCACCAGAGCCTGACTTCCAATTTTAAACTCCATTCTGAGCCCATTAACAAAAGCTGTTTCAAATTCACTACTACCATCCCACAAAAAATCATCTACATGCATCATTAACATGCCTGCAAGTTTCCCTCCATGGTGCCAATAAAACATTGCCAGGTCTGCTTCCAACTGAAGACTTCTACCTTAACAAAACTGACCTCACCAAGAAATACCAAACACTGGAGGGATCATTTAGCTTCCAAAGAGTCCCTTCTGAGTTTTGGCGCCTCTTTGAGGACAAAGACTTCCCTTTGAAGTTGGTGTTCCTGCAAAAAAGCAGCTTTAATATCAATGGACTTACATTCCCAAGCATTTGTAGCTAATAGAGCTAAAAAAACCTGTTTGTGGTATATATAAATGATTTAGACTTGAATGTAGGAGTGTTGATCAGTAAGTTTGCGGATGACACGAAAATTGGTGGGGTGATAAATAGTGAGGAGGATAGCCTTAGATTACAGGAAGATATAGACGGGCTGGTCAGATGGGCTAATTAGTGGCAAATGGAATTTAATCCAGATAAGTGTGAGGTGATGCACTTGGGCAGGACAAACAAGGCACGGGAATACACGATGAATGGTAGGACCCTGGGAAGTACCAAGGATCAGAGCGACATTGTGTACATGTCCACTGGTCCCTTAAGGTAGTGGGACAGGTAGATAAGGTGGTTAAGAAGGCATATGGGATACTTGCCTTTATTAGCTGAGGCATAGAATATAAGAGCAGGGAGGTTATGCTGGAACTGTATAGAATGCTGGTTAGGCCACAGCTAGGGTATTGCATGCAGTTCTGGAATCCGCATTATGGGAACGATGTGATTGCACTAGAGAGAGTGCAGAGGAGATTTACCAGGATGTTGCCTGGGCTGGAGAGTTTTAGTTATGAGGAGAGATTGGATAGACTGGGGTTATTTTCCCTGGAGCAGAGGAGATTGAGGGGGAACTTGATTGAGGTGCATAAAATTATGAGGGGCATAGATAGGGTAGACAGAAAGGAATGTTTCCCCTTAGTGGAGGGATCAATAACCAGGGGGCCTAGATTTAAGGTAAAGGGCAAGAGGTTTAGAGGGGATGTGTGGAAGAATTTTTTCACCCAGAGGGTGGTGGGAATCTGGAACTCACTGCCTGAAAGGGTGGTAGAGGCAGAAGCTCTCATAACATTTAAGAAGTATTTGGATGTGCATTTGTGATGCCATGGCATACAAGGCTATGGGCCTAGTGCTGGAAAATGGGATTAGAATAGTTAGGTACTTGTTTGCCTGGTGCAGACTTGATGGGCTTTTTCTGTGCTGTCGACCTCTATGACTCTATGTTGAGCATCACTTTCCCTGCTGCAGTTGAATCTACTCTTATATCCCAATTTTTCTTCAAACTCTCGTGCCACTAGCCTGGATTTAGCTTTATAAATCCCATTAGGAAGCACCTTTTCCATATATATCCATCTATGAGACAGAGCTGGTTGTCCCCTATCTGGCACCTCTGTATATACCCCAAATTCTTTCCAACTATGTAGTTCCTGCTGTTTGGTATCCTTTATTAATTTATCATCTAATTTGTTTGAAGCTACTAAGACTTCTCGATCATATGGGCTTCTGCTCCTTGTAGCGTTACCAGTCTGTGCCATATTCCTTGACCTTGTTAAGCTATGCCCTCTGTCCTGCCTTCTATCACGCTCTGGACTATTACTGTTTAATCTCCCTCTCCCATTTATAGATGTTCTTTCAACAGTTTGCGTTCTCTTCCTAGAGGCACGTTCACTCCCAGACCCACTGTCTGAACTGATGCTGCATTTCCGTGCCTTCCATTTTTGTACTTCATGTTCCCAATCCATGGCCTAATCTCCTGTCCTTTATCTTGTACATTTAACCAGTTTTTATATTTTCCAGTGGCCTTCCCTGCTCTACCTACAATCATCGGATCCCATCATTGACTGGCCCCTTCCGGCAAGTACGTAACTTTGGTGCCAGCTTTCGGCAGTTGTCCTCTGGGACAAATCGCTTAATCATCTTCATCCAAATTATTGTCTCCACCTTCAGATACCCTGTCAACTTCAGTTACCTGGTCCTCATAATCATGCAACATATGGGTATGAGAAGTACATGGTTCCTCGTCCCTTCCTACACTTTCTGAACCTGCAAATTTGTAGTCTGTGCCAACTAACCTCGATGAGTGTACCCAAATAGTCTAGTTCCCATGTTGTAAAATGACTGTTTTACCATCTTTACCTATAATCTTTTCCGGGCCTTTCCACTCATTAAGTCCTTCTCTCTTATAGTATACCATGTCTCCCTGATTGAAAATAGTTTCCGATGGTCGTACATTGTGTCTTAGAACTCGCTGAATTCTTTCTGAAACTTTGCTTTAAGGAATGCTCTTCTACTCATGTATAGTGCGTTTAAATGCTCAGAAAAGATAGAGCTAATCATAGTTCCCTCCCAAGCTGGGGGATGATCACTCAGGACTGAAGGAATTTTGGGGTTTCTACCAAAAACCAACTGATATGGACTGTAGCCCCCAACCATCTGCAGGGAATTCTTGGCATGGACAGCCTATGCCAGAGCTGATGTTAATTTACAGCTTGGTTTATCCGCCAATATTTCATGTAGCATCTCATTTATAACTGCATGATTCCTTTCACACACTCCGTTACTAAAGGGCTTTCCGCTGCGGTATTCATAACTATTATATTCATGCTTTTGCACATATTCTGGAACTCGTCGTTAGCAAATTCCGCCCCCCCCCCCCCCCCCCCATTATCAGTGAGGAATTTCGCTGGTGGTCCCAATCCAGTCCCTATCCACTTTTCCATTACCTGATCCACAATTATTTTCTTTTTTTTACTGTATATGATTGTCAGATATGAACTAAACCTTGTTGCCAAATCTATGAAATGTAAAATAAGAATGTTCTTTTCTTCATCCCACACCTTTAAACCCATTGCCACAACTTCATTGAAATCCCTCGCTAAAGGTAGACTCACGATCGGCCGTCACATCTATCGCTTATCTCCTCTATATGTTTAGTGTACTCTCCATCCCTTATTCCTGCATCCCTTAGCAAAATTTTTAATCTTTGCGAAGAAGGGTGGGCAAACTGACAATACAATTTTAACACAATTTGCTTTTTGTCTTCCAAATTCCTATCCCTTGACATTAATAACACTTCTTTAATCTCCTTAATAGAAAAGTTGGGTATCATTAAAGAAATACAGTAGTGTCCAGATTGCATATATTGTAAATCCACAGCTTTTCCAAATACAATGGCCTTGTCATTTTCCATGTCCAGCTTCATTTGCACTTTCTTCATCGATGGTCTGCTCAACAGTAATGGTATTTACCGACTCCCACAGCTACCTCGACTACAGCCCACATGTCTGTCCTTGGCTTGCTGCATTGTTCCAGTGAAGCCCAACGCAAACTGAAGGAACAGTACCTCATCTTCCGACTAGGCACTTTACAGCCTTCCGGACTGAATATTGAATTCAACAACTTTAGATCTTGAACTCCCTCCTCCATCCCCACCCCCTTTCCGTTTCTTCCCTCTTCCTTTTGTTTTTTCCAATAATTTATATAGATTTTTCTTTTCCCAGGTAATTCTGTTTTTGTTTTGGATTTCCAGCATCCGCAGTTTTTTGTTTTTATCTCTGTGTTTAATTGACTGCCACTCCTCTTCAAGAAATGCCTACCTTGAAGAAGTATGCTCCTCTCTCCGACAGGATTTCCGTATCTCTCTTTTGCCTTGTTCACCTTCATTGCTTTCCATTTATCTCCTGGTGTTTGACAAGGTGTTTACTAAAACCCGCTTTCACAGCCATATTTCCTTTCTCAGTGACCCCACGTGGATTTCAACTGAAATTCCATCCCTCGTGTTTCAAGCCCACCCAGGATTACCTTATGTCACATCAGCGATTTCCAATTCCCTGGCCCCAACCGCCTCCTCTTCACCATGGACGTCCAATCCCTCTACACCTCCATCCCCCACCAGGATGGTCTGAGGGCCCTTAGCTTCTTCCTCAAACAGAGGCCCGAACAATCCCCATCCACAACTACTCTCCTCCTTCTGGCTGAACTTGTTCTCACACTGAACAATTTCTCCTTTAACTCCTCTCACTTCCTCCAAATAAAAGGTGTGGCTATGGGTACCCGCATGGGCCCCAGCTATGCCTGTCTCTTTATGGGGTATGTGGAACATTCCTTGTTCCAGTCCTACTCCGGCCCCCTCCCACAACTCTTTCTCCGGTACATCGATGATTGCTTCAGTGCTGCTTCATGTTCTCGTCGGGACCTGGAAAAATTTATTAATTTTGCTTCCAATCTCCACCCCTCCATCATTTTCACATGGTCCATCTCTGACACTTCCCTTCCCTTCCTTGACCTCTCTGTCTCAATTTCTGGTGATAGACTGTCCACCAATATCCATCACAAGCCTACTGACTCCCACAGCTACCTCGACTACAGCTCCTCACACCCCACTTCCTGTAAGGACTCCATCCCATTCTCTCAGTTCCTTCGCCTCCGTCGCATCTGTTCTGATGATGCTACCCAAAAACAGTTCCTCTGACATGTCCTCCTTCTTCCTTAACCGAGGTTTTCCACCCACGGTCGTTGACAGGGCCCTCAACCGTGTCCGGCCCATCTCCCGTGCATCCGCCCTCACGCCTTCTCCTCCCTCCCAGAAACATGATAGGGTCCCCCTTGTCCTCACTTATTGCCCCACCAGCCTCCGCATTCAAAGGATCATCCTCCGCCATTTCTGCCAACTCCAGCATGATGCCACCACCAAACACATCTTCCCTTCACCCCCCCGGCAGCATTCCGTAGGGATCGTTCCCTCTGGGACACCCCGGTCCACTCCTCCATCACCCCCTACTCCTCAACCCCCACCTACGGCACCTCCCCATGCAAACGCAAAAGATGCAACACCTGCCCCTTTACTTCCTCTCTCCTCACCGTCCAAGGGCCCAAACACTCTTTTCAAGTGAAGCAGCCTTTCACTTGCATTTCCCCCAACTTAGTCTGCTGCATTTGTTGCTCCCAATGTGGTCTCCTCTACATTGGAGAGACCAAACGCAAACTGGGCTACCGCTTTGCAGAACACCTGCGGTCTGTCTGCAAGAAAGACCCAAACCTCCCTGTCGCTTGCCATTTTAACACTCCACCCTGCTCTCTTGCCCACATGTCTGTCCTTGGCTTGCTGCATTGTTCCAGTGAAGCCCAACGCAAACTGGAGGAACAGCACCTCATCTTCCTACTAGGCACTTTACAGCCTTCCGGACTGAATATTGAATTCAACAACTTTAGATCTTGAACTCCCTCCTCCATCCCCATCCCCTTTCCATTTCTTGCCCCTTACTTTTGTTTTTTCCAATAATTTATATAGATTTTTCTTTTCCCACCTCTTTCCATGACTTTTAAATCTATACCTTTTATGTCCTGTTAGTCTTTCCACCCCACTCCCCACTAGAGCTATACCTTGTGTGTCCTGCCATCCATTCTTAATTAGCACATTCGTTTAGATAATATCACCACCTTCAACACCTCTTTGTTCTTTTGTGTGACATCTTTTGATTATCTTCTCCTATCACTGCTTGCTTGTCCCTACCACCACACCCCACCGCCTCCCCCCCCCCACTTCTCTCCCCCCACCCCTCCCACCTTAAACCAGCTTATATTTCACCCCTCTCCTAACTTTACTCAGTTCTGTTGAAGGGTCATGAGGACTCGAAACGTCAACTTTTTTCTTCTCTGCCGATGCTGCCAGACCTGCTGAGTTTTTCCAGGTAATTCTGTTTTAGTAATGGTATTTCGCTAGACAATACATCTGTGCTGATGAAATGATTGACTCCAGTATCTCACAGGAAGTCACTATCCTTTTTTTTTAAAGATTTTCGGATATTATCATCTCCAAATCTAAAACTGGTGGAACTCTCAAATTCTTTAACTTTATTCTGGTCCTTGTCATTTAAAGAGTCCAGGTAGCATTTTAACCAGTCTATTCCACGGACTGTAGATGTGCATCTGCTATCTAGCACCTCACAGTTGAAGGACTCTGCCACCAATACATTCATCGCCGGGCTGAAACTTCTTGGGCAGAATTTTACGGCCCCGTTTTGGCGGGGATGGGGCCGTAAAATGCGGTGAGACATTCTAAACCTCATTGGCTTCGGCAGGAACGTAAAATCCCGCTGCCGTAAAATTTTGCCCCTTGTAACTAATATTCTTTGGAAAATATCTCCATCTTCTTCTTCTGCGTCTTCTGTCTCATGTTTAATTTCGAACACCTTATTATATTGTTTAGGACAGTTCATTGCATAATGGTATTTTGAATCAAATCTAAAACACTTAATTGTCCAAGGTGTTTCTGTCCCCATTGTTTGTAGTTACAAATCTCCTTTCGTACTGACACGTGTCCTGTTTCTAAACGATCTTGCCATCCCATTAACATTGTATCCGCCATTTTCTGTCTTACCACTGAATGGCTCATTTGCGCCATGAACGCTGCCAGAAAGGAATGTTTTCCGAGGAAATTTTTTAGAGCTTCTGACATCTGTTCTAGCAGTGTGTGTCTTTCTGCAAACTTAACTCCCATTAGAACTAGAAGCCTGTCCATATTCGATACTTTGGCACAGTCTAGTAACTTGAACGCCAGCACTGATTGGGGAATTTCTAGATGGAACTTTTGCAATCTTGTATATAGTCTACTGAATTCCATTATGTAATCTTCTATGGAATTTTCTTCCAACTTTCTAAATTTGTTAAAATCAAACCATACTTCGTAAGCACTTAATAAATCATCTTTTTGATGGGTCTTATCCATAGAATCTAATAAAGTTTCCAACCTTCATCTGCGTCCAAATGCTCAGGCTCCAACTCCGAAAATAGTTTGCAATTTATTTTGATTTGATATGGTAGCAAAAGTGCCAAAGCCATCCCATTTTTTCTTTAGCAAGGACATAACCTACGTCCACATGGTTACTTCATTTTTCCACTGGTCATATAGTTGACGCTCAAAAATCATCGGTGGGTCATCACACTCCAACACTCTGCATTTTGATTCAGCCATTTTTTTTTGTTCTTTTTGAGTGACTCGAAACCACTCTGCTCTTAAAGTTAACTCCAAATACTGTCTTTTGTCCAAAGAAAGCTTAGTTTCCAATCTTCTTACTTACAAACAGGAACCATCCTTTGCTACCACTGTTAAGTTCCAATAGTGGTTTAGAAATGAGGACCAAAACCAAGACAGACTCCTTAAGTCAGATTTTTATTGCTTGTCATAAAACTCTCCACAGACAGCACAAGTCTCAGCTGTTATCCCTTTAAAACAATCAAATGGGTACGAAGTTAAACAACCTAATAATTAGCATTTGAACTTCTTTAACTGTTTCCTTCCCTAACACCCAAGGACATTACCTCACACTTTTCCGGGTTGAATTCTATTTGCCACTGCTCAGCCCACCTGACCAGTCCATTGATATCCTCCTGCAGTTTACAGCTATCCTCACTATTTACCACCCTACCAATTTTTGTGACATCTGGGAACTTCTCGATCATACTCCCTACATTTAAGTCCGAATCATTTATGTACACCACAAACAGCAAGGGCCCCAGCACTGAGCCCTGCAGAGCCCCACTGGAAACAGACTTCCAGTCACAGAAACATCCCTCTACCATCACCCTCTGCTTCCTGCCTCTCAACCAATTTTGGATCCAATGTGCCACTTTTGCCTTGCATCCCATGGGCTCTTACTTTCTTGACCAGTCTACCATGAGGGACCTCATCAAAAGCCTTGCTAAAGTCCAAGTAGACCACATCAAATGCGTTACCCTCATCAACACTCCTGGTTACCTCCTCAAAAAATCCGATCAAATGTGTCAAACACGACTTTCCTTTAACAAATCCATGCTGACTATCCCTGATTAATCCATGTCTTTCCAAGTGCAGATATATTCTGTCCCTTGGAATTCTTTCTAGTAACTTCCCCACCACCGAGCTTAGACTGACTGGCTTGCAATTTCCTGGTCTATCCCTTCCTCCCTTTTTAAATAATGGGACGCTAACATTCCTTCAGTCCTCTGGCACCTCACCTGTGGCCAGAGAGGATTTGAAAATTACTGCCAGGGCCGTTGAAATCTCGCCCCTTGCCTCCCTCAACAGCCTGGGGTACATCTCATCTGTGCCTGTGGATTTATCCACTTTTAAGGCCGCTAAACCAGCGAGTACCTCCTCTCTCTCTATGTTAATTTCCTCTAATATTTCACAGTCCTCCACACCAGTGTTGTACTTTTCCAATGTGAAGACCAATGCAAAGTATTCATTGAAGACTTTACTCACGTCTTCCGGGCCCACACACAGATTACCCCTATGGTCCCTAATTGGCCCTACTCTTTCCCCATTTATTCTCTTGCTCTTTATATATTTAAAAAAACCCTTTGGGTTTTCCTTTATTCTATCCACCAATGCTTTCTCATGCACTCTCTTAGCTTTCCTAATTTCCTTTTTAAGTTCCCCCTGCACTTTTCATACTTCTCTAGGGGCTCTGTCATATTGAGCCCTTGGTACCTGCCATAAGCTTCTCTTTTTTTCTTAATCCTAACCTTTATGTCCCTTGACATCCAGAGTTCTCCGGATTTGGTCCCCCACTTTGTCTTTATGGGAACATATTTGCCCTGTACTCTTGCTGTTTCCTCTTTCAATGCCTCCCACTGCTCTAACACGAATTTATCTGCAAGTAGTTGCTCCCAGTCCACTTGGGCCAAATCATATCTCATCTTAGTAAAATTAGCCTTTCCTCAATTAAGAACTTTTATTCCTGGCCCAACCTTATCCTTTCCCGTAACTATCCTAAATCTAATTGAGTTATGGTCACTATCTCCAAAATGCTCCCCGCTGATACGCCTTCCACCTGGCTGGGCTCATTTCTGAATATTAGGTCCAGAACTGTCTCCTCCCCTGTTAGGCTTTCTACGTACTGGCTAAAAAAGTTCTCCTGGATGCAACTTAAGAATTTTGCTCTCTCCCTACCTTGCATTCGAAAACTATCCTGGTTAATAGCTGCGTAGCTAAAATCCCGACTATTATTGCCTTATTATTCTTACACTTCTCTGAAATTTGATTACATATTTGATCCTCTATCTCTCCCTGACTGTTTGGGGGCCTATAGTACACCCAACAGCATGTTTACCCCTTTTGTCTTTTTTACTTCTACCCATATGACCTCATTTAATGATCCTTCCAAGATAATCATACCTACTCATTGCTATAATTGATTCATTGATCAATATTGCAACCCCTCTCCCTTCCTCTTCTATTCCCCTCTCTATCTTGTCTGAATACCCTATAACCAGGCATGTTGAGCTGCCAATCCTGCCTTTCTTTTAGCCAAGTCTCGGTCATAGCTATGATATCATACTCCCATGTGCCTATTTGTGCCCTCAGCTTGTCTGTTGTATTCCTCAGGCTCCTTGCATTAAAATATATTCCATTTAGCCTTGCTAAACTCACTTCTTTCTCATCTAGCCTATGTTTCCTCTTGCCTTCCAGACTCACTTATTAGTGTTTTAACTTATAATTCCATCTCAGCTTCTCTCCCCCATGAACTACTTTTCAAGATGCCATGCCACTGCCAATTTAATTTAAAACCACCCCAACAGCATTAGCAAACCTCCCTGTGAGGATGTTGGTCCCATTTCTGTTCAGATGTAACCGTCCAACTTGTACAGGTCCTACCTCCCCCAGAAACAGTCCCAACGCCCCAGGAATCTAAAGCCCTCCTTTCTGCACCATCTCGCTAGCCAGGCATTCATCTGCTCTATCCTTTTGTTCCTATACTCACTACTGCGTGGCACCAGAAGTAACCCATAGATTATTACTTTTGAAGTCCTGTTTTTCAATTTCCTACCTAACTCCCTAAAGTCTGCTTGCAGGACCTCATTTCTCTTTCTTTCTTTTCATTGGTCCCAACATGGATCACGACCTCTAGCTGTTCACCCTCCCCCTTCAGAATGCCCTGCAGCTGTTCTGTGACATGCTTGGCCTCGGCACCCGGGAGGCAACATACCATCCTGGAGTCATGTCTACAGCTGCAAAACTGCCTGTGTACTCCCCTCACTAACGAATCCCCTAACACTATTGCCCTTCCACGCTTCTTCCTCCCCTCCTGTGCAGCTGGACCACCCACAGTGCCATGGCCTTGGCTCTGGTTGGCCTCCACAGTGGCCAAAAGATGGTTTCTGGCGAGATGCACTGAGGGAATTCCTTCACTACCTGCCTGGTCTCCTTCTTAGAGTCATAGAGTTATAGAGGTCTACAGCACAGAAAAAGGCCCTTTGGCCCATCGAGTCTGCACCAGGCAAACAAGTGCCTAACTAGTCTAATCTCATTTTCCAGCACTAGGCCCATAGCCTTGTATGCCACGGCATCACAAGTGTACATCCAAATACTTCTTAAATGTTATGAGGGTTTCTGCCTCTACCACCCTTTCAGGCAGTGAGTTCCAGATTCCCACCACCCTCTGGGTAATAAAACTCTATTTCACATCCCCTCTAAACCTCCTGCCCCTTACCTTAAATCTATACCCCCTGGTTATTGATCCCTCCACCAAGGGGAAAAGTTCCTTCATAGAGAACGTCTTCTGTCTGGCGGTCACCCATTCCCTCTCTGCTCGCACTTCCTTAAGCTGCGGGTGACCATGTCCTGAAATGTGTTATCCACGAACCTCTCAGCCTCGTGAATGCACTGTAGTGCCTCCAGCTGCTGCTCAAACTCCAAAACCTGGAGCTCAAGTTGCTCCAGTCGGAGGCACCTCCTGCACACATGGTCATCCAGAACACCAGGAGCATCTAGGATTTCCCACATAACGCGGGATGTGCAAATCATGAACTGAGCTCCTCAGACATATCTTAGCTATATAGAGTATGCGCCCTTGCTTTTATTTTACCCTTACTCCTACTTGAGTATAGACTAGATGCTAGATCCTCTAGGTGCTGCTGACTGCCTGTCCCAGGGTCCTCCTCTCGCACTCTCCTCGGTGTCCCTGTTTCTGTGCTGTTTCACTTTGCACCATGGTTTGCTTTCTCTCCTTAATGTAGATCTGTGCAGGAAGCCAATTTCAGATTGCCTGGCAGTCTGGATGGCTTTCTCAAGGGTTAGATCTTCCTTAGCTTGAGGCAAGTTTGAGAGTGCATTGTCTAACACTCCTACTGTTGTAAAATGGGTACTTTAGATGTCTCAATGATGAGATCTTGAGACTTGTGTATTTAAACATGAACCATTTATTGTTAGTCTTTAACTATTTACAAATCCTAGGTCACTGTCATGCACGGCACTGTTACCTCCTTGGAGGCTGCTTCCAGAGTTATCTTTCTAGACAGTTCTCTCCTAGTCTATTACCATATGACTCTATACATCATACTGTGGGCAGTGCTATTCTCCAGTTCCACATTAACTCTTGCTCTTCAGAGCACCTTTACATTAGTGTGGCATGCAGGCACACACATCATACAACATCCCCCTTTCTTCGTCAAAGAGAACTTTCCTTTCCAATGGAGTATTACTATTTGAAATACAATCTTTATTTGCCATCCCTGCTCAAGTCTCTGACGTGGCAAATTCAGATGGTCTTGAGGCTTGAATATTCTTCCACATCTAGGTCTGTCACGTTTGCAGGAATGGTAGTAGTACTCTATGGGCAAAATTTTACCTTTGGCGAGCGGGATTGTCAGGGGGGTGGTCAGGAACCACCCATGACCAGGACCAGACTACGATTTCACGCTGAAAGGCCAACTAAGGCCCGCTCAGCGTGAAACGTGAGCGGCAGTGCTGAGCACTGCCTGTGTTGGGGGGAGGAGGGTGAGCGGGCTGAGCGCAAACTTCCCACATGCGTGCGAGTGAACACAGCATAATCTCCCTGAGGCATGGAGCTGCCGCAGGGAGATGAAGTGTTTTTAAAAAAGAAAATGAAGAAAATAAAAATGTAATAAAACATGTCCCCACATGACTCTGTCACATGAGCAAGGACATGTTATTAATTAAATTTTAAAACTTTCATTTTATTATTACTTGCTTTTGGATACCTCATCCCTCCCGTGAATGAGGTTTCCAAAAATATGCAAAGGCAGCTTGGCCTTTTCACCTGCCCACCAACCGTTCGGCTGGGCGAAAAGCGAAAAATTTAATTTAATTGATTATTTAGTGGCCTTAACAGGCCTTTTAATTGTTGGCAGGTGCGCTGCTGACTTTGGCGTGTGCCCGCCGACCACACTAGAGCGCGATTGCGCATTGACGAGGCCACACTTGGCCGATGTCAACACACGTCATTTCACGCTCTAGTGGGTGGGGCGTACGCCCACCCGCCGAGCGAAAATTTCTGCCCTATGTTTCTGGTACTTGGCTATCTCTATTTGATTCACTTTTTTGCCCTCGAGTTGCGTTTCTCTTTATTAACAACTCGTCTGCTTTTTTTTGGACACTGTGGGTTTGTCCCCTTCCTTCTGAAGGAAATGTGCACTCTGTCCACTCCTACAACGATTGGAAACATTGCCATTTGTGATGGCAATAGTCTTGAACTTTAAAAAGACATAAACATATTGGCGGATTGGGCAGAGAAATGGCAGATGAAGTTCAATGCAGAGAAGTGTGAAGTGATTCATTTTGGCAGGAAGAATATGGAGAGACAGTATAAAATAAAGAGAGAAACTCTAAAGGATGTGCAGGAACAGAGGGATTTTGGCGTATATATAGATAACTCATTGAAGATGACAGAGCATGTTGAGAGAGCAGTTAATAAAGCATATAGTATCTTCAGCTTTATTAATGGGGGCATTGAGTACAAGAGTAAGGAGGTCATCTTGAACTTGTATAAGACACTAGTTAGGCCTCATCTGGAGTACTGCATCCAGTTCTGGGCACCATACTTGAGGAAGGATGTGAAGGCAGTGGTGAGAGCACAGGCAAGATTCGCAAGAATGATTCCAGGGATGAAGAATTGTAGCTATGAGGATAGATTGGGAGAGGTTGGGATTTTTTCCTTGGAGAAAAGAAGGCTGAGAGGAGACTTGATAGAAGCTTTTGAGATCCTGAGGAATATGAACAGGGTAAATAGTGAGAAACTGTTCCCACTCAAAGGAACACCAAGAATTAGAAGGCATAGATTCAAAATAATTGGCAAAAGGAGTAAAAGTGATGTGAGGAAAATTTTTTTCACCCAGAGGATGTTTAGAGTCTGGAACAAATTTTCTGAGAGGGTGGTGGAGGCAGGTTCGATTGAGGTATTCAGAAGGGAATTGGATGGCTATCCGAAAAGAATGTGCAAGGTTATGGGGATAGGGCAGGGGAGTGGGACTAGGTAGAATATTCTTTCAGAGACCAGTGCAGACTCGATGGCCTGAATGGCCTCCATCTCACTGTAAAGATTCTGTGATAGAGTAGACTCAAATTTTCTTTTTTCATGGTGTCTGCCATATTTTCGATGGACGTATACGTTTCGCAAATAGAATCTTCATAACCACTTGCTCTACAAACTCAGCAAAACATTTATTTGCTGTTTTATTTTCAAATCATTTTGCAAGCATATGAATCTTTTCATTCAGCTCAGCTTTTTCTTCTTCTAGTGCCTTGCGCTTCAGTGTTGATTTACCTTTTCTAATCTTATTTCTATCTTTTCCTTCTCTGTCTGCAACAGAAATTTATCTTTGTCCTTCATTTTGGTTTCACTGTTGACCAGGTCTGTCTCCAGTGAAGTCTTAACTTGTTTCAGTTCTGTAATTGTGCTATTCATGGCCCCCTTGTCTGCTCGCAGCTTGAAACGTTCTATGGTTTTTCCTTTCAATGCCTCTTCTTTTACACTCAACTGCTTCGTCAGCTCTTCAGTCTGTTTACTGTAGCTTTTGGCTTCCTCCTGGAATATAGAACATTGCTGAGTCTTCTCTGCCAACTTCAGTTTGGCCAGAGTGAAGTTAAATTCATTTTCCTCCTCGTCATAATTTTCCAAAGGAATAAGCATTATCCTAAGGAATTCTTGTAGCATATGAAGGTCTGTTAGCAGGTTTTCCTTTTCTTTGTGAGGCTTGCTTGCTTCATCTTGTGCTTTCCTGCAATTCAGCATAGTCTCCGAGTTTCTTCTGCTGTGCTTCCATTCTGCTGTTAAAGAGAGTCTTCATTTATTCATGTAGCTGAATGGTTACACATTCCTGTTGCATTTGATCTTGAACGACAATCAACTGTTCTTTCAACTGTTTACTTTCTTATTGCTCTCTTGCCAACTCACTCTGGACTTCAGTGCATTGTTTTGTTGCTACTGTTAGTTCCAATGCAGCTTTTTCTGAAGTAATATTCAATGTCCTTTTCAGTTGCTCATGTTTTTCCATCACTACATATTTATTCTTCAAGGAGACTTTCAGGGTCACAACTTCGTTTCTGCCTGCTGTTTTACCTGGCTGTACATCTGGTTGAGTTTTCCCAACTCCAGCTTTGATATGCCAACTGTGGAATTGAGGGTTGTTATTTTCTCCTGGTACCTTTGTGTCGTCTCTGAAATTTGTTTGTTAAGCTTTCAAACAGCTTAGTTCATTGAAGACTTCAGTTTATTGTGCATTTTCAAAGGTTTATACTCAGCTTGAATCTTGCACTTAAAATCTTCCAGTTCAGCTCTGATGCGAACATTTTCCTGTCAAACAGCTTCATTTACTTTTTGCATGTTTTGCTTCTTTTGAGTTACCTTCATAGCCATCTGCTCACTCTGTACGGTCATCTGTCCCCTCACTCTGGGGTATTTTGGCTCCCTCCCTCTGGGGTTTTTTGTTGCCTTTGGCATTTTATTGGGAGTTGCCCTCTCTCTGGGGTCTCTTGTTGCCCTTGGTGCTTTATTGGGGGTGTGCTAGACTTTCTTCTATGGCCGACAATCTCCACAACTTGGAGTTTGAAATATCTGTCAAAGCCTTTTAATATCTCACCAAATGTTGTTGAGTATGGATTAATATGTTGGCTTGGAGTACTTCACCAGCAAATAAATCAAACATGAATAAAAACTTTTGTATTTCTGCTTCCTTATTTAATCCTGTAAGTCTCCTGTAAAGTAAAAATGACCTTCTCCAAGACTCCCACTCTTGATTCTGGTTTAGCCCTTTCCACAGCAGAAATGCGTCTAGCTCTTCTAATTTGCTGTCCATGGCTTTTTTTTTCTGTAGTTACAACTTTAGATTTCACTACCCCTTTAAAACCGTCAGTTAGATAACCATTTTTTTTCCACCCAGGCTATCTGCAGCTTTTGGCTTTCTGTGCTGTGAGTTTCCTGCGCTGAATTTTCTGTGCTTTTTCAGATTTTAGCAGGCTCTCCAGCAATCGTGGCTGCTTTTGTTTTTGTACTTCTAAACTTTAAAGGTGGGAATATTGCTTTTCTCTGCAATTCTTTCCTTTTTTCTGCAGGTCCTCTTCTTCGGAGTTTTGACAGGCTCAGGTCCAAATGGATCTTTTATGGAACTTTTTTATATCTTAAAGCAACAGCACATTTCTCCTCTGCACTGTCTGCACTGTTTTTCTTTCAGGTAACTTCCTTTTCTTTCTCACTGAAGCTTCTTTACTCTGCAGTTTTTCTCCTTAAACTTATGCTCTGCCAGCTGATTTTTATTTAACTTCTTTTGTTTTTAACTTCAGTGCCATTGCTGCAATCTGCTGAGCCCTGGGACTGCCAACTATTCTATAATGTAAGTACAGCTTCTTTTCTGTAATTTTTGCTCACCATCACTTGACCAGGTTCCTTAACTCTGCAGCAATCAGGATCTTGCAGTTTTTGCTCGCCCATCTCTGTGATTTGATCAGCTTTTTTTTCGTTTTTGCAATAAACTTTCACTAACTCTGGCGGATTCCTTAACTTCTAAGGTAAAGCTTCTTCAATTGTTCCTTTAATTTTTCTCCTTCAGTGCATGTCTCTCTAGTTTGGCTTCAGCTGCTTTTAGTGTTTCATACCTTGGGAGACTTTTCTGGGTTCATTGTTGAAAATGCTGTCACCTTTCATATCACCACAGATCACCATGTCGGATTATGGTACTATCTCTGATGTGATATCGTGTAGGAGATCCCACTACTGCTAAACATGCTGTAATATGGGTTCTTTAGCTGTCTCAATGATGAGATCTTGAGATGTGTACATTTAAACATGAACTGTTTATTGTTAATCTTTAACTATTTACAGATCCCAGGTTACTGTCATGCATGATGCTGTTACTTCCATGCAGGCTGCTCCCAGAGTGTTCTTTCCAGACTGTTCTCTGAGTCTATTATCATGTTACTCTACACATCATACTGTGGGTGGTGCTGTTCTCCACTCCCAGATTAACCCTTGTTGTATGTGCTTGCATGCCATTACAGTGGCATGCAGGCATGTACAACATCATACAATACCTACAACTATTCTATCCATTATTAGCTCAGATTTCAGGTCACCATAATCACAGCCTTCAACCATTCCATACAGCTCATTAATGAAGGAGCCGACAGGTTCTTCTGGATTCTGGACACATTTAGTAATTTTATCCCTTTCAAGGATTTTGTTACTTATGAGGTTAAAATAAGCATTGAATGATTTTAGAACTTCATCAAGTTTTGCAGATGATTTGTTGATTCCTTGCCTATCTATGATATTGTTGGCTATATTTGGGCCTACTGAATAAAGCAGTGTGTTAATTTGTTCAGCTTCTGTCTTTTTAGCCACACCTGAAGAAATCATGTATGTGTGGAATCTCTTTCTCCAAGGTCCCCTATTTTGTGATTGACCTGGATCTTAGATAAGTCCAAATTCATCTGGAAGAGTGGATTTCTGATCCATGGTTAAAATTTTGAAAATGCAGTTTCAGCTTTGTCATGAAACTATTAATCTATATATTATTATTGGAAAATATTTTTCTTTTAAAATAGAGGTTTAGTCTGTGGTTGTGTCTTAATTGGATTAAAGCCAGCTATCTAGGTGCTTTGATGTATACTAATTTTGAGATGTAAGAGAGGTAGAGTGCATTTGCATTTTTTGAATAGAGCATTCGGCAGGGTGGGGGGGGGGGGGGGGGGGGGGGGGAGCGGTGGTGTGTGAAATGTGGCACCTAGCTAGCAGAGACCAAGAAATATGTTTAGATTACAAATAAAATTGGTACTATGAAAGGGCTTTTATTGTTAAAAGAAGCAGAGTTCACAGGGGCTGGTGATACAATGAGAACTTACATTCAATGAGCTATGTTGGGTATAACAGACAGCAGTTGTGTGTGTGCAGGGCAGAGGCATGTAACATCAAAGCAGCTGTAAGCCTACCATTGTCTGTACAGGAACCAAAGTGAAAAGAACCCCATTTTGAATTCTTAAGGTGAAAATGCTTTGCCTGGTGTCTGCTGAAAGTCTATGGGTTGCCGTTGCCTTAATGGAGATTAGTTTGGGGATTTGTTAAAAGTTATGATAGTAGCAATTTGTAGCCATGTATATATATTTAACTTGTGTAAATTAATAAATGTCTCATGTATTTTGATATAAAACATCTTGAGAACTGATTGTCTCATTCCTGAATTTAGAGCTGCATCTCAAACATACAAAACTAAAAATATAGGCTATGGCAGTTGTTTAAAGTTTCCCTCTGGGATTTTTAAATAACTCAGCTTTACCAACTGCGGGGTCATAACAAGCTATAAGAGGTTTTCAATAATCCAAGATATGCTTGTTTACAAAGGGTTTACTTGCGTTTGTTGGTTTTGGCAGGGTCCTGCAGTAAGGGCATTAGCAATCTCAGCATCTAAATTTTTTCAACAATGTCTGCCTGAATTGACTGATTAGAGTCTTCCCCACTTTAGCCCAATGTTCTTGGGTCTTGTAAGCATCGAATCCCAGCTTTTGCTCGGTTTTTTAAGCTGCCTGGTCAGTCGTGATTAATTTTTATTTAATTATTTTTTTCCTTTATTCAGAGCAAACTCGCCCTCCATGTATTCAGATGGAATCTCATTTCTTGGACTGGGATTTAAAAAGCAATTTCAGACCACTGCAGTATTTAACTTCTTTCAGGACATGTGTTGTCCAGGAACTTTAAGTTTTTAGCTCACCACTGCTAGGTCTGCTGACACTGCGCACTCTGGTTATTGAAGCTGGACTTCCACAGGTTTCAATGGAGTCTTCTGCTGCAGTGAGGAATTTAATTTCTGCCTTTAGCATCCAGCCTTTCTTTGGAGCTTTTCTCTGGTGATTTCCTTCTGTGCCTTCACTTCTGGAGCTTTTCTTCAGATCACTATGCTTCTTGGATTTTTTTCTTCAGTTTTCCAGGATTTGAATTACCTTCTGCAGCCTCTACAAGGTTTTGAGTTGTTCCATTCGCTGCCACCATGTTGTAAGGTGTTGGACATGGTTCAGTAGATCTTATTGAGATATTTATAGTCTTAGGTACTTCAATGGTAAGTATTTACTAACTACTAGAAACCATATACATAGGTATGGTAAAGGCAGGGCCAGGGAGAGAAATCATGCATCCTGGTGCTTCTCCTGTTTCCAGGCCCCTATTTCCCCCTCCCCACTTTAAACCTCCACCCCCCTCCCCCCCAATTGTGCATGATATGTTTTTCCCTTTCAAGATTCCCCAATCAATTTACCAAACAATCACTGAAAGGCCCTTGTAAAGTGATAACACCCATTGTTGGCATCTGGTTACAAATGCCGTCCAATAGGTACGTGTCTTTAATATTAAGAGAAGTGACGATATAATGCAGTGTTAGTTGTGTGCAGCCTATAGGTCCCACCAGAGAGTACGAATTTTACTTTGACAGCGTTGTGCAATATTGTTAATTTGACAGGAAAATATCTCATTAGTTATTTATGACGCTGTGCAGATGGTAACACTGATTTTGTTAACTGCCTCATCCCTCATTAATATGGTCTGCACATTGCACCACATGGACATGGTGACTATAAATTCATATTTGGGGAAAGATTCAATATTTGCAACCCAGATAAACTGCACAAGATCTTTTCCATTCTGTGGAAGTAGAAGACAACTCTTTTTCTGCCTGGGTGCATGATAGTATTCAATATAATTATTTAATATAAGGGGTGTAATTAGATTCTATTTTATCAGTAATCTCACGGGGTAGAAAGATCAAATAACTCCTGAGCAACAAAGTGGAATGATTGAACAACATAGATCTTTACTGTCAGTGAGAAGTGTTGGATCCCTCAAGTGTCTCTGTGTGACACAACTTGTAAGAGGCCAGAGGACAAAGATTGAATAGTCTACAATTGTATGTGTTTTCTTGTTTAGCAAGTCTGAAGATTCTGCTGATTGATGCTTGTCATTACAATATATTTTCAATATCTACTATGCAACACAACTTTATCATGATGTTTCAATACCTGGAAAACTCATTAAAAAACACCATGATAGATGGTATGATAGGTTAGTAGACAAAAGAATAAGATTGAAGTCAATGGAGAAGACTCTTAAGAATCATGTGCAGTATAAAACAGATTATGGATTCACTATGAGCCCATTATGCACTCCTATCCTGGAAATTTCACCCCACCAAGCCTGCTAACAGTGAACTTCCATTAGCAACAAAATAAACAGAACTCCAACTATGATTTCACCTTCTGTTCACAAGATAATTATGGATGTCAAAGGCCATCTAGCACTGTTCATCTCATCCATCCCAAAATGACATACGAAAAAAAATATTAGGAGCAGGAGTAGGCCATTCGGCCCCTTGAGCCTGCTTCACCATTTGATAACATTGCCTATATTGTCCCAGTGACTACAACTCAAAAGTATTTAATTAACTATAAAGCAAATTGTGACTTTGTGAAAGGTGCTGTATCAATGTAGGTTTTGTCTTTCTTTCATTACACCTGCATGCAGTGGGCAGAAAGACAGTAGTAATGGTGAAATTGGAGGCCCAATGCTGATTCTCTCAGGACAATTAATCACAGAGCAATCAACCGATGTTAGGAAAGTGGCTACAAAGAAATCACACATTTACAAAATGATTTACCTCTGTAGCTAACCGCCCCAACCCCCCAAACCCCCTCCAATTTCCCACAATCCCCTCCAATCTCTCCCTCTAACCACCCCAGCCCCTTCCAACACCCCTGCATCCACCCCTTAGCCTCCTCTCATACCCCTCCAAAACTCCACCCCCTTCCAACATCCCCTCAAGTCCCCTCCTAACCACCCCAAACCCCTCCTACAATCTCCACATGTAACCTCCTCCCAAGCCCTTCCAACCTCCTCAAAACTTCCCCGTTGATCTTCCCCCACCCTCCAACCTCTCCCACCCTCCTCCAACCTCCCCCCACACTCCAACCATCCCCAACCTCCCAACCTGCTCCAACATCCCACCCACTGCCATCCAACAGTCTGCCCATTCCCCCAATCATCCCACCTCCCCAACTACCCCCACCCCTCTCCACCTTCCCGATCCCCCAACTTCCCCATCCCCCAACCCCCTCCAAACTCCCCCACCCCTCTCCACCCTCCCCATCGTCCAACCCCCTCCAAACTCCCCCCACCCCTCTCCACCTTCCCCATCGCCCAACCGCCTCCAAACCCCCCCCACTCCTCCCACTTCCTGTCCACCACCATCCAGCCTCACCCACTTCCCCAACCTTCCCTCACCCCCAAACCATCCCCACCTCCCCCCAAAGTCCCACCCAACCTCCCCCAACCTGCCTCGAAACTCCATCCCCAACCTCCCGTCCACTTCCATTCAACCTCCTGCCCACTTCCTCAACCTCCCCCCACCCCCAACATCCCCAAACCCCCACCAATCTCCCCATCCCCTCCAACCTTACCCCCACATCCCACCTCAACCCCCTCCAACCTCTTCTCCATCACAGGTCTCAGCCCAACCCATCCAACCTCCCACTTCACCTCCTACAACTACCCCCTCACTCCCAACACACCACCCCCCCTCCAAAACACACAGCATCGAATTGTTCCTAAAATTGCAGAGATCTCACTTGCCATTTTTGAATGGGCAACACTCTTAACAGTTGCTACGTTGCTGCTGCTGACCTTTGGGCAGTTTCATGGTTTTGGGACAGGCTATTTAAAAAATAAAATCGAAACCATGAAGCTGCCCGAAGGCTGGAAGCAGTGCACAGCAACCAGTGAAACTGGCCTGACACTGACAGACCAGCTGTAAAAAAAAATTAGGAAATCAGTTGTAGTAGACTGGAATAGAACAAAGAAAAGTACAGCATAGGAACAGGCCCTTTGGTCCTCCAAGCCTACGCTGATCATTTTGTCATAGTCAACCCTGACAGTCTGACAGTTCCGAATTTTTTAAGCCGGTCTTTAAGGTCTGAAGCTCTGGCGGGATGACTTGAGACCTCAGTTTAAAACCCCGCGGGCTCTGGTGTTTGGCACCATCTTCACCCCCCTCCCCTGGGCCCTGAGTAAAGGTCCAAGCTAAAAGCTGTCTCCATGGTAGCTTCTACACAGAGCTCTGTCTAACACTACACTGACCCCTAGGTGCAGGTCATGTGTTCTCTTACATTACGGTGTGGGTGGTACTGTATTCAGTCCCATGTTATTCCTTTATATGCCAGGCCCTTATACTACAGTTTCCACATGCATGCTGCCAATGCTCAGCTTTCTTACCATCACTTCACTTGACCCTCCACTGCCTCTAAGTTGTCAGACTGCTTGTCCAACAGTCAGTTGGGTGAGCAGGAATTTCTTCTAATTAAATATTGGGAAGTCCAAAGCCATTGTCTTTGGTCCCTGCCACAAACTCTTTCCATAAGCCACTGACTCCATCCCTCTCCCCACTAATAGTCTGATGCTGAACCAGGCTGCTCGTAACCTTGGTGTCATATTGACCTTGAGATGAACTTCTGACCACATTTTCATGCTGTCACTTAGACTATTTCCACCTCTATCATCGCCAGACTGTACCCTCCCCAACCCCCAACTTATCTACTGAAACCCTCATTCATGCCTTTGTTACCTCTGGATTTGACATTCCAATGCACTCTTGGCTGGCCTCCAGCAAGTTGTTGTTGTTGGAACAATGAGCCATTTTATGAAGAGGAAATGGTTCGGGTCCAATCTAGGTACATTTTCACAGGTGGAAAGTGAAGGCAACTAAAGCCAGACCTCCCTGGAAGATGGAGTTAGGGTGTTGGATGAAGCAGAAAACAAAAGTGTATGACAGTACCAATTTGATAATATACAGGAGATTCAGACTGAATCTAAAATGTACAGAGGAGAAGTGAAAAAGAAACGAGTGGCAAAGAGTCAGTATAAGAATAGATTGTCAGCTAACAAAAAAGAGAATCCAAATGTTTTCTATAAACATATTAACAGTAGAAAGGTTGACAGAGGAGTGGTGGTGGTGGTGGTGCCAATTAGGGGCCAAAATGGAAATCTATTGGTGGAGGCAGATAGCACGGCCAAGTTATTAATGAGTACTTTACATTGGTATTTACCAAGAGACAGGCTTTTGCCAAAGCTATGGTAAATTAGGAGGTTGCTGTAATACTGGATAAAAATGGATAGAAATAATGTACTATGAAGAAACTTACAAATGGATATGGACAGGTTAGGTGAAAGGGCCAAAATTTAGCAGATGGAGTTTAATGTGGATAAGTACGAGGTTATCCATTTTGGTCGGAAGAATAAAAAGGTGACTTATTATTTAAATGGAGAGAAACTTCAGAATGCTTCAGTGCAGAGGGATCTGGGTGTCCTCGTGCATGAATTGCTGAAAGATAGTTTGCAGGTACAGTAGGTAATAAGGAAGGCAAATGGAATGTTGGCATTTATTGCTAAAGGAATAGAGTATAAAAATAGGGAAGTGTTGTTGCAACTGTACAAGGCATTGGTGAGACCGCACCTGGAGTACTGTGTACAGTTTTGGTCCCCTTACTTGAGGAAGGATGTAGTTGCTCTGGAGGCAGTTCAGAGGAGGTTCACTAGAATGATTCCAGAGGTGCAGGGCTTGTCTTATGAGGAGAGATTGAGCGGTTTAGGTCTATACTCGCTAGAGTTTAGAAGGATGAGAAGAGATCTAATTGAGGTATATAAGATGCTAAAGGGGATAGACAAAGTAGACGTGGAGCAGATGTTTCCCCTTGTGGGGCATTCTGGAACGAGAGGCCATAGTTTTAGGCTAAGGGGTGGTAGATTTAAATCAGAGATGAGGAGGAATTACTTTTCTCAAAGGGTTGTGAATCTGTGGAATTCACAACATCAGAGTGCAGTGGATGTTGGGACGCTGAAAAAATTTAAGGAGGAGATAGACAGATTGTTAATTAGTAATGGGTTGAAAGGTTATGAGGAGAGGGCGGGAAATTGGAGTTGAGGCCGAAATGAGATCAGCCATGATCGTAATGAATGGTGGGGCAGGCTTGAGGGGCTGAATTGCCTACTCCTGCTCCTAGTTCTTACGTTCTTATGAAGGCTGGCAGTACTAAAAGTGGATAAGTCACCTGGTCCAGATGAGGTGCATCCTAGATTGCTGGGGGAGGTAAGGGAGGTAAGAAATTGCAGGGGTGCTGGCCACAATCTTCCAATCCTTCTTAAAGACGGGTCCAGTGCCAAAGGACGGGAGGACTGTAAACGTTGTACCTTTGTTAAAAACACAGGAGAAGGATAAGCCTGGCAATGACATCTTAGTCAGTTTAACGTGTATGGTGGGGAACCATTCTAAATAATAATGAGAAAAAAATAACTACCACTTGGATAAGCAATTCAGGGCCAATGAAGAAGAGCCAGCACAAACTTCACAGAATCTTAATGGCACAGAAGGAGGCCATCCGGTCCATCATGTCTGCACCAGCTCTCCAAAGGAGCATTATGACCTAGTGCCATTGCCCTTTTTGCCGTACCCTTGCACTATTTCTATTCTATTCTATGCACTTTCTATTCAAATAATCATCATCTAATGCCCTCTTGAATGATTCGATTGAGCCTGCCTCCACCACACTTCCAGGTAATGCATTCCAGACCCGAACCACTCGTAGTGTGAAAAAGATTTTTCTCACCTCACACTTGCTTCTTTTGCAAATCACGTCAAATCTGTGCCCTCTTGTTCCTGATCCTTTTACGAGCAGGAACAGCTTCTCCCTATCTAGTCTGTCCAGCCCACTAATGATTTTGAACGTCTCTATCAAATCTCCTCTCAGCCTTCTTCTGTCCAAGGAGAACAGTCCCAACCTTTCCAATCCATCGTCATAGCTGAGTGTTTCTCATCACAGAATCACAGAATCACACAGTGCAAAAAAGGCCCTTCAGCCCATTGAGTCTGCACCTACACGTGTGAAACACCTGATCTACCTACCTAATCCCATTTACCAGCACTTGGCCCCTGGCCTTGAATGTTATGATGTGCCAAGTGCTCATCCAGGTACTTTTTAAAGGATGTGAGGCAACCCGCCTCCACCACCCTCCCAGGCAGCGCATTCCAGACCGTCACCATCCTCTGGGTAAAAAAGTTTTTCCTCACATCCCCCCTAAACCTCTTGCCCCTCACCTTGAACTTATGTCTCCTTGTGACTGACCCTTCACCTAAGGGGGATAGCTGCTCCCTATCCATCCTGTTCCATGCCCCTCATCATCTTGTACACCTCGATCAAGTCGCCCCTCAGTCTTCTCTGCTCCAATGAAAACAACCCAAGTCTATCCAACCTCTCTTCATAACTTAAATGTTTTATCCCAGGCAACATTCTGGTGAATCTTCTCTGCACCCCCTCCAGTGCAATCATATCATTCCTATAATGTGGAGACCAGAACTGCACACAGTACTCCAGCTGTGGCCTCACCAAGGTTTTATACAACTCCAACATGACCTCCCTGCTTTTGTAATCTATGCCTCGATTGATAAAGGCAAGTGTCCCATATGCCTTTTTCACCACTCCACTAACATGCCCCTCCGCCTTCAGAGATCTATGGACACACACGCCAAGGTCCCTTTGTTCCTCAGAACTTCATAGTGTCATGCCGTTCATTGAATACTTCCTTGTCACATTACTCCTTCCAAGTGTATCACCTCACACTTTTCAGGGTTAAATTCCATCTGCCACTTATCTGCCCATTTGATCATCCTGTCTACATCTTCCTGTAGCCCAAGACACTCAACCTCAATGTTAACCACCCAGCCAATCTTTGTGTCATCCGCAAACTTACTAATCCTACCCCTACATAGTCATCTATGTTGTTTATATAAATGACGAATAATAGGGGACTCAGCACAGATCCCTGTGGTACGCCACTGGACACTGGCTTCCAGTCACTAAAGCATCCTTCTGCCATCACCCTCCGTCTCCTACAACTAAGCCAATTTTGAATCCACCTTATCAAATTACCCTGCATCCCATGTGCATTTGCCCTCTCAGCCCTTTACACAGTCACTGTCCCAGTCTATATTTGGGTAATTAAAGTCCCCCATTGTAACTACTCTATAATGCCAGCATCTCAATGTAATTTCCCTGCAGATTTGTTCTTCTATGTCCTTCTATAGACTACACCAACCAATGGAATTGCATCCTTTTTGTTCCTTAGCTCTAGCCAAATTGGTTCTGTCCTTGAACCCTCTGGGATACCCTCTTTCTCCATATTGCCACCCCTCCTCCTTTCCTATCTCTTCTGATCACCTTGTACCCGGGAATATTTAACACTCAGTTCTGCCCTTCCTTGAACCAGGTCTCTGTTATCACCACAATATTATATTTCCACATGGCAATCTGTACCTTTAACTCCCCAATCTTATTTACTACACTCCGTGCATTCACATACATGCATAGTAACCCTGATTTAGATTTTGGTACTTTCTCCCTTACCCCAACTTTACCTATTAACTTACTATTCTCTATGCTAGTGATATCTGTCTCTCCCAGTATTTTGAGCACCCTGGTATTCCTCTCTAATATTTTCTCTAGGTTCCCACACCCCTGCCAAGTTAGCTTAAAGCCCTCCCAATAGCACTAGTAAAACGTCCCACAAGGAACTCAGCCCAGCTCTGTTCAGGTGCAACCTGTCCGGCTTGTACAGGTGCCATCACCCCCAGAGCCAGTCCCAGTGTCCCAGGAATCTAAAGCTCTCCCTCTTGCACAATCTTTCCACCCATGCATTCATCTGCCTTATCCTCCTATTTCTGTACTCACTGGCACGTGGCACTGAGAGCAATCTGGAGATTACTACATTAGAGGTCTTGCTTGCTAATTTTCTTCCTAGCTCCCTAAATTCTAATTGCAAGACCATATTCCCCTTCCAATGTAAGTCATTGGTAGCAATGTGGACCACGACCTCTGGCTGATCGCCCTCCCCCAGAAGAATGTCCTGCAGCCGCCCTGTGACATCCTTGACCCCAGCACCAGGAAGGCAATATACCATCCTGGAGTCATGTCTACGGCCACAGAAACGCCTATCTGTTCCACTAACCTACGGCCACAGAAACGCCTATCTGTTCCACTAACCAAAGAATCCCCTATCACTATAGCCCATCCTTTCTTCTTTCTCCCCCCGCACCGAACAGCCATAAAGTCTGACTGCACTCCTCTGAGGAACCAGCGACCTCACCAGCTCCCAAACCAGAAAACCGATTTGTGAGCAGGACCCAGGAGACTCCTACACTACCCACCTACTTCTCTTGGACTGTCTGGTGGTCACCCATTGCCTCTCTGTCTCCAGGCTCTTAAGCTGACCGCCTCTCTGAACGTGCTATCCATGTAGTTCTCAGCTCTCAGCCATTGTGCCACAGTGACTCCAGCCACCGCTCGAGCTCTGAAACGAGCTCAAGTTTCTGATCACATGTGCACTTCTTGCACATGTGGTCAGCTAGGACAGCAGTGGCGTCCATGACTTTGCACATATTACAGGACCCGCATTCCAGTTGACTGTGTTGCCCTGCCTTGTCTTAACTCTACTTCCTTTACGTTGTCGTTATTCTACATTGGATTATTTATATTACTTTATTATATTGGCAGTTAAATTTCCCTTATTTCCCTCATCTGCAAATTTGGAGATATTACATTTAGCTCCCTCATCTAAATCATTAATATATTGTGAATAGCTGTGGTCCCAGCACCGATCCTTGCGGTACCCCACTAGTCACTGCCTGCTATTCAGAAAAAAACCCGTTTATTCCTACTCTTTGTTTCCTGTCTGCTAACCAGTTTTCTATCCACCTCAATACACTACCCCCAATCCCATGTGCTTTAATTTTACACGCTAATCTCTTACATGGGGCTTTGTCGAATGCCTTCTGAAAGTCCAAATAAACCACATCCACTGGTTCCCCCTCATCAACTCTACTAGTTATATTCTCAAAAAATTCCAGTAGATTTGTCAAGCATGATTTCCCTTTCGTAAATCCATGCTGACTCTGTCTGATTCTGCCACTGTTTTCCAAGTGCTCAGCTTTTAAGTCTTCTGTAATGGACTCTAGAATTTTCCTCACTACCGACGTCAGGCTGACTGGTCTATAATTCCCTGTTTTCTCTCTACCTCCCTTTTTAAATAGTGGGGTTACATTAGCCACCCTCCAATCTGTAGGAACTGTTCCAGAGTCTATAGAATCTCGGAAGATGACCACCATGCATCCACTATTTCTCGGGCCACTTCTTTAAGTACTCTGGGATGTAGATTATCAGGCCCCGGGGATTTATCGGCCTTCAATCCTATCAATTTCTCCAACACCATTTCCCTACTAATAATGATTTCTTTCAGTTCCTCCCTCTCACTAAACCCTGTGTTCCCCAACATTTCTGGTATGTTATTTGTGTCCTCCTTTGTGAAGACAGAACCAAAGTAAGTATTTAATTGGTCAGCCATTTCTTTGCTCCCTATTATAAATTCCCCTGTTTCAGACTGTAAGGAACCTACATTTGTCATCACCAATCTTTTTCTCTTCACATACCTTTAGAAACTTTTACAGTCAGTTTTTTATGTTCCCTGCAAGCTTACTCTATTTTCCCCTTCTTAATCAATCCCTTGGTTCTCCTTTGCTTAATTCTAAAGTGCTCCCAATCCTCAGATCTGTTGTTTATTCTGGCCAATTTTTATGCCTCTTCCTTGGGTCCAATACTATTTCTAATTTCCCTTGTAAGCCATGGCTTGGCCACCTTTCCTACTTTACTTTTGTGCCAGACAGGAATAAACAATTGTTGCAGTTCACCCATGCGCTCTTTGAACATTTACCATTGCCTATCCACCATCATCCCTTTAAGAAACGTCTCCCAATCCATCATAGCCAACTTGCATCTCATAACATTGTAGTTTCCCTTTTTAAGATTCAGGACCCTAGTCTCAGAATCAACTACATCACTCTCCACCTTGATGAAGAATTCTATCATAATTATGGTCGCTCATCCCCAAGGGGCCTCGCACAACTAGATTGCCAATTATTCCTTTCTCATTACACAATACCCAGTCTAGGTGATGGCCTGTTCTCTAGTTGATTCCTCAACATATTGGTCCAGAAAAACATCCCGTATACACTCCAGGAATTCCTCCTCTATGGTATTGTTACTAATTTGATTTGCCCAATCTATATGCAGATTAAAGTCACCCATAATTACAGATGTTCCTTTATTGCATGCATCTCTAATTTCCTGTTTAATGCCATTCCCAATATCACCACTTCAGTTTGGGGTCTGTATACAACCCCCACTAACGTTTTTTACCCCTTAGTGTTTCTCAACTCTACCCATACAGATTCCACATCGTCGGAGCTAATATCTTTCCTCACTATTGCGTTAATTTCCTCTTTAACCAGCACTCTACCACCTTTTCCTTTTTGTCTGTCCTTCCTAAATGCTGAATACCCCTGGGTGTTCAGTACCCATCCCTGGTCACCCTGCAGCTATGTCTCCGTAATCCCAACTATATCATACCTGTTTACATCTATTTGCACAGTTAATTCATCCACTTTATTGTGAATGTTCCTCGCGTTAAGGCACAAAGCCTTAAGGCTTGTCTTTTTAACATTACGTCCCGTTCCCATTATTTTTCACTGAGGCCCTGTTTGATTCTTGCCCTTGATTTCTCTGCCTATCACTTTTCTTATTCCCCTTTCTGTCTTATGTTCTTGTCCTCAATTCCCCCTCCTCTGACTCCTTGCATAGGTTCCCATCCCCCTGCCATTTTAGTTTAAACCCTCCCCAACCACTCTAGCAAATATTCCCCCTAGGACATCAGTCCCAGTCCTGCCCAGGTGTAACCCGTCCAGTTTGTACTGGTCCCGCCTCCCCTAGAACCGTCCCAGGAATCTGTAACCCCCCCCCACTCACACCATCTCTTCGGCCACATATTCATCCAATATATCCTGCTATTTCTACTCTGACTGGCACGTGGCACTGGTAGTAATCCTGAGCTCACTACCTTTGAGGTCCTACTTTTCAACTTACTTCCTAACTCCCTATATTCCTCTTTTAGGACCTCATCCCTTTTTTTTTACCTATGTCGTTTGTACCAATGTGTACCACAACCACTGGCTGTTCACCCTTTCCTTTCAGAATGTCCTGTAGCCGCTCTGAGATATCCTTGACCCTAGCACCAGGGAGGCAACATACCATCCTGGAGTCTCGTTTGTGGCCACAGAAATGCCTATCTATTCCCCTTACAATTGAATCCCTTATAACTATTGCATTCCTACACTTTTTTACTCCTCCCCTGTACAGCAGAGCCAACCATGGTGCAATGAGTTTGGCTGTTGCTGCTTTCCCCTGAGAGGCCATTCCCCCCAACAGCGTCCAAAGCGGTATATCTGTTTTGCAGGGGAATAGCCACAGGAGATTCCTGCACTGTCTGCCTAGTCCTCTTGCTCTACCCATTCCCTTCCTGCCTGTGGACTCTTAGCCTGCGGTGTGACCACCTATCTATACGTGTTATCCACGATACTCTCCACCTCATGGATGTTCCACAGTGTCCCCAGCCGCTGCTCCAGCTCCGAAACCTGGGCTTCCAGGAGCTGCAGCTGGAGACACCTCCCGCACACATGCTGGCCCTGGGCACTGGAAATGTTCCGGGCTTCCCACATAGAGCAGGAGGAGCACACCACAGCTTTGAGCTCTCCTGCCATGACTTACTCCTTTAAATTAAATTAAACCTTTTGGAAGATACTTAATATCAAACAATATCAATTACTTCTTCCCTTCTTCCCTGCTCCTCATTGTTACAGAAGATAACCCTTACAAACGATGAACCACAAAATAACACCTTAAAAACTATAAGCGATAAAAGTAGTAAATACTTATCCGACCATACTCACAGTACTCAAAGCATCACCTCGTTCCCTCCTCATCAAACTCCCTCAGTCACCTCTGCTCTCCCGGCTCCTTTTCAACAACGCACTCCTCTCGCGCTCCTTTTCAACTCCCGACTCCTCTCGCCCTTCTCTTCCTTAATCCCTAATCACTCAGCACTTACCAGCTACTGCAAAAAGTTGCAGGAAATAAAACAAGCCCAGCAATGAGATGAAGAATGTCTTCAAATCCAAGATTATTGTCTGGAAGAATGGCCAAACTATAGTCCCACCTAATCTGATACTACGGCAGTTCTTTGAACAACACCTGACTAATCTTCAATGAGAGAATAGTCATATCAAGAAAACTTTGTTTTGATATTCTTCAAAGACTTCACCAAGGTCATCTAGGAATACCAAAATATGCAAGAGCACAGCAATTAGTCTGATGGCCAGGCAATACTTGCTTTATAGAAGAAATTATTTCTAACTGTCTTACTAGTGCCGTGGCAAAGAACAAAAGAACCGTTATTACCTTCTGCTTTTCCATAAAGCTGTGGGAACACCTGAGAATGGACTTATTTGAATTTAGAGGGAAAACCTTCCTTATTATCATTGATTACTACTCACAATGGATTGAAGTAAACAGCTTAAACAATATCTCAGCAGAAGCAGTCATCCAATCCCTCAAGAGAATTTATACAACACATGGCATCCCTGACATTGTAGTGTAACAATGGGCCGCAATTTTGCAAATGAATATAGCTTCGTTCAAATAACCAGTTCACTTCGCTATCCTCAAGTGAATGGAGAAGCTGAGAGGGGTACAAACTCTCGAAGATTTATTGAAGAAAAACAAAGGCCTTAATCTAGCTCTTCTGAGTTATTAAAACCTCACCACTACAAAATGATTTCTCACCATCAGAGTTACTAATGGGTGGGAGATTTCATTATGTATATAGCTTCCATCTCTAACGAGAAAACTCAAACACAACATCACCACGAACGACACAAGAGGGTAAAATAGTGTGAGGAAGAACAGAGAAGCAGCCAGGCTCGGAACTTTAATCACAGGCATAGAGCATTTGTGTTATCAGTGCTGAAGCCAGGGGAGAGTGTATGGGTCTGAGACCAACAGAAGGAAGGCACAATCATTGAAAAAACTCCACAAATCTAGATCGTACAGGATTGAGGCAGACAAGGGTATCATAAGGAGAACTGGCAGAGCCCTAATATCCTTGGAGAGAAAACCAATAGAAACTTGGGCTTACTGCTCAGGTCTTGATGATGAAGAAGAAAGACTACAAGCTGTACAGCCACCCTGGAGAAGATCACTCACACTGACAGAAGGGAGAGTACGGAATATCCTCGATCTTAAAAAGTAAATCAAAATGAGATCAAGGAGATTGATCAAGGCTCTTCAGAGACTAACCCCATAAACTCTGAGACTTTGGGGGGAGGTGCAGGATGATGTAAATATGATAGGGATAAAGACTTAGTGGGGAGATGTAGAGTAAAGGGTTAACATTAGAAGCATACATGATGTTGATGTAATAATAGTGTCAGATTACATGACAGAGAAGTAGGAGAGATCTGGAAGGAGGAGAAACTCCAACCTCATATAGAGGTCCAAATGTGTAAATATTTGCTGTAAATAAAGTGTAATGGTTTTGAGAAACTACAGACTCAAGTAGCATACTTTGGGAGAATAGACAGTCCCCAAAACCATGTCTAGACCCACGCACACAATAAAACAGTTACTGGGTGGCAAGGTCTATCTGCTGACCACCTGGCACATGACTCCAGTATGTAACCTGTGCGAACATGTACATAATGAAAGCTATGCTGCTAAACGGCATGTCATTGAGCAGATCACTGAGGTGATTAACCAATGCTTCTGCTGCCTGAACCTTGTGCTTGAGGAGCCCTGCAGTACTCGAGAGAGTGCGAGTCATGATTCATCGTGGCATTTTGCACAACTTCGCTATCATAAGAGCACAGCCCTTTATACCAGATATAAGATGAGCAGTGGAGAAGGGGGAAGAAGGGACAAGGGAACCAACACATACTCTTCAGGCTGCCCATGACTGACTCTTCTGACTGTGATATAAATGAATACCACCCCAATTTCTCATCTACCAACAGTCTCACACCTTCCCTTCACTCTGTTACTGATCATCACAACATCCTCTTGGCCACAATACTAAAATAACAGCCACAAGAAAACAAGCATTCAAAACCAGCTTTATAAAACAAACTGTTCAATATTCCAAACAAAAGTCAACTAATCACCCTTGTGCATTCCCTTAGTGCCTATCTTCTGTATGTATTTGCCTGGCCACTGCTCTTACACAGTGCTGCCCCAGTGGCTGCAGCATAGTTGGTGGAAGGCTGCTGACTTTCAGTGGGGGAAGACTGCAGATGGCCTTGCAGGGCAACCTAGCATCACTCTAGCCTGAGAAGGCCAAGCTTTGGACTGTACTACCTTGGCATGGACAGCTGCAATCTGGGCTGGCTGGTTGACAGGCAGTGGTGGAGTGGCCATTGTGGGACGACGAATGCTATCATCCTGAGGACAGCAGGTTCATGTTCCCATGGATCCACTGTCACTCCGCCAGGTGGTGCCTCAGCAATTCTAGTAATAAGCTGGAGCACAGATTGCTGAACTGCTGTGAGACCCCGAAAGCCTCTTTGAACACTGGTATCCACAGCCATGATGGCATAAGTCAAGACTGTGCTGCAGTCAACTGGAAGTCACGGACTGGTGTTCCAAAGTGAACTGACTGCTTCCACTGCTTTTGCTAAGTATTATGTTTTTGTACTTATTGTAATTAACTTAATAGATTCTGTGAAACTTGTGACATTATACTCATTCCCAGCGTGGTCTGTAGCTAGTTGGAACTCCAAGTCCCTTTCAGATCCGCTCTCCCAACTCACTCTAACAATTGTAATTGACTTAAGTCTTACAATTAAATTAAAGAGTACCCCAGATCTTACAAGGGTGTGCGGGAATGATGTGACCTCTGTCCTCTGAGGTCGACTGTCCACTGAGTATTCACTGACATCATTCTCAGAGGTGGGGTTCTGGCTTGCAGTAGACTGCAGGCAGCATGTCTACTGACTGCAAGCAGCTGTAGTGGAGAACACAATTAGCTAGAGGTAATGCAAAATCCCATTTCCCAGTGCAGTGTCACGCGTGTCTCTTGTATGCCCGGTTCTCTATACCAGGTTGGAAACATCCTCACTCTGTTGTCTTCACAATCTGGCCTCACCATCCATAACTAAGCACCTGCCCTGCTCTCCAGTCAGGTTGATCACCTCCTCCTCTGCAGGGGTCAATATGAGAAGTTCAGGGATAATGCCACCTGTCTTCAAGCGCTCCCTGGCGTTATGCACTCTTTTGTCCTTTAAGCAGACAATAGACAGCAAACCCCTTTAAGAGCATGCATGCCTATGACAATGAACGTCACTTCCTTAGTAAGTGTTCCACACGCACTGTCCTACAAATGGCACAACTTTCACAGCATGAACTGGCTCCCACACATTCACTGCACATCTCCCACCTGGTACTGAGGCCTAGAACCCAAACTCCTGCATAGCATACATACCTCTCTACTTACACAGTTATATTGATGCCATCATGAGCACCATTTTGCAATGACTACAACGTGTCACTTACGATTGCATGAGGTTTTTTTTATTCATTCATGGGATGTGGGCGTCGCTGGCTAGGTCAGCTAGCTCATCCCTCATTGCCCTTGAGAAGGGGATGGTGAGTTGCCTTTTTGAATCGCTGCAGTCCATGTGGTATAAGTACACCCTCAGTTCTGTTAGAGAGGGAGTTCCAGGATCTTGTCCCGGCGAGTGAAGGAACAGTGTTAAATTTGCAAGTTAGGGTGGTGAGTGGCTGGGAGGGGAACTTCCAGGTGGTGGTGATCCCATTTGTCTGCTGCCTTTGTCATTCTAGATGCTAGTGATTATTGGTTTGGAAGATGCTGGTAAGGAGCCTTGGTGCTGGTACACATTGCTGCCACTGTGCGTCGGTGGTGCAGGGAGTGAATATTTGTGGATGGGGTGCCAATCATGTGGGCTGCTTTGTCCTGGATGATGTTATGCTTCTTGAGTGTTGTTGGAAATGCACTCACCCACGCAAGTGGAGAGTATTCCATCACACTCCTGACTTGTGCCTTGTGGATGGTGGGCAGGCTTTGGGGAGTCAGGAGGTGAGTTAATTCTGTACAGAATTCCTAGCTTCTGACCTGCTGTTGGAGCCATTTATATGGCTACTCCAGTTCAGTTTCTGGTCAATAGTAATCCCCAGGATGTTGAAAGTGGGAGATTCAGCAATGGTAATGCCATTGAATGCCAAGGGGCGATGGTTAGATTCTCTCTTGTTGGAAATGGTCATTGCCTGGCACTTGTTTGATGCGAATGTTACTATCTACTTGTCAGCCCAAGCCTGGATATTAGCCAGGTCTTGCTGCATCTGGACAACTGCTTCAGTATCTGAGGAGTCACAACTGAACATTGTGCAATCATCAGTGAACATCCCCTTCTGACATTATGATGGAATAAAGGTCATTGATGAGGCAGCTGAAGATGGCTGGGCCTAGGACACTACCCTGAGGAACTCCTGCAGTGATGTCCTGCAATTAAGATGATTGATCTCCAACAGCTACAACCATCTTCTTTTGTCTAGGTATGACTCATCAGTGGAGAGACTCCAGTTTTTTAGGACTCCTTGATGCCACACTCGGTCAAATGATGCCTTGATGTCAAGGGCAGTGACTCCCACCTCACCTCTGAAGTTCAGTTCTTTTGTCCATGTTCTCATTTGGAGCTTCAGGAGGAGGAAATTTAAACTGATACAAGTGTATAGATGTAGAAAAATGTGATGTCCAAATACCTCACCTGAAGTGTGATGCGCATATACCATTTCTGCCATAAGTCTAGCATATTCCCAGTTATGTTGCTCACAGTGGCCCAAATCTTCTGGACTCCGGATCATCGGAGCACCTGACTACCACCCCACAACCACCTGACTATCTGCATGACCCGAAGGCCACTCAGATCCAAACCGACTACTGCCTCAAACCATCTACCCCAACCCATCCCAGCTACCCCCCGACCAGCCAACTATCCCCCAACCCGACTACCACCCCAACCCAATTCAACTACCTTGCAGAACCAACCTGACCCAATCCGACTATACCCCTGAACCGACTACACCCTGACCACCCACTGATCTATCCCGAATAGCCCCTGACCACCCTTCCCAACCTCCCAATTTCCACTGCGACCCGACTACCCCGACAGGACCAGACTCCTCCTGACCACACTAATACCCCCAACCCGTCCCAAGTAGCCCCTCAACCACCGAACTAATCCCTGGCCCGTCTCGACCCAACTCAACCCGATTACACCCCCCAACCATCTGAAAAACCCCCTGACCTGCCTGCACCCACGACCATCCCCACAACCAGACTACCCCACCCAACCCAACCATCCCCCAAACCAACCAGACTATCTGAATACCCCCTCGACCACCTGACAACCCTCTGACCCAACCCGACTACCCCCGGACCCAACTACCCCCTCATCCACCAGCATATGCACCCAGCTCAATCACCAACACTCATCCACCTCATCCACTCAACCACCTATTCACATACCCACCTACCCACTCATCCACTAAAAGACTGGACCTTTAAATACTTACCACAATATGGTAACTAGTGCCTAAAAAGGGTGCATGTCCCCTCTTCCCCAACTCTAATCCACTCCAACGGAGTTCCCTGGCATACACTGTGCTGTACATTTCCTTGACAGCCAGGATCAGAAGATCCCGAAAGAAAAACGCAGCAGCATTGGGTCAGGAGAACCGTCATGTGCAGCATTAATGCTCAAAAGATTCAGGCCAGTACGTCAGATGATATCCTCTGCTGAAAGGGTAGGAATGTGTAGCATATATTGCATATTGTGTTATTCTGTTACTAAGATGAAGCTATGGGCGGAATTTTCCAAGCCCGCTGGCGGTGGGGCATGATAGGTGGCATGCTCGGAAAATATGGCACAACCTGATTCACGACGGCGTGAAGGCAGGTCACTATCATCCGCTCAGCCCGCCAATGGCGGGCCGCGTTTCCTGCTATCGGTCGGCAGGGAGCTAATCGTAATACATCAGCATTTAATTAAAAGGCCATCCTGCCAGGCTCTTGGAACCCTGCCGTATTGTCAGTCCTCGTTGGTGGGAAAGTAGCCGACGTGATTCACAACAACACGCGGGTGATGTGCACTTCGTGGCCTTCACTTTGGGGAGCAGAGGTGAATTAAAAATTTTTTTAAAAAATTACAAAAAGAGTTTAGAAGGATGAGGGGGGATCTGATTGAAACTTACAGAATACTGAAAGGCCTGGATAGAGTGGACGTGGGGAAGATGTTTCCATTAGTAGGAGAGACTAGGACCCGAGGGCACAGCCTCAGAGTAATGGGAAGACCTTTTAGAACAGAGATGAGGAGAAACTTCTTTAGCCAGAGAGTTGTGAATCTATGGAATTCATTGCAACAGAAGGCTGTGGAGACCAGGTCATTGAGTGTATTTAAGAGCGAGATAGATAGGTTCTTGATTGGTAAGGGGATCAAAGGTTACGAGGAGAAGGCGGGAGATTGGGGTTGAGAAACTTATCAGCCATGATTGAATGGCGGAGCAGACTCGATGGGCCGAATGGCCTAATTTCTGCTCCTATGTCATATGGTCTTATGGGCGGGGGCAAGTCCTGGTCAGCCTGCTGAGGGTGGGGGCGGGGGTGTCCAGGGGTGTGCTAGCCAACCTCGGAGGCGGCTGCTGAATGACACGGGATGTCCGGGGGCAAGTGCTGGCAGCCTCAGAGGCAACCGTTGTCGGTTGGGGGGTCAAGTGCCGACCTGGCGCTGCAGTCTGTGCACAGGCAATCGAGTGGGGGTCAGGGTAAACAAGGGAGGTAGCCCACGCATTAGGATCAACTGTATAAACTGACCATGGCTCTGGAACTGAGACAAATCAGGTGCAGTCACAGTGATATGAATGGGGTCAGGCTGCTAGCCTGCCTGTCCATGGAAGCAACGCGGAGGCACCAAAGGGCCACCAAGCACTTCATGCCTTACCCCCACCCCCCCAACCTCCTGGCACAGACTTTGAGTCCGCCACCACTTTATTGGACTGTGGAGCAGTTGGACTGCACACGTTGTACAATCTTCTCGCCAATGCTGGCCATGTAGCAGTCACTGCTGGAGGTGCTCACAGCCCCTTGCAATCTGGTTAGGACCTGTCTCCCCCATGTTGCAGGTTGACAAGCCCGAGGGGTGACCAGCACTCTCCGGGAAGCATTAGGAGGAGGTCACACAGGGCCAGGAAAGGTGATAATACAGTTATGATAACCACATCTCTCTCTCTCTTTCATGCTGGAGAACCACGACAGGATCACGGATTTTGGTGACCTAACCGTATGCTTGATGGTCTACAGAGACTGTAGAAGACTGAGGAGAGAGCGACTGAGGCTCCTGACTGCACAAAGGCAGGAGCAGCAACGGCTCCCGCACACGCTGCCCAGGAGTGACAGCAAGCTGTGGCTGGTCGGCGCCTAGCGACTCCCAGAGTCTATAGACGCCGCCTTCCATTCCTGAAGCTGACTGAGAACCAGTGTTGCTGACGACTGCACATGTCTAGGGACCTGGTGGCTCACATCTGCCACTTACTGCAGGGCTTGGCGCCAAAGGAACATGAAGGGCATCCACTGCTAGTGGCTGTGAAAGTGACCGTGGTGCTCAATTTCTATGCCAGTGGCTCCTTTCAGGGATCCACAGGTGACCTCTGTGGGATCTCACAAGCAGCCACCCACAAATGCATCCATGAGGTCACGGATACCATCTTCTCCATGGCACACAACTTTGTGCATTTCGCCCGGGACCGGGACAGCCAGGATGCAAGGACCATCGGATTTGCCCTGATCTCGGGATTCCCACGGGTGCAGGGTGTGATTGACTGCATTCATGTGGTGCTTGGGTTTCCGTTGCTACACTCAGTGGACTTAATCAACCTCAAGGGCTTCCACTCACTGAACGTGCAGCTGGTATCCTGCAGGTGTGCGCACGGTTTCCAGGGAGAGTGCACAAAGCCTACATCTGGAGTTGCTCGTAGTTCTCTGCAGTCTTCCAAGGTCCACAGAGGCTGCAGGGCTGTCTCCTGGGGACAAGGGCTACCCGCAGAGGCCATGGCTGAAGACACCTGTGTGGTGGCCTCAGGCTGCAGCACAGTGACGCTAGAATGAGGCTCATGCAGCAGCTTGCAACTTGGTGCAGCAGACCATTGGGATGCTGAAGATGCGATTCCAGTGCCAAGATTGGTCTGATGGAGCCCGGCAATACAATCCACAGAGGGTGTCACGCATCATCGTCGTCTACTGCGCCCTTTACAACCTGGCATTCCAACGGGGAGTTGAGCTGGCTGAGGAGGTGATGTAGGAACTGGAGGTCTCCTTGGATGAGGACGACGCTGATGAGGGTGAGGGGGTCCTTGGTGGTGATGATGACGGGGATGAGGCTCTCGCACAGACTCGGCGAGACAGGCGCGCTCGGGAGGTCCTCATAGCTGCCAGATTTGTGGAGGATGATGATGGCATGCAGTGATGTGTCCCCATTGATCCTTGCCTCACAGTTGTGAATGTTTGATTCCAGTCTGGCTTATGGTAGCGCCAATACCCTCTGAGAATGCTCCTGTCATGGAGAATCAGTGGAGGCACTAATTGTCGCTCGATCGCAGGATGATGACAACATGCAGTGAGGACACTCCATAGATCTTCACAAAGCCTCTGAGAATGTCTGACTCCGGTCTGACCGAAGGCAGCTCGCTTATGCTCCATGATCAGGGCCATCTCAGAGACGCAGCTATGAAACTTTAGACGCATCTGATGCTGTGTCTGCCTTCAGCACCTCAGCCCTTCAGGAGCTGGTGCACAGCATCAGTGGTCATAAGTACTAGTGTGATGGGGGCCAGCCCCACCTTAAAGGTGCTGAGAGCACCTAGAGAGAATGAGAGTGCTCTGTGGCACCTGCTCACTACATTTTGGCAGCAATGACCAGAACCGTCAAGGTGCAGGCATCAGTAATGTTTCCAGGGACTGTGAGGCTGGACCATCACTGTGGTCTGAAGGCTGCATGGAGCACAGGGAAGAGGCCATGGACTGAGACACCTGCCTTTTATCTTGTGCAGAAAGGTTTCACATCTGAGTGACAAGAACACAGAACAAGGAGCCACAGGCAGGAAGACATTCTTAGGAGATTATTGACAATAATGAACAGAATGTACAAGTGATCAACACCTGTGCCCAGGCTGTGCAACTACTTTTACTTAATTCCTGAACCCTGCCGCTACATCTTGGTGCACCCCGGACATCCACAGCAGAGGTGCAGGCAGCCTGTTGACTGTGATGCCATATCTGTGATGACTTTGGCGGGTGTCTTCTCGGGGGCTGACACTTGGTGGGCCCCAGCCTGTTTTCGGGGTCCTGCTGTGTGGCAGTGACACCCTCCTCGGCCTGTGAAGCTGGAGCTGTGGAGTTCACGGGAAGTGGGAATTTGGATGGGCCAGTCACTACCAGAGTCACCAGGGTGGATAGCGCTGGAGTGTGCACCTGCCAATCCTCCTCCCTATGGTGCCCAATGGCTCCTGGCTGACTCCGTGAGCGGAAGGGGCAGCAGGAGTGAGATCGAGCTGCCCAGCACTCCTCTCGCATACACACTGGAGGCCAATTATAGTACCAGCAATGGAGTTCAGCCTGCACAGCAGTGACATCCTGGACCAAGGCAGCCGCCATCCTGCCAGTGTTGATTTTGGTGCATTGCAATACTAGTGCTATGCCTCAGCCTGAAGACGGACAGACTCCTTCATTATGCCTTTCAATCTGAGGGATGCAGGGGACATCCCTTCCTGATGTTCCCTAGCTTGCCTTTGCAGCTCCAGCAACTGTGACATGACCAAGCCCAGTGGCTCGTCATCTGACTCAGACTCAGCAATATTCTGGCCTCCAGCAGTCCTCGGAGTGCCAGGGACCTGGGAAGTCCCTGCTTCCGCCTGCTGTAGATCAGAAAGTGCAAAGTACTGACCAAATTGTGATCCCGAGGCTACTCTAAAGCTAGGTCCCACCGAGGTGTTTGTATCTGCGCTGGTGGAGGATGTGGTTGAGAACTGTGTTGGGACTTTAGGAAGTGTGCCTCCAGATTCCTCTTCTGAGGTTCCTTCAGGGCTTGATTGGAGGCCCTGGATCATGGACTCTGTCAGCTGTTTGGCAGGTGTGCCTGCGAAAGCAAGGGGAGATAATTAGTGCATGGCAGTGGCCTGTGAAAGAGGACACATCACTCATGGTATGGTTGTCTGATGGATGTTGCACTGCTGGATCCTCACTTGGTAGAGCAGCACTGACCACACCATTAGCACAGGACCAGTCCCAGTCATCGCCGGCCAGCTGGATGGCTCTGTTTTCGAATTCTGTCAGAACTTTGATCTCTGGCATCCCTCCACTTGTCTGTGACCTTTCCCTCCTGTTGTGTGCCAGTTTATCCTGCATGGGTGGAGGTGGGGAGTGTGTACCAGGACGCTTGCCAGGCCAGATGATAAATATGTCTGGCTTGTGTGGGTGGTGAGTGGTCCCATGGACGGGCTGAGGACAATGCAGGCGTGTGTGAGAGTGAATTGTGATGTCTCTTGCACTGGCAATGAGTGAGGGCCCTGTGGATGTGTGATGGGTTTGTGAGTGTGTGAGTTGGGAGTGATGAAAAGAGTGACTTACCCTGGCGGAACAGAGGACATAATTCATCCTTTTACGGCACTGGGTAACTGTCCTCCTCTACAGGGCATTTGCGCTGACCACCACTGCCACTGCCTCCCAGTCGGGAGCCGGGTTGGTGACTTTGCTGTCCATCCTGCGGCCAGAGTGGGGGTAGAGCACATCCTGGTGGGCCTCCACTGCATCTAATAGTCACTCAAGGGACCCGTTGAATCGGGGGGCTGCAGTCTTTTCTCCTTTGCTGGCCATGTCTCCCGAGCAGCAGTGGTGAGCTGGTGGCGATGAGCGCTTTGCTGGCGGCTGCCTTTTAAAGATAGCGGCCAGGCAAATGAGAGCCTGCCTACCATGTTTCATGGGAGCGAATAACTAATGAGGTGGGCTTGGAACGTTACGGCATGAAAATCCGCCATTTTCGTTGGCGGATAGGACTCCATCTTACCCACCCGCTACTGCACTTAGTGCAAATCTGGGAAAACTCCACCCTATGTCCTTAGAAGGCCATAAAATCTAATTAAGTCAAAGGGGTTGTGAACAGAATTTAATTGCTCTCCAGGCTCAGGGCTCTAACATTTTATACTACGCTTGGTTAATTAAGTCAGACATTACTGGGGTTCTGGCACCTAGGTCAACCAAAGTGTTTTCAATTGCCAATGGACTTTTTCTGTACTTGTTGCTTTTCTAGTGAAAATTGATTGAAGAATTTAATTTGTGCAAATTGCCAGTTGCTAGTGTCCATTGAAACTAAACAAAATAGGCTCTCCCAAAAGCAAATTTCTCCAGTTGTTCTGGGAGTGGATTGGATCCATTCATCTACCATTCAAGTTTGCCTTCTAGAAGGTAGGCTATCTCTCTCACAACTAAAAAAGGTTAGCATAGATATGGGAGGCTAATCTAGCAAGGAAAAGTGTAAAATTAATCATCCAGTTTGCATGTTGTCATTAGTAGACAAATACAAAGAAACAAGCTTTAAAATAACTCTGGAAACTTCTATTCAGTTGTGATATAAATGTATATTGCCTGCTCCTTTCCCAGCCTCTTCACTTTTTGTTTCACTTTTCCAAAATCGTACTAATTCATGAAGATAAAGCCAAAATGGCTATTATAATGCAGTAATCAACAGCAGATTAATTTTATGAGCTGTGTAAAGGTTAGATAAGCAGGTTCCGTATTAATTCATTATGGCTGATTATGCATTAAAGGTAGAAATAGTAAATAACTGGGCTAGATTTCCTAGCCTGAGAGTTTTTCACCAAGTGTAATGTTTTGGATTGACTAAAATATATTTATATTGTAACTAAGTGGATTATTTTTATGTACACCTATTAACTTGTTCTCAGTTTCTGAATCCATTTACCAAATGCCTATATAATACGTAACAAAACTACCAGTTCAAAAAGATATTAAGCATTTTATCAAACCCTATTAATCTTACTGGGTCTAAATTGTATCTGTCTAAATATTACAAACACTGTTTAATAGAACAATGATTCTCTATTATTTTATTATTTATGTTAAGGCAATATTTCATGACATTGGACATGATATAAATGAAGATAGTTTCCAAATAGGGCAATTAATCAGCAAGCCTAATGCGAATTGTTGTTTTAGTTTATATTGCATAATAGTATATTTTGTTAATTAAAAAAAACAATCACTGTGAACTATTTGCAAGAGCAGAACCGGTTATCCTGTTAGAGTATAGTGTCACAAGAATTTTGGAGGCTGGCACGGATCATGAGCTGCATCAAGGTGAAGGAACAAGGTCCATAATGCCGGATACAACCAAAGTTAAAGCTAAAAGAAGTTGAGGTGAAACAGGGAATCGGTAATGTACATTGCAGTATTGTGTTGGTTACGACTTCTCTTGATTTGTTTGTTATTCCACTCCCGTTCAATGAACCATTGAAGCACTGTTCATGTATGAACACACCCTGCAGGTACAATCATTTCCTGTTAAATGACTAATCTATTTACCAAGTATAGATTCATGTAATGTGCATGAATGCATCTGGAATTGTAAATACCATAAAGTACTATACATCAGATGCAATGGTGCAAGTAAGTGATCAGCGAAGATGTGAATTGTTGGATTTAATTTAATTATACATCATGAGAAAAACCTAGGATTTTAATTCACTGGCCAGTACTCATTAGGGTAGATTTTTCACTCCATTGATTTCAATGGAATGAATATCAGGTAGATTCTAGAATGTACAGATGATCTGCTCTGTTAAATTATGACAATTGGGTGGTGAAGAGTAAAATCTACTCCATTATTTCTTGAAACATTGTTCAGGTGGGGAAATTTTTTTTCTTGCATTTATACTTTCTCACCACAATTTATTGACTTTGGGTTGGATTTTCATGGAGTTGGGGGGACTCCACAGGAGCTAAAAAATGGTGGATGGAACCTGTATTTGGAAATCCCATTCAATTTCTGGCATGCGACATTTTCACAGCTGGGGAAAAGGGGCACACAGGCTAGGAGAAAGTGTAGCATAAAGGCACCATTTAGAAATCGGCTGCACCATTTAAGCATAGTATAGAGAAGCTGACACAATTTTCGCTCCAAGAACGTCCTCAACTTGCAGTGTGTGTTCCATGATTTTGTGCTGGAAATGTGAACGGCTCTAAAGGCCTTAGTGAATGGTTCTTAAGACTTAAAGAGAGCTGTACAAAGTACCATCTTAAAAGCTGTTCTTGCCTCTGAGATTGAGGCTGCAGTCTGACCTGCAGTCAGTGACAGTAGCCCAAGCAGCTTTGGCTCAGAGCCATTGAGCTGGAGGCTAAGCTACAGACACTGCAATGCATCAGGGAGGGGCAAAGTTACAGCGACACTTTGCCTGCTGGGACAATCATACACCTTAGGACAGAGTTCTCTGATTTGGTCCAGGACCAGGGACAGGAGGATATACTGTGAGTGAGCCAGGTAATGGGACCAAGAACGTAGAAGTGGAGGAGCCTCAGCCCTCGCAATTGCCCAACAGGTTCAATGTTCTTGCAGCTTGTATGATTGAGAGCAGGGGTTGCAAGGTGATGAGCGAACTGACCATGGTACCGTGGTACATGAAGACATTTAAGCGGGGGAAGTAATTAGCAAAGTAATGGTAGTAGGAGGTAGTATGAAGATAGACGCAGTTCTGTGTAGCCGAGAGCGAGAGTCCAGAGGCTGTGTTGCCTCTGGTGCCAGGGTTCAGGACATCTGAGGCTGGAGAAGAACTTGCAGTGGGAGGGGGAGGATCCAGTTGTTGTGGACAACGTACGTACCAACGACGTAGATAGAACTAGGAAAGAGGTTCTGTATAGGGAAAATGGGCAACTAGGGGCCAAATTAAAAAGCAGAACATCAAAGGTAAAAATCTCTGGTTATATTACCTGAGTCACGAACAAATTGGCACAGGGTAAATGAGATTGGAGAGATGAATGCATGATTCAAAGACTGGTGTGGGAGAAATGGGTTTCGATTCATGGGGCACTGACACCAGTACTGGGGAAAGTGGGAGCTGTACCATTGGGACAGGCTTCACCTGAAATGGAACCAGTGTCCTGGAGATTTGCACAACTATGGGGGTAGAAAGAGCTATAAACTAAGAAGTGGGGGGAAGGGATCATATTAGAAGAGATGTGGTAAATCAAAGGAAAATAACAAGGTAACAGAGCAGAGGAGCAATTTGGGTAATGATAACCCAAATGAGTGTGTGGCAGGAAGGGACAGAGCACACAAACTCGAGAGAGTACCAGCAGATAAGGCCAGACTTTGCAAACATGGTAGATAGACAGAGTTAAAGGCTCTCTGAATGCGCATAGCATTTGTAACAAAATAGATGAATTGTTAATACAGATTTGCATGACCTGATGGCTGCTACAGAGACATGGTCACAAGGTGACTGAGGCTGGGACCTGAATATTAAAGGGTATTTGACATTTTGAAAAGACAGGATGCTGGGAAAAGGTGAGTAGCTCTGTTGATTAAGGATATCATTAGTACAGAAGTGAGAGATGACCTTACCTTGAAAGAGCAAGATGTAGAATCAGTTTGGGTAGAGTTAAGAGATTCTGCTGAACCCCCTCCCTCCGACCACCGGTCTCCCCACTGGACCCCTAGACTACCCCACTGATCTCCTGACTACACCCCTCCCCAACCACTGGACTACAGCCCGACCCAATTGCCACCTCTAAGACCCCACCACCCCCTGACCCCCGACTAACCCCAACCCGACTACCCCTAGCCACCTAACCACCACACTAAACCGCGCACCCCGCCGCCACCCCCCCCCCCCCCCCCCCCACCCCCAACCTCCCGGCCACCTGATTGACCGCCCAACACAGCACCCCTGATTACCCAACTTCCCTTCCGAACCAACTACCCTCTGACTGCCCCCCCCCACTAACCCTAACTACTCCCTGATCCAACTATGCTGACCACACAACTACCCGACCCACCCTACCTCCTCACTCACCCAACTGTCATCCTACGTCCTCACCTACCCACGTGCCACTCTACCACCCACATAATTTCCACCCTACCCCCCCATCTACCCACCTTCCATCCTATTCCCTCACCCACTTACCTTCTATTCGTAGCTTCTCAACGTGGTTTTGGGACCTTTAAACTCTCTGCTTACCAGAATACATCAGCATGTGCCATAAAAAAGAGGTTTAGTGTTGTAAATTCACTGCTCATTCATTGAGTAAAAGGGGAATATGGAGCCACTCCTTCCTTAACTTATGTTTATTCACAAAACCCCAGAGAACACAGGCACAGATTTCCTTTTTCTTTCCCACACACAAATGGAAACCAGTTCTTATATATACTTAAGAATAATGCCCTAAGCTTTCCCCAGTTAGTTACAGCTTCTCTCATTTACAACTAGAACATGCACTTCTTTGTGACAGGATTACAACATTTAACATTTCTTAAAGAAAAAAAAAGTACATATTTACAGATAAATTTTCAAAACAACTGGAAGAGAAATAAATTGTACACTCTCAAGACTCATATCATGAATCAACCTTCTTCTAAGACGCCCAATAACTTCTTACTGGAAGTGTTCCTTTTTGTAAAGCAATCAGACAACTGAGGGCTTGTGTCAACCCATTTAAGTTTGGAGATCTCCTTTTCTCCAACATCTGTTTCAGACTTGTGATTTCAATTTTTAATCTCTTCTCATTCGCACACTTTGTGGAGTGCACATTACCCCAAAGGGAACAATTGTCAAGATAACATTCTATTGGTACGGTTTCTTTGGCATCTCCCTGATATCCTAATATCTTTGATAAAAAGAACGCCATGTCAATTTCCTCAACAAGTGCAAGAGTTTCGGCAGCCAGGGTACTTTTTACTACTTTCTTTTTTTTTGGCTTCCTAAGCCAAGGGGCAACATTTCCTACTTTTTCCCATAAGAAATATTATAAAACTGGCGGCGCTTGAAAACCCATCACAAAGGTTTGCATGAGAGGCATCACGAGAAACGATCAATTTTATATTCTTAGGGTCACCCAAAGATGGAAATTTTAAGCATAAGTTTCTCCATCTTTAATTTTTAAAATTTTTGTTCCTCCATAAATTTCCTCGAACTTTGGATGTTTCATTACAGTACTCGGTTCTAAGACATAAAAACTTGCATCTGGCATTGTCCGTGTGCCCAGCCAATTCAATTGCCCAGTTAAAATTCGCAGCTGGTCCGTCTCAGCTTTGGAAGCATCTGCATCTTTTTGTAAGGACCTGGCACCTGTGATGAGGTTAATACTTTCCATGTAAGATTGTTGATGTAAAACATCAGACCCACACTGCCTTATTTCAAACCCAATACATTTAAAGGTCCCAGAAGCCTGATTTCCAATCTTAAATTCCGCTCTAATTCTGTTAATAACATTGTCTTGGAACTTCCTAGTACCACCCCATAAGAAGTAATCAACATGCATCATAAATGTCCCTGACAGTTTCCCACCGTGGTACCAATAAAAATGGCAGGATCTGCCTTCAGTTGGAGTCAACCCAACCTTAACAAAACTGATCTAACTGAAAAATATCATGCTCTAGAAGCATTGTTCAAATCATAGACACACTTACTTAACTTCCAAAGTCTTCCTTTAACATCTGGCACCTCCTTGGGAGGTTTGAGAAACACTTCCCTCTGGAGGTGATCCCCCTGCAGAAATGCCGCTTTTATGCCTATTGACTTACATTCCCAAGAAAACATTGCTAAAAGGGCCAAAAAAAAAATTCAATATTACCTTTCCTGCTGTGGGCTAGTCCACACTGACATCTTTATCGCCAAAGCATTCTTCAAAACCCTTGGCTACATATCCTAGCCTTAGCCTTATAAGTTCCAACCAGTAGGACCTTTTCTACTCCCTATGCCACTCTCTCTTGCAATGAACTAGATCACGGGAAATAAAGTCTACCTCAGAGGCTCTTATGCGATGTCGCACTGCTCTCCAAATTCTTTCCAAAACTTCAGCCTTGATAAAAGCTTTCCTGCCTGCATGTAATGCATTCAAGTTGGCAGAGAAAATAGAACTAATGATGCTTTCCCCTGTCCTAGGAGGAACTATCAGAAAGCACTGAAGGCAACTTTGGATTCCTTTCATATACCAGTTGGTACAGGTTATACACTCCCACCCCCAACCATCTCCCATGCCAGCGCCATTTGCAACTTGCAATCCGGTTGAATGGCCAGTATCTTATGCAAATCTTATCAATTACTGTGTGATTCCTCTCACACAAACCATTGCTGAACAAGATCTCAGCTGCATATTCATGTATATAATATTCAAATTCCCACATGTCCTGAAATCCATCATTTCTGAATTCTCCTGTTATCCATCAAAAGTTTCATTGGCATTCTTAGTCCAGCACCAACCCACTTCTCCATGGCCTTGTCTACGATGGTCTGCTTGTCCTTGCCATTTATCACCGGAGATAGGTTGAATCTAGTTGCCACATCCAGAAAGTGTAACAAAAATTACCTCAATCCTTGTCCCATGTCTTCATGTCCATAGCCACTACGTCATTAAATTAGCAGGTCTGGCAGCATCGGCGGAGAAGAAAAGGGTTGATGTTTCGAGTCCTCATGAATGGTCATGAGGACTCGAAACATCAACTCTTTTCTTCTCCGCCGATGCTGTCAGAACTGCTGAGTTTTTCCAGGTAATTCTGTTTTTGTTTTGGATTTCCAGCATCCGCAGTTTTTTGTTTTTATATTTACGTCATTAAATTATCTGGCCAGTGGAAAATTTACAGCAGGAGGTGTTGGTGTCCCCCGATATTTGACACAAATGTCACATTGAGACATAACTTGCTCAATAAGAGTTTTGTATTCCCTATCCAGCATCCCGCAGCAGAACTTTTAATTTAGTGACTAAGGATGTGTGAATTGTCTATGTAATTTCCAAATAATTATTTTCCTGTCAGCCAAACTCTTATTCCCTGAAGTCAACAATACTGCCTGAACTTCTCGATGAGAAACATCTGGTTTCCTCAATGGTATGCAATAATGCCCTGATCGAATGAAATATAAATACACAGCTTTCCCAAATATAAGAGCCTTGATATTTTCCATATCTAGTTTCAACTGTGTTTTTTTTTCACTGGAGGACTTGCTCAATAATAAAGGTAACTCACTGGAGACCGCATCACAACTAATGAAGAGACTTATCCCAGCTATCTTGAATGGGGAAAACACTCTTTTGAAAGTCTTTAGCATATTGTCGTCCTCAAACCTAAAGCAGGCAAAACAAAAACAGAAAATGCTGGAAAATCTCAGCAGGTCTAACAGCATCTGTGGACGGAAAAAAAAGTTAATGTTTTGAGTCCGTATGACTCTTTAGAGCAGACTTGAAACATTAGCTGTTTTTTTTCTCTCCACAGATGCTGTTAGACCTGCTGAGTTTGTCCAGCATTTTCTGTTTTTGTTTCAGATTTCCAGCATCCACAGTATTTTGCTTTTATCTAAAGTGGGTGAAGCTTTCACACTCTATCCATATGCTGAAATTTCCTGTCAAGAGATTCCAAGTAGCAACTCAGCCAGTACACCCCACATACTGTAGAGATGCAACTGCTATCCAACACCGCACAGTTGAACTAATCAGCGACCAAAACGGTCATCCCTGGACTCAAGCTTCCAGTAATCAATACAATTCCTTCAGGCCAGTCATCCTCATCATCTTCAGCATCAGAATTGTCTGTTTCATGCGTTACCTCAAAGATTCGATTTTTGCGCTTTGGGAAATTCATTGCATAACAATATTTGGAAACACAACAAAAACATGTTTAAGCATTTCCCATGCATTTCCACGGTTCAAACACCTACGGTCACCACCCAGACCCGGTTTGTCTTAATTCTCAGGTGGACTAAAAGTGTGGCCCTCTTCAGACTGCCTATCAGCAACCCCATTGTCGTACCGATGTCTGTGTCTAGTATTTAGGCGATCTCAAAATTCAGCAACCATGGAGTCCTCCATTCTTTGCATCACTGCATAGTTGCCTGTATTTGATCTGGAAATAGCTGGAAAATGGCTGCTTTCCCAAAAAATCTTTTTAGGGCAGCAGCCTTTTGGTCTAGAAGAGAGTCTTTTCCATGAAACAGAACCCCTGTCAATACCAGAAATCTATTTATATGCAAAATCTGTGCATAATTCAGTAACTTGAATGCAAGCACAGACTTGGGGATCTTTAGGCTTAACTTTGTCAATCTCTTATACAACCTATCAGAGTTCACGGCTGGATTTTCCATGCCTGCCAGCATTGAGCATGTTCGGTGGCGTGAGCAGACAATATGGCGTGATTGGTTTCATGAAGGCGTGAAACCAGTTCGCAATCGTCTGCTTAGCATTCTCCACCATCGGATGTTGGGAACCTCATTGTAATACATCAGCATATCATTATTAGGCCCGCCCCCACGGAATTGTTCTTCCCCTGCTGGATCGTCTGACCATGTCGGCGGGAAAGCACACCAGTGTAGAACACATCTTGACAAATGTGACGTGCAGAAGTTGGGCTTTTCTCATATCGTTGCCATCCGAGGAAAAGGAAGATGCTGAAGCCCGACACCAACGGCATACTGGAGGAATGTCCATGGATGCTGGGTTGATTCTCATAGGCATGGCTCTGGTGCAAAGCAGCTCACGGAAGCTGGATAATCATCGCTGATGCTCACAACAGGTGATGGTCAAGGGGGTGGGAGAGGAAGGGCTAGGATCGGCTGGGAGAGGAAGAGGTGTCTGGACGGTGAGGTTGGCGGGGGTGGGGGGGTGTGGTGGGAATGAAGGTGTCATCATTTTCAGGTATACAGTGAGTCAGTATGGTATGTAATTGGAAAAAAAAAGGCATATTTGGGTAATGAAGGCACATTTGGGGACAATGGAGGAATTCAGCTGTAAGAAAGAGGGCTGGTATAATTCCGAACAAAGGTTACACATTTAGCTGAAAGCGAATAAAATAAGAGATGAGGAGAAAGTAAATGTTCTTCTTACCACGATGGGGCCAGATGCTTTTGAGGTAGTGCCAAATCAGTACCGCCCGTGAGAACCCAATACTATATAATATGCTGAAATTAACAAGTTGAAAATCAGTGAATGGGCTGCACCCATTGTGCTAGTTCAAAATGCAGATGGGTCTGTTTGGATTTCGCGACATCACAAGCAAATGGTAAATAAAGTGGTTGAGACTGATACCTACCTGTGAAGATTTGGTTACTAATTTAGTCAATGGAAAGCTGTTCAGCAAGATAAATTTGTCAAATGCATATTTGTAATTAGAATTAACTGACAAGAGCAAGGAACTGCTTATCAATGAGTTGTACCAGTATGAAAGGCTGCTATTTGTGATGTTTACTGCTCCCGCAGTGTTCCAGGGCATCATGGGTCAAGTACTAAGTGTGATGAAAAGCAGTGTGCTGATTCTTAGATGAATTTTAATTAGAAGTAAGACAGAGGAAGAGCACATTGTAAGTTTGAGCAAAATCCTAGATCGCCTTCAAGAGTATGGCATCAGAGCTAAAAAGTACAATTCATGGTGTCAAGTGTAACACACCTGGGTCACCAATTAGATGGTGAAGATATCTACCCAACACAGGAAAAGGTTGAGGGGATTTTAAAGCAAAGAGGACAGAGAACAAATAAGAACTTAGAACATTCATATGGGTTGTTGTGTATTATTCTAAGTTCATCCCTGACTTAGCTAACATATTCGCTCGATAGCCTGCCAACTCCTCAAAGATTAAATAGCTAGGGGGTGGTCTGTCGAGCGTCAGAAAGCATTTGAAGAAGTGAAGTTGTTATGCCCAATGAAGGCATGTCCTATTCATATGGACTGTGTTTGCATGGAACATAGCTGCAGGAGTAGGCCATTCAGCCCATCGAGCCTGCTCTGCCATTCAATACAATCATGGCTGATCATCTATTTCAATGCCTTTTTCCCACATCAACACCATATCCCTTTATGTCATTAGTATTTAGAAATCTGTCAATCTCTGCTTTAAACATACTCAATGACTGAGCTTCCACAACCCTCTGGGTAGAGAAATCCAAAGATTCACAACCCTCTGAGTAAAAGAATTTCTCCTCATCTTAATCCTAAGTGGCTTTCCCCTTATTTTGAAATTGTGTCCCCTGCTTCTAGATTCCCCAACCTGGAGGAAACATCTTACCTGTATCTACCCTGCCTATCTCGAAGTATTTTAAGGGTTTCAATGAGATCACCACTCATTCTTCAATATAGGCCCAATTTCCCCAATCTCTCTTCATAGGACAGTCCCGCCATCCCAGGAACAAGTCTAATGAACTTTCATCGCACTCCCTCTATGGCAATAATATCTTTCCTAAGGTAAAAGGACCAAAACTGCACACAGTTACTCCAGTTGCGGTCTAACCAAGGTTCTACACAATTGAAGCAAGACTTCACTACTCCTGTACTCAAATCTTCTTGAAATAAAGACTAACATACCATTAGCCTTCGTAATTACTTGCTGCATCTGCATGTTAGCTTTCAGTGACTTATTGATGAGGACACCCAGGTCCCTTTGTACATCTACACTTTCTAATCTCTTACGATTTAAGAAATACCCTGCACATCTGTACCTCCTACCAAAGTGGATAACCTCACATTTTTCCATATTATATTTCATCTGCCAAGTTCTTACCCCCTCACCAAGTCTGCCCAAATCCCCTTGAAACCGCTTTGCATCCTCCTCAGAACACACATTCCCTGTTAGCTTTGTGTCGTCCGCGAACTTGGAATATTACATTAGTCCCCGCATCCAAATCATTGATATATATTGTAAACATCTGGGGCCCAAGTACTGATCCTTTTGGTACTCCACTAGTCACAGCCTGCCAATGTGACAATGACCTGTTTATTCCTGCGCTCTGTTTTCTGCTTGTTAACCAATCATTAATCCATGTAAGTATATTACCTCCTATCCCGTGTGCTTTAATTTTGCTAACCAAACTTTATCAAAAGCCTTCTGAAAATCCAAGTATACTACGTCCACTGACTGCCCTTTATCAATTCTGTTAGTAACATTCTCAAAAATCTCCAATAGGTTTGTCAAACATGATTTCCCATTCATAAATCCATGTTGATTATGCTAAATCAGATCATTATTATCCAAGTGTTTTTTATCACATCCTTTAAAATAGATTCCAGTATTTTCCCTACTACTGATGTAAAGCTAACAGGTCTGTAGTTCCCTGTTTTCTCTCTCTCTCCCTTCTTAAATAGTAGGGTGACATTTGCTGCCTTCCAATCTGCAGGAGCCATTCCAGAATCTATAGAATTTTGGAAGATGATCTCCAATGCATCCACTATCTCCATAGCTACCTCTTTCAACACTCTGGGATGTAGAATATCAGGTCCTGGGGACTTGTCAACCTTCAGTCCCAACAATTTTTCCAATACAGCCTTCTTATTAATACTAATTTCCTTCAATTCTTCATTCTCCCTAGTTCTTTGGATCTCTAATTCTGGGAGATTTCTTGTATCTTCCTCAGTGAAGACAGACAGAAAGTAATCATTTAGCTTCTCTGACATTTCTCTATTCCCTATTATAAATTCTCCTGACTCTGCCTGTAATGAAGCCACATTTGTCTTAGCCAAATGCTTCCTTTTAATGTACCTATAGAAGCTTTTACACTCCGTTTTTGTTTTTTGCTAGTTTACATTCATGTCCTATTCTCCCTTTCTTTATCAATTTCTTGGTCCTCCTCTGCTGTATTCTAAAATCCTCCCAATTCTCAGGTTTACTATTATTTCTGGCAACTTTTTGGTGTTTTTTTACTCTTATACAATCCTAACTTTCTTTGTTAGCCATGGGTTAACTGACTTTTCTTTTTGGGTTCTTGTGCCTTGAAGGAATGTATAGTTGCTGTACACTATGTAATAATTCTTTAAAAACTATCCGTTGCCTATGTACTGTCACACCTTTTAATGTATTTTCCCAATCTAGCTCAGCCAATTTGCCTCTCATACCTTCATAATTTCCTTTGTTCAGGTTGAACGCCCTGGCTTCAGGCTGAACTACTTCGCTTTCAAACATAATGTAAAATTCTATCTCATTCTGGTCACTCATCCCTAAAGGTTCTTGTGTTTTCATTACATACTATTAGATCTAAAATAGCCTGTTCTGTAGTCGGTTCCTCAACAGACTGCTCTAGAAAACCATCCCTAACACACTCCAGAAACTCGTCCCCCACAGCATTAGTGTTCATTAGGTTTACCCAGTCTATACGTAGATTGAAGTCACCCATGATTACTGTCTTACCCATGCTACATGCTTCCCTAATCTCCTGTTTAACACCATTCCCCACTCTACCACTACTGTTTGGTGGCCCTTGCTGTTTCTTAGCTCCACCCAAATAGATTCCACATTTTGTTCTTCCAATCTGAGATCCTCCCCAACAGCACTAGCAAATCTCTATTCAAGGATGTTAGCCCGGTCCTGTTAAGGTGTAACCCATCCATCTTGTACAAGGCTCACCTGCCCCAGAACCGGTCCCAATGCCTCAGAAATCTACTGCCCTCTCTCTTATACCAATTCTCCAGCCATGTGCTCAATCAATCGATCCTCTTATTCCTATGCTCACTAGCACGTGGCAATGGAAGTAATCCTGAGATTACTGCTCTTGAGGTCCTGCTTTTTAATTTCTTTCATAGCTCCCTAAAATCTGCTTTCAGGACCTCATCCCTCTTCCTAGCTCTGTAATTGCTATCAATATGGGCCACAACTTCTGACTGTTCACCCTCCCCCAGAAGGATGTCCTGCAGCTGCTCTGTGATATCCTTGACCCTGGCACAATGAGACAACCACCATCCTGGAATCAAATTCACCGCCACAGAAATGTCAGTCTGATCCCTTGACTATCGAATCCCCATCATTATTGCTCTTCCACTCTTCTTCCTCTCCTTTTGTGCAGCTGAGCCACTCATGTGGTGCCACAGTCTTGGCTCTAGCTGTACTCCACTGAGGAACCATCGCAAGTATCCAAAATGAAAAACCGATTAGCAAGCAAGATAGACTCAGGGGACTGCTGCCTGGTTCTCTTAGACTACATGGCGGTCACCCATTCCCTCTCCACCTATACGCTCCTAACTTGCGGTGTGACCACCTCCCTAAACGTGCTATCCATGTGGTTCTCAGCCTCGTGGATGCACCACAGTGACTCCAGCTGCCGCTCGAGTTCCAAAACCCGGAGCTCAAGCTTCCGTAGCCGGTGACACTTCCTGCAGATATTCTCATCTAGGGCACGTGGTGCACTCATGACTTCCCACATACTTCAGAATATACATTCCACTGAGCCAAGCTGACTTGCCATACTATAACTGTAAAAAACTATTTATTACAATTAGAATAGGTAGAATAGCTTACCAGTTACTCACCAATCAGCTTCTTCCTCTGTACAATTACTGGAGGCTGAGGAAAAGGTAGAAAAAAAAAGTAGCACCTCCTTCCCCTCTTCACCAAACTCCCTCATTCACCAAACTCCTGATTAACACTCTGCACTCAAAACACCAGTCACGGCAGATGAAACAGCACTGAGGAAGGCCTGTTTTTATACTTTCTGAAAAACAACTGATTCAAGCTTCTGAGAACCAGTTTAAGTTAGCTACCTAGCCCCTGGAACTGTCTTTTTTTTTAAATGAACACAAACAAGGTGGTTAAGATGGCTGCCAAGAGTCAGGTGACCATTACAACTTTGACACAAGATTATTTCAAACTTCCAGAAAGTTCCTAATTGAATCACACAGGGTGGAGTCTACCTGCTGAATGGAGATGCCCAGACAATGAATGCCCCTCTGTGGAATTCACACTTGTCACTGTTTGAAGTTTATTCCAAACTCAAGATCAATGGAGCTGCAGACTTCACGTCTCCCAGTTTGCTATTTAACAAAAGAGAATGCAGAAAGCAAGTTAACTACGAGTGGGTATGAAGAGCCATCATCCATCTCCATTATATTGCGGTGGTTCTCAACTTTAAGCCATTCTGGGTGGACAATAGCAGTTGATCACGCAACCAAAATTGGCTTCCGATATCAAAGTCCTTTATCATCCAAAGACCCAGAGCGACATGGGCAGTCTGCAAAGAATACCGCTGCAGAATATCAGCTGCAGACCAAGGCACTAACATCAAAGCCTTTTTAAACATAGCGGCTGCTACATCTTAAAAAAAAGCCTCCCAGCCTGATTCCTAAATCCAAGCCTACTTTTGAAGAAATCTGACCTCCTGGTACAAAAACCAAAATGCCCAACTTCATGACCTGCTAAACATCATCTCTTCAAGGGAATCCTGCAATAATCCTGATGTCCGACTCCAGCTATTTGAACCCATCTAAATTACAACTACCGGATTGGAAAAGACTTCTTTCTTTAATGGGCCCACAATGACTGCGACCTTCCAAGACGAGGCAAACATGTGAACTGTTAGCTACAATTTTGTTCACAACTTGTAAAAGTGCATTATTATAACTATAATTTCTCTCGAGCATGTGTTCGTGTGCTGAGTGACATAGCGTTTGACTATCGGGTGAATGTGTCAATAAATGATCCCTTTATTTAAACCCATGAAAGCTTGCTGCTGTTAATCAAATCAACGACTCACTCAAGGGGCTAAGAGACACGCACACCTTCTTTTCCAAAGCCACATTGATTACTGACAGCAAGGGAAATAGTATAAGGGTTTCAGTTCTCTCCCGACCCTGTCCGTAACAAAGTATTGAATAGTCTTGCCCACTATGAGCCCAAGAAACAATTGGTTTTAGCCTGCGATGCCTCACCACAGGAGTTAGGTGTGGTGTTTTCTCACATAGCGGAAGATGGTGTGGAGAAGACAGTAGTATATGCTTCACCTACTTCAACAAAATCAGAGCAAAATTACTCAACTTGAAAAAGAGGTATCATCAATCATATATAGTACTAAGTTTCACAAATACTTGTAAAGTAGGAAGTTCACTTTGTTGAATGACCACTAAGCAGTAGGAAGAAGCTATTTTTGGTATCCAAAGGTAGCTATAGTGTGAAAAGTTGTGGTGTGTCTCAGAATGAGCAATGATCCAATCAAGGTTCCTTTCATGCATGGTCAAACACAAGATCAGATCTAAGTTCTGCAGTCCTGCCACATCCAGTTGTGAATGGTGGTGGACAATTAAACAATTCACTGGAGGAGGAGCCTTCACAAATATCCCCATCCTCAATGATGGGGCAGCCCAGCACATCAGTGCAAAAAGTAAGGCTGAACCATTTGCAACAATCTTCAGCCAGAGGTGGATGATCCAACTAGGCCTGCTCCAGAGTCTCCAGCATCACAGATGCTAGTCTTCAGTCAATTCGATTCACTCCAGGTGACATCAAGAAATGGCTGAAGGCACTGGATACTGCAAAGGCTATGGGGCATGACATATTCCGGCAATAGTGCTGAAGACTTGTGCTCCAGAACTTGCTGCACCCTTAGCCAAGCTGTTCCAGTACAGCTACAATACTGACATCCAGCCAGCTATGTGGAAAATTGGCCAGGTATGTCCTGGACACAAAAAGCAGGACAAATCTAACCCGGCCAATTACCTCCCCATCAGTCTACTCTTGATCATCAGTAATGGAAAGGGTCATCAACAGTGCTATCAAGCGGCACTTGCTTAGCAATAACTTGCTCACTTACGCCCAGTTTGAGTTCCGCCAGGGCCACTCAGCTCCTGACCTCATTACCATTTAATCCCAAATCCTGACCATTTAGTTCAAACATGGACAAAAGAGCTGAACTTCCAAGGTGAGGTGAGAGTGACTGCCCTTGACATCAAAGCAGCATTTCACAGAGTGTGGCATCAAGGAGCCCTAGCAAAACTGGAGACAATGGGAATCAGGGGGAAAACTCTCCGCTGGTTGGAGTCATACCTAGCACAAAGGAAGATGGTTGTGATTGTTGGAGGTCAGTCATCTCAGCTCCAGGACATCACTGCAGGAGTTCCTTCAGGTAGTGTCCTCGGCCCAAACATTTCAGCTGTTTTATCAATGACCTTGCTTCCATCATAAGGTCAGAAGTAGGGATGTTCGCTGATGATTGCACAATGTTCAGCACTATTCGCAACTCCTCGGATACTGAAGCAGTCCATGTGCACAATGTTCAGCACCATTTGCAACTCCTCAGACACTGAAGCAGTCCATGTCCAAATGCAGCAAGACCTGAATAATATCCAGGCTTGGACTGACAAGTGGCAAGTAACATTTGGCCCACACAAATGTCAGGCAATGACCATCTCCAACAAGAGAGAATCCAATCATCGCTCCTTGATGTTCGATGGCATTACCATCACTGAATCACCCACTATCAATATCCTGGGGGGGGGTTACCATTGACCAGAAACTGAACTGGACTAGCCATATAAATACTGTGGCTGCAAGAGCAAGTCAGAGGCTAGGAATTATGTGACGAGTAACTTACCTCCTGACTCCCCAAAGCATGTCCACCATCTATAAGGCACAAGTCAGGAGTGTGATGGAATACTCCCCACTTGCGTAGATGTGTGCAGCACCCACAACACTCAAGAAGCTTGACAATGTCCAGGACAAAGCAGCCCACTTGATTGGCACCACATCCACAAACATTCACTCCCTCCACCACTGACGCACAGTAGCAGCAGTGTACACGATCTGCAAGATGCGCTGCAGGAATTCACCAAGGCTCCTTAGACAGCACCTTCCAAACCCATGCCCACTAGCATCTAGAAGGACAAGGGCAGCAGATAGATGGGAACACCACCACCTGCATGTTCCCCTCCAAGTCACTCACCATCCTGATTTGGAAATATATCGCTGTTCCTTCACTGTCGCTGGGTCAAAATCCTGGAACTCCCTTCCTAACAGCACTGTGGGTGTACCTACATCACATGGACTGCAGCAGTTCAAGAAAGCAGCTCACCACTGCTGTCTCAACGGCAACTAGGGATGAGTAAAAAATGCTGGCCCAGCCAGCAAAGCCCACATCCTGTGAATGAATAAAGAAAAATGGTGTTTGTTGTGGAATTGCTTAGCTCTGTCTACCGCTTGCTGCTTATGCTGTTTGGCACATAAGTAGTCCTGTGTTGTAGCCTCACCAGGTTCATACCTCATTTTTATGTATGCCTGGTGCTACTGTTGGCATGCCCTCCTGCACTCTTCTTTGAACCAGGGTTGATTCCCCCTGGCTTAATGGTAATGGTAGAGTTGGAGATATGCCAGGCCATGTGGTTACAGTTTGAGATTGTGTACAGTTCTGCTGCTGCTGATGGCCCACAGCACCTCATGAATGCCCAATCCTGAGTTGCCAAGTGTGTTTGAAATCTATCCATTCGGCATGGTGGTTATGCCACACATGATGGGGGGTATCCTCAATTGAAGATGGGACTTCTCTCCACAAGGACTGTGCAATGGTCATTCCTACCGATGCTACCATGGACAGATGCATCTGTGGTAGACAGGTTGGTGAGGATGAGCTATGTTTTTCCCGATTGTTGGATCCCTCACCACCTGCTGTAGACCCAGTCTGGCAGCTGTGTCCTTTATGACTCGGCCAGGTTAGTTTGTTGTGGTGCTACTGAGCAACTCTTGGTGATGGATTTTGAAGTCCCCTGCCCAGAGTACATTCTGCACCCTTGCCACCCTCAGTGCTTCCTTCAAGTGCTATTCAACTTGGATTAGCATTTGGGAGTGGGGTGGGTTTACATGGTAATCAGCAGGAGGTTTCCTTGCCCATGTTTGACCTGATGCCATGAAACCTCATGGGGTCCAGAGTCGATGTTGAGGACTACCAAGGCAACTCCCTCCTGACTGTATACCATTGTGCCGCCGCATCTGAAGGGTCTGTCCTGTCCGTGGGACAGAATGGAGATGGTAGTGTCTGGGACATTATCTGTAAGGTTATGATTCCATGAGTACGGCTATGTCAGGGGGTTGCTTGATTAGTCTGTGGGACAACTCTCCCAATTTTGGCACAAGCCCCCAGATGTTAGTAAGGAAGACTTTGCAGGGTTGACATGGCTGAGTTAGCCATTGTAATTTCCGGTGCCTGGGTTGATGCCGGGTGGTCCGTCCTGTCTCATTTGCTTTGAGACAACAGAGTGGCTTGCTAGACCATTTCAAAGGGAATTTAAGAGTCAACCACATTACTGTGGATCTAGAGTCACAAGTAGGCCACTAATGAACCAGATGGGTTTTTACGACAATCAACAATGGTTTCATGGTCATCATTAGATTTTTTAATTCCAGATTTTTATTGAATTGAAATTCTACCATCTGCCGCAGTGGGATTAAAACCTGGAGCATTACCCTGCATTTCTAGTCCAGTGACAATACCACACACCACTGCCTACCCATATGGATTGCACTGCAGACCTGCCCTGACATGTTGTTTGGGGTTGTCAAGGTCCACTTCAAAAAAGGACTCTTTGAAAAGAAGGCATTAAAAATGCAAAGTGCTTGGCTTTAATCAACTGTAATCCTGTTAAGACAATGGGAACTGCTAACTAGCCAGATACCCAACAGACATTCAAAAACCCCTGTGGAGGACAAAATTTCCTATCTCCTTTTGGTTTCTACTATCTTGAAATGTGTCAAAAGTTTTTGAGATGAAAGATCAAACATTTGTTTGACTGTAAGACACGTTAATCAAATTCCTTCTTGGAATATACAGACAGTAGGTTTAAGAATTGATTCTGCCAAGCCAGAAAAAAGAGAAGTCATCTGGAAATACTGCTGAACAGAGCAGTAAGGAATCACTCACTCTCTCTGAAGCTAAGACTGATTCCAGCAAAGTGCAGTTACTGAACTTCAACTCAACTCCAGGATTTTAAAGCAAGCTAGCTAACTTCAAATGGCTGAAATGTTCAACAATCTATACCTCAAGGACAAAGAACTTAATTGTATATTCTTTTAACTTTTACTTGGACTCTAACCTTTCTTACTTTTGATATATGTGTGTGTGTGTCTTTTCTTTGGGTTCAGTAACTAATAAACTTTCTCTTTGACTCATGAAAACCTGGTTTGATTGGCTCCTCATTAAAAAGTAAATATATTTGGATTGGAAAAGACATTTACAAGGAAAAGAAAAAAAAACCTTTGTTGTGACTAACTGAGGGGACTAAATAAAGGGGAGCCAGCTCACTCCTCCTCACCCGGTCGTAACAATAGCAAGTGGATAAATGTTGAGTCAATGCCCAACAACACAAGCGTCAAAATTATTAAGGTTTTGAGAAGTTGGTTTGCAATTTATATATTGGCAGAGGTGTTGGTGTCATACAGTGGTCCACAGTTTACAACAAAAGAGCTTGAAATGTGTCTAAGGAAAAATTGAATCAAACACACTCCAATGCCACCATATCACCCAGCACTGAATGGTGCTGCAGAAAGAAGCATACAGATTGTGAAGAGGTCTTTGCAGGAGTATTTGTTAGGTGGCAAGCTAGGCAGTAATTTCCATGTTTCTCTTTGACAGAGCCTGGACAATTTTCTGTTCTCTTACAGATTAATCCCACAGTCTAAAGCAGGTTGCTCACTTTAAGAGTTAGTGTTTAAGCATGCTCTTCGAACAAGGTTTGGTTTGTTTAAGTCTGATGTCAATAGCTAAGGTGAATAAAAAGCAAAACGGTGAAGATAAATTAGGGTACACGAGGCACGAAACTTAGGGCTCCCATGCCAGCATGTTTGAAGGTGGGGAGTGGCTCGTAAAATTCAGCAGGTGACCTTCAGCAGATACTGCCCACCCACAACCCAACTGAAATTTTATGGGTGGTGGGGCGTGGGGGTGTTGTCGGAGGGCTCGCATGCCCTTGGACCTATTGAGACCCTTAAGTGGTTAATTAATGGCCACTTAACAGCCTCATACCATCCCTGCCAATATTTTACCCATGGTGCAAGGAGGGGCCTGGCCTCTCAAACCATACTCCTACCCCTTCACTGGGGCATGCCAGTCTAGCCCGAGTGATACACCAGACGTACCTCAAGAGTCCAGGCTCCTCTTCGTTGGACTACCTGCAGTCCCAGCAGCAGTCACCTGGTGCTAGGGACTGCACCAACTCCCGAGATAGGGGTGGAAGTCTCATCTTAAAGCAATTGACCCTGCTCCCAGCATTAAATCAATGTGGGGCAGCAATCAGAATTTTGGGTGGGCTTGCCACCAATGTTTTTTCTGGGGGTGGAGGGGTAGGGGTGTGTGGTGTGGAGAATTCTGCACTTCGCAGCTTCCAGCCCTTAGAGTTTGACGCTAGTCAGAAGATCATGGTGAGAAACCATTGAGGTGATAATGAGAAGTATGTGATTGGTGCTGTTGTAAAGAGACTAGGTGTATTCACATATCTAGAGACGATTGCAGAGCGAATCTGTCGTGCAGGTCTTTGTTTTAACAAGCAAATCGGACAAAGGGAGAGCATGAGAAACCTCCTATAGTCCAGAATTTTCCTCTGCCCAAAGTAGAAGTCAGAAACCAAGGGAAAGTCACAAAGATAATGAAAATTTGCTAGTATCAGAGTCCACCAGTAGAGCAAAGTAAGTCAGGGTTTTGATGAAGTCAAATCAATCAACGTAACAGTCCCAACAATTAAGTGAAGTCAGTAGACAAAGTTCAGATTTGATACAGTCAGGGAGCGCAGAGTCAGAAATAGGAGATATTCAGACAAAAAAAGAACCCAGATAGGTTAACTGATAGTCTGTAAGAAGGAAGAAGAAACAAAGTTCTTTTCATTACTCCTTGTCAAATGATGAATTTTTTTGTTAAATGCATACTGGTGTTAAAGAAAACCATTTTTTAAACATATGAGCAAAATTATCAGAATAATTTATATGTTATTTTTCTTGTCATTAAAGTAAAAATAAATACGTAACCCAACCTGTTAAATTTCAGGTAATGCTGGATGTTAGTTTAGTCATATTGAATTTTGGAAATGTCTAAGTTTTTTGAAGTTGGAAGGGAATGTGTTATATTGTGATATCTGAGCATTTTATTCTGCTGCTCTCGCTGCTGCCTTCTCCGTTGGGGAGGTGTAAATAAAGTTCTGTTGAAGGGTCATTCGGACTCGAAACGTTAACTGTGTTCCTCTCTGCAGATGCTGCCAGACCTGCTGAGTTTTTCCAGGTATTTTTGTTTTTGTTTTGGGTTTCCAGCATCCACAGTTTTTTGCTTTTATCTTAGTTCAATAATAGCTGCCTGTAGCTGAATGTGTAATCCTACTCAAGTCCTTGACTTGTAACCAACCAAAACAAAGAAGGTTAATCTGAGAAGGCAGTGAACACAAGCAGACTTCGTCAGGAATTGTGCAAAGTTGAGGTGTCAGAGTGCGCAGAAACGGCTACCCAACCCTTCAAGCACCACCTGCCCTGCATGTGGTAGAGTTTTCAGATCGTTCATTGGACTTCTCAGAACCTAACAAACCAGAGTAAGACATCCTTGATCTCGAAAGACTGCCTGAGAATACACAACAGGATACATATTTCAACCATAAGCTATAGTGCCCTTGTGAAATCAGTATTCATAAGAACACACTAATTCTCAACATCAAGTCGCATAGTTAGAACAGATGATAAAGTTCCAAGCCACAATAACATTTAGCTGAGAAAAAAACAGAAAAACAAATAACCACTAGCAAGTTTTGGCTTTAAATTTCGATATAATTAGTTACTGCTCGCAATAGGCCAACATTCCGAAATAAAATCAGAAAATTCATGGGAACACGCAATTGTACAGGTATTATCTGTTGTGAGAAGACGGGGTTAACCTCCGTCAACAACATTCTGCTATGGATCTGTTGAACCTAACCTTCAGTGCCTGCCACGTAGCACTTTGTGCCGAAGAGGAGCGCAGCTCCCACTCTATGTCCTCTACTGGCCCTGACACTGGCTTGGACAATAATGGGACCCTGTGTATAGTTGGACTTCCTTTCCCTTGTGGTTCCCATGTGATATCGTCTTCTTCTTAGAGCCCCTCCTCCACGGAGAACAGACATTCTTCGCATTTTCTCGGAACTAACACCAGCAGCTGGAATTAGTCTATCTCCATTGTGTTTGGCTTCCCTAAGCGCGGCCTTAAAGGGATGGTGGACATTCCTGCTCGCGCTACCCCACCCCCTTATTATTGTGATGTCAGCGATCCCCGCCCGGACCCCACGCGCTCTCTGCGTGCTGACGTAGGGACGTTGATCCAGGTCGTCGTTGGAAGGGACGCTGCCACCGGGCCCCGGCTTCCCTGTCGTGTCGTTGTTTGCGGGGGTGGGTGAGTTTGCTTTAGGGGCCCAAATAGCAGCAAAAGTTGTGCCGTTGGTAGCCGCCATTTCAGTCCATCGGAGGCTTTGATTTATCCCGCTTAGTTAAGAGGAGCAGGAGGGGAAGGAGAAAAAAAACTTGGTTCGTTGAGCTGTCGCAGACTTGTGTGTTTATTATTTTAATAGAAATTGTTGAAAAATTACAATGAGAAGGACAAACAGCAGCTGCGGTCGCCCTAGTCTGTATCTTATGATTGAAGCGCTGTCTTGCTAATCCCGGTGTGACGAGACGGAGGAGTGAGCCGGGCCGGACCGCCGAGAACCTGGCAGCGACCATGTTGGGTAAGGGGAAATTCGGGATACAATGGAGGGATCGACAGCCGCGGGGGGGTGGTGGTGGGGGGGTTAACATGGAGCACTTGGTAACCGGCCTCCTTCATCACAACTCTACCAGTGTCACGATTGTTTTATACGATTGATTTTGTTTTGTTGGTTCTTAAGCTTTTTTCCCTCCCATTTTTGCATGTATTTTCTGGGGGACTGGAGCGGTATGATCCTTCATTGACCTGTTAATATGTTTTGAAACAGTTTAAAGAATCCTTAAAAATAAAATGATTATGTAACTGAATTGGAATTCGCGCTTATTTGATGCACAAAAATATGTCTCGATAAAAATAAGGATTCTGGGTTTCTGCTTATAGTGGGGGAGGGTACTAGGCCTGCAGGAAGATGTCTGTAGGAGATGACATTGGAATGCCCAGTACAGCACTTAAGATGGTTGGAAAAGGGAAACTATGAAAATCATCAATGGTAATTTATACACTATCATTTTATTTCATCTCTCATTCTGTGGATCGAGTTACAGTCATCGTAAGTCGGGTGAAATGATGCAACGTATTTTTATGAATTGTTATACACCAGGTTGGTGTTTTATAAACCTGCCGTAATGCACTATGTGAAGCCCGGGGAATTTTACATTTTGTTTGCGGTGAAATTGCCGCAGCTACCTGTGTAATTTTAAACCTCAGGCTCGTTTAGTTATACGGTGCTGTAGTTTTTTCTGGTAGTTTGTTCCGTAATCTGGATCTATCAAATGAAGAAAAATTAAGCGATGAATTTACATATACCTGTAAATTTGATCTATGTAAATCTACAAGGGAAATTCGCAGTTTCAGTCCTGAAAAATATTGCTAAAACCAATGATAGGTAGCTCAAATAATTGTCGATTATATTTATATTCCTTCAAGTCGATAACCATTAGGAGTTTGTACAGTATAGGTCAAGCCAAAAGAACTTGAACATTCCAATAAAACATACCTGCGACAATGTTTTTCAGTGAGTTTTAAAATTTCACTAATGAGTGATTATATGATTGAGAACTACAAAGGGTGGTATTGCTTTTGGTGGAATACAAATTCCAGTGAAAGGCTTTGTCATACTTATAATTATTTGAGTGTTTCAAGTTTTAAATTGATTTTTTTCGACTGCTTTGCTTCTGAAAGTTAAATATGAGATCATATTTTCACTTATGTCACTGCCACAATCTGATTGCATGAAGCAATGCAGTACAACATAATGCACAGCCAGTAGTCAGCTGGTAACTTTGTTCAAGTATGGGGCTGATCGAAAACCCATTGTAGACTATTTCATCTTCATATCACATTGATAAGATATGTCATTTTATTTATCCTGTGCAAGTTAAATGGAAATAAGTAATTAATCACTAGTTTGTTTGAGGCAGTTTTTTTTGGAAGTGATCAATTCAGCTAACTATCTGTTTGTTTTAAACAGAAATTAAGTTTTGAGAAGCTGTGGATAGAAGTAAAATTGAGGAGGAAAAGTGCATTTTCAGTGAAATGGAATTCAAGTTGACTGGTCCTGAACAGATGCACTGTGCATGGGCTCACTACAGAATAAGAAGCACTTTCCAATGCTGTCTTTAAATGTAATGGGATGAGTGGAGAAACATGATGGCGAAAAACAAAGAACTGCGTCCCCCAACATACAGTATTAGTGTGGTGGGATTATCAGGGACCGAGAAGGAGAAAGGTACAAGTGGTGTTGGAAAATCTTGTTTGTGCAATCGATATGTGCACCCAAAAGCTGATGATTATTATCCAGAGCATACCTCTGTACTCAGCACAATTGACTTTGGAGGCCGTGTTGTCAACAATGACCATTTTCTGTTCTGGGGTGACGTAAACCACACAAGTGAGGAAGGAACTGAATATAAAGTACAAGTCATTGAACAGACTGAGTTTATTGATGACCAAACTTTTCTGCCTCATCGAAGCACAAACTTACAACTATATATAAAACGAGCAGCTGCATCAAAACTGCAGTCAGCTGAGAAGTTGATGTACATTTGTACTGATCAGCTAGGTTTAGAGCAAGATTTCGAGCAGAAGCAGATGCCAGATGGAAAATTGACCATTGACGGCTTCCTCTTATGCATTGATGTAAGTAAAGGGTGCAATAGGAAATTTGATGATCAGCTTAAGTTTGTAAATAACCTTGTTGCTCAGTTGGTTAAAACAAAAAAACCTGTTGTTATAGCAGCAACAAAATGTGATGAATGTGTTGATCATTACCTGCGGGAGGTGCAAGCTTTTGCAACAAATAAAAAGAATATGCCTGTGGTGGAAACTTCAGCACGTTTTCATGTGAATGTAGACTTGTGTTTTGCTACTTTAATCCAGCTGTTGGATAAAACACGGGGTAAACCGAAGATTATTCCATATCTGGACGCTTATAAGCAGCAGCGACAACTTGTTGCTTCATCAACAGACAAGTTTGAAAAGTTGATTGTCCAGGCAGTGAAAGATTATCATTCAGAGTGGAAAACTGTGAGTAATAAATTGAAAAACCACCCTGATTATGAAGAGTACATAACTTTGGAGGGGACAAAGAAGGCAAAAAACACTTTTTCGAAGCACACGGAGCAACTCAAACAAGAACATATTAAAAAACGACGGGAAGAATATATCGCTTTGTTGCCAAAAGCCCTTAATACACTGCTTCCTGAGCTTGAAGAAATTGAGCACCTGAACTGGCCGGAAGCTCAAAGTGTTTTGGAGCAAAAGCCTGACTTTCCCCTCTGGTTTGTTGTGCTAGAAAAAACACCCTGGGATGAAACTGACCACATAGATAATATGAATGATAAAAGACTTCCCTTTGATTTGCTGAATACATCAGAAGGAGAAAAGGTTTATCACAATCATGTGCAACATTTAATTTCTGAGAGGAGAAGGCTTGAAATGAAGGAAAAGTTTAAGAAACACCTTGAAAAGGTACAATTCATAACACCTGGTAAGCCCTGGGAGGAGGTTTTATGCTTTGTCATGGACAATGAAGCCTGCAAGTTTATAACTGATGCTGATCGTAGAGAGGTTTATAGTAAACATCAGCAAGAAATAGTTGAAAAAGCAAAAGAGGAATTTCAAGAAATGCTTTTTGAACACTCTGAACTTTTTTATGACCTGGACCTCAATGCAACACCCAAAATGAGTGAAATCAATACTGTCCTCAGTGAAGAACCAAGATACAGAGCTTTACAAAAACTTGCACCAGATCGAGAATCTCTTTTGTTAAAGCACATAGGATTTGTGTATCATCCAACTAAAGAAACTTGTCTAAGTAGCCATAATTGCATGGACATTAAAGTAGAACAGCTGCTTTCTACCAACCTTATAGAGTTTGATAACAACCGGCCAAACATTTATCAGGATAGTGCCAATATTGATAAACTTAACCTTGTTCTCTTGGGTCGGGATGGGCTTGCACAAGAACTAGCCAATGAGATTCGAGCTCAATGCACTGATGATGAGTACACTTTGGATGGTAAGATTTATGAACTGGATCTTCAGCCGCTTGATCTAAACACTTTTGTAATGTCCGGTTTGACGTCGACCTATCAACCTCATGGATACTTCTGTGTTTATAACTCTACAGAGTCATTTAGTTGTATGGCAGATTGCATAGAACGAATAAGAAGTGAAAGTACCCCAAGCAGGAAAGGCAGGTTTATAGCCAATCTTCCATTTACACTGATATTAGCAAACCAGAGAGACATTGGTTGCAAGAACTTGCCTATTTTAAGACTACAAGGGCAGCAACTTGCTAATAAGTTGCAATGTCCATTTGTTGATGTACCCTCTGGAACCTATACTCGCAAATTTCATGAATTCCAAATAAAACAAGCTCTTAGAGGACTTCTTGAAGCATTGAAACACAATTTGAATGTTGTTAGTTCCTTGCCTAGTATTAAAGATCTATCAGAAGCTGACTTGAGAATCGTAATGTGTGCCATGTGTGGGGATCCGTTCAATGTTGACCTAATTCTTTCACCATTTCTGGAATCCCAGTTTTGTAGTGCTGCTCAACCTGGTCACAATAATTCACTTCTGCTTGAAAAGATTATTGGTGAAAAACGTAAACGAATCCAGATTACAATACTTTCATACCACTCATCCATTTGTGTAAGGAAAGATGAGTTAGTCCATGGGTATATCCTAGTTTATTCAGCAAAACGAAAAGCATCCATGGCAATGCTCCGTGCGTTTTTGGCAGAAGTACAAGACGTCATTCCGGTTCAGCTTGTGGCAGTTACTGACAGTCAGGCTGACTTTTTTGAAAATGAAGCAATTAAAGAGTTGATGACTGAGGGCGAGCATATAGCAACTGAGATATCTGCAAAGTTCACTGCTATATATTCTTTATCACAATATCACCGGCAGACAGAAGTCTTCACACCATTCTTCAGTGAAGTTCTGGAGAAGAAAAATAGTATTGAAAATTCATATATGTACGATAACAACAGGGAATCCACAAATGTTAGTGAAGACTTCTCCTTATCACCTCGGGCAAGTTCTCCAACTTACAATTATTACCCAGATTCAGAAGATGACAATGAAGCACCCCCACCATACAGTCCTATTGGAGATGAGGTACAATTGCTTCCATCATCCAATGATCGTTCCAAACATCGACCAGATTTTGAAGGAACTGAATATCCAGTTCACAGCAGTCCAGTTGTTAATCATGATAACCATAAAGTGCCTCCACCCATTAAACCTAAACCTGCTATTTCGAGGCACGATGTGAGAAAACTTGATCCAAATCTTGTGAAAACCATTGAACAGGTTATTGGTAAAAATCCAAAGAGACACAATCGAGGACCTTTTGGCTATCTGGATGATCTAGATCCATCTGACAATTACTCTGTCCCAAGAGATGCTGTGTTAAAACCCAAAGTGGACGATGAAATATATTCGACCCCCCAGGATTCAAAGACTAAAATCATGCGAAAGCCAAATTTGATTGGGGGAAATAATTCTCAAGGTGAGGAAGAAAATGGCTTAATTGATAGATTATCAAAGCCACCGATAACACGGAAGCCTTCAAAGTACAAGTACAAATCACAGACTCTTTTTAGAAAGGCCAGATTGTACTATAGAAGGAGAGAGCGCTTTGATGTTAGTGACGATGAAACTGTGCCGCCTTCCTCACGTAAGCCAAAGAAGGGAAAAACTCATCGTGGGAGTGAGGAAGATCCTTTACTGTCCCCAGAAAATTGTGGGAAAGCGGGAATTGATAACCCTGCTATTGCATCTGATCCAGAAGTTGATGACGTAAGGCGGCACAGAAAAGATAAGAAGCCAGCAAAACCAAAGTCACAAAAGCCAAACAAAAAGGCAAGTTTTATAATTGAAATTTGTATTGCTTGCACATAGTTGTGCGTTATAAATAATAGCCTGAATGATTTAAAATTATTCAGATACTTTAACATTATACACTGCTTAGATTGTTTTTATTAAGGAAAGCTGAATATTCAGAAAGTAATTTAAATTATAAAATAAACCTGGACTGTAGCTTGCCCAAGTTGGGTGGTGGATTATTTTATCAGAGTTTCATTTTTTAAGATGCAGCTGTTCCCATTCTCTCTTCCCACCCAACCTCAAATCTGCTCCTCCACCCAATTGTAGATGTATCAGTTTTCCAAATATCTCCTTTTCAATTTGAGTTTGTTATACTCTTATTAGAATGAACAAACTAGTTATCTCTCTATCATGTTTCTAATTTAGAATATCTATTAATATTTAAAGGCAGTATTTTAGAGAAATGAATGGACTCTTAAGTACATACGTTTTTGGATCATAGAGATTATTTCTACTAGAAAACAACAGTTGATAGCAGTCTGACCTGACTGTTGTCTTCCAGCATGTACAATATTCTCCAGATTTGATGAAAGGTAAAGAGCATTAAATTTGTGGAAATTTACTGTCATTTCTGGGGGGCAAAAAGTAGCAAATTGACAAGCAATGCCTCTTTTACAGAATGCACCAAATGTGAAAGGCTTTTGAAATAATTTTAGTTACCCGATAGACCATCAAGTTCTACTCCACATGAGCTCTACGTATGGAAAGCTAATTGAATTAACATTTTAGTTTTATAATTACATACCAAACTAATTGGATTGACAATTTTGCGTTTTTATAATTGTTACCCTTCAAAGGGACAGAAACCTACATTACCATCAAGAAGAAATTGGGACAGCAATTACTTTGGAGTGCCCCTTGAAGACGTGGTTACTCCTGATCACCTTGTACCATATTTTATTGAAAGATGTGTGGAGTACATTGAATCTACAGGTAGGACCTGTGTATTATACTGGAAATGAGATCTAACAGCATCTACAAAATATTTAATAAAATCATTGTTGGAGCACAGAAGAAGGCTATTCTGACCGTTGTGCCTGTGCCGGATCATTGAAAGCGCTCTCCAATTAATCATACTGCCCTGCTCTTTCCAGTATAGCCCTTGCAAATTTTTTCTTTTTGAGTATATATCCAATTTCTTTTTGAAAGTTACTATTGAATCAATTTCCACTAACCTATTAGTTCCAGATCATCATAACTTGCTGCATTTAAAAACAAACTCATCTACCCGCTGGTTCTCTTTTGTCTAATAATCTTAAGTTTATGTCCTCAAGTTATTGACTTGCTCACCAGTGGAAATGGTTTCTCCTTATTCACTCATTATAATCCCCCATAATTTTGGGTACCGGCATTTGATCTCCATAACCACTGCGCAAAGTATAACAATCCCAGTTTCTCTAGTCTCTCCATATAATTGAATCTTGGTACCATTGTGGTAAATCTCCTTTATATGCTTCTCTCTAGTCTGAAAAAACAACCAAATGCCGCTATTCTCAGTTTTCTGTCCCTGAGCCAACTTTGTATCTGAGAACTGTCGGCGTGACATTAATCGTCTCAATTTCTCTGCTCCTCTCACCCATTCTAACCTGTCTCTCTCTGAACTTACTGCACTCCGTTCTCTCAGGTCCAACCCTAACATTGTCATCAAACCCGCTGACAAGGGTGGTGCTGTTGTTGTCTGGCACACTGACCTCTACCTCGCGGAGGCTGAGCGTCAACTCGCAGACATTTCCTCCTACCTCTCCCTGGACCATGACCCCACCACTGAACATCAAGCCATTGTTTCCAGGACTGTCACTGACCTCATCTCCTCTGGAGATCTTGCTCCCACAGCTTCCAACCTGATAGTCGCCCAACCTCGGACTTCTACAACCCGCTTCTACCTCCTACCCAAAATCCACAAACGGGACTGTCCCAGCAGACCGATCGTGTCAGCCTGTTCCTGCCCCACGGAACTCATTTCCCGTTATCTTAACTCCCTTCTCTCTCCCCTTGTCCAGTCCCTTCCCACCTACATCCATGATTCCTCTGACACCTTACCTCACATCAACAATTTCCAGTTCCCTGGCCCCAACCGCCTCCTCTTCACCATGGACGTCCAATCCCTCTACACCTCCATCCCCCACCAGGAAGGTCTGAGGGCTCTCAGCTTCTTCCTCAAACAGAGGCCCGAACAATCCCCATCCACCACTACTCTCCTCCGTCTGGCTGAAGTTGTTCTCACACTGAACAATTTCTCCTTTAACTCCTCTCACTTCCTCCAAATAAAAGGTGTGGCTATGGGTACCCGCATGGGCCCCAGCTATGCATGTCTCTTTATGGGGTAAGTGGAACATTCCTTGTTCCAGTCCTACTCCGGCCCCCTTCCACAACTCTTTCTCCGGTACATTGATGATAACTTTGGTGCTGCTTCATGCTCTCGTCGGGACCTGGAAAAATTTATTAATTTTGCTTCCAATCTCCACCCCGCCATCATTTTCACATGGTCCATCTCTGACACTTCCCTTCCCTTCCTTGACCTCTCTGTCTCAATTTCTGGTGATAGACTGTTCACCAATATCCATTACAAGCCTACCGACTCCCACAGCTACCTCGACTACAGCTCCTCACAACCCGCTTCCTGTAAGAACTCCATCCCATTCTCTCAGTTCCTTCGCCTCCGTTGCATCTGTTCTGATGCTGCTACCTTCAAAAACAGTCCCTCTGACATGTCTTCTTCCTTCCTTAACCAAGGTTTTCCACCCACGGTCGTTGACAGGGCCCTCAACCGTGTCCGGCCCATCTCCGTGCATCCGCCCTCACGCCTTCTCCTCCCTCCCAGAAACATGATAGGGTCCCCCTTGTCCTCACTTATCACCCCACCAGCCTCCGCATTCAAAGGATCATCCTCCGCCATTTCTGCCAACTCCAGCATGATGCCACCACCAAACACATCTTCCCTTCACCCCCCCGGCGGCATTCCGTAGGGATCGTTCCCTCCATGACACCCTGGTCCACTCCTCCATCACCCCCTACTCATCAACCCCCACCTACAGCACCTTCCCATGCATATACAAAATACGCAACACTTGCCCCTTCACTTCCTCTCTCCTCACCGTCCAAGGGCCCAAACATTCCTTTCAAGTGAAGCAGCATTTCACTTGCATTTCCCCCAACTTAGTTTACTGCATTCGTTGCTCCCAATGCGGTCTCCTCTACATTGGAAAGACCAAACGCAAACTGGGCGACCGCTTTGCAGAACACCTTCGGTCTGTCCGCAAGAATGACCCAAACCTCCCTGTCGCTTGCCATTTTAACACCCCACCCTGCTCTCTTGCCCACATGTTTGTCCTTTGCTTGCTGCATTGTTCCAGTGAAGCTCAACGCAGACTGGAAGAACAGCACCTCATCTTCCGACTAGGCACTTTACAGCCTTCCGGATTGAATATTGAGTTCAACAACTTTAGATCTTGAACTCCCTCCTCCATCCCCACCCCCTTTCTGTTTCTTCCCCCTCCCTTTTGTTTTTTTCCCCCCAATAATTTATATAGATTTTTCTTTTCCCACCTATTTCCATTATTTTTAAATTTACACCTTTTATGCCCTTTTAGTCTTATTTCACCCCACCCCCACTAGAGCTATCTGTACCATGCTATCCATTCTTAATTAGCACATTCTTTTAGATAATATCACCACCTTCAACACCCCTTTGTTCTTTTGTCTGTGACATCTTTTGATTATCTGCTCCTATCACTGCTTGCTTGTCCCTACAACCCCAACACCCCCCACCCCCCACTCCACTTCTCTCCCCCCACCCCCCCACCTTAAACCAGCTTATATTTCACCCCTCTCCTATTTTTACTTAGTTCTGTTGAAGGGTCATGAGGACTCGAAACGTCAACTTTGTTCTTCTCCGCCGATGCTGCCAGACCTGCTGAGTTTTTCCAGGTATTTCTGTTTTTGTTTTGTATCTGTGCTACTATTGCCCTTTTAATCACATGGGCTTCAACTTTGCTAGGACATTTACTATGTGGCATCCTATGCAACACCTTTTCAACAGTCCATATATGCAACACTTCCAGTAAAAGGTGCTATTGTGACTTCAGGAAACATTGTTTTTAATTGTTTATTTTAGGTGTACACAAAACTTGGGTACTCAAGTTTTAAGTTACGTTGTGATACAGTATAGGAAAAAGATAATGTGGAACAAAATTACTCCTTGTGTATTTTCCTAGTTGGAAAATTTCAGTAGAAGCAGTGGTGTTCAGGACATTTTGGCATACTGTGAGAATCCTGCTTAAGGATGGATGGAAACTTGTGTTTTGCTGTTGAGGTGTGATGGTGGAGTTCATTATGAATCTGTTTATTGTCATGATGCCAATTCTGCAATACTATAATTTTTCAGTTAATAATTGTCAAAAATTATAATTATCTCATGTTATGCCAGCACAAGTTTGCTTAAAATTAAAGTTAATTTGATGCAGAGCACAGCAGATTTCCAGTTACTTGATCACCGGGTAAAGAACTATGACCATTCTAACTGCTTTGTGCAAAAAGAACGTAAACTGGTTAAGTAATGTGTAAATAAAAATTCTGTCTTTGGAGCTTTTTTGAGGATTCTTGGAAATCACGGAATTCCATGCTTGTTACAGCACAGAGGGAAGCCATTCAGCCTGTCATCTCTCTGCTGGCTCTCTGAGCAATGCAGTTAGTACCATTCCTGCCTTCTCCCTGTGACCATCCACATTCTGCCTTTGCAGGTAAAAATCCTTCATTGAATCTGCCTCCACTATATTCTTAGGCAGCACAGTCCAGATCTTAATCATTCGCTGCATGAAAAATTTTCTCCTCCTGCCTCTGTTGCTTCTTTTACCAGTTACCTTAAATCTGTGCCTTCTCTTTCTCGATTCTTCCACCAGTGGGAGCAGTTTTTTTCCCATCTACTCTGTTCAGATCCTTCATGATTTTGAATACCTTGATCGAGTCCCCTCTCAACCTTCTCTTCTCTAAGGAGAACAATCCCAACCTCCAATTTTTCAAAGTAACTGAAGTTCCTCATCACTAGAACCATTCTCGTGAATCTTTTCTGCACCCTTTTTGATGGCTTCACATCCTTCCAAAAGCATAATGCCCAGAACTGAGGACAAATGAGCGTTTTGTACCAGTTTACCATAACTTCCTTGCTTTTGTCCACCGTGCATGTATTAATAAAGCCTAGGATGCTGTGTGCTTTTTTAACTGCGCTCTCAATCTGTCCTGCCTCCTTCAAGGACTTAATGCATGTATACATCCAAATCCCTCTGCTCCTTTTAGAATTGTACTCTTTATTTTATATTGTCCCCCTGTGTTCTTCCTACCAAAGTGAATCACTCCACACTTCCCTGCATTGAATTTCAGCTTCTACTTCATGGGTTTACAACGTTCCCAAGTTTTGTATCATTTGCAAATTTTGAAATTGTGCCCTGTACATTAAGGTCTATGTCATATATATCAGGAAAAGCGAGGGTCCAATACTGATCCCTGGGGAAGAAACCTTCCTTCAGTCTGAAAAACATCCTTTGACCTCTGTTTCCTGTCACTCAGCCAATTTAGTTTCCACGTTGCTACTGTCCCTTTTATTTCATGAGCTATAACATTGTTCGTGAGTGTTGTGTGGCAGTGTATCAAATGTCTTTTATAAGTCCATGTACACCACACCAACAGCATTACCCTCATTAACCCTTCCTGTTACCTCTTCAAAAAGCTCCAGCAAGTTAGTTAAATTTGATTTTTCCTTGACAAATCCGTGCTTTATTAACCTGCATTTGTCCAAATGACTATTAATTTTGTCCTGAATTAATGTTTCTAGAATTATCCCCACGACTGAAGTTAAACTGGCTGAGTTTATCTTTACATCCTATATTGAACAACAGTGCAACATGAATAGTGGTAAATGGTTGTTTTTCAGATTGGAGGAAGGTTTGTAGTGGAGTTCCCCAGGGGTCAGTGCTGGAACCCTTGCTCTTCCTAATGTATATTAATGACCTAGACTGTGGTGTTCAAGACATGATTTCAAAATTTGCAGATGTTACGAAGATTGGAAACATTGTCAATTGTGATGAGGATAGTCCTTTAACTTCAAAAGGACATAGACATGTTGGTGGATCGGGCAGACAAGTGGCAGGTAAAGTTCAATGCAGCGAAGTGTGAGGTGATTCATTTTGGCAGACGAGTATGGACAGACTATAAAATAAAGGGCGAAACTCTAAAGGAGGTGCAGGAACAGAGGGACCTCGATGACATTGAAGATAGCATGGTATGTTGATAGAGCCGTTAATAAAGCATAAAGTTTCTATAAAGCATTATAATAGAGCATATAGTAGGGCGCAGATTCAAAATAATTGGCAAAAGGAATAGTGATGAGGAAAAATTTTTCACTCAGAGGGTGATTGAAGTCTGGAACGAATTTCCTGAGAGGATGGTGGAGGCAGTTTTGATTGAGGTATTCAAAAGGGAATTGGATTGCTATCCAAAAAAAGAGAATGTGCAGGGTTATGGTGATAAGATGGGTATGGGACAATGTAGAATGCTCTTTTCAGAGAACCAGTATAGACTCAAATGGGCCTCTGCACTGTAAAGATTCTGTGATGTGCAATTATCCAGCCCTCTGGCATCACCCCTGAGTCTAAGGAAGACTGGAAAATTATGCCAGTGCCTCTTTCACTTCCTTCGATATCCTTGGATGCATCTTCACTGGCTCTGGAGTCATTTTCAACTTACAAGCGCAGCTAGTCTATCCAATACCATTTCCTTATCAATTTTAAACTCTTCCAAGTATCTGAATTACCTCCTCTTTCACTATGACCTGGGTAGCATCTTACTTGATAAGGTATTCATTGAATAACTGTTACGCTCCTGCCTCCATGGTAAATTTCCTTTTTGGTTCCTAATTGGCCCTACTTCTCCTTTTATCACCCTTTTGCTATTTATATGCCTTTGCAGCCTTTTGAATTCCCTTTTATGTTGGCTGCCATTTTCCTTTCATTCTCTCTCAGCTTCTCTTCTTTGCTTTTTCAACTCCCCCCTGTACCTTCTGTATTCAGACTGGTACTCAGTTCTATTATCCAGCTGACATCTGCCATAAGCACATCTTTTTCCCGCCTTCATTTTAATCTCTATCTCTTTTGCCATCCAGGGAGCTCTGGATTTGTTTTGCTACATCCTTCCCCTTTGTGGGAATATACCTTGAGTGTGCCTGATCTATCGCTTCTTTGAAGGCAGCCCATTGTTCCATTACCATTTTTCCTGCCAACCTTTCAGTCTACTCCAGATAAGTTGGAATCATTCTTTATCACATTGAAGTTTGCTTTCCTCCAGATAATCGTTCTTACTCTAGATTGTTCTTTGCACTTTTTCTAAATCTTAAGATGCAACGATCACCAAAATGTTCTCCTACTGAAACCTGATCCATGTGGCCCACCTTATTCCCAAGAATCAGGTCTAGTAGTGTCTCCTTTCTTATTGAGCTGGAAACATACTGCTGTAGAAAATTTTGCAGAACGTGATATAGGAACATGCCTCTTTTGCCCTATACTACTATCCCAGTCTGTCAAAATAATTAAAGTCCCCCATTATAACTACTCTATAAGTCTTGCACCTCTCTGTAAATTCCTTGCAAATTTGTTGTTCTTCAACTTTCCACTAGTTGGTGGCCTACAGACTACACCAAGCAATGCAATTGTACCTTTCTTGATCCTTAGATCCAGGCAAGTAGATTCTGTCCTTGACCCATCTGGGACACCCTCCCTCCAGCACTGAAATGGTCTCCTAAATCAATACCAACACCCCATCCCATCTGTTTTTCTTTCCTATATTTCCTGAATATCTTGTATCCAGGAATATTTAATACCAATCCTGCCCTTATTGCCAGGTCTCTGTTATAGCCACCACGTCGTATTTCCACGTGGTAGTCTGCATCGATAAACCACCAGTCTTAATTACTCTGTGCACTTCCGTGCATGCACAAGTAACCCTGATTTAGACTTTATTACTTTCACCCTTCATCTGAATCCATCTAATAACTTAGGATTCCCTATTCCAGTGCTATCTATCTCTCCTAGCATTCTGTGCACCTCGGTATTCCTATCTGATATTGCTTCCTGGTTCCCACACCCTTGCCAATATAGTTTAAATCCTCCCCTGTGCCACAAGGAACTCAGTCCCAGCTCTGTACAGGTCCAATTTTCTCGAGAGCTGGTCCCAATGGCCCTGGAACCTAAAGCCCTCCGTCCTCCACCATCTTTCCAGCCACACATTCAAATGCTGTATCCTCTTACTTCTAGACTCACTTGCGCATGGTGCTGGGAGTAATCCAGAGAGTACTACTTTTGAGTTCTGCTTGCTAATTTCCTATCTAGCTCCCTAAATTCTGACTGCAGGACCACACCCCTCTTTCTGCTTATGCCGTTTGTAACAATGTGGACCATGACTGCAGGCTGTTCATGCCCCCGACTCCCTTCCTCCCCACACCACAAGGGTGCAGCACTTCAGTGACATCCTTGACCCTGGCATCAGGGAGGCATCACATCATCCTGGATTCACTTCCTATGGGTGCAGAAATGCCTGTCTGTTCACCAAATTATTGAATCTCCTATCACTATTATTCTTCTAGCCATCTTTGTGCCTCCCTGTAGAGCTAAGCTACCTATGGTGCCATGAACTTGGCTCTGGCTGCGTTCCCAGGTGAATCATCATTACTGGGCGGAGAGTGCATGCACTCGGGAGACTCCTGCACTACCTGCCTGTTTCTTCAACCATTCCCTCTCTCCTTGCATGTTCTTAAGCAGTGGGATGACCACATCTATTAGCATGCCATCCGCGAAGCACTGAACCTCATGGATGCACCGCAGTGACGCCAGCTGCTGCTGAAGTTCCGAAACCCAGAGCTCGAGATGCTACAACTGATGACACATTCCACACAAATAGTTATCCAGGACATGGGAAGCATCCTAGAGCATAGCATGGGATGTGCAACTTTGAGGTTGGAGCAGCCCTGCCATTACTGTTAGATAATAAACCTTGCTACTATTAATAAACTTTACTGCTGCTCATAAACCTTACTCCTATTAATAAATTCACTCACTACTATAGTAGGCCGATTTAAATTCTTCATTTCTTAGTTCCAAATTTGAAACAAATACATAGAAAAATACTCACCAACTAATCACATGCCCAGTTTCCTGTGATGCCACTCTTGATTTTCTTAGGAGTCTTCTGATGGCCTTGTAGTGACTTTCTCTCGCTGTTCCTTTTATCCCCAATGTGCCTCTCCAGCAGTGTGACACTCTCTCTCTCTCTCTCTCTCTCTCTCTCTCTCTCTCTCTCTCTCTCTCACACACACACTGTCCGCCATTCCTTTTATTTCTCACGTCTCTTGCTGGCCTCGCAGTGACTCAGCTAAAATTTGGATCCACTCCAGCAAAGACTGAAAGGACTAGCCGCTCAAAACTGGAGCCAGTGTTAGATGTCAAGAAAATAAATGTCGTTGCTTTTATTTTGATCAATCTAGCTTTACAAATTACTGTATTTATGAAAGTGTGATGGTGCCTGCTTTTATGGAAGAAGGGGAAATTATGCCAGGTATACTGCGTTCATTCATTTCCATCATTTGCAGCAATTTGTAACTGCACTGTTATTATCAGTTCAAAGACTTGTTTTTGCTGTGAAAATATATTGCTGTTTGAATGTATTTCAAATATGTCAATATAAAGCATATCTGAAGGACTGTCAGCTGAGAGCCAAAGGGCAGTTTCTGGGTGGCAGGAGGTGCCTATAAAGCCTGTAAGACAGGCGAGTGGATTCACTGCTACTATTTCTTGCATCACTACATGAAATGCCGTGTTGCAACTAAATCCGAAGGCATTGTGGCATTGATGACAAGGATGTATGGCTGTCTCAATTTTTTCTTGGTCATTCCACATCTGAAAATAGAGAAAATAGAGGAGCATTATGGGCAAGGCTGATTATCAGACAACAGAGTATATGAATCCCGAGTATGAACAGTTGCTAAATCATTAGACTGTTGTCCATTGCCCTGTATTGGATGATCAGCAATTTCCTCCAACTCAACATTGGGAAAACCAGAGTCATTGCCTTTGGTTCCTGCTGCAAACTCTGTTTGCTGTCTGCTGCATCCATCCCTCTACCTGGCAACTGTCTTGAGCCTGTTCACAACACTGAGATGAGCTTCTGACCACACATCTGTGTCATCACTAAGACGGCTACTTCCGCCTCCATAATATCATCCGACTCCACCCCTGCCTCAGCTCACCTGATAAAACCCTTACTTTTGTTATTTCTGGACTTTACTATTTCAATGCACTCCTGGTCAGCCAGTCACATTCTCATTCTCCGTAAACTTGAGGTTATCCAAAGCTCTTCTGCTAGTGTCCTTATTTGCATCAAACCCCATTCACCCATCCTGCCTGTGGTCTTGGTCAAGCAACAACTCAATTTTAAAATTCTACTCGTTTTTAAGTACCTCCATGGCTGGACCTTCCCTACAGGCTGGAAGTCTGCTGTGTCTTCCAGCCCCACAACCCTCAGATAGCTGCACTCGTCTACCTCTGGCTAATTCTGACCTCTTGAGTGTCCCTGATTTTAATTGTGCCCGTGCCTTAAACTTATTTGGTCTAATGGGTGTATGAGCGTGTGTGTACGAGTGTGTGTGTGTATATGTGTGATGGTAATGCCATTGAACATCAAGGGGCGATGACTGGATTCTCTCTTGTTGGAGATGGTCATTGCATGACACTTTGTGGCATGAATGTTACTTGCCACTTGTCAGCCCAAGCCTGGATATTGTCCAGGTCCTGCTGCATTTGGACATGGACTGCTTCAGTATCTGAGGGGTTGTGAATGGTGCTGAACATTGTGCAATCATCAGCGAACATCCCAACTTCTGACCTTATGATGGAAGAGAGGTCATTGATGAAGCAACTGAAGATTGTTGGGCCGAGGACACTATCCTGAGGAACTCCTGCTGAGATGACTGACCTCCATCAACTACAACCATCTTCCTTTGTGCTAGGTATGATTCCAACCAGCAGAGAGCTTTCCCCCTGATTTCCATTGACTTCAGTTTTACTAGGGCTCCTTGATGGCACACTTGGTCAAATGCGGCCTTGATGTCAAGGGCAATCACTCTCACCTCACCTTGGGAGTTCAGCTCTTTAGTCCATGTTTAAACCAAGGCTGTAATGAGGTCAGGAGCTGTGTGGCCCTGGTAGAACCCAAACCGAGCGTCAGTTATTAGCAGGTTATTGCTAAGCAAGTGCCACTTGATAGCACTTTTGATGACTCCTTCCATCTCTTCACTGATGATTGAGAGTAGACTGATGGGGCGGTAATTGGCCAGGTTGGATTTGTCCTGCTTTTTGTATACAGGACATACCTGGGAAGATGACAGTGTTGTAGCTGCACTGGAACAGCTTGGCTAGGGGCATGGCAAGTTCTGGAGCACAAGTCTTCAGTACTTTTGCTGGAATATTGTCAGGGCCCATAGCCCCCATGGCCTTTGCACTATCCTGTGCCTCCAGCCATTTCTTGATATCACATGGGAGTGAATCAAATTGGCTGAAGACTGGCATCTGTAATGTTGGGGACCACCGGAGGAGGCCGAGATGGATCCACTTGGCACTTCTGGCTGAAGATTGTAGATAGATTTTTGTAAAATCGGGGAGTTGAGGGCTACGAGGAGCTGACACACGAGGAGTTGAGGCCGATCATCTATGACCTTATCGAATGGCGGGGCAGGCTTTAGGGGCTGAATGGCCTACTCCTATTTCTTATGTTATCTTTTGCACTGATGAGCTGGGCTCCTCCATCATTGAGGATGGGGATGTTTGTGGAGCTTCTTCCTCCAGTGAGTTGTTTAATTGTCATCCACCGTTCACGACTGGATATGGCAGGACTGCAGAGCTTACATCTGATCTGTTGGCTGTGGGGTCGTTTAGCCCTGTTTATCACTTGCTGCTTATGCTGTTTGGCACGCAAGTGTTCCTGTGTTGTAGCTTCACCAGGTTGACACCTCATTTCTAGGAATGACTGGTGCTTCTACTGGCATGCCCTCCTGCACTCTTCATTGAACCAGCCTGATCTCTGTTCATCATGGCTGAAAGTGGAAACTCAGTAGCCAGGGGAGTTATGCCTGAGTTCGGCATATCTACAGTGTCATCATTTAAGTGGTGGGAAATTTACTGCACTTGGCTTTTCACAGTGGAATCGAATATCAAGGATATAATATTTTCAGGCAGAGTAATCAGATGGGATGGTCTGGGCTTCTACCTTCTGTGCAAATGCCTTTCTTGATATGTTGTGATCAACTAACATGGAACTGTCTTGTAGGGTGGGCATGGTCTTTTTTGTTTTTCCTTTATTCTTTGGAAAGTTACTGTAAAATTCTTCACAGTCTCCTCATTTTGAAATTGCTTAATCAAATTGTATTCTAAAATGGCTTGTATATAGTTTAAATGACTGAATAATTTGACGTACTTTTGTAATTAAAAAATGACAAAGAATTAACAAGAGTAGACTCTACTTCTCTGGTAGAGAATACGTGAAATGGACAGCTTATGTAAATGCCAGCAATTGAATTTGGAGTTCCCAAGTTCACTTCAGGTAGGTTTGGCGAACCCATTCATACTGGAACCTCCAAAATTTAATCTGAGACCTTTTGGATTTGAGTGGTGATGCCATGCCATGATAGTGCATGCACAGTAAATGCTTAAGCCAATTTTAGATGATTTTTAACATCATCCCAGAAAGGGTAAGGAAATTTAAAAATTGCTGGAAAAAGACATTTTGTCAGAGCTTTTCGCCTTGCACTCATCAGGTCAATCGCAAGAATACCAATGTCAGGGGAAGCATATACTGTATGAGGAGAGAGTGTTGATTGGTTGGCAAGTGGACTCAGTTTGGTAGAGGCAGTGCCATGGAGAAGGTACCAATTAATGGTGACTGACTGCCAAACATTGTTTGAAATTTTAAACTAGGCAGCTTGACTCTGGTCAAGGCATTGCCCTGAGGAGTGAACCAACAAATGGCTTTCACTTATTTTGTTTAGTTGAAACAAGTGCAATGTGTGTACGTGTTCTCTCCTGTTTGCAAAGAACAGGGTCCTGTGTATTAATGTATGTGGCTTCCAGTACACGCAAATGCGCCACACTGTGAGCCAAACTGACCATCTTAAATTGGTTGTTAGCGTAATTTTTAGCACACAGAATTATTTAACAAATGTTGTCCAATCGCGGAATCACATCTAATGTTGTACACTGTTTTGAGTTTTGCAAGCCTGGGCTGGTTGGGTATGGTCTGTACCTTGCCCATTGCGAACAGCAGAAGGGACATGCTGTTGCACTCCGCCAGTCTTTGGGATGTATGGCCTACATACCTAACATCACACTGGCACTGAAATTCATATACCACATTATTCATTTGTGTTATAGTCTTTTTGACTTGATGGCAGCATACTGTTAGTGGCGAATACCACTCTTGTTGCTACTGCATAGTAGCAGTGTGAAACAGCTAACTTCATCTGTTGCTCAAATTTTTTGAGATACCTTGCCCTTCCAGGGTAATCTGAGGTAGATTGGGCACTTTTCGAGACTGAAAGTGACGGCCTTAAGCCTGTTTATGAGTTTGCGAACATACGAACAAGGAGCAGGAGTTGGCTATTCAGCCCCTCGCGCCTTCTCCGCCATTTAATAAGATCGTAGCTGATATGGTAGTAATCTCAAATTTGTATCCCGCCTACCCCTGATAGCCTATCATCCCCCTTGCTTACCAAGAATCTATCCACCTCTGTCTTAAAAATATTCAAAGACTCTGCTTCCACCACCTTTTCAGGAAGAGTGTTCCAAAGACTCATGATCCTCAGAGAAAAAAAATTGCCTCATCTCTGTTTTAAATGGGTGATCCTTATTTTAAAACAGTTCTAGATTCAGATTCTAGTTCTAGATTCTCCCACAAGAGGAATCATCATCTCCACATCCACCCTGTCAAGACCTTCAGGATCTTATATTTCAATCAAATTGCCACTTGCTCTTCTAAATTCCAGCAGATACAAGCCTAGTCTGTCCAACCTTTCCTCATAAGACAACCTGCCCATCCCAGGTATTAGTCTGGTAAACTTTCTCTGAACTGCTTCCAAAGCACTTATATCCTTCCTTTAAAAAGGTAACCAATACTGTACAAAGAACTCCAGATGTGGTCTCACTAGTGCTCTGTATAACCTTGCTACTTTTGTGTTCAATTCCCCTTGCAATAAATTATAACATTCTATTAGCTTTCCTAATTACTTGCTGCACCTGCATACTAGCCTTTTGCCAGATCCCTCTGCGCGATATACAGCGTGAAATGATCTGTTCCGGGTAGCCATTATTCCGCAGGATGCCTTTGATGCGCCCTATTTCAGCATCAAGCTTGCATGGTGAGCAAATGGTTTTGGCCCAATTTACGAGGTTGCCAATAAGGCCAATCTTATAGCGCACGGAACTGCAAGAATCCCAATGCGTGTATTGACCAGTGAAGTTAGGCTTGCAGTAGACCGTGGTAGAGAACCCCCGGGCAGATTTCTCAACTAGTACGTCAAGGAAGGGGAGTTCATTTGACTGCTCCATTTCAAAGGTGAATTTGAGTGCAGGATGGAGCCCATTAAGACATGCAAGGAAAGTATTACATGCTGGTATGGATTTAAATATAGCAAATGTATCATCCACATATCGGAAGTATGCAAGTGATAGGTTAGGTGTCATTCCATAAAAGACACGTTTCTCATGGAACCCAACAAAGATGTTTGCGAGAGCTGGGCCTGGTTGGGATTCTATGGCAACACCATGTATTTGGGCATACATGGTGTCGTTAAAGCTGAACTCAACTGCGCGAGTTGCTGAGTTCATAAGCTCAGTGAATACTGATTCACGTAATGGTGGCAGGTCTAGATCACCATGATATAGTGCTGCAACACAAATATCTATGGCTTCCTTAAGTGGAACATTTGTGAATAGGCTGACAATGTCAGATGAGCACATGGACACAGCATTGCTATCGTATTGCAAGTCCTGTATCCTCTATGCAACTGTGAAGGAGTCCTTCACCGTGTATCTGGAAAACCTGTTCAAAACTGGCTGTAACAACTCGCCCAACCACTTAGCCAATTCATGTTGTGCAGAGATCATAGATAAGATAGAGCGAAAAGGGACATCGCTTTTGTGTGTCTTGGGCATCCCGTACATACGTGGACACACTGAGCTGTGAGGACAAACCCTGTCATATATATCATGTGGCAGCTCATTGCTCTTACACAAATTCAGCAAGCCTTTTTTTAAGCTTACTTTTGAACAAGGCTATCCGGTCATGTTGAGCAGCAGGTCCAATGAATACGAATTTGGGCCCGTCATTAAGAATGGCGTATGTTTTGTTGATATAGTCACACTTGTTAAGGATGACTATTCCTGTCCCTTTGTCAGGTATACTGATGTGTATATCCAGGTTAGTCTTAAGGCCTCGCAATGCTGTAAGACATTCATGTTACATGTGAAAATCGGACAGGTCGTTCAGAATCCCGCAATATGCAAGTGCTAGGTGGAATGGCACCTAATCTCCTAGATTATTCCTGCCCTGATGATTTTATGATGTACCTACCTTTTATATGACATCCCAGCCAGAAACTGGTCCAGCTCTCAATTGAAAGAATTTGGCAAATTTGTGTCCAAACTCACAAGCAGGCATTCTGTTCCAGATATCCATTATTCTCCAGGAGTCGAACCACTTCCTGTTATCCATCAGCCTTGTGGAGCTTAAAACTGTTGCCCCTAATCCTTCCAAACATATTTAATTGGAACAAACTGTCAACTGAGATACACATTTGTTTCCCTCATCATCTTCTAAACCTTGATTAGATCATGCCCAAGTCTACACTTCTGTAAAATGCAGAATCCCAGCTCTTTTATTCTATCTTGATAATTTAAGATGCTTTAATTAATCTCATGACCTTCCTCTGTGCCCTTTTCAACGCCTCAATATCACTCACCACGTGAGGAGACCAGAACTGGACACAATGATCTAACTGTTGCTTGACCAAGATCTTGTGAAGGGAGAAGTTCTATGTTTAGCCTCGTAACCAAGTGTCCAATGAATGTACCCATAACACACTATTTGTACTAACAATTGCTTCATGGCATTGTTCGTGAATCTTTAGAGATCTATGTGCTTGGAGCACTCATATCTCTTTCTCTGCTTGCTTTAATGTTTTTCCCTGAAGGGTATATGTGTGTTCAAAATTCACCCTTTCACATGCGTAACATTGTACTTTTCCAAGTTAAACATAATTTGTCAGACACAAACCAAGCCCCCGATCTTTAAGATCCGCCTGAAGCAGTCAAGCACCATCTTGACACTTGCACAAAACTTTCATCAGCTGCAAACTTGCAAATTGTATCCTCAGCACTTACATCTAGATCATTAACACCTGTGGGATACCACGGATGCCTCCAAGAGATTAAAGCATATCTGTAATTACTACCTGCCTATGGCCTTACAGCCTGTTCTCAATACATTACCATTTAATATAATAGACTCGTTAATAAAATTAAAGTCCATGGAATTAAAGGGACAAGGTTAACAGCATGGTACAAAATTGGCAAAGGAACAGAAAGCAGAGAGTAGTGATAAATGTTCATTTTTTTTTCAAACTGGAGGGACGTATGCACTAGTGTTCCCTAGGAGGTTGGTATCAGGCCCACTGTTGTTTTTATTTTGGACTTGGGTTGTACTTTATTCTTTCATGGGTTGAGGGTGTCACTGGCAAGGCCAGCATTTGTTGCCCATCCCTAATTGTGTTTGAACTCTGGCTTCCTAGGCCACTTCAGAGGGCAGTTAAAAGTCAACCACGTTACTGAGAGTCTGGGGTCACATGTAGGCCAAACCAGGTAAGGGTGGCAGATTTACTTCCCTAAAGGACATTAGTGAACCAGATGGGTTTATATGACAATTGATAGTTTCATGGTGACCATTACTGAGATTAGCTTTCACCTCCAGATTTATTAACTGAATTCAAATTCTAGCAGCTGCCATGAACCCATGTCCCCAGAGCAATAGCTTGGGTCTCTGGATTACTAGTCCAGTTACCACTAAGGCACTGTCCCCTCTATAGGTAATAATTTAAAAGTTTGTAGATGATACAGAACTCTGAAATAGAGTGAACAATTAGGTGGACAGTAACAGACTTTGCGTAGAATATACAGTATGGAAGTAAGCTATTCAGCCCAACCAGTCCCAACCTCTCCTTACCCTTTCTCATCTATCTACCAGCATAATCCTCTATTTCCTTGTCCCTCACATGCTTATCCAACTTCCCTTTAAATGCATCTATTGTATTCGCCTCATTACTTCCTGTGATAGTGAGTTCCACATTCTCACCAATGCAATGGGGCTAAAACCTTACACTATATTTTTATGCAATATGTATATCATCATGACTAATTCTGAAAATTTTAAAATTGGAAAATGACCTTTTAAAATGACTGAAGCCATCTCTGGCTGTGACCTTCGAACAATAGGAACTAATCAGGCAGTACTGAAGAAATTTATACATCTACATTTCATATGCCAGGCCTGGCCAATCGGAGTCTACTAGTCTGCTAGGACAAAGAACCCTGCAATCTTCCTTTCAAGTTCTTAATGGTTGGAACATGAACAATCTCAGGAACCCAGCCAAAGGGATTATACACCCTTTGTCAAAGCCAAAGTGGAGCGGTGGAAGTCATGTGACATGACCCTCCACCACAGTTGATGGAACCTCCAATATTGCCTTGTGGAGCTGCAAATCAGACTACCATCTACCAAACTGCAGCACAGAAAATGGGCTCTGCCCAGTTTTGAATGCCTAGCCCCAATATACACTTTGTACTGGAACTTCTGAACTTCTATACAATCGCCTTCAAGACTAATTAATCTCTGTGTGCTTATCTCATTGTGGAAGCCAACACTACTGGAATAGTGAATTATCCAGCATCAGTTCAACCCCTGCCAACCCCTGAAGGAATTCTCCATTGGACTTTTGATTCTGGACTCATGTGAAAGAATAATTCGTTTCTCTGTGGTCCTTTCCCCATAAATCTTTCTTTCTCTATCTTTTATTGTATGAATACACAGGACGCTACGTTGCGACCCTCCTCCTGCGTTTCAGTGTATGCAAATAAACTCTCAGTCCATCCTATCACGAGCTTGCTGTGGGATTATTAATAGAACTGGATAATACCAAAACTGAGGGATTGGGAATTATGCCACCGCTTATAATACTCAAAATCAAAACACCTTTCTGTTTGCGGGCAGGTGGTGAGAGGAGAAATCAGGACTGTTTAAGTTATACCCCCTCCTGTCTGTAACACCAGCCTCTTGAGTAAAAAAGTTTCTTCTTAATTCCCTACTTGATCTCTTGCTTGCTCGTATTAATGGTCTCTAGTTTGCTCTTCACTGGGATACTATTTCTGCCATGACAAGTAATTGGCAAGTTGTGTGGTTGCTCTTTAATATGTTTTAGTAACACAATGCTTTACCAATTATTTTCCAGGCAGGCATGCTTTAAACAGAGGACTTTTATCTCTCCTCATCCCTCTTATCCACCTCCCAGGCACCCTGGGATCAAAAACATGTTTTTGATTTTGTACTGGTAGAATTTCAAACTCCTGCTAAAAACTTAGACAGTTAAAGGGAATTACAAACATAGATTCATTTTCAGTGTGTAGATGTTTCAAGTTGCCTGTTTGTACCTGTGTAAATGTTTCTCTTGCCAATTTTTAACTGGAGTATATCCCAATGAAGCAGTCAGCCTTCTAGTGCCTTCATTTTTTATATGAGAGTTTTGAGAGAAAGTATAAGCAGGCTTTTCAGCTGCCTGAGCATATTGCAACTAAGCTTGAGGATGTGCCACCTGACACTCACACATGCCCACTTCTAGTTTGGGTTGTTCATTTGCCACTCCGTAACCCACTGAAACCAATGGAGCACCAATACTGGTACTCCAGGTATGGACTGGAGATTGACCTGGCAGCCTTATTTTTTTTTTGAGGGTTTGGATTGTAATTGTACTTTCTGCTGTTATATTTTCAACAACATGATGCTTACTAAGTAGTTTGAAAAGCCAGATCTCCTAAAATATATAAATGTTTGTCAAACATTTTAATTTTAAGATTTTCATGTCTTGTGTACAATCTATGGACCTTAAACTAGACATTTTTTGTCACGTTTAACAAGGGTAATGTGCCAACAAATTGAAGTTGACTGCTGGAATTTAAGTAATCAGACTCAAACAAACATCATTTGCAGTTTAGAACTTTTATTTGACATTTTGTGGAAACCCTTAAGCCTTTTAACACTGTTCTTCAAAAATTCAATTTAATTTTTCAGTGGAACTGTAAAATTGAACCAAACTAATTTGCCTAATAGTGGTTATTTGCTTTTGACTTGTCCATAAGTTGGTAGTAGGCAATACTAAATACAACCTTGAATTCTATAACTGGAGAAATGCAACTTGTAGGCAAGACAAAAGGTTTGTGCTGAATTTTATGCAAACTCTGCCTAGCTATATTACTGAAATACTTAACATCTTCTAACAAGGTGGATACCAACATATACTGATGGTAAAATATGGGTTTGAAAGCCTGCTTGAAATGCATCAGGCTTAGGGAAGAGAAGACTGTCTCTGCAGTGACCAAAATTGTTGTGATCATTTCGTCAGCCTGATAAGTAATTGAGCCAAGAGTTTTAGGGAAAGATAGAAGTTATAAGCTGCAGAGTAGTAAAACCCATATTGCAGTAGTTCGGCACAAATAAAAACTAAACGTTTTGCACTTATCAATGGAATCATAAAATGGTGCAACATAGGAGGAGCTCATTCGGCTCATGATGCCTATGTCAACCCTTTGGTAGAGCTATTCAATTAACCCCACACTGTCACAATCCTTCTTGTTCACTACAGTCTTCCTCATTGATGCTGTGTTTGAAGGTTTTTAGTAATTTGCAAACTTTGGAAATTATGCCCTGTATATCCAAGCCTGATTTTTAATATATATATTGAAGAGAGCAGTGGTCCAAATGCCAATCCCTGGGGACATCAGTATATACTCCAGTTTGAAAAGAACAGTTCACCACCACTGTCTGCTTCCTGTCCTTAGCTAACTTTGTACCTATGCTGCCACTTTCCTTTAATCCCATGTGCACATAAGTCTATTATGTTGTACTTTGTCAAATGCCATGCAAAGTCCATATGCACATCAGTCACACGAGCATCATTAACCTTCCTGTTACTTCATCAAAGAACTCAATCAAGATAATCAAACACAATTTATCTTTTTTGTGTTCTTCAGGTTTTCATTGCAAAGCTCAAACAAACTCATAATGAAATGATTTTATTGATTGTTTTCTGGCTCAGTTGAACAGTTAAATCTGTTTTCTGTGCTGTGTATACAAAAAGTTATTCCATTTAGTGCAGAATGACTGTTAACGGTAAAACTTTGTACATTTCATTATGATTACAGAATTAAGAGCCATTTAAGGCATAGAAGGAGGCCATTCAGTCCACTAAGCCTATGCTGGCTCTCCGTATAGTGATCCAGTCAGTCCCATTCAGCCTGCTTCGTCCCCATAGCCTGCAAGTTTATTTCCCTCAAGTGTCTATCCAATTTTCTTCTGAAATCATGGATCATCTCTGCTTCCACCATCCTTATGGACAGCGAGTTTTGGGCCATTACCGCTCACTGCACAAAAAGGTTCTTTCTATCTCTGAAGTAGAGTCATATGGACTCAAAATGTTAACTCTGTTTCTCTCTCTCCAAATTTGCTGCCAGACCTGAATTTTTCCAGCATTTTCTGTTTTTATTTCAGATTTCCAGCATCTGCAGTTATTTGCTTTTATTTTCCTCGTGTCCCCTCTGCATCGCTTACTTAAATCTTAAACCTGTCCCCCCTCTAGATCTTAGACCATCAGCTATTGGGAACAGTTTTTCCTTGTCTAGCTTATCCAAACCTATCATAATCTTGTACACTTCTGCTGTCAAATCACCCCTCCAATCTGCATTGGTACAAGGATAACCACAAATTCTTCAACCTAACCTTGTAGCTAAAATCCCCCACCCCGGAAGCATTCTGGTAAATCTCCTCTGCACTTTCACAAGGACCCTGACATCCTTTCTAAAGTGTGGTGACCAGAACTGGATGCAAAGCTCCAGCTTTGGCTTAACCAGAACTTTACAAAGGTTCAGCATAACTTCTCTACTGTTGTACTCAATATCTCTATTTATGAAGCCCAAGATTCCATATGTTTTGCTAACCACTCTCTCAGTGGGCCATAGCATCACTGCACACTGAATTCCACAGATTCACGACCCTTTGAGAAAAGTAATTCCTCCTCACCTCTGATTTAAACCTACCACCCCTTAGCCTAAAACAATGGCCTCTCATTCTAGAATGCCCCACAAGAGGAAACATCCGCTCCACGCCTACTTTGTCTATCCCCTTAAGCATCTCAATTAGACCTCCTCTCATCCTTCTAAACTCTAGCGAGTATAGGCCTAAACTGCTCAATCTCTCCTCATAAGACAAGCATCTCTGGAATCAATCTAGTGAACCTCCTCTCAACTGCCTCCAATGCAACTACATCCTCCCTCAAGTAAGTGACCAAAACTGTGCATAGTACTCCAGGTGCGGTCTCACCAATGCCTTGTACAGTTGCAACAACACTTCCCTATTTTTATACTCTATTCCTTTAGCACTAAATGCCAAAATTCCATTTGCCGTCCTTATTACCTGCATACTAGCTTTCAGCGGTTCATGCACGAGGACACCCAGATCCCTCTGTCACTGAAGCATTCTGAAGTTTCTCTCCATTTAAATAATAAGTCGCCTTTTTATTCTTCCGACCAAAATGGATAACCTCACACTTATCCACATTAAACTCCATCTGCCAGATTTTGGCCCATTCACCTAACCTGTCTATATCCATTTGTTAATTTCTTATTTCTTCATTGCAACTTACTTTCCCACCTATTTTGGTGTCATCTGCAAATTTAGCTATAGTACCTTCTATCCCTGAATCCAAGTCATTAATATAGATTGTAAATAGTTGGAGCCCAAGGACCGAACCCTGTGACACCCCATTAGTTATAGCTTGCCACCCAGAAAAAACCCATTTATCCCGACTCTCTGCTTTCTGTTGGTTAGCCAATCCTCTATCCAAGCTATAATATTACCCCTAACTCCATGTGATCTTATCTTCTATATTAATCTTATCAAAGGCCTTCTGGAAGTCCAGTTATACTACATCTACAGGATCCCCATTATCCACTTTGCTTGTCACATCTTCAAAGAACTCTAGCAAATTAGTCAAACACGATTTACTGTTCATAAAACCATGCTGACTCTGATGGATTGCATTTTGACTTTCCAAATGCCCCATTACTACTTACTTAATAATGGATTCCAACAATTTCCCAAAGACAGACATTAAACTAACTGGTCTATAGTTTCCTACTTTCTGCCTCCGCCCCCTCCTCACCCCCCTTTTTGAATAAGGGTGTTATATTAGCATTTTTCCAATCCACTGGAACCTTTCCAGAATCCAGGGAATTTTGGAATATTATAGCTAATGCATTCACTATCTCCGCTGCCACTTCCTTTAAGACCCTGGGATGTAGGCCATCAGGCCCTGGGGACCTGTCACCCTTTAATCCACAATAGCTTGCTCAGTACTTTTTCTCTAATGATGCTGATTGCTCTAAGTTCCTCCTTCTCTATACCCTCTGCACTACCTGTTACTATTGGGGTGGTACTCGTGTACTCCACTGTGAAAACTGAGGCAAAATATTGATTAAGCATCTCTGCCATTTCTGCGTTCCCCACTATTAACTCCCCAGTCTCATCCTCCAAGGGACCAACATTCACTTTAGCTACTCTCTTTCCTTTTATATACTTGTAGAAGCTTTTGCTATCAGTTTTCACATTTTGCGCTAGTTTTCTTTCATAATTTACCGTTGCTCTTTTTATTATTTCTTTTAGTAACTCTTTGTTGATCTTCAAAAGTTTCCCAATCTTCCAGCCTGCCACTGACCTTTGCAATTTGGTATGCCTTAGTTTTTGCCTTTATTTTATTTTTAACTTCCTTGCTTAGCCATGGGTGCTTTTCCCCCCTCTTACCATCATTCTTCCTCCTTGGAATATATTTTACTTGGGAGGAATTGACTATCTCCTTAAATATCTGCCACTGTTTATCAACTGTCCTACCATGTAGTCTTCCTGCCCAGTCGACTGAGGCCAAATCTGCCCTCATGCCTATGTAGTTAACTTTGTTTAACTCCAGAACACTAGTGTGGGACTCAAGTTTCTCGCTCTCAAACTAAACTTGAAATTCTAGCATGCTATGATCACTCTTCCCAAGAGGATCCTTTACTATGAGATCATTAATTAATCCCATCTCATTACACAAAACCAAATCCAGAAAAGCCTGCTCCTTGGTTGGTTCCACAACATATTGCTGCAAGAAACAATCTCTAATACACTCTATGAACTCTCCCTCGAAGCTACCCTGGCCAATTTGATTAGTCCAGTCTATGTGCATATTAAAATCACCCATGATTATTGCCATGCCTATCTTACATGCTCCCAGTATTTCCTGGTTTATACTGTGCCCTACTGCTGAACTACTGTTTGGGGATGAATAGATTACTCCCACCAGGGATTTCTTTCCCTTGCTATTTCTTATTTCTACCCAGACTGACTCTATTTCTTGCTCTCCAGTGCCTATATCATTCCTCACTATAGCACTGATCTCTTCCTTTACTAACAAAGCTACACCACCTCCTTTTCCTTCCTGCCTATCCATCTGAACCACTGAATACCCTTGGATATTCAACCAGCTTTGTACTTTCTGCACCCCCCCCCCCCCCCCCCCCCCCCCCGCCCCCGAATAAGGGCATTACATTAGCTTCCAATCCACTGGAACCTTCCCAGAATCCAGGGAATTTTGGAATATTATAGCCAATGCATCCACTATCTCCACTGCCACCTCTTTAAGACCCTGGGATGTAGGCCATCAGATACAAAGCCTTTAAGTTTGCCCTAGTGTCAATTTTCCCTACTCTTATGTGATTCTTTGGTGCAGTATGGTGTTCACACAACGTTCCTTCCTTTCATTTTTTGGTAACAATCAGCCTTGTCACTAACCTGCACTCTTACCCTCTCCTTAACCTTTGAGTTTTTATATTTCCATGCAACTGAACCCCCCCCCCCCCCCCCCCAAACTATTTAGTTTAAAGCCCTATCTACAACCCTAGTTATGCGATTCGACAGGATACTGGTTCCAGCATGATTCAACTGGAGCCTGTCCGCATGGAATAGCTCCCTCTTTCCCCAGTACTGGTGCTGATGTCCCATGAATTCGAACTCATTTCTTCCACACCAATCTTTGAGCCACGCATTTACCTCTTTAATCTTATTGACCCTGTGCCAATTAGTTCGTGGCTCAGGTAGTAATCTGGAGATTATTACCTTTTTGGTTCTGCTTTTTAGTTTAGCCCCTAGCTGCTCGTATTCCCTCAGCAGAACCTCTTTCCTCGTTCTGCCTATATTGTTAGTACCTACGTGGACCACGGCAACTGGATCTTTCCCCTCCAACTCCAAGTTCCTCTGCGGCCCAGATGAGATATCCTTAACCCTGGCACCAGGTAGGCAACACAGCCTTCAAGACTCTCGATCCTGGCTACAGAGAACAGTATCTATTCCTCTAACTATACTATCCTCAATTACAACTACATTTCTCTTTTCTCCCCCCACTTGACTCCCTATACCACGGTGCTATGGTCAGTTTGCTCATTCTCCCTGAGCCACAATTTTCTTAACCAACCTTTTATTTTATGTTATACTTTGTCAAAAACTTTCTTAAAATTCATATAGCATATCTATAACACCCATTGCATTCCTTCCATTAACATTCTCTGTTACTTCATCAAAAAATTCAATTAGGTTAGTCAAGCACTATTTGCCATTTGCAAATCTCTGTTGGCTATCCTTAATGAACTCAGACTTCTCCAAATGCCTGTTGATTTTTTCCCCCTGATTAAAATCACTCATGTCTAACAAATTGTCCTGTAAATAACAGGACTGTCCTTACACCCTTTCTTAAGGGTGTCACATTTGACTCTCTCCTGATTTAGGAAAGACTAGAAGATTATGACAAGTCCTTCCTTCCAGCAACCTGGGACGCAAGCCACCCAGTCCAGGCAACTTATCCACATTGAAGATAGCCAGCCTTTCCAGTACCTTCTACCTCTCAATTTTCACACCACCCATTACCTTTACCATATCGTTTGTCATCATCCTCTTCTTTACTAAACACTGATACAAAGTATTAAGTATTCTAGCCTTGCCCTGCGCCTCTATGCATAAATCACTCTCTTTGTCCCTATTTGAACCCACTCCACCTTTTACTATCAGCTTACTGTTTACATGCCAGTAGAAGATTTTTGTGTTCCCTTTTATGTTGAGTCTCCTTGCCAGTATTAATTCCTCCTTCACTTCCCCCCTCAACCTATTGTAATTGACCTGGTCCTCGCTTGAAAAATTCAGCTGATAGTCATCATATTATCATTTTATCATATTCTCTTTCTCCCTTAACATCCAGTGAGTCTTGGCTTTAGTTGCCCTACCTTTCGCCCTTCTTAGAATGTACCTAGTCCGCCCCTGAAGAATTTCCTCCTTAAAGATCGCCCATTGTTCTGTTACAGTTCTTCTTGTCAGTCTTTGGTTCCATTTTATCCTGGCTATATCCCTTTTCATTGCATTGAAATTGGTCCTCTTCCAATTTAGAAGTTTTAGTTTAGATTGTTCTATTTTAGATTCCTATCCAAGCGTTCTCCCATAGACACTTGGTCCACTTGGCCCACCTCACTCCCCAGCACCAGATTCAGCAATGCCTCCTTTCTAGTTGGACTGAGAATGTTTACTAGTCAAGGAAGTTCTCCTGAACACATTTCAGAAATTCCTCCTCCTCCTTACCCTTTATCCTATACCTGTTGGAGCCTCCCAATATCACCTTTATGTAGTCCTTGCACATCTGTGATTTCCCTACAGATTTGCTCCTCTATATCTCTCTCACTATTTGGACGTCTTTTCTTTCCAGCACTACAATGTTTTCCTTCCCTACCTTTTCTGAACACTTTATATTCTTGAATATTAAGTGCCCAGTCTCACCATTTTCAAGTCATGTCTCTGTTATTCCTGTTACATAATTTATGTTCAACCAAGTCCGTTTCCTCTCTCCAGTTGTAAATATTTGGCCCAACTTATTCCAATAATCCTATTTCTGTACGGTTATTTGTGCTTGTAGCTCATCAGCCTTATTCTTTTGAGAGTTTACATGCATGCATTGTGAACCTTTCCTTGTATTCCTCGAAGACTTTCTTAGCCCATCCCTACCTAATGTAGAAGAAAAAAAGCAAAAAACTGTGGATGCTGGAAATCCAAAACAAAAATACCTGGAAAAACTCAGCAGGTCTGGCAGCATCTACGGAGAGGAGCACAGTTAACGTTTCGAGTCCGAATGACCCTTCAACAGAACTAAGTAAAAATAGAAGAGAGGTGAAATATAAGCTGGTTTGGTGGGGGGGACAAGTAGAGCTGGATGGGTGATAGGTGGAGATAACCAAAAGATGTCACAGACAAAAGGTCAAAGAGGTGTTGAAGGTGGTGATATTATCTAAGGAATGTGCTAATTAAGGGTAGAAAGCAGAACAAGCAAGGTACAGATAGGCCTAGTTGGGGCGGGGTGAAGGAATCGAAAAAGGCTAAAAGGTAGAGATAAAACAATGGATGGAAATACATTTAAAAATAATGGAAATAGGTGGGAAAAGAAAAATCTATATAAATTATTGGGAAAAAAGTGGGGGGGAATCAGAAAGGGGGTGGGAATGGAGGAGAGAGTTCATGATCTGAAATTGTTGAACTCAATATTCAGACCGGAAGGCTGTAAAGTGCCTAGTCGGAAGATGAGGTGCTGTTCCTCCATTTGCGTTGAGCTTCACTGGAACAATGCAGCAGGCCAAGGATGGACATGTGGGCATGAGAGCAGGGTGGAGCGTTGAAATGGCAAGCGACAGGGAGGTCTGGGTAATGCTTGCGGACAGACCGAAGGTGTTCTGCAAAGCGGTCACTCAGTCTGCGTTTGGTCTCTCCAATGTAGAGGAAACCGCTTTGGGAGCAACGAATGCAGTCGTCTAAATTGAGAGAAGTGCAAGTGAAATGCTGCTTCACTTGAAAGGAGTGTTTGGGCCCTTGGACGGTGAGGAGAGGGGAAGTAAAGGGGCAGGTGTTACACCTTATGTGGTTGCATGGGAAGGTGCCGTGGGAGGGGGTTGAGGTGTAGGGGGTGATGGAGGAGTGGACCAGGGTGTCCCGGAGGGAACGATCCCTGCGGAATGCTGCCGGGGGGGGTGAAGGGAAGATGTGTTTGGTGGTGGCATCATGCTGGAGTTGGCGGAAATGGCGGAGGATGATCCTTTGAATGCGGAGGCTGGTGGGGTGATAAGTGAGGACAGGGGGGACCCTATCATGTTTCTGGGAGGGAGAGGAAGGTTTGAGGGTGGATGTGTGGGAGATGAGCCGGACACGGTTGAGGGCCCTGTCAACCACCTAATGTAGTACTACCTTCTCTAGTACTGTCCAACACTCTTTTTTTTCACCTTAATCCTCTTTTTTACTTATATGCGCTGGTGCCCATCCCCTGCCAATTTAGTTTAGAGACACAGCCTGTCCCTTTAGCCCAAGGACCTGAAGACCTCCTTTCTGCATCATGCTTCAAGCTACGCATTGATTCTTCCTATCTTCCTATTTCTACTCATGAGTTCCAGAGATTACTGCCTTCAAGGTCCTACTTTTTAATTTCTCCCTGGCTCCTGAAATTCTGAATGAGGGACCTCAATACCAATGGAGTGATGTATACCACAACTTCAGGCTCAGTCCCTTCTGCCTGCAGAGTATTCTGATGTCCTTTACCCTGACACCAGGGAGGCAACGTACTCAGGACTCACACTGATGGTTGCAGAAATGTCTGTCTGTCCCCCAGACTATGGAACCTCCTGTATTGACTGTGTTTCTACTCTTTACTGTTCCCTCCTGTGCAACCCTTTGCCTGTTAGTGTCATGGTCTGAACTGCACTCCTTCAAGGTGTCGTCCTAGCAGTTTTCAATGCTGAGTACCTGTTTAAGAGTGACACACATTCCGAAGACTCTTGTACTTCCTGCCTCTTCCTACTCTTACAGGTAGCCACCCATCTACTATCCTGAACTCTTACTGCCTGTGGGTGGTCACTTCTTGGAATTTATAACCCAGGAAGTACCCCTCTTCCCAGATTTTTAAAAATTCGTTCATGGGATGTGGGCGTTGCTGGTTAGGCCAGTATTTATTGCCCATCCTTAATTGCCCTTGTTCAGAGGGTATTTAAGAGTCAACCGCATTGCTGTGGGCCTGGTGTAGGCCAGACTGCAGATTTCCCTAAAGGACATTAAGTCGCCAATGGTTTTGTGGTCATCATCAGACTTTTAGCTCCAGATTTTTACTGAATTCAAATTTCACCATCTGCCATAGTGGGATTCAAACCCGGGTGCCCAGACCATTACCCTGGGTCCCTGGAATACTCGTCCAGTGATAATACCACCATGCCACAGTGCTTCGCATTGACTCGCGCATAAATGCTATGAAGCTTTCTGGATTAATTGGCTTTGGTATGGAAAAACTATTAAGTACATGTTATATGGCCATTTCAAAAATGGAATCAGTCATTAAATAATTGTTGATTAAATTAGTCATTCATATGAACTCTTTTTTGCTTTGATTGCCTCTATTCATCCTGCTCTACCAAATTGTTGAGTTGGCAGTGTTAGCTTCTGACACAAGAACTACCTATAACTATGCATTAAGTGGGTGCACTGCTTACTGGAAAATGCTTGTTGATATGGAATGTAGTTTCCACAACTCAAGCAATCATTAAACGTATTCAGGGACACATATTTTGTGTAACTAGGTAACAATCTTTTGAATTAGTAAGATTTAAGGAATTATATTGCTTGGTATTACGTACATCATCCATCCATGCTAAATTGAATTATGGCAGCAAGTGTCCTTTTCAATGCGGACATTATTGATACAAATATTGATGTTCATTCTACTCCAAATCCTTATCATTGACTATAAGCCCCTCCACAATTTATGTAACTTAGAAATCTCTTCTCGACCTACAACCTTGCTTTTAACTTTCGCTCATTCAACTCTGATCTCTTGTGCATTTCCCCTCTGTGCTTTTCCATCAATGACACAACCTGCAGCCATTTTGAAATGACTTTATTGAACTCTCTCCCGAACCACGTGGTTTAATCTTTCCTCACTACCTTGAAAACTGTTTCCCCCCCTCCTTGTGTTGTCATGCCTTGGGTGATTTTACGCTGTTAAATAGGCTGTGTAAATACAAGTTGTCTTCATTTCACTTCATTAATGGTCTCCAAGTCTGTTTCCTCTCTACAGTTGTAAATATTTGGTCCAGTTTATTCCAACAACCTTGATCAGTTTCAATTTCTTTTTTTTGTTGGCTAGCTGAAGATTGTAGAAAGGAGAAGTTGCTGGAAAAATTGGAGGGGAAAAAACAGAGCTAGAGTCACAGAAAATTTGCAACACGGGTCATTCAGTCCATCATTGTGCCAATTTGGGGGAAAAAATCACATTTTCCAGCTCTTGGTCTGTAGCATTGTAGGTTATGGCACTATTAGTGCATCTCCAAATATTTTTTGAATCCAACTAGGATTTCTGTCCCTAACATTCTTTCAGACTGTGTGTTCCAGACTCCCTCTGGCTGGAAAAAAATTTGCCTCAACTTGCCTCTAATCCTTTTGCCAATTACTTTAAACTATTCCCTCTGGTTATTGACCTTTCTGCACAGGGAAATAGGTCATTCCTCTCCTCCCTACCTGGGCCCCTCATAATTTGCACACCACAATTAGATCTCTGCTCAGCCTTCCCTTGCAAAGAAAACAACCCCTGCCTATCCAATCTTTCCTCATAGCTAAATTTTCCATTCCTGGCAGCATCCTCATAAATCTCTGCTATACCCTATCTAGTGTAATCACATCCTGCCTGTAATGCAGTGACCAGCACTGTACGTCATAAACGTCATAACCTCGCTGTGGCTTAACTAGTGTTTTACACAGTCTTAGCAGAACTTCTCTGCTCTTGCGTTCTATGACAAGGTTAATAAAGGAAAGTATCCCGTATGCCTTCTTGACCACCGTGTCTACCTGTCAAGCCATATTCGGAGATAATCCGAATATTAATTTGTGTTTGTATTTGCTTGAGTTCTTGTTTATACTGAACACACATGACTCTCAATCAGTTGTAAAAGTTGTTTTGTCATTGAATTTGCCTCTTCCTCCTCCTCCTCCCCACCACCCCCCACCCTGATTTAAAAACCTGAATATTCCTGCCTCAGTTGCTTTCCATTTTGATTGTGTGAGATTGTCAGGTCACAGAATCAGTGACTCATAATAGAAACTACATTAACTGGATTATTCTTTGTTAGAACTGAAAAGGGTCCTATTTTGTAAGCTCTCATCTATCTCTGTTCTTCCACACCTGCCCCCTGTTTAATAGCCCCCAACACCAACCACCCCCCCCCAGCCAATATACCAAAATAAAAGGCATGACACCCCACTTGTGTGGCATTTTGCCAGTTTGATTGACATCTCAGTCGATGGAAGCAAGCTGCTCTAAGTGATAGCTAGCCATTGACCCCTTGGCTTTCTTCTTGGCAAACAAATGCTCAACAGCATCAAATGAGGGTGGGGTCGAGAGAGACGGTGGGGTGGTGGTAATGTCATTGGACTAGTAATCCATAGGCCGAGGCTAATTTTCTAGGGACTTGGGTTCAAATTCCACCATGGCAGCCGGTGGAATTTAAATTCAATAAATTGGGAATATAAAGGCAGTCTTAGGGATGGTAACCATGACAACTATCGTCCGTTGTTGTGAAAACCCATGTGGTTCACTAATGTCCTTTCGGGAAGGAAATCTGCCACCCTTTCCAAATCTGGACTACATGTGACTCTAGACCCACAGCAATTCTTAACAGCCCTCTGAAATAGCCTAGCAAGCCACTGAATTCAAGGGCAATTAAGGATGGACAATAAATGCTGGCCTTACCAGTGATGCCCACAGCCCATGAAAGAATAAAGAAAAAAAAATCTGACGCTGGTCACTAAAGTCAGTTCGTGGTGTCAAATGGAGGGTAATTTTTTTCAATATGTTTGGACCCAACACGACAACACCCCAAAAAATATTACTTTTGATATGTGCAATACATAAAGTACTGCCTTTTTTATTTCTCTTTATCTGCTTGAACTGATTCCTTTTTATTTAATTGATGATGAGAGACTCATAAAATATAACAGAGGAGTAAAGTTCAGTTGCCCTGAAATAGAAAGCAAATAGTACAAAAATGAAAAGTCTATGTAGGTAAATTTGAATTGACAGTAGAATTTTAAGTATTTTTAGTAGAAAAATCATGTGACATCGCACAACAATAGCAAATAGCTTAGTTGTATTGTAGGATTGGTTTACTGATGAAGATGTTGACAGACAACAAAAGGCGACATGCCAAAGGGTCAGTCCCATTAATGTAATAGTGAATTTGCAGCGTACCATGAAATACACTTGTTTTAATTTGCCATTCTGTCTATAAAATACTTATTTTTGAACATTAGCTATCCAGAAAGACTTCCATGTAAAATGTCTAGAGATTGTGACAGATTAATTTTTGAAAGTATTTCTGTTAATATAAATTTAAGTTATGACTGAACTAGAAGCATTTTCCCAGTAGCAACCTTACACACTATTCAGCTACATACAGGCACATTGTCATGGTCATAATCTTCAGGGCTGAGTCACTCAGCTTTATTGCTTGCTTGGAGACACAGCTCTGTCAGAGGGCTATGCTTTATTTGTATGTCACTTTACATGAGCAAAAATGTAATAATTGTATCAGCCATGTGAACAAACTGAAGGACATAAATTTGTGTGAAACATTTAAGTACTGGAAGGATATTTGTCCCACTGTGTGTGTAGGTATTAATGGGTAGGTGCGAGGTGCAACTGGGAGAGAGATTTCATTTTTTTTTAAAGTTCAAATTTCGTGGATATGAGTTGTACTTTTTTAAAGTTTTTTTCAAGATGATTTGCAGATTCTCTCTCGAGCAGTTTACATAGAATTGATTTCAACTTTTATATTACATAAAATATAGAGTACAGGAAGAGGCCATTCAGACAAACTAGTCTGTGCTGGTGTTTATACTATGACTCCCCCCTGATCCCATCTCTCTCAAATTAACCTTTCAGCATATCGATCTAATCCATTTTCTCTCGTGCTCATCCAGTTTCCTTTTGAAAGCATCCAGGCAATTTGCCTCAACTACTTGTGGTAGCAAGCTCGACATTCTGACCGCTCTTGAGTAAATAAATTTATCCTTATTTCTCTATTGGATTTATTAATAGTTATCTTGTGTTTGTGGTCCCTAGTTTTAGATTTTCCCACAAGTGAAAACATTTCCTCCATATCTGTTCTATCCAACCCATTTATAATTTTAAAGATCTCAATCAGGCCAGCTCTCAGTCTTCCCTCTAGTAAAAAAAAAAATAAAACCCAACTTGTTCAATCCTTCTGAAAGCTGTAATCTCACTTCTGGCACCATCCTTGTAAATCTTTTTTGTCTTTCTCCAGTGCATCTAATTCTCTATGTTGTATAGTGACCAGCACTGTGCACAATACTCATGTGTGGCCTGACCAGATTCCTATACGAGTATAACGTTACTTTTGACTTCTGTTTCCCTAGAAATAAATCCCAGCGCTTTAACATTTTTAATTACTTTGTTGATCTGTGATGCTTTTGAAGATTTGCCCACCTGTATTCCTAGAAACCTTTGCTCTTCTACCCCATTCAGTTTCTTACTTTTCTAAAGTTTAAGTGATATTTCTATTTTCCAGTCAAAATACGTCACTTCGAATTTGTGTTCAAGCTCTTTTACCACTTCACTGTCCAGCCTGCAAGTTTTATAATGCTGTTTATGTTATGTTGCATTCTTGCTCACTGTTAGCTATATCCGCAGTTTGGTATCACTGCAAAGTTTGATGCTGAGTTACTTGTTCCCAAGTGCAAATTATTAATATTAGGAGAGGTGACCAAAAGCTTGATCAAAGAGGGTAGGTTTTAAGAAACCTTTTCAAGGAGGAGAGAGGCAAATATTTAGTGAGGAAATTCTAGAGCTTGGGGCCTAGGCATTCTGAACATGTATTAGGAATGTAACAGCAATACCCTTACTCTTGCCCTGGTTTCCATCAGCTAACTCAGCACACACTGTGGAATGAGCACAGGACATTCCTAGTCACCGTGGCTCTGCCACTTAATGGCTAAATTTATTTATCTAGTAGGAAGTAGAGCAGATGCACATTTATTATCCAGAACACATTCCCTTATTCTTAAGTCTTTGACTGATTTCACACGTACAACTGTCAGTCAACATCAACTTCATGACCGCCCTTTGCAGCAGTTTTGTTTTATGTGACTAGAGTTGCCAACTCTGGACATATTCCTGGAGGTTCCATCACATGCCATGCCAACCTGCCATGCCCTCATCCGTTTGAAACGGCTTTTCCCTCCTTCCCCCATCTTCCAACAACTTTTTCATTCAGTGCAAATAATTCAGAATATTTTAATTTTTTCAACCCATTGTTTGCATAGTTTGATAACAAGCTCTTATTTTCTTAGGTTTGAACACTGAAGGACTGTATCGTGTAAGTGGAAACAGGACTGATCAAGATAACATTCAAAGACAGTTTGATCAAGGTAACATTTAGTACCATTGTTTCCAAATTATAAAAATGAAACATTTTTCCTCCAATAGTATTGACATTATTTTGCAACTACCAGGGTTCAAAATACACTGGGGTGGTGGGCGAATTCTCTCTTGAAAGCCCCCAAAAATGCTGGGAAAATTCAATCACAGGATGACCAATGAGAGAAAAGTCATCTTCATATGTGGAAGTGACATAATCTGTGAGGAGTTGTTCCAATGACAGGCTGTTTCTCTCCCATGCTTGCCTGCTGATAGGCTAAGTTGCAGCTCATCAGCCTGAGCAGTGGCAGTGGGAGGGGCTGCGAGGGTAAGAGCTATTTTAAAATGGGTTAGGCAGGTTTAAAGGAATACTCAGCTAACTTGGGAGCCAGGAAAATGTCAAGTCACTGAGGTAATGAATTTCTTGCAAATGATTATGGAGTCTTTAGCTTAAGGCTGCATATGTTCAGAAGCCACTGTAGGAGGAAAAATGTAGCAGATGCTATTACGATGATCATTCTGTTAAATGGGTAATTTAATACAGAACATAAGAAATAGGAGCTGGAGTAGGCCATTTGGCCTTTTGAGCCTATCCTGCCATTCAACTAGATCATGGCTGATCTTCTATCTCAATTCCATTTTGCTGTACTATCCTCATATCCCTTGACATCTTTAGTATTTGGAAGTCTATCAATCTTTATCTTGAATATACTCAATCACGGAGCTTACACAGCCTTCTGAGTAGAGAATTTCAAAGATTCACCACCCCCTGAGTGAAGAAATTCCTCTTCATCTCAGTCCTCAATGGCCTATCTCTTATTCTGAGACACTGTCTCCTGGTTCTAGACACCCCCCCCCCCCCCCGCCCCCCAGGGGAAATATCCTTCCTGCGTCTACCCTGTTGAGCCCTGTAAGAATTTTATATGCTTGAATGAGATCACCCCTCATTCTTCAAAAATCTAGAGGATATAGGCCCTGTTTCCCCAAACAACAATCCTGCCATCCCAAGGATTGGTTTGGTGAATGTTTGTTGCACTCCCTCTCTGGCAAATATATCCTTCCTTGAGTAGGGAGACCAAAACTGTGCACACTACTCCAGCTGTGGTCTCACCAAGGCTCTAACAATTGCAGCAAGATTCCTTTAGTCCTGTACTCAAATTCTTTTGCAATGAAGGCCAACATACCATTTGTCTTCCTAATTGCTTGCTGCACCTGCATGTTAGTTTTCAGTGACTTATGAAGAAGGACATCCAGGTCCCCATCTGCCATGTTCTTGCCCACTCACTTAGCCTGTCTGAATTCCTTTGAAACCTCTTTGTATCCTCCTCACAATTCGCACTCTCACCTAGTTTTGTGTCATCAGCAAACTTGGAAATATTACATTTGGTCCCCAGATGCAAATTATTGAGAGAGATTGTGAACCCAAGTATTGATCCTTACAGTACCCCACGAGTCACAGCTTGCCAAACTGAGAATGAACCATTTATGAATGAACCCTCTTTTTTTTCTCTGTCCTTTAACATATCCTCAATCAGTGGCAGTATATTACCCCTAATACCATGTTTTCTAATTTAGCTTTCTAACCTCCTGTGTGGGACCTTATCAAAAGCCTTCTGAAAATCCAGATACACCAGACCTGCTTTAACCACCCCACCCCCCTCCTCTCCGCACTTATCTATTCTGCTAGTTAAATCCTCAAAAAACTCCAATGGTTTCTCAAACATCTTTCCTTTTTATAAATCCATGTTGATTCTGCCCAATCCCACCATTATTTAAAAGCAAAATACTGCGGATGCTGGGAATCTGAAACAAAAACAAAAATTGCTGGAAAAACTCAGCAGGTCTGGCAGCATCTGTGGAGAGAAAGATAGTTAACGTTTCGAGTCCGTATGACTTTTCTTTAGAACCCACCATTATTTTCAAGTGTCCGGTTATCACATTCTTTATAATAGATTATAGCATTTCCCTCCTACTGGCAGGCTAACAGGTCTGCAGTTCCCTGTTTCCTCTCTCCCTCCTTCCTTAAATGGTGGGATTATATTTGCTACCTTCCAATCTGCAGGAACCATTCCAGAATCTGTAGAATTTTGGAAGATGATCGCCTACACATCCACCTCTACAGCCACCTTTCAACATTCTGGGATGTAGATAATCAGGTCCAGCTGATTTATCAACCTTCAGTCCCATTAGTTTCTCCAGTACACTTTTTTACTATTAATTTCTTTCAGTTCCTCATTCTCATTAGCCCCTTGGTTCTGTAGTATTCCTGGGAGGATTTTTGTATCTTCCGCCATGAAGACAGACACACAATATTTGTTTAACTTCTCTACTGTTTTCATATTCCCCATTATAAATTCTCCTGTATTTGTCTGTAGCCCGCCCACATTTGTCTTTGCCAATCTTTTCCTTTTTACATACGATAAAAGTCTTTACAGTCCATTTTTAAGTTTCTTGCTAGTTTACTTTCATATTCTGTTCTCTCTTTCAGTTTCTTGGTACTCCTTTGCTGATTTTAAAAATGCTTTCAATCCCGAGGCTTACTACTTTTTTTGGCAACTTTCTAAGCCTCTTCCTTTGATCTAATACAATCTCTAACTTGTTATCCATGGTTGGATCACCTTGTCTGCTAGGATTTTGTGCCTCAAAGGAATGTAAATTTGTTGTAAGCAGTGTATTACTTGTCTACTGTTGGACCTTTTAATGTAGCTTCTTAGTCTACCACAGCCAATTTTCCCCTCATACCTTTGTAGTTTCCTTTGTTTAGATTGTGACTCCAGACCCACAACAATGTGGTTGACTCTAAAATGCCCTCTGAACAAGGCCAATTAGGGATGGCAATAAATGCTGGGCTAGCCAGCCATGTCCACGTCCCATGAACGAATAACATTTTTTAAAAAAAATTAAGACCCTAATCTGGGATTGAACTTCATCACTTTCAAACTTAATGTAAAATTCTATCATATTACGGTCACTTTTCCCTGGAGGTTCCTTTACAAAGAAATTATTAATTAGCCTTTTCTCATTGCATAATACTAGATCTAAAGTACCCATTCTCTGGTTGATTCCTCAACATACTGTTTTAGAAAACCATCTTGTATACATTCCAGGAATTCATCCTCTACAGCATTAGTGTTAAATAGGTTTTCCCAATCTTATGTGGATTGAAGTCCCCCATGATTACTGCATTAACCTTATTACGTGCACCTCTAATTTCCTGATTTAGACAGTGCCTACTACTATTCTTTGACCTATAAAAAACTCACCAGTGTTTGTTGCCCTTGTTGCTTCTTAGCTCCACCCAAACTGATTCTACATCTTGATCTTCTGAAGAAGAAAGATTTGCATTTGTCTATCATGTCTCAAAGCACTTCATATACTGTAAATTATTCGAGTGCAGTAACTGTTAGAGACAACCATGCAACCATTTTGCATAAAGTAAGATCCCAAACAGTAATGAATGACTTGCGTTTTTTTATAATCCTTTTTATGACCTTAGGAAATGCCAAAATGCTTTACAGTCAATGAAATACTTTGGAAGTATAGTCATTGATGTAAAGAAGTAAATGATCAATTAATTTAGGGGAGTCTAGGACTAGGGAGCATAATTTAAAAATTAGGACCAGATCTTTCAAGGATGAAATTAGCAATCAGTTCTCCACACACAGAGTGATAGAAGTTTGGAACACTTCCGCAAACAGTAATTGATGTTAGATCAGTATCAATGCTATATCAATTGTTAAATTTAAACCTGAGATTGAGCACTGAGATACAGTAAAAAGGACAATAGCTGCCCGGTTTAAAATCTTCCAATTTTGTGCCCATGCAATGAAAATGCATTAGCTGTGACATCACGAGCCCGTGGAAGGTTTGAGGCTATCAAGCAGCCTTAGAAAGTATAGAACAAGATATTTTCTAAATGGTGAAAAGCTAGAAACAGTGGAGGTCTGTAGAGATTTGGGGTCCAGGTACATGGATCATTAAAATGTCATGAATAGATACAGAAAATAAGCAAAAAGGCTAATGGAATGTTGGCCTTTACATCTAGAGAACTGGAATACAAGGGATAGAAGTCATACTTCAACTGTACAAAGCTCTGGCTAGGCCACGTCGAGGTACTGTGATCAGTTCTGGGCACCACACCGTAGGAATGGCATATCGGCCTTGGAAGAAATGTAGCATGGATTTACCAGAATGATACCTGGACTCCTAAGGGTTAAATTACACAAGGTTTTATTCCATTGAATTTAGAAGATTAAGGGATGATTTGATTGAAGTTTACAAGATATTAATAGGAACAAGTTAAGGTAGACAAAAATAAACTCTTTCTGCTGGTTCAGGAATTCAGGGCTCTGGTCGTAGTCAAAAGATTAGAGCTAGGCTTTTCAGGAGTGAAGTTAGGAAATTACTTTTCACACACAGATTAGAAGTTTGGAAATCTCTTCTGTAAATGGCAATTGATGCTAGATAAATTATTAATTTTAAATCTGAGATTGATTTTATTAACCAAAAGTTTTAAAGGACATGGGGCAATGGTGTTAGACTGCAGATCAGCATCATCTCATTGATTGGCGGAGCTTGCTGGAGGGGCTAAATGGCCTCCCCTTGTTCCTGGATTTCTATCCATAACTACTTAATATTGCCACCTTCAGTTTCACTGAACGTTTAGAACATTGGGTCAATTCGTTTGTTTTCAGCTCAGTCATTGAAGCTCAAGGGAACAAGAAAAAAAATTACAGACATTCCCCCTTTAGAGTGCATTCTAAGAACGCGTTTTTGTTTTACAGTGGTTCTAAAAGTAGAGAGCTTTCCTGACTAGCACTGGCGGCCATGACCTTCATTTTCACTTTTTAGCACTGTTACCACGCATGCATCTAGAACTGGTCAGTCATTGCTAGGCATCAGTCAAAAAGAATGCTAATACTGTGTCAGCGAAGACACTAGTTCGAAGGAAGATTGTGCAATTATTTTCATTCATTTAAAATTTTATTTAACATTCATAGAAAATTGTGCATCTCACTGTGCTGTAGTGTAAATGCTCTAAATAAAATTAATGCTAATGGTGTCTAAGCAACAGTCTACTTGAACTAAAACAGAATTACCTGGAAAAACTCAGCAGGTCTGGCAGCATTGGCGGAGAAGAAATCAGTTAACGTTTCGAGCCTTCATGGCCCTTCGGCAGAACTGAAGCATAGTTAGAAGAAGGGAGAAATATAAACTGGTTTAAGGTGGGTGGGGTTTGGGGGGGGGGGGGAGACATTGAGGGTGTGGTGATTGTGGAGATGAGCAGATAATCAAAAGATGTCACAGACAAAAGGGTCAAAGAGGTGTTGAAGGTGGTGATATTTGTCTAAGAAAAGTGCTAATTAAGAATGGAAGACAGGATATTCAAAGTACAGCTCTAGTGGGGGTGGGGTGGAAAGACTAACAAGGTTTTAGTTTTAGATTTAAAAATAATGGAAATAGGTGGGGAAAGAAGAATCTATATAAATTATTGGAAAAAAAAGCGGGGGGGTGGGGGGTGAGAAACGGGGTGGGGATGGGGGTAGAGGGAGTTTAAGATCTAGAGTTGTTGAATTCAATATTCAGCCCGGAACGCTGTAAAGTGCCTAGTCGTTTCTCACCCCCCCCCCCTCCGCTTTTTTTTCAATAATTTATATAGATTCTTCATTCCCCACCTATTTCCATTATTTTTAAATCTAAAACTAAAACCTTGTTAGTCTTTCCACCCCACCCCCACTAGAGCTGTACTTTGAATATCCTGTCTTCCATTCTTAATTAGCACTTTTCTTAGACAAATATCACCACCTTCAACACCTCTTTGACCCTTTTGTCTGTGACATCTTTTGATTATCTGCTCATCTCCACAATCACCACACCCTCAATGTCTCTCTCCCCCACCCCACCCACCTTAAACCAGTTTATATTTCTCCCTTCTTCTAACTATGCTTCAGTTCTGCTGAAGGGCCATGAAGGCTCGAAACGTTAACTGATTTCTTCTCTGCCGATGCTGCCAGACCTGCTGAGTTTTTCCAGGTAATTCTGTTTTTGTTTTGGATTTCCAGCATCCGCAGTAGCTTTTTGTTTTTAGTCTACTTGAACTCCCTTGGTCGCTAAGAGGAAGCCCATTAATTTAGAGGTTAAGCGTAATGTGCTTAGTTGTCTTGAGGAAGGTGATCGTGTGGTTGATATTACTAATTCCATGAACTTGGCTGAATCTACTGTGCATTCTTTTAGGAAAAACAAAGATAAGATAAAGATCAGTGGTCAAAATGTAACTCCTTCACTTGCCTCAAGGTTATAACATCTGTGCAGTCATGTGATGGAGAGAATGAAGCACTTGGTAATTAAGTTGAAGATCAATCCCAATGGCAAATTCCTTTGAGCACAGCTGTAATTCGGGAGAAAGCAAAGAGTCTCTTTGAGAAGTTGAAATTAAAAAAGGGTGAAGCAGCCTAAAATGAATCTTTTAAAGCAAGTTAAGCCTGCTTTGAGTGTTTCAAGAAGAGGGCAAATTTAGATAACCTGAAGTCTACTGGTGAGGGAGCAAGTACTGACCCAAGTACCGTGGATGTATACCTGCAACTTTAAAGGCTATTACTGGAGGAGAGAGGATGTTAATCCTGTCAACTCTTCAATGTTGATTAGACAGTTCTTTAAAAAAATATTCCTGAAGAGAGCTCGCATTTCTGCAGAAGAAGCACATGCTCCTGTGAAAAATAGGCTAACAATTCTTCTCAGGTCCATTGCTGAGGGAGATATTAGCTTGAAACCTGTGCTTGTGTAGTACAGTAAAAATCCTATTATATGGTGTTCTAACAAGAAGGCAGACAGGAAGATTTTTGAAGATTGGTTTGCTTGCTTCTGCCATGCTGTTGAAAATTATTGCAGATCTAAGAACATTGCCCCTAAAGCATTCCCGCTTCTAGACAATACCCTGATCATCCTGTAAATTTCATTGATTTGTCTGATAACATCAGGGTTGAATATCTCCCAAAGAATGCTATGGCTTTAATTCAGTCTACGAGATTAAGATGCCATTTCTATATTTGAGGCTTATTATTTAAAGAAAGGCATAAGCCCAACTGATTTGAGAAAGTGATGGAGAGAATAATCTAACAGTTTGAGTTTCAACATTATGCCATGAAGTCCAACCATCAGCAATTAAATGCAGTTTGGCACAAGATTTGGCCAGAATGTGTTCATGATTTTCATGGGTTTATCCCTAGTGAAAGTGCAGTTAATATAAATGAGATTGCTGACCTTTCACATGACGTGAGTTTTGATGAAGTTTTTTCTATTCGTTCATGGGATGCCGGGAGTATTTATTGTCCATCCCTAATTGCCCTTGTCCATAGGGCATTTTAAGAGTTGGCCACATTGCTGTGGATCTGGAATCACATGTCAGCCAGACCAGGTAAGGAAGGCAGATTTCCTTCCCTTAAAGGACATTAGTGAACTGAGTGGGCTTTTACGACAATCGGCATTGACTTCGTGTGCATCATCAGACTTTTAATTCCAGATTTTTGTTGAATTCAAATTTCGCCATCTGCCGTGGTGGGATTTGAATTAGGTCCCCGGAGCATTACCCTGGATCTCTGAAATACTATGCCATTGCCTCCCTCAGTTGATGCAGGTGATATGGAGGAGCTGTTGGAATCTCACAATGACGATCTAATGGAGTTGGAGAAGATGAAAGCAAGTTTGGGGGAGGATGATAAAGATAATAAAGAAACAGAAGTAACTTGTGAAATTACAGAAGAAATTAAGGAAGTTATTCAGTTTAGCTTAAGAAATGAAGCCTGTCATTCAAGATATGGACCCCATGGTAAATCACAGTTCCAGTGACTTGGATAAATACATTCAATGTTACAAAGCAATCTACAGTGAAAGGCAGAAGTTTGTGTTGGAGACCAAGATGGACTAGTTTTTCAAGTAAAGTCTTGAGCTGACTTTCCATCAGCTCTACCCCATCAGCACTTCCGGTTACCGCTACTGGGTCAGATAGCAACGAGTCTTTTACAGACTCACTCAACTAATCTTCAGTCTCCTCCATGCAGTACTTTGTTTTTATTGCCATTTAATGTCCATCCCCATTTATTATTTATCTGTTTGTGTTTAACTAACATAGATTGAAACCCTTTTTTTGTATTAATTAAAAAAATTACAGGCCTGGAAACTTAACCCAACCTTTATTACATGCTTTCTTACAGGCAAGTGATTGTCATTCAGCATGCCATTTTTCAGAGACATGCTAGGAGTGCTAAACGAAGGATAGCTGTAAAATAGTTTTTAGGTGCTGCAGATAATTGTTTCACCATGCGTAGGTTAACATTAAATGTTAGTTGTAAATGTTACACCTGATTGTAAACTTAAAACATAGAACATTAAAATAAAGCAAGGGTTTCAACCTGATGGCAGAACTGTAGTGTAAACAAAGAATCAGTTTGATTTCTGGACATTGTATTGCTGGAACTGACACAGTGGACCACTAAGAGCAGGAGAATTCCTGGCCAGGATTTATTTCTCAGCTGACATATCCAAAATAGGTTAAGTGGCCTATGATCACATTGCTCATTGTGCCATTTCTCTGTGCAAATGGCTGTAATGATCCCTGACCAGACCCCCAAGTATTTGGTAGGATTCGACTAGGGACCAATAACATTTTGTTTAAAGTAGACAAACCTTGAGATTTGAGACTCTTGCTAATAGAATAAAGCCACAAGATGTAATGGGTTTTGAACAAACAAAAATAAACTTTACTATACAAGGTCAGAAAGATAAAACAATTTACAATATATATCTTATATTCTAACATCCAGGGTTAGTATGAGGTACATATGAATCAACAGGCAAACTGCGGTCGAACACACCACACTGCACAATAAATGGCATGCGACCAAATCAGATTCCACATTTCTCAACAACCCACCCAGATGTCAGTAACACTCAGTCGGCCAATCTCACTGAAACTGTCTCTCTCATGAGGGATTTTGTCTTCACCTTCGAAGATCTCGCCTTGGAAATCTCTCCAAAGGTCACTCCAACTTGGACGGCTTCAACAACAGCCCACCTCGCAGGGTTTCAGTCTCGTCTCCTGAGATTCAGTTCCCCTGGATTCCTGAATACTCACTCAAGCACCAACTCACAAGCACAACTTCAGCTCTTTGGCTGTGTCAAGCAAAACACCATTGCTCCAAAAGGCTCCCTTTGCCTCAACATGGAGTCACCAACCTTTGGCTGCCTTCTCGGGATCTTCAGGGCTTCGCTTGAGCCCTCTTCAATTACCAAACTCAAATAGCATCAACAATGGCCCACCTCGCAGGGTTTCAATCTCGCCTTCCACAATTCCGTTCCCCTGGATTCCCGAATATGCACTCAGGAACAGCAAATTGCAGTGCAGAGACAACTTCAGATCATCGGTCATGCCGATCAGAGCACTATTACTTCAAAGGGGTACCTTTTCCCCAACAGCCCATAGCACCTTCAGCTGCCTTCTTCACTTAGAAATCTACTCTCCATAGTCCTTATCCCGTTTGGAGCCTCTCTTTGGACTCCTCTCTTTTTCCTTCACTTAACCGAGACCTGTTTCTGTTGCCTGTCTCTGTACCTTACCTGGGACTTCCTTTTGGGACATCTTCCGGTCCCTTCTCCCCTTTTTGGGGCCTCTCCCCGCCCCCTGTCTTTCATGGCGTTTTGACCCAGTCACCTGACCCAGGTTTTCGTGCCGTTTTCCTTTTTTTCCTTTAAGCGCAGGCACACTGGATCTGTCCTGGACCCAAAGAACTTAGAGATGCAGAATGGCTCATGTGCAGCCCACTCCCGACCTGCACGGAAAGTCTGAGGTCCTTCGGGAGGTGAAGATGCTGACTTCTGCTCCCCAACGAGGTCAGAATAGTTTTCAAACATGACCTACTTGGCAACCATAGCCATGTTTCAAAATCATTCCCTTGCCTCTGATGTATTTTTGAGCATTTGAGGGTTTGAAAGGTTCTACATGAAAACGATTTTTCTTTCTAGTAGATCTTAATGGATGTAACCCAATTCTGCTACACCGAATTCAGTGATTGTATACTGAAAGTAAAATCATAGAAACCCATAGCACAAAAGGAGGCCATTCAGCCTACGTCTGTGCCAGGGAAAGAACTATCTGGCTTAATCTCACTTTTCAGCTCTTAGAACAAATCAGGCACTATTCCATCCTAAGTTCAGTAGCGAGTGTGAAGAAAGATGTTTTACTTGCCGGTCGCAATGGCAGATTTTCCAGCCTCATAAATTATGCAGTCACGGGAAATACACCGGATCGCTGGCAGTCAGCCTCTGATTTGCCCGCTGCACTGTTACCTAACTGCTTCTTCGCTCTGGGTGCCATATTTAAACTGCAGCCTCGCGCACAATTCTCAATACTTGCAGCCCAAGACTGCTCTGGTGTACACATGGCCCCAAAAGCCAAGAAGAGTGCAGCCCCCCGATTCAGTGACTCATCCCTGGGGCACCTTTTGATCGCAATGGAGGCCCACCGCGATGTCCTCAACCCCCACTCTGGCCACAGGAGGCCCATCAAGCTCACCACTCCGGCTTGGGAGGTGGTGGCAGAGGTGGTCAGTGCCAACGCTGCACACAAGAGGTAGACCATTCAGTGCTGAAAAGGATGCATGTCTCATCTGTGCCGCCAGGCCAAGTCAACCATCTCATCAATCTCAACTTAACCACTCACAAGCCCATCGCACATTCACGGGCATCTCACACTCACTGTCAGCTCAAGGGGCATCACTATTCACTCTCTCTCGCACCTCCATCAGGCCTCATCTCCTCTGGCGATCACCTCCTCATCCCATCCGTGGTTCCACTCAGCACAAGCACACGCCTGGCATCCTTTTCATTTGGCCTGGCATGCACCTTGCTCACACTCTCCCCACCTGTCTTTATGCAGGGCAAGATAGCGCTCAATCAATGCGAGAGGTCCCAGACCTGGGATGGAGTGCTGGACATCAAGGTCCTCACTCCGTTTAAGAGTTGTGAGTTGGAGCTGGCCGGAGAGGATGTGGACCGTTCCTGTGGCGAAGGTGCGGTCGGCAGCAAGCATCCATGTGAGAATCCTGCACCAGATTATCCCCCTCTCAACACTACTGAGTGCACTGTTCTATGTGTAACGTGGCTGCCAAGCACTAATAATCTCCACCTTCTCTCCTAAGTACACCTGCCATGTCACCCTCGGGCAACCTTGAGCCCAACCCCAGCGCCGAAAGCACCTCGGATGAGGACCCTGAGGGCAACATCATTGGAAGACCTGTCAAGGCGCCCACGCACACCCTCCTCCAGCACAGCGAAACACACCACGGTGGGACCTACATGTAGAGCAGCCACAGGATCGCAACCTGGTGAGCACAGCAAGCGTTCTGTTCCACAGCAAGCAGAGGCAGGCTATCCGAGGTCACTGGCACTCGGAGGACTGCTGGAGGCAAGGAATCTTCTGAGTCCGAGTCAGATGATGAGCCTCTGGACTCGGTCCTCAATCAGTTGTTGGAGCTGCAAAGACTATCACTGGAACATCAGGAACGGGTGCACTCCTCAGATTACAAGGGATGTTGGAGGAGTCTGTCCGCCTTCAGTCTGAGTTGGAAGCGCCGGCATACCAACGCACCAAGGCCAACATTGATAGCATGGTGGCCACCATGGGGACCTTGGTCCAGGACATTGGTCCTGTACTGCTATGGGGGCTGAACTCCATCGCTGATGCAATAGTTGACCTCCAACAGTGTCAACGCGAGAGGTGTGTGGGGCAGTTCAAACTCTCTCCAGCTTCCCCTTCTCATGGAGTCAGCCTGGGGCCATCAGCCACCCATAGGGAGGAGGACCAACCAGCAGCTTGACACCCTGGGGCCATCACCCAGGTGACCCGGGAATGTCTGGCCAATCCAAATCCCCCCCTTCCTGTGACCCCATCACCTCCACAAGCCGAGGAGAGTGCACCTGGCTGTCAGCGGATACCCAAAGCAGGCCAGGGCCCACCAGATCTTGGCCCTCCAGAGGATGCCCTCCAAAGTCATCACAGACAACAAGGCATACCAGTCAGCAGGCTGCCTCCACCTCCACTATGGATGCCAGGGGAGCACCAAGACGTAACGGCCGGGTTAGGAAGTTTAAGATGTAACTCTTTCGAGTTATCAACAGTCACAGATTGTAACTCTTTTGAGTACATTCACAGTTCTTGGTTTCCGGGAGTGGGACATGAACCCACAACCTTCTGATTCAAAGGCGAGGGTGCTATGAACTGAGCCACAGCTGACACCTCAAGTTTAAGATGTAGGTGCACAATGTGGGCACAGGTGTTAATCATAATGTTGACTATTGTAAATAAACTCCCAAGAATGGCTCCTTGTTATGATGAGCAGTGTTCGTTCATTCAGATGTGAAACCTTGGTTCCTGCACAAGATAAAGGCAAGTGTCTCAGTCCAACGCCTCTTTCCTCTGAAATGTGTAACCTTCAGAGCAAAGTGATGGTTTGGCTTCGCACTCACTGGACACAGTAGTGATGCCTGCACCTTGATGGTGCTCGTCATTGCTGCCACAATATCTTGGGCAGGCGTAACAGAGTTCCATCATTCTCTCTGTGTGCTCTCAGCACCTTTGAGTTGGGGCTGGCTCTTCAGCATCTGTGTCCAGTGGCGGTGTGGTCCTGATGGGGCAGGTGCTGAAGGCTGACAAAGGATCAGGTGCATTTAAAGTTTCACAGTCACAGGGTCATGATATGACCCTGATCACAGAGTGCGAGTGAGCTGCCCTCAGCCAGACAAGAGTCAGACATTCACAGAGGCAATGTGAAGATCTATGGAGTGTCCTGACTGCATGTCGTCATCATCCTCCTGGAATCTTGTGATTTATTAGGGTGTTTGCTGCACCTCCATGACATGAGCCTGAGCACCTGGGCAGTAGATGTGCTCCATGTCCTCGTGGCGCCAAATCCTGCAGAGTATGTGCACTGCCATCAGCCACACAGGAGTCAAACATTCACAACTGCAAGGTGAGAATGTCAGGACTGACCTCGCTGCATCTTGTCAACATGCTCCACAAATTTTGCGGCTATTAGGGCCTCACTAGCGTGCCTGCCTCGCCTGGCCAGTGTTATGGCCTCATCGCTGTCACCTCGCCTTTGAGAACCTCATCCCTTCAACGTCGTCCTTGTTGGAGGCTCTTCCATCTCTTCCTCAGCCAAGTCCTCCCACCTCTTGCAGTGCCAGGTTGTGTTACATGCTGCAAGCTATGATGATGCGCAACACCCTCTGGGGACTGTTTTGCAGTGCTCCACCAGACCTGTTGAGGCACCAGAACCTCGCTTTCAATATACCTATCATTTGCTCCACCAAAGTCTGGGCTGCGGCATGAGCCTCATTATACCATCTCTCTGTTGAAGTTTGAGGCAGCTGCATGCGCGTCATAAGCCTCATCCTTGTAGCCCTTGTCCCCGAGGAGTCGACCCTGCAGCCTCTGTGGACTCTGGAAGATGTCAGGAGTCTGAGACCTGCCTAGGATGTAGGAGTCATAAACGCTCGTTGGAACTCGTGCGCAGACCTGTAGGATGCCTTTGTGGTGGCCGCAGACCAGCTGAACACTCAGCAAGTGGAAGTCCTTGCGGTTGAAGTAGTTGACTGTATATTGCCATGAGACCTAAGCGCCATGTGAGTGCAGCCGATGGCACCGTGCACCTGTGGAAAACCCAGAGATCGCTGCAAATCCCTGCGTTCTTGCTTCCTGGCTTGCCTGACCCCGTCACAATGCACAAAGATCTGTGCCTTGGAGAAGTTGGTGCCTGTGACCTGGATGTACTTGAGGGTGGAGGCTTGCGAAATCTCTCACAGGAAGGAGCCACTGGCGTAAAAATTGAGCCCATGGTCGCTTTTATGGCCACTAGCAATGGATGCACTCCATGTCCTCGTGGCGCCAAATCCGGCAGTAGGTGGCACATATGACCAATCAGTTCCTAGACATGCGCAGTTTTGGCGACACTGGTTCTCCGTCATCTGCAGGAATGATAAGCACCGTCTATAGACCCTGGGTTGAGCAACGACTTGTGGATCTTCAGCTGTGTGAGCAGTGGGCCCAGCCACACCTTCATCTTGAGGGTGTTGCTCCTCCCATTGGTGAGCCAGGCACTGCAAGGCTGCACTATTAGCTTGACCCATGAGGGATACTGATTCAAACCTTAATAAAGACATTGCAAGGGGCTCTGATCACATCCACCAGTGACTGTGCCGTGGTGACCTTTCTCAAGGGAATTCTACAGCTTGCCCAGTCGTCCAGTTATCCTGCTGCCCCCTAAAACGCACATTAATTTGCAGTCTGCGCCCAAGGGGTGAAATGTTCTGGAGTAGTTGGTGGCACATTTCATGCTTTTTCATTGCTTGAGTGGGCAGAAATGCTTCGTAGGCCCAACTCCAAGCATGTCAATGGAACTGCTGCTGAATGGTCTCAGCTGCAGAAGAACGCTCACTTTTGAAAAACAGTTAAGTGCATGGCCACTTCCCTGAACGCACCCACCAACCCCCCACCACGCCCCCTGGGTATGTGCTTGTGTCCTTCCTTCAGTCTGTGCTGCCTTGCCCCCTTCCGGCCCCACCTGCACTGGAGCTCTTGCCCTGACACTGCACTGAAAGTCAGCCAGGGAAAAAGTGACTTGTCTGTACCCACCCCCCACAACCCTCCCCTCTTCCTTGATGTCCTACGTGTGATCCTCATGAGCACTGCGCAAGGCTGTGTGCGCTCACCTCTGAGTTCCCTTGAAGTTCAGCCCGTAAGATGCATGCTTTTTAAAGGCAGTCATAAATCATGCCGTTCTGAAGTCACACAAAGCGGATGATTGCAAACTGCCTTCACCACGTCGTGAAACCGATTTTTGGCCTTATTGTCCACTCACGCCCGCCATGACCCCTGCTGCCAATGCGAGTGGAAAGTTTTGGTCTTAGTCTTACCACACTTCAAGTACATATACAAACGTTATTTAAATGCAATGAGGGTTTCTGTTTCTAGCATCTTTTGAAGCAGAGAGTTCCAGACCTGCAGCACCCTATGGTGACCAAAGTTTGTCCTCAACTTCCTTCAAATCCTTCCACCAATTACTGTAAATCCATGTCCCCTGGTTATTGACTTCTTCGCTAAGGTGAATAGATCCTTCCTATCCATTCTATCTGGGACCCTTGTAATTTTATGCACCTCAGTTAAATCTATTGGCTATTCTGTTCCAATTCCAGCCTATCCCATCCTTCCTCATACCTAAAATTCTACAGGCTAAAAGTTTTTTGGATTTATAAAGCCCCTTTCACATCCTCATGATGTCCCAAATTGTTTCACAACTAATTAAATACCTTTTTAAAGAAAAATGTAATGATTGTTGTCATATAAAAAGCGCGACAGCCAATTTGCGCATAGTAAGGTCCCACAAATAGCAATGAGATAATGGCCATGTGTTCTGTTTGTGTTGTTGGTTGAGGGATGATAGATATCATTTAGGGTATTATGGAATAACTTGGCTGCTCCTCTTCTAATAATATCTTGGGGTCATCTACTTCAAACTGATAGCACCAACGGAGCCAAGTTCTAATGTATCATTTGAAAGATGGTATTTTTTTGTGGGAGTTTGTCTTTATTATTATAAGAGCGTCAATAACCAAATGGAAATCCCCCCAGAATCACTTTTATGAAATTTCTCCTTCATGTTGGTTGAAGCCAAGTTATGCTACAGGTGGTTCTGCCAGTGTGAGAAAAAGATTGACATGGTAGGAAAAAGCATGGTTGTTACTAAAGCTTCTGCCTCTCACTTCAATCTCAGCCTCCACTTAGTATCACCTGAGGGAAAAAAGGATCTAGCTATGTTTTGAGATGGGGCAAAAAATGTTAATACAAGTGTTTCATTTTCAAAAAAAAAAATTACATGCAGTGCAGAAGGTAGGCTGGCAAAGTGTGTTAATTTTCAACTGCCACATTTTTTTGGTTGGGGGGGTGGCCCTCTATCTTCGGCATAAATGCAAACTAGATAAGAAATAGGTTATGTTTTTCATGATTCCTTTAAATTTATACTAAATATAGTGATACAAGGGGATCTGATTCATTTAGGTTTGTTTTGGCTTGCTTTCATGTTAGACATTATATACAGAGTTTTAGAAATACAGAGATTTTGAGTTTTAATCAGCAATATCAGGAAAAATCTATAAATACAGAATGCCTGCGTTCAAACTTTTATGCAGAATTCAAGACCTAGATTTTATAGTAAGAAATGCCATATGATTCACACTTAAAGTTTATAGTTATGTTCATAGCCATGATAATTAAATTGGTGACCTGGTGACTTTATTGGGATGGTGATAAATATTTTTGAATTTAAAAAACTGTATGGCTAAGTAAATAATAAAAGCTTTCATATGCTTTTTGTTCATTAACTTGGATACATTTGTTGTTGAAAAATACAGTTGGGTGTGAGAACCTTAGAGCATTGTCATTTGCCTTTCTGCCTTCATTAGAGTTTCTGTATATTTTGTTCAAACTAGCTTGTAGATCATAGATCTTCCTTAAATGGTGGTTTCTCAGGAAAAATGATGAGACAACAGAAACTTTGTTTACCAACGGGCCAATTCATTTAAATGCTTTTCATTGTACTTTAGATTTTGTAGAGCTACAAAGAGTTTGGCTGATGTAGCATTTATGGAACTAAAGGGAAACTTTGCAGATAGCTGTTTGCATTTGTTTCCCCCATAGAAGGCACCTCTGTATAATGAAAGTGATCATTTCTATCTATTTATGTTACTTGATTCTATCCTTTAGATCACAACATTGATCTCGTGGCAATGGATGTGACTGTCAATGCAGTGGCAGGAGCTCTTAAGGCTTTCTTTTCTGATCTACCTGATCCACTTATTCCCTACAATCTACATTCAGAGCTATTGGAAGCAGCTAGTAAGTAACATGAGATTTGATTATTCTTTTAAGTATATGCTGCTAAGACATTAAGGAAATTCAGCTGTTGGTTACTGAGAAGTTCCACGTTCAGTATTGATTATATTTATGATTCATGATATTTCAAACAATGATTTTGAAGGTAAATTTTATATTTAATAAAATGTAATCGAAACTAATTTTGAACATTGATCATTGGTGTTATTGAATACTGTTGCTGAGTATCTGTTCAAACCCTTCTCATAGGTTAATGCGTCTCCCCCGCCCACCTTTAGAAACATGCCTGCTGTCGGTAGGCCCAGATGGCATGAATCTAATGTTTTCTGTCCTTTATTAGTACTTTGTAACACCTGAGGAAATACAAGAATTGACATTCTTTTATTCATTCATTGGATGTGGGTGTCGTTGGCTAGGCCAGGATTTATTGCCCATCCCTAATTGCCCTTGAGAAGGTGGTAGTGAGCTGCTGCCTTGAAATGCTGCAGTGTGTGATGTAGGTACACCCACAGTGCTGTTAGGAGGGAGTTCCAGGATTTTTGACCCAGCGGCAGTGAAGGAATAGTGATATAGTTTGAAGTCAGGGTGGTGAGTGGCTTGGAGGGGACCTTCCAGGTGGTGATGTTCCTATGTGTCTGTTGCCCTTGTCCTTCTAAGCGGTAGAGGTAGTGGGCTTGCAGCACATTTTATAGATGATACACACTGCTGCCACAGTGTGCCCTTGGTGGAGGAAGTGAATGGTTGTGGATGGGGTGCCAATCAACATGGCTGCTTTGTCCTAGATGGTGTCAAGCTTCTTGAGTGTTCTTGGAGCTGCACTCATCCAGGCACATGGATGTTTCACATTCCTGACCTGTGCCTTGTAGATGTTGGACAGGTTTTGGGGTGTCAGGAAGTGAGTTAATCGCTGCAGGATTCTTAGCCTCTGACCTGCTCTTGTAGCCACAGTATTTACATGGCTAGTCCAGTTCAGTTTCTGGTCAATGGTAACCCGCCCCCCACTAGGATGTTGATAGTGGGAGATTCAGCAATGGTAATGCTATTGAATGTCATGGGGTGATGATTAGATTCTCTCTTGTTGGAGATGGTCATCGCCTGGCACTTGAGTGGCACGACCGTTACTTGCCACTTGTCAGTTCAATCCTGGATATTGTCCAGGTCTTGCTGCATTTGGACATGGACTGCTTCAGTAGCTGAAGAATCGCAAATGGAGCTGAACATTGTGCAATCGTCAGGAAGCATTCCCACTTCTGACCTTATGATGGAAGGAAGGTCATTGATGAAGCAGCTGAGGATGGTTGGGCCTCGGGCACTACCCTGACGAGCTCCTGCAGTGATATCCTGGAAGTGAGAGGATTGACCTCCAACAACCACAGCCATCTTCCTTTGTGCTAGGTATGACTCCAGCCAGTGGAGAGTTTTCCCTCTGATTCCCATTGACTCCAGTTTTGCCAGGACCATACTCAGTCAAATGCTGCCTTGATGTCAAGGGCAGTCACTCTCACCTCGAGTTCAGCTCTTTTGTCCATGTTTGAAGCAAGGCTGTAATGAGGGCAGGAGCTGAGTGATCCTGACGCAACCCAAACTGTGTGTCAGTGAGCAGGTTATTGCTAAGCAAGTGGCGCTTGATAGCACTGTTGATGACCCTTCACTGATGATCGAGGGTAAAATGATGGGCTGGTAATTGGCTGGTTTGGATTTGTCCTGCTTTTTGTTCAGGACATACCTGGGCAATTTTCCATATTGCTGGGTAGATGCCAGTATTGTAGGTGTACTGGAACAACTTGGCTAGGGGCGCAGCAAGTTCTGGAGCACAAGTCTTTATAACTATTGCTATTATATTGTCAAGGCCCATGGAGTGAATTGGATTAGCTGAAGACTGGCATCTGGCATGTGATGCTGGGGGGGCTCGGAGGAGGCTGAGATGGATCATCCACTTGGCACTTCTGGCTGAAGAATGTTGCAAATGCTTCAGCCTTACCTTTTGCACTGTGCTTGGACCCCCATCATTGAGGTTGGGGATATTTGTGGAGCCTCCTCCTCCAGCGAGTTGTTTAATTGTTCACCACTATTCACAACTAGATGTGGCAGGACTGCAGAGCTTAGATCTGATCCGTTGGTTGTGGAATCACTTAGCTCTGTCTGTCACTTGCTGCTTATGTTGTCTGGCACGCAAGGTAGTCCTGCGTTGTAACTTCACCAGGCTGACACCTCATTTTTAGGTATGCCTCGTGCTGCTCATGGCATGTCCTCCTTTCCTCCTCCCTCCTTCACTCCTCACTGAACCAGGGTTAATCCCTGGCTTGATAAGGTAATGGGAGAGCGGGGGATATACTGGGCCATGAGGCTACAGACTCTGGTTGAGTACAGTTCTGGGTTTGCCCACAGCGCCTCAAGGTTGCCCAGTCTTGAGTTGCCATTTCTGTTTGAAATCTATCGCATTTAGCACAGTGGTAGTGCCACACAATACAATGGAGGATATCATTGTTGGCGAGGAAGAAGTATGTTTTTCCCCCTGGTTAGTTCCCTTACCAGCTACCGCAACCCAGTTTAGTAGTCCTTTAGGACTGGGCCAGCTCGATCTGTACTGAGCCACTCTTGGTAATGGACATTGACTCCCCCATCCAGAATATGTTCTGCACCCTTGCTACCCTCAGCGCTTCCTCCAAGAGATGTTCAACATGGGGGAGTACTCCATGGTACATACAAATGGTACATGATAATCAGCAGGAGGTTTTCTTGCCCAGATTTGACCTGGTGTCATGAGACATCATGGGGTCCAGAGTTGATGTTGAGGAAACATGAGATGGTGATGGTAGTGTCTGGGACATTATCTGTAAGGCATGATTCCATGAGTATGACTCAGCTTGACTAGTCTGTGAGACAGCTCTCCCAATTTTGGCACAAGCCCCCCACGCTCATGAGTTTGCCGTTGTTGTTTCCGGTGCCTATGTCGATGCCGGCTAGCCCCATCTGGTTTCATTCCTTATCAGCTTGCTTAGGCCATTAATGAGTTGCATGTAGGCCAGGCTAGTTAAGGATGTCAGATTTCCAGAGTGAACCAGATGGGTTTTTACGACAATCAACAATGATTTCATGGTCAGCATGCCCTGGTGGGATTCGAACCTCAGTCCCCAGAGCATTACCCTGGGTCTCTGGATTACAAGTCCAGTGACAATACCACTACGCCACCAACTATGATTTTTTTATTTACTATCTGCCTCTTCCTGTGTGGGGAGAATTTGAGATTGCTCTTTTCCTCCCTCCACCACTGTGAACGTTTGAATAATGAGAATCTTAGCTTATAGTGGTGGGTTAAGAATGCTAGAAAATATGCCAGCCAGGAAAGTAAACCAATTTCAATTGCACAGGTATGGGTGAACAGTTATTTAGATAGAATACCAAACACTTCTAATTTTAACGTGGCAGGACCTGATCATGACCTTGATATCAGTTTCAACATTAATGTAAATTGTGAGAAAACTTAGTCCTTAATGTTTGCAGTGCATTTTTTAAAGTTCTTACATTGGACCCACTTCGCTGTGGAAATGGTAGGGCAGTGAATGAAGGACAAATTGAGGACAGGGGACAAGAAAAAGGAATTAGGAACTTCTGTGCTCTCTTATTTCAATTCTCTCAAAAACAGAGCTTAAAGAATTAAACTGACAATTTTGGATTATGTGCTTTATTAATATGTAATAACAGGTCTGTTTTTCAACATACGCTAAAGCCCCGCCAGTCGTGGGGTTACATTACCGCGATACCTCGTGAACGGCGAAATCACAAACAAATATTCTTTTCCATGGGGCTGAATTAGATAACTTCCAGCCATGCGAGGGGAGCATTGGTTTGGGCAGTTACTCTACTCTAAACTGTGATGCAGTACCTGTATCCGACAGTCAGGGGAGTCTCCGAGCAATACATCAGTGAAGATTTCAAAATGAACACAGCCATTATTGCAGCGAGACTCTGACATTTCCGTGTTAATCCCTTCACTCCATGCATTCACATTCAGGCACAGTAACCCTGATTTAGACTTAATTAATTTCTTCCTTCCTCTCAACCTACCTAATAACTTTATATTTCCTACTCTAGTACTAGCTATCTTTCCCAGTATTCTGCGCACCTTGGTATTCCTCACTGGTTTTATTTAATTCATTCATGGGATGTGGACTTCGCTGGCTGGACCAGCATTTATTACCCATCCCTAGTTGACTTTGAGAAGGTGGTGGTGAGCTGTCGCCTTGAACTGTGGTAGTCCATGTGGTGTAGGCTGTAATTACCTCCTGCTTCCTACACCTCTGCCAAGTTAGTTTAAACCCTCCCCAAAAACACTAGTAAATTGCTTTGCAAGGAACCCAGTCCCTGCTCTTTAAGTGTAAACTGTCTGGCTTGTACAGATCCCATTTCCCTCAGAGCTTGCCCTGAAGTAATTTAAAGCCCTCGCTCCTGCACCATCTTTCTAGCCATGCTTTCATCTGCTTTATTCTCCTGTACTCTATACTCACTTGTGCTTGGTACTGGGAGTAAGCTGGAGATGACTACTTTTGAGGTCCTGCTTGCTTATTTTCTACCTAGCCCTCTAAATTCTGACTGCAGGACCATATCCCTCTTTCTTTGCCCTTCATACCACTGTGTGGATTGTGACCGCTGACTCATCACCCTCCTCTCTTGATGCTCTACAGCCATTCAGCCTTGACCATGGCACCATCCTGGATTCAGGTCTGCAGTCGCAAAACCACCAGTCTGTTCTCCCAACTATCGAACCATCTATCACTATTGTTCTTTTAGTCGTCTTTGTGCTCTCCTGCACAGCTGAGTCACCTGGCTCTGGCTGCACTCCCTAAATGAACCATCATTTCCTCAGTATTCAAAACTAAATACTGGTTAGAGAGTGGGATGCACTCGGGGGACTTATTGTACTACCTCCCTGTTTCTTCTTGACTGTCTGGTGGTCATCCATTCCTTCTCTCCCTGTGTATTCTTAAGTTGTGGGTTGACCACGTCAATAAACATGCAATGCATGAAGCTCTGAACCTCTGGATGCACTTCCACGATGTCAGCTCAAGCTCCTAAACCTGGAGTTTAAGCTGCTGCAATTGATGACACTTCCTGCGCAAATGGTTATCCAGGACACAGCATGTGCCCTGGAGTTCCCACATAGAGGTCGGAGTAACTGCCATTACTATTGGATAATAAGCCTTGCTGCTACTACTAATAAAAGTTACTACTGCTAATAAACTTTTCTGCTAATACACCTTACTATTATTAATAATTAATAAATTCACTCACCACTGTAGTAACCCAATTTAAATTCTTCATTTTCAGCTTCTAATTTGAAATAAATACCTGAGCTTCGATAGAAAAAAGAAAAATACTCAACAACCAATCACTTGCCTGGTTTCCTGTGACATCGCATTTTAATTTTCTTGGGGTTCCTCTCACTGGCCTCAGTGACTCTCTTCCTCTCTCCGCTGCTCCTTTTATTTCCACTATGCTCTCACCTCTCCCACTGGTCTTGCAATGAAACATTTAATATTGTGATTTTTATGACAGTGATTCTATGGTCGAATGGAAATAGATAATGGATAAAGAAACAATGAACTGTGGATAGTACAATAGAGTCTGATATTGAAATGATAGAAAAAAAGGCACAAAAAATGGCTCTTCAGTAAGAGAGTCTTAAACACATTTTGATGGTGAATGCGGTTTGTTGTATAACTAATAAAGTTGCAGTAATTGAAAAACAGAAATTATGCTAAACTTGTTCAGAACCTTGGTTAGATCACACTTGGAGCAGTGTGCCCATGTTCTGGTCTACGTGTTATGAAAAGGATATGGAGATACTGAAGGCACAAAGATTTACAAGATTCAACAGGCTTGAGGTTTTTTCCTGTAGAAAAGAAGTGCCTGAGGGATAACCTGATAGAGGCCTTTAAGGTTATGAAAGTGTTCAATAGGGTGGACGTGGAGAAGACACTTCTACTGGTGATGGTGTTCAAAATTAGAGGCCATACATGTATGATGGTCACTATTAAATCTAATTAAGGAATTCAGGAGAAACTTCTTTACTCAGAAAGTGGTTAGAATGTGGAATATGCTACAACTGGAGTAATTGAGACAAATACTATGGATACATTTAAGGGAAGCTAGATGCACAAATGAGAGAGAAAGGAATAAAAGATTATGTTAACAGGGTGAGAAGATGTTTCCATTAGTAAGAAAAACTAGGACCCGAGGGCACAGCCTCAGAGTAAAGGGAAGACCTTTTAGAACAAAGATGAGGAGAAACTTCTTTAGCCAGAGAGTGGTGAATCTATGGAATTCATTGCCACAGAAGGCTGTGGAGGCCAGGTCATTGAGTGTATTTAAGACCGAGATAGATAGGTTCTTGATTGGTAATGGGCTCAAAGGTTACGGGGAGAAGGCGGGAAAATGGGGTTGAGAAACTTACCAGACATGATTGAATGGTGGAGCAGACTCGATGGGCCGAATGGCCTAATTTCTGCTCCTATGTCTTATGTTCTTATGAAGCAGGATGGGAAGAGGATTGTGTGGATCATAAACAACAGTATGGACCAGTTGGGTCAAATAGTCTGTTTCTATATATTCAGGTTTATGCTGCTCTTTTGTTTTTTAAATGGGTAAATTAATTTCATTTAAATGTTTTAATCCATTTTATGAACGAAAATGAATGTTGCTACGTTTTCAGTAATTAAATTTGTAAGCACGTTTGTTTTGGCCTTCATACAAGTTAGCTTTGCCTTGTGTACAGTGGTATGCATCTGTTCCACTTTACACAGTTGCTATGTAACCTGAATATTTCCAGCATTTTCTGTTTTCATCATAGTACACTTACTGTTTGATGCATTGTTGAGGTTCACTTTGGACAGGCCTGAAAATATGTTTATAAATAGATCCCTCCGTTTGGTTTGAAAATAGAGCCCATGTTTTCCCTCCTGTGCTTGAGCCAGAAGTGAAATATATATTAAAGCCATTTCAGTTTTGAGGAAATGAATTTGATAATATGTACATTAATGCCTAACAAAGTGGCCATTATGTACAGAAATTGTGAAATGATGATCAATGATTTTCATGGCATTAAACATAGATGATGTGCAAACGAATGGAGAGGATAAAGGGTGACATAAGGAAATTCATTGTTCTTCTAGTTCAGGGACTTTGCTCTTCAGAGACATTTTCTTAAGGCATAAGTGTGGGAGAGGTTTCATATTTTTAGCAAAGAACATATGTTCCTGTACCTGCCTGCCACAATGTGAAAAATATCTGAGATTGTTTGTACAAAAGGAGAGTTAGATGTACAAAGGATCTCCTGTCATGGTCCAGAATAATTGCAAATACTTGGGTGTTTAGCCTTGTTTAGTAGATAAGTGTATTGTTGCTCCTCAAGATGATGCAAAAGGGACCTTCCAGGATGTTTTTCCAACCTTTGATAAACAGTAATTTATTGAGAAGGTGAAATTCCTACCAGATGTTCCAAGAATTATAATTTATTGAGGCATAGAGTTATTACGGCATAGAATGAGGCCATTCAACTCATGGGTCCATTTCGGTTTCCTGTAGAGCAATCCAATCAGCCCTTTTCCCCCCTGCTCTACCTGATAGCCCTGCAAGTGCCCATCCAATTTACTTTTAAATCATTCATTGTCTCCACTTCCATCATTCTTGTAGGCAACCAAGTTCCAGGCCGTTAAATTTCACTGCTTAAAAAATTTCTTCCTCACATTCACCTTTGTATCTCTTGCCCCAAACTTTAAACCTGTGCCCTTCATCTTTGCATCATCAGCTAATGGCAACAGCTTTCCTTTGTCTACCATATCTAAGCCTCTCATGATTTTGTTCACCTCTATCATATTTCCTCTCAATCTGCTTTGCTCTAAGGAGAACAGCTCCAGCTTCAGCAACTTAATCTTTTAGCTTTGTGGTAATACTTTTTGGCATTTCATAATCACCCAAGGATATATCAATTCTTTGTCTCTTTTCTGGGTTCAAGAAAACAATTTTCTGCAGATTTTGACTTTATGACCACTATTTACATTCTTCTTATTCTTTGCAAACCATGCATTTCTAGATCTGAGGTGGTATGATTAGGACAATTGGACCCAAGGTAGATGGTAAATTATTGGAAAGGTAAAATACTACAGATGTTGGATATCTCAGCAGACAGTGCAACATCTGCTGTGAGAAACAAAGTTAACGTTTCGGGCCAGTGGGTTTTCATCAGATTCAGTTCTAACATATAAAATGTCTGATTTCCAATGTAACAAGTGGTGTTTTCTGAAATGAACATTTAAAAAAACACAAACCAAAATTTGCCCTAGCAATATAAATTATAGGGCTTGGAATGTACAAAAAATTGTTACATATTAAAAATAATATAAATAGACTTATGGTAAAATCGCAAGTCATGGTACTCTGACATTCTATGACTTAATTAAGACCTCCCAGTTGCACTTCTAGAGGCAAGGGCTGTTTTTGTTGGAAGAGCAGATTTGACATGTAATATCAACCCCAGCCCCCTCAAAATTATGTGGTAAAAGTAGTCATAATTTCTGTGAAAGCTTTTGAAGTAGATTCTGGGCAGTAGCAAAGTTTGTGATGCTAAATGGGACAAGCTTATCAGTAACAAAAACAGAATTACCTGGAAAAACTCAGCAGGTCTGGCAGCATCGGCGGAGAAGAAAAGAGTTGACGTTTCGAGTCCTCGTGACCCTTCAACAGAACTGAGCAATATTAGGAGAAAGGTGAAACATAAGCTGGTTTAAGGTGGTGTTCGGGGGAGGGTTGTAGGGACAAGCAAGCCGTGATAGGAGCAGATAGTCAGAAGATGTCACAGACGAAGGAATAAAGAGGTGTTGAAGGTGGTGATATTATCTAAGAGAATGTGCTAATTAAGAATGGATAGCAGGACACTCGAGGTACAGCTCTAGTAGGGGTGGGGTGGAAAGACTGACAGGGCATTACAGATATAGATTTAAAAATAATGGAAATAGGTGGGAAAAGAAAAATCTATATAAATTATTGGAAAAAACAAAAGGGAGAGGGAAGAAAAGGAAAGGGAGTGGGGATGGAGGAGGGAGTTCAAGATCTAAAGTTGTTGAATTCAATATTCAGTCCGGAAGGCTGTAAAGTGCCTAGTCGGAAGATGAGGTGCTGTTCCTCCAGTTTGCATTGGGCTTCACTGGAACAATGCAACAAGCCAAGGACAGACATGTGGGCAAGAAAGCAGGGTGGTGGGTTAAAATGGCAAGCGACAGGGAGGTTTGGGTCTTTCTTGCGGACAGACCGCAGGGGTTCTGCAAAGCGGTCGCCCAGTTTACGTTTGGTCTCTCCAATGTAGAGGAGACCGCATTGGGAGCAACGAATGCAGTAAACTAAGTTAGGGGAAATGCAAGTGAAATGCTGCTTCACTTGAAAGGAGTGTTTGGGCCCTTGGACGGTGAGGAGAGAGGAAGTGAAGGGGCAGGCGTTGCATCTTCTGCGTGGGCATGAGGAGGTGCCATAGGTGGGGGTTGATGAGTAGGGGGTGATGGAGGAGTGGACCAGGGTGTCCCGGAGGGAACGATCCCTACGGAATGCTGCCGGGGGGGTGAAGGGAAGATGTGTTTGGTGGTGGCATCATGCTGGAGTTGGCGGAAATGGCGGAGGATGATCCTTTGAATGCGGAGGCTGGTGGGGTGATAAGTGAGGACAAGGGGGACCCTATCATGTTTCTGGGAGGGAGGAGAAGACGTAAGGGTGGATGCGCGAGAGATGGGCCGGACACGGCTGAGGGCCCTGTCAACGACCGTGGATGGAAAACCTCGGTTAAGGAAGAAGGAGGACATGTCAGAGGAACTGTTTTTGAAGGTAGCATCATCAGAACAGATGCGACGGAGGCGAAGGAACTGAGAGAATGGGATGGAGTCCTTACAGGAAGCGGGGTGTGAGGAGCTGTTGTCGAGGTTGCTGTGGGAGTCGGTAGGCTTGTAATGGATATTGGTGGACAGTCTATCACCAGAAATTGAGACAGAGAGGTCAAGGAAGGGAAGGGAAGTGTCAGAGATGGACCATGTGAAAATGATGGAGGGGTGGAGATTGGAAGCAAAATTAATAAATTTTTCCAGGTCCCGACGAGAGCATGAAGCAGCACTGAAGTAATCATCGATGTACCGGAGAAAGAGTTGTGGGAGGGGGCCGGAGTAGGACTGGAACAAGAAATGTTCCACATACCCCATAAAGAGACAGGCATAGCTGGGGCCCATGCGGGTACCCATAGCCACACCTTTTATTTGGAGGAAGTGAGAGGAGTTAAAGGAGAAATTGTTCAGTGTGAGAACAAGTTCAGCCAGACGGAGGAGAGTAGTGGTGGATGGGGATTGTTCGGGCCTCTGTTCAAGGAAGAAGCTAAGGGCCCTCAGACCATCCTGGTGGGGAATGGAGGTGTAGAGGGATTGGACGTCCATGGTGAAGAGGAAGCGGTTGGGGCCAGGGAACTGGAAATTGTTGATGTGACGTAAGGTGACAGAGGAATCACGGATGTAGGTGGGAAGGGACTGGACAAGGGGAGAGAGAAGGGAGTTAAGATAACGAGAAATGAGTTCCGTGGGGCAGGAACAGGCTGACATGATCGGTCTGCCGGGACAGTCCTGTTTGTGGATTTTGGGTAGGAGGTAGAAGCGGGCCGTCCGAGGTTGGGTGACTATCAGGTTGGAAGCTGTGGGAGGAAGATCTCCAGAGGAGATGAGGTCAGTGACAGTCCTGGAAACAATGGCTTGATGTTCAGTGGTGGGGTCATGGTCCAGGGAGAGGTATGAGGAAGTGTCTGCGAGTTGACGCTCAGCCTCCACGAGGTAGAGGTCAGTGCGCCAGACAACAACAGCACCACCCTTGTCAGCGGGTTTGATGACCATGTTGGGGTTGGACCTGAGAGAACGGAGTGCAGTAAGTTCAGAGAGAGACAGATTAGAATGGGTGAGAGGAGCAGAGAAATTGAGACAACTAATGTCACGCCGACAGTTCTCAATGAAAAGATCAAGAGAAGGTAAGAATCCAGAGAGAGGGGTCCAGGTGGAGGGAGAATATTGGAGGTGGGTAAAAGGATCCGTTGAACGGGGAGAGGACTCCTGCCCAAAGAAGTGAGCACAGAGACGAAGACGGCGGAAGAAGAGTTCAGCATCGTGCCGAGCCCGAAATTCATTGAGATGAGGGCGTAAGGGTATGAAACTAAGTCCTTTGCTGAGCACTGAACGTTCAGCATTGGAGCGGGGAAGGTCAGGGAGTATAGTGAATACACGGCCGGGGCTGGGATTGGAAGATGGGGTGGGGATGGAGGGACAGGCAGGGGTGGAGGGTCCTAGATGGGTGTTGGTGTCGATGAGTTGTTGGAGCTTGCGTTCCTTAGCACTTGAGAGAAAGAGAAAAAGTTTCTTGTTAAGGCGTCGGTTGAGACGAAGAATAAAATGAAACTGGGGGCACGCGCAGCTTTGAAAAAGGGTGCGGCGGTGCTGCTGGAGGGAGAGGTCGAGTGTGTTCATATGGCGGCGCATGGCACTGAGCGTGGATCTCAGAATGCGACGGGAACAGCAGTCCGAGAAATGTTTTATGTCCCGGAGGTACCTGTAATCCTGGGTCGGTTCGAAACATGAGGGATGGAATTTCAGTTGAAATCCACGTGGGGTAAGTCGGAGACGGAGACAGTCACTGAGAAAGGAAATATGGCTGTGAAAGCGGCTTTTAGTAAACACCTTGTCAAACACCAGGAGAGAAATGGAAAGCAATGAAGGTGAACAAGGCAGAAGAGAGATACGGAAATCCTGTCGGAGAGCAGAGCAGTATTTCTTCAAGGTAGGCATTTCTTGAAGAGGAGTGACAGTCAATTAAACACAGAGATAAAAACAAAAACTACTGCGGATGCTGGAAATCCAAAACAAAAACAGAATTACCTGGAAAAACTCAGCAGGTCTGGCAGCATCGGCGGAGAAGAAAAGAGTTGACGTTTCGAGTCCTCGTGACCCTTCAACAGAACTGAGCAATATTAGGAGAAGGGTGAAATATAAGCTGGTTTAAGGTGGGGGGAGAGAAGTTGGGGCGTGGCGGGGGGGTGGTGGTTGTTGGGACAAGCAAGCAGTGATAGGAGCAGATAATCAAAAGATGTCACAGACAAAGGAACAAAGAGGTGTTGAAGGTGGTGATATTATCTAAGAGAATGTGCTAATTAAGAATGGATAGCAGGACACTCAAGGTACAGCTCTAGTGGGGGTGGGGTGGAAAGACTGACAGGGCATTACAGGTATAGATTTAAAAATAATGGAAATAGGTGGGAAAAGAAAAATCTATATAAATTATTAATAATTAAGCTTATCAGTGTTTGAAACAAAGCTTAGTCAAGATACTTCAATTCTCAAACCTTTGCTTATTTTGAGGTTTGAGTATGGACTTTGGAAACCCTGTTCTCCTGGAAATTGTTTAGTTCCTCCATATGCCTTGACGTTGTTGCTGCATAAACTCCTGTATTAACCCTCTTGAACATCATCACATCTTGATTCGAAGTTTGTTGCAGGGAAAGTTACATCCCTTAATTTCAGTAAAGGAAGATGGCTTTTTTAGGTCCATCACACTTTTATTCAATGCTAAGCTAAGTCCTTATTCCAGTTCTTGCAAAGTCTCACTTTTTTTCTTTTTCTTCTCTGCCTGATTTGAAATTTAAGTGGCATTTTGATTCTATGGATGATGAAGGTATTATTCTTCTATGTGAATATGACCAGATCTCTTCCATTGTTTGTGGAATGTAAATGATGGGAAAACCAATCTCTAGATGGATGGTACCTGATTAAAATTAAGATTGTCCACTGTTGTCACTTAACAAGGTAACACACTATTAGAAACTTTTGGGCCAATTCGATACATGTTGGAGTAAACTAGAAGGAATAATCCTAGAAAATATCTAACGGTAATGTTCTGGTTGATCACTGGATTTATTTCACCTAAATATTTCTTAGTAATTCAAACAGATATAAAGTGTAACAGAGCAGATTTTGAGTTTGGCATTAAGTACTCAAAAGTTTCTAGCTTTCCTAATGTAGTATCTGGTTTTAATCCCATGGTATGCAGAGAATAATCTTTCAGATAGAAATCAAGTTTTATCCACCCTGTATTTTCTACGTGGCCTGCACTTGTCCCTCCTGTGGCCTGCTCACTGCCTCAACCTTGTTCACTGCCTCTCTCCTGCTCATGGCCTCCTTCCCATTCGCAACCCTTCCCACTCCCTTGCTCGCTTCCCCAATCTTGCTTACCCTCCCCTGAGCCCTCACACAGCAAGGGTTGGGGAGAGGGAAGTGGCCAGCAAGCAGGAGGGTCAGTGAGCAGGAGGGATGCACCAAACGGGAGGGAGGCAGCAAGTGGGAGTGTTGGGAGGGAAGCAGAAAGCAAGAGAAGAATGGCGAGCAGGAGGGTCAGGCTGGAAAGCAGCAAGTGGGAGGTAAGTAGAGTTAGTGAGTCATTAAGAGTTAATAAGTTATTAAACAGAGCAACTGCACCCTTGGCCTACTGTGTACAGTTACCAATATGTTTATCTTTTAATATTCATTTTTTATGTTTTACAAACCAAGGTACCTTTTTTTTGAAGAATAAATCGCAATGAATCTATAAGTATTTTTAAAATTCTACTCACGGCTCGATTGAAATTTTCCAATCTCCCAATTAGGTCTCATAATTTTTCTATTGAAATATGCATGTATGTGTATTTTTTTTAGTCTATGGTCTTTCCTGTTTCTTGAACAAATCCTCCTTCATGTCCCAAGCACAACCAGGTATCCTTTTCTGACCTGTAAATTGGGTTAGTTCAAATTTCAGTAATATCACCTTTAATGTTTGCTTCTCTGGGCAGAAAATGAACTGGGAATAGATCTAAAGGAGTGCACCGAAGGGATTTGGGAGAGGAAGAAAGCTACTGACCAACTAGGTCATTATGGGGTCCAAGGAAATACCAAGCAATAGTTAAGAACATTTATTTGCAAAGAGTCACAGTGATGGGGAAGCTTCAAACTGAGAACCAGTCTTAAGTGGCATGCCCCAAAGTACTATCTTTGGCTACATTTGTTTCTCCTCTTTATAAATGACGTCCAGGAAGGAATATCAAGCTAGATCAGAATCTTTACAGGTGACTGCCTAGTCTGCAGAGGCATTACTGGAGCAACAGATTAGGTTAACCTTCAAGAAAAAATCTCATTAAATGCACCAATATATGGAGAATGAAATTCAATGTAGAGAAATGTAACATCATGCGAGTCAGCAATACTTGATGTCCATCAGTACCCAACTACACAATGCATGATTCCTCCTTTTGAAGTTATCAAAGAATGCTGTTACTTGGGAATCCACATCCAAAACACTTTAAAGTGAAATGTACAAAGTCAATGTGCAGCTTTCAAAGCATCCAAAATGCTTGGGTTTGTGAAATGAAACTTGCATCACCTTTAAACTGCACTGAAGGAGATGCTGTACCAGACATTGGTTAGAGCATGGTGTAGCCGCTTGGGACCCATATGCTACCAAAAACATTACCCCCCCTTGTGAATGTTCAACTGATGAAGCTTTATTTCGTTACAAACAATTATTCGCTAGATTCTAGTGTCTCCTGATTAGTCATATTGCTAGGCTGGCACAGCTCCAGAACTGAAGGAAACCCCATAGGTTGATGTGCCTTTATAAAATTTTGAATGAACAATTAAATATTTCTAAGCAGTACATTAAGCCTACAAGTGACCGAGCTTGAAGAGTTCATAACCAAAAGCGCCAACTGTATACTCCCAAACATACTTCCTTTTGCTAACCTCTTTTTCCCCCAAGAACAATTAAAGACTGGAACAATCGTCCACAAACCTTAATCTCCATGCCCTCTAAGGACTCATTTAAGGAAAATCTGTTGAACGTTTTCCATTAAAGTGACCATCGACTGAACTCAATGTGCACCTGTGTAAAAAAAAAAAAAAAAAATTTCCTGGGGCGGCCTGAGCGTGAAATAGTGTGTGATGATGCCGGGCGAGCGTCCCGATGTCATCGCGCACTTGCATGATATTTCAGTTGGTGGGCGCGCGCGAGTCGGCAGCGCGGCCGTCAACAATTAAGAGGCCTATTATGGCCATTAAAGTATTAATTAACGCTATTTTTCGCTGCCCATCCAGCCTTGTGGTTGGTGGGTGGGTGACTCAGTCAGATGGCCTTTGGATTTTTGAGGAAACCTCATTCACTGACGGGATGAGGTTTCCGATATTAACTTAAAAAAATGATTTGACATAATTTTTTATTATGTTTCTGTTCATGTGAGTGAGTCCTATGCGGGGACATTTTTTCCTTATTTCACATTTTTTCTTTATTTTTGATTTGAAAATTCTTCAGCTTCTTGAAGCACTTCCCTGCCTTCAGGGAGCTTTCAGTGCATGCCCCCCCACGCATGAGCAGACTTTTGCACTTGCCCTCCTCCTGCCCCCACCCCGGCAGCGCTGAGCATCTCAGCATGCCTTTCATGCTGGCAGGCCATTAGTTCGCCAGCCAGTGTGAAATTGCGTTAAGGGCCAATTGGAGGCGGTGGGCCATTTCCTGGCCGCTCCACCTGCCTGATAACCTGAATATCCTGCCCCTGGTGGAAGACTACGGAGAGAAACCTTACTAAGTACCAACAATCACCGAATTGACATGCCGCTGATGTCAGTGTCCTGACAATGTCCCTGTGACTTTTCTCTTCCTCGTGTTCAGTGTGAAAATTCTTTAGGTACTTTAAAGATGAGTACTTTAAAGATGAGTCGCTAGAGCAGCAAAGGCACCTTACAAGGCGCACAGCTTCAGAGCTGGTTGGTTATGTTTATTTCACCTGTACAGCCATAGGTTTATACAGTGACTCTACTGGTAATACGTTTTATCTTGGAACCAGTTATTTAGTCAAAGTGTTTGCCAGAAGAAATTGACATCAAAGGACAAAGCAATAAAATAGTTTATTTTTATCTTGCAGGACTGACGGATAGGACAGAAAAACTGAATGCTCTTAAGGAATTGTTGAAGAAATTTCCTACAGTAAACTATGAAGTTTTCAAATACATTATTACCCATTTAAACAGGTAGGTCAGAACTTAATCTGGTCACTGAAAGAATAAGATCATAGTGTTTCAAGAAAGATTCAAGTCTGGAGGAACTTGTCATCACAAGGCTACATTGAATACCCATTTTTTCAGATTGGGTTAAAACTTGTTCATTTGGGTGCCTTTTCCCAGTTGGCGAGGGTTTGTTAGCGATCTGAGTGTATGCCTGGCATACCATGTACAACACATTGTATTGGATTTTGCTATCAGTAGCGAAGTGACACTGCTTGCTGCTGGCCACAAAGATCTCCTAGTCTCTATTGTGTGTATTTAACCTTTGCTGGCATTAATTTGATTCTGGTGCCAACTAAATGGGACCTCCGATGTCCAGAAACAGTGGTGTCAACTAGGCTAAGAAGCCAACCACACTGAAGAATTCTCACATCAAGCAAATCAGAAAGCAAAATACACTGATTATCCTTGAGTTTTTAATCATTTACAAAGAGCGAAATAAAAATTGGGGCTTGGAGATTAAGGCAGAAGTTGAAGGATCATAAACTAACAATAACTTTCATATTTAAAAACCAGTGAAACTTCTATCATAATGGAGAAATTTGACATTCCACAAATACAAAATTAGTTTCCAGGGCCAGAGAGACTTGTACACCTTTAAAAACTCAATTGCACCTCATTCAACAGGGTTTTTTTTACAGTGAAATTGTAAGTATAAAAAGTGAAAGTTCACATCAATTCACGTAATTTCTTAAGATTTCCACCTGCAGGGACTTAACAACCCACCCAGTGGAGGAGCTTGAAACCACCTACGTTTCCACATTTAACTGCACATGTACGGATGCCAGAATTGCTGTTGGCTTCATCGTTGTAATGACGGTGAATGCTGACCGTTTTGTTATCATTACAACAGCTAAAATCTGGGTCATTGTGATAAAGATCCAGAAATACATTCAGTTGCAGCCCTAGAAGATATTGCAATGTTCTGGATTCAATTCTAGCCCTGCTATGTCTGATTTGCTTAGGTACAATTGCCCAGTAAGGTTGAATTGTGAAAGAGGGTGGGGGGCAGAAAATAGTCAGAGGTTTGCAACCCCTCTAGCATTCAGAAGGTAATGAGACGTTCCACCAGAATAAAAGAAAAAACTTGATTAGAGCACCTTTTACTACTGAACAAGTACTTTTACAGTGAAGTAGCTTTTTTTAAGTGTAGCCACTGTTGAAAGAAACATGGCAGCTAATGTGCAATGAGCAAGGTCCCACACACAGCAGAATGGAAATGTCCTGATAATCTGTTTGTGTTATTGGCTGAGGGATAAATATGGACCTGGCACAGGGAGACCTCCCCTGCTTTTGAAATAGTTCCATGGGACCTTTACATCCAACTGAGAGGGGAGACGGGGCTTTGATTTTACATCTCACCTGAAATACAGGACATCTGACAGTGTGGCACTCCCTCAGTACAGCACTGAAGTGTCAGCCTAGATTATATGCTTGAGTCTCTGAAGTGGGACAGTTTAGAAGTGAAGCTGCTATTATTGAGCCAAGCCTGGCACTGTAATCACACAATTCAGATGATCGAACATTATATAACCTGCACGGTACTGCATGCATCTATGAATCCTTTCCAAACCCATAAAAATGCAGTAATTCTTTTAAATTGAAAAGCTTGAGTATTGGCAAATGGAGCATCAAATCCCGATATGATTTCTGAGCAGGTATTTACTGGCAGTTTTGAGCTAAAGAGGCAATTATATTGCATCTCGTTGCCCTTCCTTGGTAGTTGATCAGTAACTTCCCCTGTCTGACACAAACTGGGCTGGGGGTGGGTGAGTGAGGAGGTGCCATTAAAATAGAGTGGATACTCTGTCCCATCCCAATAGGGCTGACTGCATTTGCACACCCACTTAAAGCTTTACATACAAATATGGGGCTTTGATGGGACAATTGAGACAGACTGCTGATTTTAACAGCTCTGAATGAGACAGTAGGAATGACTTTTTGTCCAGCCAAATCTGTTGAGATCAAGGGCCGGAAGAAGGTCAGATATTAATTATTACAGTCTTTATGGGCCATATGAAGCAGGAACGGTGCTCCGGGCCCCACAAATAAACCTTGGACTGCTTGAGCCACACCTTTCACCTCCTCTCCTAACTGCAATTCTTTTCCAGTGCTGAACCGATTCACTTGGCTTGTGCCAGGGATCATTCTTCCAGGACTCTGGCAGCAACCTCCAAGCCACCCAATTGTAACTCCCATTTTAGTTGACAAGCAGCTTGCTAATGAGGTTTGACCCTTAAAGCTGACCAAGTATCCCTGCCACTACTCCCAGATGAGCCAGCCATTCAACAGGCTGCATTCCCACCTGCAGTTAAAATCGTAGGAGAATAGGAACAAGCATTCCTCAAGTTAATTGAAATAAGACTAGAGTAAAATAAAGATTTTGATTTCCTATCTGTTAAATTGAAAGCAAAGAAATCCCTTGATGTCATCAAAGGCTAATACCATGAGTCCTGATCTCTGGTTTAAAAAAAAGTAATACTTTCAGATGTAGCTGTACAAACTACCATCTTCAAAATGAAAGTGGCTTTTCAGGCATAATATGATCAGAGCTTTTCCTCATCAAATAACTGGTAAAGGAACTTCCAAGCTCTTACCTCCCCATCGTAAATCTCTTTGGGCTGGATTTTTAGGTCGGCACGCAGGCACGATCAGCAGGCCCAGGAGCGGCCAGGCAATAGACCACTGACTGCTATCAGCCCCTGACCGCAATTTCACGTCAGCTGGCCAATTAACAGCCAACCAGCATGAAGTGCTTGCTGAAATGCTCAGGGCTTGCTGGGGTAGGAGCAGGAGGAGGGTAGGTGCTGACGTGAGCGCGGGATGAAAGCTCCCTGAAGGCAGAGAGCTGCCTCAGGGAGCTGACTTCAAAAGTATTAAATAAAGATTTTAAAATCAGAACAAAAATGTCCAAGCATCACAAACAGTCACCTGAACATATACATTATAAAAATTCTGTCCATAGATTTTTTAATATTTAATAACGGAAACCTCATCCTGCCCTTAGGTGAGGTTTTCTTGGAAAATGAGAAGGCCGCCTGGCCGATTCGCCCGTCCGCCAACCATAAGGTTGGATGGACTGTGTAAAATCGGGGACAATTACAACTTTAATGGGCTTAATTACCCTCTTAACTGTCGGCGGACGCGCTTCCAACTTTTACGCGTGTCTGCCAACCAAAATATCGCCCAACATCATCACACGCTATTTTACACTCAAGCAGGTTGGGTGCACGCCGACCTGAAAGTCCTGCCCTTTATGTTTAAACCCCATATACATTTTCCCATTGTTAATTATACATACATGTATACATATCGACTGCATTTTCATAGAAAAAACACTTTCAAAACCATCAATCTAATTGATAGTAAAACAGGCTGATAAGAAAGCCCCCTTCATAATGATGAACGACTTGTGCAGCAGGAATTAACTAGACCTTATATAGTGCCATGCCTAACCAGAAACCATTCTTAAATGTGACATCTGGTTGATCATCATAATAAGTTAGCTAACAGCTATCATAGTAGAAGCACCACAGATGCTTCTAAATATGCAACAATGGGCTCACAAACCACTTGAGACACATTGCTTTTATTTATTAATTCATGGGATGTTGGCATCACTTGGCAGGCCCATGCCCTGTTAACTTTTGAAAGGTGATGAAGCAGATTTGTGGCATGAACACTACTTGTCAAGACTGAATGTTGTCTGGGTCTTGCTGGACATGGGCATGAATTGCTTCAGTACCCGAGAAGTTGCGAGTGGAAGTGAAACTGCGCAATCATCAGCGAGCATTCCCACTTCAGACCTTATGATAGAGGGAAGGTTATTGATAAAACATTTGAAAATGTTTGGGCCTAATGAATCCCTGCAGTGATGCCTCAGAGCTGAGAGTCTCCCACGATTGCAGCCATCTTCCTTTGCTGGGCATTACTGCAGCTGATGGAACGTTTTCCCCTGATTATTTTTAATATTACTCGAGTTCCTTGACGTCAGCCAATGTTGCCTCGATGCCAAGGGCAGTCACTTGCCTAACTGCTGGAGCTCGGCTCTTTTGTCCATTTTTGGCTGTAATGAGGGTCTGGAGCTAAGTGGTCTTGCGGAACCCAATCTGAGCATTGGTGAGTAGATTATTGGTGAGTAAGTGCTGTTTGGTTAGTGCTGTTGCGACTCCTTCGATCACTTTGCTGATGATTGAGAGTATGCTGATGTGGCAGTAATTGGATGGCTATGATTTGTCCTGCTTTTTGTGGACAGGACATCCCTGGACAATTTTCCACTTTAGATACTGGTATTATGAATGTTGTAGAACAGGTTGACTGGAGGCATGGAAAGTTCTGGACCACAAGTCTTCAGCACTACAGCTGGTTTATTGTTAGGGCCCATAGTCTTCTGCTGTGTCCAGTGTGCTCAGCCATTTCTTGATGTTACATAGATGGAATCATATTGCCTGAAGACTGGTTTTGGTGATAATGGAGGCCTGTTGGTATTGGCAGAAGATGGTTGCAATCACTCCAGCTTTGTCTTTTAATAGCTGGGCTCTGCCATCTTTGAAATGTTGCTTAATTGTTCATCACCATTCATGCCTTTGGAAAGAGAAGCAACATCCAAGATGGGAAAGGATGAATAATACCCCTGTTCACCCTGATGGATTGACTACCCTCAGATCAGTTTGTGCATAGTTTATACGCAATAAGGCAATGCATTCCTTTCTTACTTAGATATTGGGTATGGAGAAGAGTGCAGATATTCAAGATGATTCGTGGACATATCCATTTCATGGAAATAGCAAATCTGATGGTCTGCAGGATAATGAACCAGGAGCATTTGAAATATGTGGAAGAAAAGGGGGGAAAACATTGGAAGTTAAGCACACTGAACTCTGAACAATAAAAGTGACAGTGCAACCCAACAGGTTAAATCATCTTACATATTTTTGGAAAAGGAATTGATCCTATTAGGTCAGTCATTTTTCCCCAGGTATTTGAAATCCATGCTACTGTTCACCTCGAGGGGAGTTGGTCTTTAACACCAAGTGCAAATGGCAGACATTGAGCTATAGCCACTGTCCTATGATAGTTATTGTTGTGCAATCCAAAAATAAACAATGGGGAAAGCACTGGGGTGGTCTTTCTGGTGCATTTTACATTGACCAGAGCTGATTTTGATGCCTGTTTTGCTTGATGCTGCAACGCTTTTGTGATTCACTGTACAGTTCTATTTCAGTTTGGGCTTTTCGTAGAATCATAGGTTACAGCACAGAAGGAGACCATTTGGTCTGTCATGTGCGTGCTGGCTGTCTGCAAGAGCAACTCAGCTAATCCCACTTCTCTGCCCTTTTCCATTAATTCTGCAAATCTTTTGTCTTCAGGCGTTTATCCAATTCCCTTTTGAAAGCCATGATTGAAGCTGCCTCCAACATTCTCAGCAGTGCATTCCAGATCCTAACCTAATTAAACTAAAGGAAGGGGGGGTGGGGGGAAGTGATCATGTAGGAGAAGATTGAGTAAATTAAGGGGAAATGACCAGGTAATGGATTAAGATAGCTATAAAGGTAATAATCAGAGTATGGGCAGAAAGGGACAGTAATTGCAAACTTAAAAATATGCCAGCGAATAGGGCCAGAGTTTACAAAAACCGTAAAAGAACTGAATTAAGGGCTCTGTATCTGAATGCCTGTAGCATTCACAATAAAACAGTTGAATTGTCAGCTCAAGTAGAAATTCATATGTATGACCTGATTACAGAGATGTGGCTACAAGGAAACCAAAGCTGGAAGTTGAATATCCAAGGGTATGCAACATTCAGGGAGCTTGGAAAAGGTGGTGGGGTAGCTCCGTTAATTAAAGAGGACATTAGTAGCATAGTGAGAGATTACTTTAGTTCTATTGATCTAGACGTGGAATCCGTTTGAGTGGAGCTAAGAAACAGCAAGAGTCAGAAAGCATTGGTGGGAGTTGCTTATAGGCCACAAACTGCAGTGATAATGTGAATCACAGTATAAATCAAGAATTTAGAGGTGCATGTAACAAGGGTAATACAGTAGTCATTAGGGGATTTCAATTTACATATAGACTGGGTAAACCTAATTAGTACTAATGGAGGACGAATTCTTGGGATGTATGCACGATGGTTTTCCAGAGCAGTACATTGAAGAACCAACTAGGTAGTGGGCTATTTTAGATTAGTTAACCTATCTTTACAATAAATCTCAAATGATATTATGAAAATTATTATATTTTCATGACAATGATAGAATTTTACATGAATTTTGAAAGTGATGTAGTTCAATCAGAGACTAGAGTCTTAAATGTCATAAGGCGCTTAGAAAATAATGTTATGATTGGGCAGAGTCCACATGGATATAAAAGGGAAATCATATTTAACAAACCTTTTTGGAGTTTTTTGAGGATGTAACCAGCAGAATAGACCAGGAAATGTGGCATATTTAGATTTTCAGAAAGCTTTTGGTAAGGTCCCAGACAAGAAGTTGATAAAATTAGAGCACGTGGGATTCGGGGTAATGTACTGGCATGGATTGAGAACTGGTTAACCGACATAAAACAGAGTAGGAATAAATGGGTCATTTTCAGGTTGGCAGGCTGTGACTAGTGGGATACTGTGAGGATCAGTGCTTGGGCCCCAGTAAGTCTCAATCTATATCAATGATTTGGATGTGTGGATTAAAGGTAATATTTCCAAATTTGCAGATGACACAAAAGTAGGTTGTGAGTTGTGAGGAGGATGCAAAGACGTTTGAAGGGGATTTGGAGAGGCTAAGTGAGTGGGCAAATATTCAGCAGATGGAATACAAGGTGGAGAAATGTGAGGTTATCCATTTTGGTAGGAAGAACAGAAAGGCAGAGTATTTCTTAGAGGGGGGCTGATAAGTGTTGAACTTCAAAGGGATAAAAGCAAAATACTGCGAATGTTGGAAATTTGAAATAAAAACAGAAAATGCTGAAAAAACTCAGCAGGCCTAGCAGCATCTGTGGAGAGAGGAACAGAGTTAACATTTTGAGTCCATATGATTCTTCTTCAGAGCTAAAGAGAAGTAGAAATGTGATGGATTTAATACAGAAGGTGCAACACCTACCTCTTTACCTCCTCACCACCCAAAGCCCCAAGCACTCCTTTCAACTGCCTTTTGCTCATTCCGCAAGCATGACCCAGACCTTCCTGTCACTTGCCATTTCAACACACCATCCTGCTCTCATGCCCACATGTCTGTCCTTGGCAGTTGCAAAGTTCCAGTTAAGCCCAGCACGAACTGGAGGAACAGCACCTCATCTTTCGATTAGGCACCTTACAGCCTTCATCGAGTTCAACCACTTGAGACCATGAACTCGCTCCTCCATCTTCACCCCTTTTTTAATCCAATTTTTATTTATTAATTGAAATTTATATTTTTAAAATTTCATTTTATTTTATTTGTTCATTTTCTTATCCTTTTATCGCCAGCCTCCCCCCTTACAGGGCCATCTGTACCTTGTTTTTATGTTTTGCTTTCACAGAGTGGTAACCCTTGTTCTCCTCTTAACACCTTCTGCTATCTTACCTTTATGCCACTATCAGCACCTTCTTCACTCTTTACCACTACCATTAACACTCCCTTTGTATTGTGTCTATGACATCTTTGTCAATCTCTCCTTAGCTGTCACCTATCCCTGACCTTCTATCTTGTCCCACCTGCTGCACCCCCTCTCAAGCAGTATAAATTCCATCGCATTTCTACTCTTTAACTCTGAAGAACAGTCATACAGACTCGAAACGTTAACTCTTGTTTCTGTCTCCACAGATGCTGCCAGACCTGCTGAGTTTTTCCAGCATTTTCTGTTTTTATTAGAGCTTCAGAGGGATTTGGGTGCCCTTGTTCACGAGTCACTGAAAGCTAACATGCAGGTACAACAAGCAATTAAGAAGGCAAATGGTATGTTGGCCTTCATTGCAAAAGGATTTGAGTACAGGAGTAAAGATGTCTTGCTGCAATTATATAACGCCTTGGTGAGACCTCACCTAGAGTATTGTGTCCAGTTTTGGCCTCCTTACCTAAGGAAATATATATTTGCCATAAAGGGAATACAACAAAGGTTCACTAAGTTAATTCCTGGGATGGAGGGATTGTTCTATCAGGAACGATTAAATAGACTGGGCCTTTATTCTCTGGGGTTTAGAAGAATGAGAGATGATCTCATTCAAATATACAAAATTATTACAGGGCTTGATAGTGTGGATGCAGGAAGGATGTTTCCCTTGGCTGGGGGTGCCTAGAACCATACCTTTTAAGATTGAGATGAGGAGGAATTTCTTCGCTCAGAGGCTGGTGAATCTTTTGAATTCTCTGCCCCAGAAGGCTGTGAAGGCTCTGTCGCTGAGTATGTTCAAGACTGAGATTGATTGATAGATTTCCACATATTAAAAACATCAAGGGATAAGGGGATAGTGCAAGTAAATTGTGTTGAAGTAACAGAGCAGCCATGATCTCATTGAATGGTGGAGCGGGCTCAATAGGACTGAATGGCCTACTCTTGCTCCTATTTCCTATGCTCTTAACCACTCGCTGTGTAAAGAAGTTCTTCATGTCAGTGTTGGTTCTTTTGCCATTCACCTTAAATCGGGATCCTCTGGTTCTCGGCCCTTCTGCCAATGGGATTTCTTTCTCTCTTAACTATCCTGTCTAGACCCCTCATGACTCTTCTCAACTTTTTTTTCTCTAAGGTGAACAGCTCAGCTTCTCTAATTTGACCTCATAACTGAATTCCCCTAATCCCTCAAACCATTCTTGTAAATTTTTCTGTAATCTCTCTAAAGCCTTCAGATCCTTCCTAAAGTATGGTGCCCAGAATTGGCCACGATACTCCAGCTGAGACCAAGCCAGTATTTTATAAAGAATCTGAACTCTCTTGCTTTTGTACTTGCCTCTATTTATAAAGCCTGGGGTCCTGTAAAGCTTATTAATTGCATTCTCAACCTTTCCTGCCACCTTCAATGATTTGAGCACATTTACCCCCAGGCCCCTCTGTTCTTGCCTCCTCTTTAGAATTGTACCCTTTATTTTGTATTGTATCTCTTAATTCTTCCTACCAAAATGTATCACTTTGCACTTCTCTGCATTAAGTTTTACCTGCCAGTGTCCACTCATTCCATCAGACTGTCTTATCACTATTTTCCTCACAGTTCACCAAATCTCCAAGTTTTGTGTCATCCACAAATTTTGAAGTTGTGCCTTGCACACCCAACTCAGCAGTGGTCCTAGTAACGACCCCTGGCAAATCCTGGTGTATACCGTCCTCCAGTCCGAATTGTTCACTACTACTGTTTTCCATCTCTCACGTTCCCTTTTATCCCAAGGGCTTTAATTTTGCTAGTAGGACTGTTATGTGGCACTTTATCAAATGCTTGCCTAAAAATAAATACCAGAAAAGATATATGGAAACAAATAATAGACATTATGTTTGTGCACCATAGGAAGAAGCTGGGAAAATTACTGAATAATACTTTATCCTCGTTAAGCTATACTTTTGACCAGATTGTCTTTTCCCAAACATTACAATAAACAGTATTAACTGACTGCCTTGAAAGTATGGTTAATAATTTGGGAGAATTTGAAGTGATACTTTTTCAGGATGAATAGATATCAAATCTATAATTTACTCATCAAAGCTAATTAATTCTGTCCTTGACATTTCTTTGCCAGAAGGTTGCAAACCTTCAATTCTGTAACTGCTGTGTTTTACAAAGTGGTGGTTATTAAAAAGTATTTAGTCATCTGAACTAGAAACCAGCTAGAACAGGAGATCTGAGGCGGACTTCCATAATTAATGTTTAAAGTTAATAATGGTGATGAATTTGTAATTAAAAACAGATCTGACATTTTTCTTGTGTTCTGTTTTGTTGCAGGGTTAGTCAGCAGAGCAAAACAAATCGTATGATAGCAGATAATCTTGCCATTTGTTTTTGGCCTACCTTCCTGAGACCAGATGGCCTTACCAATGCTGCAGTGAATCAATCTGCAATTGAGACATTTATTCAGCAATACCAGTTCCTCTTTTACAATGGGGAAATTGTAGAAACGTTCACCCCTCCTGAGGAGCCTTGTACTGGTCAGTTGGTAGAACCATTATTACCACTGCCATCGTTGCCGCCGCCGCCGCCGCCACCACCATCTCAACAGTTCCAAACACAGATACAGACAGATCAACTTGATATCATATGAGGAAAATAGGAACAGATGTCATTACTGGAAGCACTAAGTTGGATGTCTGACAACCCAATTGCTGAAGTTTGGAAGACCTAAAAAGGTTATGCATTTGCAAACTATAATAGCATCATTGCTTTAAGATCAATCATAATTCCTTTCATCACTTTCCAAAGGAGACAGTTCTAACTGTGGATATTAATGGAATTTCTGAAATTACTGTGTACAAAACAAACTTGCTGCAATAAATACATTCCACTTGCTGCATGAAAGAAAAGCAATCTTGACAGTTTCTGTGGATTTTTTTTTGTGGTTGTTTTCTTCACAAACTTTTCAACAGTTCTGAATAACACTAAATTGTACAAAATGAAGTCAAATATATTTCTCAACCAACAATATAATAGAAAAAAATCCAACTGTTTGACTGGATTTGACCTTTTATTTGTGCTGTTTTGGGAGTCATGGTGTTTGTGTCCTTACATATATGTGTGGGTGGGTAGATGGACATGCTGTCATTAGCAGCCTCCCAACATTTGCACTGCTTCTGAAAATATAGTTTTAAGAAAAATTGCCAGGTCTACTGTAAAAGACTTGATGTCTACTGCACCTTCTGTTTACTGGTAATAGAATTGTGATGATTCTTTTTGTTATGGGAAGAATCCACTTATTTTAATGACCAACAGCACAATAAGGATCAGTTCAGGAGAAAAGACTGAGCTTAAAATTACCGCCATTTTATCCTCTGTCTTACTGCATTTGTTTCATTTAAAGGATAAAATGTAGACTTTTATAGCATCCTTAATCGTTGGAAAATAATGCATGTGTTTAACTCCTGATTGGTCTTGTACCTTATCCTAATGCATTTTTAAAGATAATTTTCCTCTTTGGGAAGAATTGGGAAAATATTGGGTGTATAGGAAAGTCATTTTTCATATGAGATTGTAAATCTTTCCATAATCTTCAATTATATGGCTTTCACATGTTGTGTTTGCAATAAAGATGGTGTATTAAATAGCTATAAGTGCTCCTTGTTTTTGTTAACTCATTTTAATGTGACCCTAACAAGTAAACTGTTATGAATTAAACATTGCTAACACAGCAATAAATATTTTGGGTATTGGCAATTACACACAACGGTTTATGTATAATTTTGTAAAGCTTGTATTCCTGTTACTTCCTGTGGCATTTTGTACTAAAATTTATTTAGATTATTTTACCTTATATTGTTCAACTTACATGTATGTAACATCCTGTTTTTAAAAAAAAACACTTTCTTTTTAAATCGGTACCCATTTTGCTGTAAAATAATTCTGCTTTAAGTAGAAGTTTTGTTAATTTGAGTTAAGTGCTGTAAGTTTTCCTTAAATTTAATGTAAAATAAATTGGTGAGCTGAGTGGGATGTAGTCAGTACTTGGTGGGGAAGCTGGCTTTATGAATGGCATCAATTCTACTTTAGTTCCTAAGCAGTTAAAAATTTGCAGCTATTTGAAGATATTGTAAGAATACTATTTTCAGAGAATTGTTAATCATTTGGTACACATTCCGCAGCTAGTATATGTTTGTGTAGGTTTGGGTGCTAGTTGACTATGAAAACAACTCATTTTCCTCAGTGTTGTCATTTGCCTCAGTGGGACTGATATGAAAACTCTTAAGATTTTGACATATCTACAATGTATTATAGTAAATAAATCATTTGAGAAGCAAATCTTAAGAGTTTGTACTCCACTTTCCTTAATAAAATCCTTTTTCTATGAACTGCAGCATTGCTGAAAAGAACATTTTTTGCACACTGCAACATTCTTTATAAAATATTGAAATAATGCCAAAGAGATTTGTATAGTGCAGGTGACTGTTTTAATTGCTTTCTCAAAAATCATTTCCTTTTCTTGTTTTTCTCTAGATTGGTAGGTCTATTACTAGAAAAGATATCTTCTTTGTGAAACTCTTGGAGCTGTTTCAACTCACTAATTTAGAAGAATTTTGAATCCTGTTTTGAGCCTCTGCGCTCACTGCTGACCATTATTGTAACAATCTACATGCAGTTTTTAGAACAAGGGTTGTCTACTGTTGACTGTTACAAAAAAATGAAGTTTAATTTCATTTTTAAATGCTCGTTTTAGGATTTTAAAAGATGGACTATCAAATAGTACAAGGAACCATTCCTTTTTTATTCTGAGTATGACTGGTAATTTGAGTACCTACAGAATAGGTTAACTGAAATCCATGCCATTGTTCTAGACTTGACTATTCCAGCACACTCCTGGCTGGCCTTGCAAGTTCTACCCTCTGTAAATTTGAGGTCACCCAAAATTCAATGCAATGTAGGACACAGCAAAGTCCCATTCACTGATCACCCCTGTGATTGTTGACCACATGCTGGTTAAGCAATGTCTCAATTTTAAAGTTCTCATCCTTGTTTTCAACGCCCACCATTGCCTCACCCTTCCCTATCTCAAAACTCCTCCAGCCTCACTAACCTCCAGAAAACAAAAACAAAATGCTGTGGATGTTGGAAATCTGATTTCAAACAGTAAATGCTGGAAATACTCAGTGTTTTGGATCTGTGACCTTTCATTAGATATGAGGAAAGGGATGCAACAGATTTTAAGCATGTACAGAGGCAGGGAAAGGGGTGAGGGAAGGATAGGAAAGAACAAAAGCAAGCTCTGTAGTAGAGTGAATGGCAAAAGGGATGATGGTGCAAGACAAAAATGGCTGGTATAAGTAAATAGCTGTTTCACCTGGAATTAGTATTTGGGGCCACGAACAGTGGGAAGTGAGGAAGCAAAAGGACATCTGTGTTTGCACTGGGAAGGTGCTGTGGAAAGAGGAGGTGATCAAGGAGTTGACCAGAGTGCCCTGTCCGAATGCTGCTGTCAGATGTCAGAATGCTCCTTCAATTCTGGCCTCTTAAGTACTCCTGATTTTAATAGCGCCATCATTGATGGCCATGCCTTCAGCTGTCAAAACCCTAAGCCCTGGAATTCCCTTTCAAACCTCTCCCCCTTGCTACCTCATTTAAGACACTTCTTTAAAAACTACCTCTTTAACCAAGCTTTTGGTCATCTGGCTTAGTGGCAAATTTTGTTTAATAACTCTTCTGTGAAATGCCTGGGCATGTTTTACTGTGGCATTGTATACAAAATATTTGTTGAAACAATGGACAGTAGTAATAGGAGGTGTCGCAGATTTAACAATATAACATTCAACCACAGCTCTCTGCCTATTCAATAAATTAGTAGTGCCATTGTGCAAGAGTGTGATAAATTTCTGATAATACATTAATGGGCAAGCATAGAAGAATCTTGGTGGTGAAGAATCTTTCATTTAGACAAGGTTTATTCAGTTGAAACAGTTATGTTCTGAACCAAGCATAACTTCATATTTCAAAATAGCTGGTTAGTTTTTGAGGCTGCTGCATATGCAGAAACTGGGATTATGCTTAAGAAAAATGGAATTGAAATATTTGGTATGGTGTTACATTACAGCAGTGAGTACACTGCAAAAAGTTTAAGATGACAAGGGTGTGGTGCTGTTGCCTGGCGAACTGAACTCTACCTTGCAGAGGCCAAATCCCAACTCTCTGATACTTCCTCTTACCTCCCCTAGACCATGACCCCACTACTGAACATCCGCCAATGTCTCTAGGTCTGTCACTGACCTCAGCACTTCTGGAAATCTTCCCATTGCATCCAACATCATAGCCCCAACCCTAAACAGCCCACTTCTACATTCTTCCTAAGATCCACAAACAGCACTATTTTGGTAAACCTGTCATTTTAGCCTGTTCCTACCTCATTGGACTGATTTCTATCTTGACTTTATTTCTCACTTTGTCCAGTCTCTTCCCATCTACATCCATGACCCTTCAAATGTCCTCCATTACTTTAACAGTTTCCAATTTCCTGGCTCTGTCTCCTGTTCACCATGGATGTCCAATCTCTTCTCTACTCCCACCAAGACTGTTAGAGCACTCTTGGCTTCTTCCTTCAGTGGAGGCCCCAGCAGTCTCCATCCAGCACAACCATCCTTCATCTGGCTGGACCTGTTCTCAGTTCACCTTTAACTCAACTCACTCCCTCCAAATAAAAGATGTTCTTATGGGTACCTGCATGGGTCCTAGGTTTGGCTGCCTTTTTGTAGGGTATGTGAAACATTCCTTGTTTCCTGTCCTACTCAGGGCCTCTGCCCTAACCTCTTTTTCCAGTACATTGATCACCATATTGGTGCTGTTTATTACATTCACCCTGAAGCGGAAAATTTCATCTAATTTTGCTTCCAATTTCTACCCTTCTCTGACCTTCACATGGTCCCTTTCCAAGTCTTCCTTACCCTTATACAAGGGCAAAATAGTACGAATGCTGGTAATCTGAAATAAAAACAGAAAATGCTAGAATACTCCAACCTGGCAGCGTTTGTGGATCGGGAAATCGTGTTATTGTTTCAAGTCTGGTGAAAGCTTATGGGCCTGAAATGTTAACTGTTTTTCTCTCCATAGATTTTGCTTGACCTGCTGAGTATTTCCAGCATTTTCTATCTTCCCTTCTCCATTTCCCTGCTTCCATTTCTGGGGGTAAGTTATCAACCAATATTCACCATAAGCCCATTGACTCCCAGCTACCTTGACTACACTTCCTCACATCCCGCTTCCCATAAGGACTCCTTTGCATTCTCCTAATTTTTCTGTGTCTCTTGATGCAACCTTCCATACCAGTGTTTCTGTTATGGCTTCCCCTTTCTTCAACTGAGGGTTCTGCCCTGACCCCCACACAGTTTATTGACAGGACCCTTGACTGTATCCATCCCATTTTACAAACTTCTGTTCTTTCCCCTTGCTTCCATATTAGCATGATAAAGCATTGGTTAGTTAACAGGAAGCAGAGGGTAGGGATAAATGGGTCGGTCTTGGCAAATGCAGTGCCACAGGGATCAGTGCTAGTGCCTCAACTATTTGCAATCAACATCAATGATTTGGATGAAGGGACCAAATGTATGGTAGCTAAATTTGCTGATGGTACCCAAGATAGGCAGGAAAGTAAGTTGTCAAGAAGTAGAGAGTGCAATAGATATAGACGGGTTAAGTGAGTGGGCAAAAAATTGGCAGATTGTGTATAATGTGGGAAAATGTGAACTTGTCCACTTTGGTAGGAAGAATAGAAAAGCAGTATATCATTTAAATGGAGAGAGATTGCAGAACTTGGTACAAAGGGATCTGGATGTCCTGGTGCATGAATCACACAAGATCAGTATGCAAGTGCAGCAAGTGATTAGGAAGACAATTAGAATTTATTGCAAGGGGAATGGAATATAAAAGTAGGGAAATATTACTGCACCTTTACAGGGCCTTGGTGAAACCACATCTGGAATACTGTGTACAGTTTTAGAACTCCTTATTTGAAAAAAAGATATAGCTGTGTTAGAAGCAGTGCAGAGACTCATTCCTGGGGTGAAGGGCTTTTCTTATAAGGAAAGGTTAAACAGGTTAAGCCTATACCAGTTGAAGTTTGTTTTAAAAAAAAAGAGGTGATCTTATTAAAACATAAGATACTGAGGGGACTTGATAGGGTAGATACCAGGAGGATGTGGCAGAGACTAGAACTAGGGCGCACAGTTAAGATGGCAATGAGAATTTTTTTGTTTCAGTATGTGGAATTCTATAGTAACTGAAAGCATAGCCTCTTCTGCTGTCTATCGGGGTCATGTGATGTTCTTGGAGACCCTGATCAATGAGCCCTAAGTGCGGGTAATCCAGGGAGTGGGGGGGGTCGGGACTCCCTGACAAGGGTTCTGTTTGAGCATGTAACACCTGAAAAGCTCGCTGTAATAAAGTTCATCTGCTTCTTTTTGAAACCTGTCCAGTCCATCAAGTCATTACATTTGGCGACGAGGGTGGGATAGCTCCAATGCTGCACCTCACCTTGTTAATGTGAGTACATCAAATCTTAAGAAAAAAAGAAAATACTACTCACCAGTCATGCCACTCTTTGGCAGAATCGATCCTTACGATGTAACAATAGAAGACTGGAGCCAGTATGTGGAGCGTAATGGTTTTTATTTCATAGTGAATGAAATTACTGTGGAGGAAAAGCTAAAAGCAATCCTTTTGAGTGCATGTAGTAGCAAGGCATGCAATCTCATCCACAGCCTGACGGCCCCAAACACGTCCAATTCTAAGTCCTTTAATGAATTAGTGGACCTCGTGAAAACACATTTCCAGCTGAAGCCATCCGTAATAATGCAGAGGTTTAAGTTTAATCCCAGAGTTAGGGCCCCGGGAGAGTCCATTGCAACCTACGTAGCGAAGCTGAAACAGTTGACAGAACACTGCGACTTCAAGGACACACTAAATGGTATGCTGCAGGACCAATTAGTTTATGGACCTCATGATGACACCATTTTGCACCATTTACTCGCAGAGGTCGACATCGATTTGAAGCATGCCCTGGAAATATCATTTGCCATGTAAAGTGCTGCGAGAGACTCACAGGTTTTGCAACACATACAACATGGCACTGTTCTTCACGTGGGGCGGGAATCTACCGCCGGGTGTGATGTGAAAACCAGAGAGACCGCAGCAAAGTGAGAGGCAATGTCCACTGTTAGAAACATGAAAAGGCCTAGAAGAAACACTTCAACGACTCCAAGGTTAATTTGTTATACATGTGGGTGTGGCCACAGACCAGACACCTGCAGATTCAAGGAGGCAGAATGTCGTTACTGCCAGAAGAAATGTCACGTAGTAAGGCAACACAAGGCAAAGTTGAAACAGCCCATAAAGCAGCAAACCAACATAATTAAGTTGAAAAATACAGCAGAACCTGAAGCTACCGATACCGACATTTATTCCCTGTATAACATCACCACTGTAAAAACCGAACCTATCACTGTCACAACCCAAGTTGATGGGAAGCCACTAATATAGGTAGATACTGGAGCCTCAACCACAGTAGTGGAGAGCACACATTTAAATACCTAAATGAAGGTACCCAGGTACTGAATGGAGCAAGCGCTAAATTGAATATATACACTGGAGAATCTGTACAGGTAAAGGCCGCAGTACCAGTGTCTTATAGGCAACAGACAACTCAGCTTCCAGTTATAATAGTGACAGGAGAAGGACCTAGTCTTCTGGGCCGAGACTGGTTACAGAAAATTAAGCTTGAGTGGTCTGAAATATTTCACCTGAGAACAGGAGGAGTTCCTGAACTGCTAAGGAAATACAACAGTGTATTTTGGGACGAAGTAGGGAAGTTAAAAGGCTTGCAAGCAAAAATATATGTGGACCCTTAGGCGACACCACATTTCTTAAGGCCAGACCTGTGTCTTATGCATTGAAGGAGAAGGAACTGAGCCGGTAGAAAAGTTGGGCATCATCCAACCTGCCCAATTCTCAGAATGGGCAGCACCCATAATTCCAGTGGTTAAGCCTGATCAAACCATATGCATTTATGGGGACTATAAATAGACATATGTAAACATGACAGCCAAACTAGATAAGTGTCCCATTCCAAGGATAGACAACTTGTATGCAAAACTAGCTGGAGGCAAATCATATACAAAATTTGATATGACCCATGCTTACCAACAATTAGAGCTGGATAGCATGTTGAGAGGATATGTGACTTATCAACACGCACAAGGGTCTTTATCAGTATTTTCGCCTACCCTTTGGAGTATCGTCTGCATATGCAATCTTCCAAAGGACAATGCAAGGATTTCACCAAAAGGTAGTGTACCTAGAGGATGTTTTGATCACAGGGTGAACTGAAACCAAACACTTGGCCAACCTGGACGAGGTGCTAAGAAGATTCATGGAAGCCAGTGTACGATTACAGAAAGAAAAATGTACATTCCAAGCGGCAGATGTTACTTACTTGGGTCACAGGGTGGACACCATGAGTTTGCATTGGGAAGAAGAGAAAGTTAGGGCAATCAGAGATACGCACTTACTGTCTAATGTAACCAAACTTGTCTTTCCTGGGTATGATCAACTAATATAGTTGCTCCTTGTCAAACTTATCAACAATGTTCACACCATTACACTTTTTTAAAAAGAATCACCGTTGGTTGTGGAATTCACATAAGGAAGAAGCCTTTGGGAAAGTGAAGAAACTATTGAATTTGTCGAGTTTATTGGTGCACTATGACCCATTGGTATTAACATGTGATGTTTCTCCTTACGGTGTAGGAGTTGTGTTATCACATAGAATGGAAGATGGATTAGAAAAGCCCATTGGTTATGTATCAAGAACCCTCTCCACAGTCGAGAAGGGTTATTTCCAACTAGAAAAGGAAGGTTAATTGGTGGTATTTGGAGTGAAGAAATTCTACTAGTACTTGCAAGGACGACATTTCACCATTGTGTCGGACCATAAACCATTAATGGGTTTATTCAGTGAGAATGAGGCCATTCTGCCAATAGCATCAGCAAGAATACAACGTTGGACTTTGATTGTATATGTATATGAGTATACCTTTATGCACTGCCTGGCTTACATATTGCAAATGCGGAGGCACTCAGTTGTCTCCTGTTACCAGGTGTCATTGTATATGCTCCAGTGCCACAAGAAGTTGCGATTCGACTGAATTTCTTGGATTCTTCGCCTGTATGTGTGTAGCAAATTTGAAATTGGAGCAACAGATATCCAATTTTGTCGGAAGTCAGAGACCTTGTTTTGCAAGGTTGGTCAAATTCACCAGTATCTGAAGAGATGAGACGTGCCATTCCCGAAAAACAGAGTTAAGTTGTCAAGATGGAATTTTGCTGTGGGGATCAAGAGTTGCTGTCCCTTCACAAGGAAGAGAACCACTCCTGAGAGAGCTTCACAGTGCACAACCAGGCATATCAAAGATGAAAGTGCTTGTGCAAAGCTATGCCTGGTGGCCAGACATTGACAGTGACATTGAAAGCATAGTCAAGCACTGCCTCCATTGTCAGCAACAACAGAAGTTGCCTGTTTCAGCTCCACTGCATCCATGGGATTGGCCTGGTCAACCCTGGGTTAGACTACATATCGATTATGTAGGACCACCCTTAGGCACCATGTTTTTGTTGACTGCAGATGCACATTCGAAGTGGATGGATGTAAACGAAGTCAGATTAGCAACACCAAATGCAACTATCGAAAGGCAGTGTCATTGTTTTAGCATACATGGCCTACCAGAAATCATCGTTTCTGATAACAGTACAGCCTTTACCAATCCATAGTTTCAGAGATTCATGAATTTAAATGGAATCAGACATATTAAAACAGCCCCATACCATCCTTCATCAAATGGTTTAGCTGAGAGACTTGCGCAAACTTTCAAATCTGGAATGAAGAGGTTATCAGAAGGTTCTCCAGAAACTCGATTTTCTCACTTTCTTCTCCGTTATTGTACAACATCTCATTTAACTACGGATTCAACACTGTCTGAATTATTGATGAAATGCTGCCTATGTACAAGATTAAACCTGGCATTTCCAAACTTAGAGGGGAAGATAGAAAGGAATCAGAGTAATCAAAAATTGAATCACGATATTCATAGCAAAGCTCGCACATTCATTTTAGGAGACACAGTATTCATATGGAATTTCGGAAGTGGACCTTGTTGAGTTCCTGGAACCATTGTCTCAGAGACTGGTCCCTTATCTTTCCAAGTGGAAGTGGAAGACCGAATTGTTTGAAAACACATGGATCATATTCGTGATAGAGAGACATTCCAATAGCCAACTATTCTACATGTGATTATCGTCAAACCATCAATTCCTGAGGTGACAGATCGACCTAGAATAGACATGCCTGATGTCTCTGCAGAGTTGCCTAACCCTGAACTGCCACTTACTAATGAAGTATCTCGTGCTGCAGTTCCTGATCATGTCGACCCTGTGGAGGAACCTCAAGCGGTAGTGCTATTCCGCTCTAACCGAATAAGGAAAGCACCTCAGATACTTAATCTTTAATCACCTGAAGTTGTATATATTGTTGGATATTCAAATGTTCTCCGTCAATAGAAACTGTAAAATAGAAACTCCTAAAAAAACTAAAAGGGGAGGAAATGTAGTAATTGAAGAAGTATCAGGAGTCCCATGATATTCTTGGAGGCTCCGATGAATGAGCCCCAAGCGCAGGTAATATAGGGATAGTGGGGCTTCCTGACGAGGGTCCTGATCGAGCACGCAGCATCTGAAGAGCTCTCTGTAATAAAGTTGATTTATTTCTTGTTGAAACCTGTCCGGTCCATCAAGTCATTACAGCTACCTACAAAGAAAAGATAGTTCAGGCACAGTCAAGGTATATTCCCTCAAAGGAGAAAGGTAGGGCAAACAAATCCAGAGCTCCTTCAATGACAAAAGAAATAACAAGCCCAGAGAACCATGGATGACCAGAGATATTCAGGATATGATCAGAAGGAAAAGAGAGGCTTTTAGCAGGTACAAGGGAAACAAATCAGCGGAGGCATTAGTGGAGTACAGCAAGTGCAGGGTGAAGCTTAAGAAAGCAATTAGGAGAGCAAAGAGGGGATATGAGAAAGCTCTAGATGGTAAAAGCAGGGAAAATCCCAAGATATGCTATAAGTATATCAATAGGAAGAGGATAACCAAGGGAAGAGTAAGGCCCATTCGGGACCAAGGGGGCAATCTATGGGTGGAGCCAGAGGACATTGGTAGAGTGTTGAACGAATACTTCACATCCATCTTCACCCAAGAGAATGAGGATGAAGGTATGGAACTCGGGGAGAGAGACTACGAGGTTCTTGAGCAAATTGATATAGGGAGTAAGACCATAAGACCATAAGACATAGGAGCAGAAATTAGGCCATTCGGCCCATCGAGTCTGCTCCACCATTCAATCATGGCTGATAAGTTTCTCAACCCCATTCTCCCGCCTTCTCCCCATAACCTTTGATCCCCTTACCAATCAAGAACCTATCTATCTCGGTCTTAAATTCACTCAATGACATGGCCTCCACAGCCTTCTGTGGCAATGAATTCCATAGATTCACCACTCTCTGGCTAAAGAAGTTGTTCCTCACCTCTGTTCTAAAAGGTCTTCCCTTTACTCTGAGGCTGTGCCCTCGGGTCCTAGTCTCTCCTACTAATGGAAACATCTTCCCCACGTCCACTCTATCCAGGCCTTTCAGTATTCTGTAAGTTTCAGTCAGATCCCCCCTCATCCTTCTAAACTCCATCGAGTATAGACCCAGAGTCTTCAAACGTTCCTCATATGTTAAGCCTTTCATTCCTGGGATCGTTCTCATGAACCTCCTCTGGATCCTCTCCAGGGCCAGCACATTCTTCCTGAGATAGGGGGCCCAAAATTGCTCACAATATTCTAAATGTGGTTTGACCAGAGCCTTATAAAGCCTCAGCAGCACATCCCTGCTTTTATATTCTAGTCCTCTTGAAATAAATGCCAACATTGCATTTGCCTTCCTAACTACCGCGTCAACCTGCAAGTTAACCTTAAGAGAATCCTGGACTAGGACTCCCAAGTCCTTTGCACTCCAGATTTCTGAATTCTCTCCCCATTTAGAAAATAGTCTATGCCTCTATTCTTCCTACCAAAGTGCATGACCTCACACTTCCCCACGTTGTATTCCATCTGCCACTTCTTTGCCCATTCTCCTAACCTGTCCAAATCCTTCTGCAGCCTCCCCGCCTCCTCAATACTACCTTTCCCGCCACCTATCTTTGTATCATCTGCAAACTTAGCCAGGATGCCCTCAGTTCCTTCATCTAGATCATTAATGTATAAAGTGAAAAGTTGTGGTCCCAACACTGACCCCTGCGGAACTCCGCTAGTCACCGGCCGCCATCCTGTGAAGGACCCCCTTATCCCCACTCTCTGCCTCCTGCCAGACAGCCAATCTTCTATCCATGCTAGTACCTTGCCTCTAACACCATGGGCTCTTATCTTACTGAGCAGCCTCCTGTGCGGCACCTTGTCAAAGGCCTTCTGGAAGTCCAAGTAGATAACAGCCACTGGCTCTCCTTTGTCTAACCTACTCGTTACCTCCTCAAAGAATTCTAACAGATTTGTCAGGCATGACCTCCCCTTGATGAAACCATGCTGACTTTGCCCGATTTTACCATGCAACTTCCAAGTATTCTGAAATCTCATCCATAATAATGGACTCTAAAATCTTACCAACGACCGAGGTCAGGCTAATCGGCCTGTAATTTCCCGTCTTTTGCCTCACTCCCTTCTTAAACAGGGGGGTTACATTAGCGATTTTCCAGTCCTCTGGGACCCTCCCTGACTCCAGTGATTCCTGAAAGATCACCACTAACGCCTCCACTATCTCTTCAGCTATCTCAAGGTATTGGAGGTGTTGGCAGGCTTAAAAGTGGACAAATCTCCAGGTCCAGATGATTTGTGTCTCAGACTGCTGAGGGAGGCAAGGGAGGAGATCGCAGGGGCTCTGACCCAAATTTTAAATTCCTCTCTGGCCATGGGGGAATTGCCAGAGGACTGGAGAACAGCTAATGTGCTTCCGCTATTTAAGAAGGGTTGTAGAGATAAGCCAGGGAACTACAGGCCAGTGAGTCTTACGTCAGTGGTAGGGAAACTATTGGAGAAAATTCTGAAGGAGAGAATCTATCTCCACTTGGAGAGGCAAGGTTTGATCAGGGATAGTCAGCATGGCTTTGTCAGAGGGAGGTCATGCCTAACAAATTTGATTGAATTTTTTGAGGAGGTGACCAGGTGTGTAGATGAGGGTCGTGCAGTTGATGTAGTTTATATGGATTTCAGCAAAGCCTTTGACAAGGTCCCACAGGGGAGACTAACAAAGAAGACAAATGCACTTGGGATACTGGGTAATTTGATAAGGTGGATTCAAAATTGTCTTAGTTGTAGGAGACAGTGGGTGATGATAGAAGGATGCTTTAGTGACTGAAAGCCAGTGTCCAGTGGTGTACCATAGGGATCTGTGCTGGGTCACCTATTATTCGTCATTTATATAAATGACATAGATAACTATGTGGGGGGTAGGATTAGTAAGTTTGCGGATGACACAAGGATTGGACGGGTGGTTAACAGTGAGGTTGAGTGTCTTGGGCTGCAGAAAGATATAGATGGGATGGTCAAATGGGCAGATAAGTAGCAGATGGAATTTAACCCTGAAAAGTGTTTTACTTTGGTAGGAGTAATTTGACGAGGAAGTATTCACTGAACGGTATGACACTAGGAAGCTCTGAGGAACAAAGGAACCTTGGCATGTGTGTCCATAGATCTCTGAAGGTGGAGGGGCAGTTAGTGGGGTGGTGAAAATGGCATATGGGACACTTGCCTTTATCAATCGAGGCATAGATTACAAAAGTAGGGAGATCATGTTGGAGTTGTATAGAACCTTGGTGAGGCCACAGCTGGAGTACTGTGTGCAGTTCCAGTTGCCATATTATAGGAAGGATGTGATTGCACTGGAGGGGGTGCAGAGGAGATTCACCAGGATGTTGCCTGGGATGAAACATTTAAGTTATGAAGAGAGGTTGGATAGACTTAGGTTGTTTTCGTTGAAGCAGAGAAGACTGAGGGGTGACCTGATTGAGGTGTACAAGATTATGAGGGTCATGGACGGGATGGATAGGAAGCAGCTGTTCCCCTTAAGTGAAGGGTCAATCACAAGGGGACATAAGTTCAAGGTGAGGGGCAGGAGGTTTAGGGGGGGATGTGAGGAAAAAATTTTTTACCCAGAGGGTGATGATGGTCTGGAATGCGCTGCCTGGGAGGGTGGTGGAGTTGTCTCACATCCTTTAAAAAGTACCTGGATGAGCACTTGGCAAGTCAAAACATTCAAGGCTATGGGCCAAGTGCTGGTAAATGAGATTAGGTAGGTAAGTCAGGTGTTTCTCACGTGTCGGTGCAGACTCGATGGGCCGAAGGGCCTCATCTGCACTGTGATTCTGTGATTCTGATTCTGTGATTCTGTCAGGTGGAAAATACAATTAAAAACCAAGCTGAATATAGCAGGTTCAGAGGAAGTCAAATAAAAGAAGCAAAGATAGAATATGAAAGGACACTGGCAGCTAACAGAAAAGGGAATCCCAAAGTCTTCTATACGCATATAAATAATAAAAGGGTGGTAAAAGGAGGAGTGGGGCCAATTAGGGACCAGAAAGGGGATTAACACATGGAGAAAGAAGGCATAGCTTAGGTATTAAATTAATACTTTGCATCTGTCTTTACCAAGGAAGAAGGTGCTACCCATGCCATGGTGAAATAGGATGTAATTCAGACACTAGAATGGTTTAAAGTAGTTAAGGAGGAGTTATTGGTTTGGTTGTCTGTACTTAAAGTTGGTAAGGCACCAGCTGCATTCAGGGATACTGAGGAAGTGAGAATGGAAATTGTGGAGGCACTGGTCATAATTTTCCAATTTCCCTTAGACTCAGGAGTGGTGCCAGAGGACTGGAGAATTGCAAACATTACATTTTTGTTCAAAAAATGGTGTAAAGATAAATCCATCATCGACAGACTAGTCAGTTTAACTTCGGTAATGGAGAAACTTTTAGAAACAATAATTTTGGACAAAATTAATAGTCGCATGGACAAATGCAGGTTAATTAAGAAAAGCCAATATATGTTTCTTCAGGGAAAAGTGTGCTTAACTAACTTGCTGGAGTTTTTTTGAAGAGGTAACAGAGAGGGCTAATCAGGGAAATATTGTTGATATTGTGTACATGGACTTCCAAAAGGCATTTGATGCAATATCGCACAGCAGACCTGTGAGCAAATTTATAGCTCATGGAATAAAAGGGGCATTAGCAATCTGGATACAAAATTGACTGAGTGATCGGAAATAGAGAAGAGTTATAGAGTCATAGAGGTCTACAGCACAGAAAAAGGCCCTTCGGCCCATCGAGTCTGCGCCGGTCAAACAAGCACCTAACTATTCTAATCCCATTTTCCAGCACTAGGCCCATAGCCTTGATGCCATGGCATCGCAAGTGCACATTCAAATACTTCTTACATGTTATGAGGGTTTTTGCCTCTACCACCCCTTCAGGCAGTGAGTTCCAGATTCCTGCCACCCTCTGGGTGAAAAAATTCTTCTTCACATCCCCTTTAAATCTCTTGCCTCTTACCTTAAATCTATGCCCCCTGGTTATTGATCCCTCCACCAATGGGAAAAGTTCCTTCCTGTCTACCCTATCTATGCCCCTCATAATTTTATACATCTCAATCATGTTCCCCCTCAATCTCCTCTGCTGCAGGGAAAATAACCCCAGTCTATCCAATCTCTCCTCATAACTAAAACTCTCCAGCCCAAGCAACATCCTGGTAAATCTCCTCTACACTCTCTCTAGTGCAATTACATCCTTCCTATAATGCGGATTCCAGAACTGCACGCAATGCTCATGCTGTGGCCGAATCTTCGTTTTATACAGTTCCAGCATAGCCTCCCTGCTCTTATATTCTATGCCTCGGCTAATAAAGGCAAGAATCCCATATACCTTCTTAACCACTTAATCTACCTGTCCCGCTACCTTGAGGGACCGGTGGACATGCACACTCTGATCCTTGGTACTTCCCAGGGTCCTACCATTCATCGTGTATTCCCGTGTCTTGTTTGTCCTGCCCAAGTGTATCACCTCACACTTATCTGGATTAAATTCCATTTGCCACTGAGCAGCCCATCTGACCAGCCCGTCTATATCTTCCTGTAATCTAAGGCTATCCTCCTCACTATTTACCACTCCACCAATTATCGTGTCATCCGTGAACTTACTGATCAACCCTCCTACATTCAAGTCTAAATCGTTTATATATACCACAAACAGCAAGGGACCCAACACTGAAGCCTGTGGAACTCCACTGGACACAGGCATCCAGTCACAAAAACACCCCTCGACCATCACCGTCTGCTTCCTGCCACTCAGCCAATTCTGGATCCAATTTGCCAAATTGCCTTGGATCCCATGGGCTCTTACCTTCGTTATCAGTCTCCCATGCAGGAACATATCAAAAGCCTTGCTGAAGTCCAAGTAGACTACTTCAAATGCATTTCCCTCATCTACACACCTGGTCACCTCTTCGAAAAATTCAATCAAATTGGTCAGACATGACCTCCCCTTAACAAAACCACGCTGACTGTCCTTGATTAATCCCTGCCTCTCCAAGTGTAGATTAATTCTGTTGTTAATGGATGTTTTTCAGGCTGGGGGAAGGTTTGTAGTGGAGTTCCCCAGGGGTCAGTTATGCGACCTTTGCTTTTCCTGATATATATTAATGACCTAGACCTTGATGTACAGGGCACAATTTTAAAATTTGCAGTTGATACAAAACTTGGAAGCATTGTGAACTGTGAGGAGGATATATCGTAGAACTTCAAAAGGAGTTGGTGGAATGGGTGGACAGGTGGCAGATGAAGTTCAATGCAGAGAAATGTAAAGTCATTCATTTTGGTTGGAAGAACACAGAGAGACAATATAAAACAAAGGGTACAAATCTAAAGGAGGTGCAGGAATAGAGGGACCTGAGTGTATCTGTGCATAAGCCTTTGAATGTGGCAGGACAGGTTGATAGGCTAAAACAAAACAAAAACAGAATTACCTGGAAAAACTCAGCAGGTCTGGCAGCATCAGTGGAGAAGAAAAGAGTTGACGTTTCGAGTCCTCACGACCCTTCTGTCAGATAAGTGTGAGGTGATGTACTTGGACACGACAAACAAGTCACAGGAACACACGATGAATAGTAGGACCCTGGGAAGTACTGAGGATCAGAGGGACCTTGGTGTGCATGTCCACCGGTCCCTTAAGGCAGCGGGACAGGTAAATAAGGTGGTTAAGTAGAAACATGGGATACTTGCCTTTATTAGCCGAGGCATAGAATTTAAGAGGAGGGAGGTTATGCTGGAACTGTATAAAACACAGGTTAGGCCACAGCTAGAGCATTGCATGCAGTTCTGGAATCTGCATTATAGGAAGGATATAATTGCACTAGAGAGAGTGCAGAGGAGATTTACCAGGATGTTGCTTGGGCTGGAGAGTTTCAGTTATGATGAGAGATTGGATAGACTGGGGTTATTTTCCCTGGAGCAGAGGCGATTGAGGGGGAACATGATTGAGATGTATAAAATTATGAGGGGCATAGATAGGGTAGACAGGAAGGAACTTTTCCCCTTGGTGGAGGGATCAATAACCAGGGGACATAGATTTCAGGTAAGGGGTATCCTAGGTTTTATTAATAGGTGCATAAAGTATAAGAGCAAGGAGGTTATGTTGAACTTACATAAGGCACTAGTTCAGCCTCAGCTGGAGTATTGTGTCCAATTCTAGGTGCCCCACTTTAGGAAGGATGTGAAGACCTTGGAGAGAATGCAGAAAAGATTCACGAGAATGGTTCCAGGGATGAGGAATTTCAGTTTGAAGCTAGATTGGAGAAGTTAGGGCTGTTTTCCTTGAAGACGAGAAAGCTCAGAGGAGATTTGATAGAGGTATTCAAACTCATGAGGGGCCTGGGAAGAGTAGATAGGGAGAAACTATTCTCACTCAAGAAAGGATTGAGAACAAAGGGGCACAGATTTAAAGTAATTGACAAAAGAAGCAAAAGCGAAATGAGAAAAATTTTCTTCAAGCAGCAAGTGGTTAGGGTTTGGAATGCACTGCTTGAGTGTGGTAGAATCAGGTTCAACTGAAGCATTCAAAAGGTAATTAGACTGAAAAGGAGGAATGTGCAGGGTTATGGGGAGAATGGCTCTAAACACTCCTTCCAAATGAAATAGTGATTTACTTGTACTTCTTTCAATTTAGTATACAGTATTTGCTACTCACAATGTGGTCTTCCTCTATACTGGGGAGACCAAATAAAGATAGGGTGAATGCTTTGCTGAACACCTCCATTAAGCCCACAGTTGGAACCCTGAGCTTCCTGTTGCTTGTCATTTCAATTTTCCACCTTGTTCCCACTCTGAATTCTCAGACCTTGGCCTGCTACGGTGTTTCAATGAAGCTCAACGCAATCTTGAGGAACAACACATCATCTTTCAGCTAGATACTTTATAATCTTCTGGACTCCACAATGAATTCAAAAATTTTACATCATAGCCTCTGCCTCCATTTTGTTTCTTTTTTTGCTGGATTGTTTGGTATCCTTAATTTCTTTCTTAATTCTTAATTTTTTTAGTATGCATTTGAATGGCTGCTATCCTACTATTCACACCTCCTCTAGACATATTGCTTGATTCTTTACTTGTCTCATTACCACTTCCTTTGGTCTTGCACCATGAAAACTTTTGTCCTTTAATCTCTCTTACCCTCAAACCTATCACATGCCTTCACTTTTGTTCTTCCAACATTCCCTCCTGTCACTTGCTCAAAATCTATTATATTTCAAACAATTCTCTGTTCTAATGAAGATTTGGATTCTGCCAGGGCCACTCAGCTCCTGATCTCATTACAGCCTTGGTCCAAACATGGACAGCAGTGCTGAACTCAAGAGGTGAGGTTAGAGTGACTGCCCTTGACATCAAGGCAGCATTTGACTGAGCCCTAGCAAAACTGAAGTTAATGGGAATCAGGAAGAAAAACCTCCACTGGTTGGAATCATACCTAGCACAAAGGAATATAGTTGCGATTGTTGGAGGTCAATCATTTCAGCCCCAGGACATCACTTCAGGAGTTACTCATGGTAGTGTCCTAGAGCCAACCATCTTCAGCTGCTTCATCAATGACCTTCCCTCCATTCTAAGGTCAGAGGTGAGATTTTCACTGATGATCGCACAATGTTCAGCACCATTTATGACTCCTGAGTTATTGAAGTACTCCGCGCCTGCATGCAGCAAGACCTGAACAACATTCAGGCTTGGGCTGGTAAGTGGCAAGAAACATTCATGCCACACAAGTGCCAGGCAATGACCATCTCCAGCAAGAGAGAATGTAACCATCTCCCATTGATATTCAATGGCATTATCAGTGTTGAATCTCCCACTATCAACACCCTGGGGGTTACCGTTGAGCACAAACTGAACTGGACCAGCCATATAAACACCACGGCTACAAGAGCATGTCAGAGGCTGGAACTCTGCAGCGAGTAATTCAGCTCCTGACTCCCCAAAGCCTGTCTACCATCTACAAGTTACAATTCAGGAGTGTGATGGAATACCCTCCACATGCCTGGATGAGCTCCAACAACACTCAAGAACTTGACACCATTCAGGGCAAAGCAGCCCGCTTGATTGACACCCCATCACCACCTGAAGCATTCACTCCTTCCACCACTGACACACAGTAGCAGCAATGTGTACCATCTATCAGATGCACTGCAGGAACTCACCAAGCCTCCTTCCACAGCATCTTCCAAATCCATGACCTCTATCACCTAGAAGAACACGGGCAGTAGATACATGGGAACTCTTGCAAGTTCCCCTCCAAGCCACTCACCATCCTGGCTTGGAACTATATCACTGTTCCTTCACTGTCACTTGGTCAAAATCTTGGAACTCCCTAACAGCACTGTGGGTGTTCCTGCACCACATGGACTGCAGCGGTTCAGGAAGGCGACTCACCAAAAATGTCAGCTCCCTGCAAGAGCAACTCAGCTCAACCCGCTTCCTTCACAGTTTTCCCCTTAACCTTGCAAATTATTTCTCTTTTGAAACCCACAACTGAATCTGCCTCCATCACATTCTCAGACAGTGCATCCTAGATCCTAACCACCTGCTGAGTAAGAAAGATTTTCCTCATATCACCTTTGGTTCTTTTGCCATTCACCATGTACCAGTATGCCCTGGTTCTCAAATCCTCTGCCAAAGCAAACAGTTTCTTCAAATCTATTCTGTCCCAGCCTCTCACGATTTTGAATACCTCTATAAAATCTCCTCTCAACTTTTCTCTTCTCTTCTCTAAGAAGAACAGCCCCAGCTTCTCGAAGCTATCCTCATAACTAAAGTCTGTCACCCTGGAAATCTTTTCTGCACCCTCTCTTAATATCTTCACATCTTTCCTAAAGTGTGGTGCCCAGAATTGGACACAATTGTCCTGTTGAGGCTATAGCAGTGTTCTATAAAAGTTTATCATAGCTTTCTTGCTTGTGTACTCTATGCTTCTAATTATAAGGCCCAGGATCTCATATGCCTTATTGACCACTTTCTCGACCTGCCCTGCCACCTTCAATGATTTGTGCACAAATATCCCAGATTCCTCTGCTACTGCACCCCTTTAGAATTGTGTCCTTTTTTATATCGCCTCTCCTCATTCTTCCTCCAGAATGTGCCACTTCACACTTCTATTCATTAAATTTCATCTGCCAAATGTATGCCCATTCCATTCTTGCCCATGTCCTCTTGAAGTCTATCAGTGCCCTTCTTACAGTTCATAATAATTCCAAATTTCATGACATCTGAAAATTTTGAAACTTTGCGCTATACATTCAATTATATTCATCAAATGCAATGGATAAAAAACACTACAAATATTAATTGACAGTTAACTCAGGATCAATTCTGTGATTGTATAAATGTTATGCCAAGGAAAGGTCTAGTTTGCTCTTGCCTGGTTCATACTTTCTATGATCCTGAAGTTTAAGGACCATCTGGAAAGGAAGTAGCACAATACGAGCATGGAAATAAATCTGACTTGTTTAATTTTTTTTCATCTTGACAACTTGCAAGACTAACAGTAACAAGCTAAACTGGCACAAGGACCTGCCTTGTTAAATTGGATACAGGAGAATATTGTCTACATATAAGGAGCACTTGGAAATCTCTGCCAATCAAATGCTTACAGTGCTCTGACACTGATCATGAAAGGTTTCAGAGGTAGTATGAAAGGGATGAAAGTTATGATCAGTCACTTGATAGCACAGAGCTTGAATATTGTTGAAAGGAGAGACATATTGCTGAAGCTTTTTGTCTCATACTCATCAGGACAAATACAAGATTGCCAAATTTCAAACAATGCCAGAAATGTGTTCTACAGAAGAAAAACATGCTGATTGGTTGGCAAGCCGACTCTGATTGGCCAAGGCACTGCAATGGAGAAAGCAACGGGGAACTAAAGGCTCCCAAACTCCCTGGAATTCAATTAAGGCGCAAGGCTGGAATGTATTCCTTTCATTTGCAGAGAATGGGTCCCTGCGTATGAATGTATGTAGCTTCTAGGTCAACTGATTATCTTTAATTGGTTGTTAGTCTAGTTATTAGCACACTTAGGATTCTTCAGCAAGTGCTGCCCATTCATGGAATCACATCTAGCAGCAGATATTTTGTTTTGGGTTCTTTGAGTGCGGGCTGTTTGGCTATGGTCTGTACTTCATCTATTACAAGTAGCTGGAGGAACATGTTATTTGATTTGGTCAGCACATTGTTGGGACGTATAGCCTACGTACCTGGCATCGCACCAGCACTGAAATTCATACACAACGTTGTTTAATTGCGTGCTAGGCTGTTAGTGGAAAATACCACTCAAATAGCAATTGCACTGTAACAGCATGAAATGGCTTGCTTAACTTGTTCTTCAAATTTTTGAGAGACTTTGCTTTCCGGGGTAATTTGAGATAGACCAGCCACTTTTCAGGTCTGAAAATGGCAGCCATTGGCCCATTGGAGAGTTTACGCAATACACAACTTACAATGATTTAGGATAGCTTTGATGCGCCCTATTTTTGCATCAATCTTACAAGGTGAGCAAATGGCTAGAGTACTTTTTGAAAGATTGCTGATAAAGTCAACCTTATAGCGAGTAGAGCTAAATGAATCCCAACTTGCTTATTGACCAGTGAAAGTAGGCTTGCAGTAGACAGTAGTGGAGAACCCTTTCACAGATTTCTCAACAGGCATGTCGAGGAGAGGGAGTGCTTTAGACTGCCCCATCTCGAAAGTTAATTTGAGCATGGAATGGAACGTATTAAGTTGTGCAAGAAAATCCTTACATGCAGCTGTAGAATCAAAGATAGTGAACATCTACATATTAGAAATATGCAAGGTGTAGAAGGTTAGGGCTCATTCCATCGAAATCATGTTTCTCATCGAAACTGACAAAAATGTTAATGAGCACTGGACCTAGAGGGGTCTCTAGCTGCACAATCTTTTTTTTTTATTCATTCACAGGATGTGGGTGTTTCTGGCTAGGCCAGCATTTTTGTTGCCCATTCCTAATTGCCCTTGAGAAGATGGTGGTGTTAGGAAATATAGATAGTTTAAGTAAGTTATATTGGTATTTGTAGGTGTTAGGGATGAGTTTTATATTGGTATTTGTAGGTGTTAGGGATGAGTTTTAGCTTTAACGTTTAAGTTTGATTTGTATTTCTTTATCTGTGTGTTAAGAAAGGTCAAATGGAATTTTGATTTCACTTTAAAAAGTTGCTTGCATTTCTAATGAGGAGTTTCATGACTCCTAAAGAGAAGGTAAACAAACAAGGGTAGTAAAATTGGACTGTTGCCTAGCAAGAGAGGCAGGTCTCTCCCACAGACACACACACACACAGAAGAAGAGAAACATCAGTTTGTTTTGGAGCTGTTAGACTTCAGCAGCTTTGGAAGACATCTGCCAGGCAGGAACAGAAGAGCTGTATAGGCAGTCCCAAGCTAAGGAAAACCCCAAAATCCAGGGGAATGGAAGAGGGGGAAAGTCCAAAGAAGACCTTCTAGTCCAAGGAAGGACAGGAACCTGGGAAAGGTCCTGTTAAGTGAAGTTAAGAGTGAGGGGCAGAGAGAAAGGCTCTAAGCTTCAGATTTAAAGGTACAAAAGCTACAGAAAGCAGATTTAAAGTGAGCACAGCTTGCAAGAGGCAAGAAAGCCCAAAGAGATGGCTGAAGGTCTGTAACTTTTTGCTATGGGCATGTGAAACAGTGGTGTACTGTTGATGGCTGTGTTGGTGAGAGAGAATGCTTGGAAGACAGCTTGAATGCATGTAGTGGCCCAGGGGAGAGAAACATCGGAAGGAGAGTTTGAAACCCAGGAGGTGAACCCTTGCAGAAGGCATCTGAAAGTGTCGGTTTGGGAGAAGATTCCAAGGCGAGGCCTTGGAGAGTGGAGCTTGGAAACTCTCGTGTGAAAGACGGAGTTCAGTGAGACTGGTTCATAGTGTGACAAGCGTCTGGGGGGAGTTGATGAGAGATCCATAGCGCCTGGTTGAGGTGGCATCTGTCAGTTAGTTCCAGAGTGTGGCATGTCTGACCACAGGTCACTTATTGCTTTACATAGACTGTGTATTTACTGTGGACATTAAAGGATAAGATTGCTTTTGTAACTTGTTATCCTTACAAATCTGTGTATATCTGTAAAGGTATAGTTGTGGGTGAGGGAGTATTGTAATATAGTTCATCTTTTCTTGTTGAATAAATGTTCTATTCTTTTGTTAAAAGTTAATTAGCTGACTCCTGTGACTGTTCAGTGGCCACTCTCCACGTATCTAAACAAACAAATAAAAGTTAGGATCTATCAAGCTGGGCTCCACCCTGGGATTGGGCTTGTCCAAGGGTAGCCTCAGCTGGGATCATAACAGGTGGTAAACTGCCTTCTTAAACTGCTACAGTCCATGTGGTGTAGGTACACCCACAGTGCTGTTAGGAAGGGAGTTCCAGGATTTTGATCCAGTGACAGTGAAGGAACAGCGGTATAGTTCCAAATCAGGATGTTGTGTGGCTTGGAGGGGGACTTGCAGGTGGTGATGTTCCCATGCATCTACTGTCCTTGTCCTCCTAGCTGGTAGAGATCATAGGTTTGGAAGTTGCTGTCGAAGAAGCCTTGGTGAGTTTCTTGTACACTGTTGCCACTGTACTTCGGGGGCGAAGGAGTGTATGTTGAATGTGGTGAATGGGGTGCCAATCAAGCGGGCTGCTTTGTCCTGGATGGCAATGAGCTTCTTGACTATTGATGGAGCTGCACTCATCTTGGCAAGCGAAGAGAATTCCATCACACTCATGACTGTTTGGGCAAACATGGTGTCATTAAAACTGATCACAACTGTGCAAGTTTCTAAGTTCGTAAATTCATTGAATACAGATTCAGAAAATGGCTGCTCAACTATTTTGCTGTTATATAGCGACAGTGTGCAAATGTTAATACTTGCTTTAGTACAATGTCTGGTGATCATGTGTTGCTATCAACCTGTAGGTCGCACATAGGGCAGAATTTTCTGTGTCCGGTGGTGTCGGGCATTATGGCAAGCATGAGTGGCCAAAAATTGTTTTCACGACGTCGTGAAGCATGTTTGCAATTGTCCGCCTGTCAATGCTGGGCTGCATTTCCCAACGCCTCAAGTCGGGAATTTCATTTTAATACATCTGCATATCATTATAAGCCCAGCTCACTGGAATCATCGCCCCAGGTCAAATTTACCGTCCATGTCGGCGGGAAAACACACCGGTGCAGAACACCCTGATAAGTGTGACATGCAAAAGCCGGGACTTACCGTCAGGGCCTTGTTAACATCGCAGACATCCGAGGAGCAGAAGATGCTGGGAGCCCTACAACAACAGGACCCTGGAGAGGAGTGGGAGAGGAAGGTCTAGGTTTGATTCGGAGAGGAAAGTGTGTTGGGGGGGGGCGCATGGGGGTGAGGCTGGGAGTAGGGGGAACAATGGTGTCAGCAGGATGAGATTGGGAGTGGGGGGATTGATGATGTCAGGGGGGCGAATTTGGGAGGGGGAATGATAGTGTTGAGGGATGAGGTTGGGAGGGGGGAACGAGGGTGTCAGGGTGGTGAGGTTGGGAGGGTGTGTGTATGGGGAGGAGGGTGTAACAGGGGTGAATACAGCAACTGAGGAGGTAGGTGTCAGGGGGTGGAAGGTGTAAGGGAAGGATTTCAGGGCGGAAGGATGTTGGAGGGGACAAAGATGATGAGTGGAGGAAGGAGTTCGGAGGGGGGCACGACTTCTGGGGGAGGAAGGAGTTTGGAAGGGGGAAGGAGCCCAAGGGGAGGTGGGTGTCTGGAGAGGGGAAGGACTCCACAGTGGCAAAGGAGTCTCGGGGTGGAAGGAGCCCAGGGGGGGGGTGGAGCATGGAGGGGGAAAGGAGTCTACAGTGGGGGAAGGAGTCTACAGGGGGGAAGGAGTCTACAGGGGGGGAGGGAGTCCGGGATGAGGAAGGAATCCGAGGGGAGGAAGAAGTAAGGGTGGAGGAAGCAGTAAGGGTAGAGGAAGGATTAAGGTGAGGGGATGTCCAGGTGAATGTGCAAGGGAGGGGTCTGTGGGATCAATGACTGCCTCCTGGGGAGTGAAATGAGGGTGGGCGTGGTAGGATGGAATGGTGAGAATGAGAGAGAGCAGAGTGAGCTGGTAGGGTGGGAGGGTGAGGGTGCGATGATAACGGTAGAAGGGATGGCGAGGGTGGTTGGTGGGAACTTGGAGGCAGACACGGACTCTGGAGGTGGGAAGGAGGAGGTCGGGGAGGTCAATGTGGATGGGGGTGGGATTCTCAGGAAGGTAGGGAACGTGCACGTTCACCTGGACATCCCTGAAAGAAAAGGGCTCTGGCTGGTAGGTGATGGTGGGGAGGTGGAAGGTGATGCCCGGGGGGTCGACAGTGATAGGGGAAAGGATATGTGTGCCTGGGGGAGGGGAAAGGGCGGGGGAGCTGAAGACAAATTTTGCTAGCACCTTGCTTCTAAAACCGAAAGTGAGAGGAACCTCGTGTTGGGTGGGCACAGGTGCTGCATGAGTGTGTGATCAATGGGTGGGCGGAGATGCAGGTCAGCTCAGATGGACAACTGAAAGAGAATCCCAGCAGGCAGCATTGAAAATGCTCAGGACATTGAGATGAGTTTGACAGAGGAAGAATCTGCGTGTGCGGGAGAGTGCTTGCACAGGGCTTCGAAAGGACCTGCCACACACACACACTCCTCCCTCCAGAATCAATCATGGGCTGGCTGTGTGCAGCTGAACTGCTAGTGGGGGTGGATGCAGTGGGAGGACTCGCAAAGTTTGTCAATGAAGCTGATAGACACCAATTACATATTGTTCAGTGCATGTGAATATATGATCAGATTATTAAGTGACAAAATGTGTTCACCCATGCAGCCACTTGTGATTAGAACTTCTTAATTTTTCTAGGCCTAACACTTCTAGGTGCGGCCCTGACATCTGCAGCAGAGGTGGAGACAGCCTGTGCAATGGTTGGCCCTGTTGCCCATGACGACTTCGGCATGCATCCTTTGGAAGGCCGAAGTTTTGAGGCTTACTTTGGCCTGCTAGGTCCTGTCAAGGTGTGTGTCTCTGCGCTGGTGGAGGGTGTGGGTAAGCGCTGTGATGGATCTGCCAGGCTGCTTAGTTCCAGCTCCTCAATGGAGGTGGTGTCTTCTTGGCTGGAGGTGAGGACCTGGATGGAGCTGAGGGACTGGTTGGCTGAGGATGTCGGTCGCTTGGCAGAGCTCCCTGTGAACCAAAGTAGAGATAATTAGTGCATGTCAGCAGAGTCAAAAGCAGGAGAGAAAGCATTCACAGTTGTGTCGAGAGGGGGAAGATGTGATGCAGGATCCTCACTTGGGTGCTCGCCACCAACCTCACCATCTCACCATCGCCGCAGGCACAGTCCACGTGCTCACCAGTCAGCACGATGGCATGCTCCTCAAAGTGAGTGAGGGGCCTAATGTGGGCCACTCCACCCCTGGCCTGGGACCTCCCCCTGCTGCTTTGAGCCAGCTTCTCTTGCATGAAAACAGATGGAGAGAGTGTGAGCAGGACACATTGCAATGCATGGTACATTTGTGTGATGAGCGGGGCCATGGACGGGATGAAGACGTGAGCTTGAGAGGATATTAGCCTGATGGAGATGTGAGGGTGTGTGTGAGAGTTAGTGGTGTTGTGCCTTGACTATTCCGCCCATAGTCTTTGCGATGGTGATGGAATCCTTCACTATGTATGTGGAATACTCATTAAGAACTGGCTGTAGCAAATCACTCAAAAGTTGGCTGATTCATGCTGTGGAGAACTGGTCATTGATAAAATAGGGCATGATGGGGCATCACTTTTGTGTGTCTTTACAGCCCATGTTGTGTGGACAACTCAAACTCAGCATCCATGAGGCACTGTAGCCATCATCAGCAGCAGAATTGTACACAACCACAATAAGTAACCTCATAGCCTGGCATATCCCCTACTCTATCATTGCCACCAAGCCACGAGATCAACCATGGTTCAATGAAGAGCACAGGAGAGCATGCCAGGAGCAGTACCAGGCATACCTAAAAAAAATTAGGTGTGAACCTGGTGAAGATACAACACACGCAACTTGCGTGCTAAACAGCAAAATCAGTAAGCAGTAGACAGAGCTAAGTGATTCCACAACCAATGGATTAGATCTAAGCTCTGCAGTGGTGCCACATCCAGTCGTGAATGGTGGTGGACAATTAAATGACTAACAGCAGGCGGAAGCTCTACAAATATCCCCATCCTCAATGATGGGGGAGCCCAGCACATCAGTGCAAAAGACAAGGCTGCAGCATTTGCAACAATCTTTAGCCAAAAGTGCCGAGTGGATGATCCACCTTGGCCTCTTCCTGGGGTTCCTAGCATCACAGATGCCAGTCTTCAGCCAAATTAATTCACTCCACGTGATATCAAGAAATGGCTGAAGGCAAGAGATACTGCAAAGACTATGGCCTTGACAACATTCCAACAATATTACTGAAGACCTGTGATCCAGAACAAGCTGCGCCCTTAGCCAAGCTGTTCCAGTACAGCTACAACACTGGCATCTACGTGACAACGTGGAAAATTGCCTAGGTATGTCCTGTCCACAAAAAGAAGCAAAACAAATCCAACCCAGACATTTACCAGTCTGCTCTCAATCATCAGCAAAGTGATGGAAGAGGTCTTTGACAGTGCTATCAAGTGGCACTTACTCAGCAATAACCTGCTCACTGATGCTGAGTTTGGGTTCCGCCAGGGTCACTCTGCTCCTGACCTCATTGAAACCTTAGGCCAAACATGGACAAAAGAGCTGAGCTCATGAGGTGAGGTGACAGTGACTGCCCTTGACATCCAGGCGGCATTTGATTGAGTGTTGTACCAAGGACCACTAGTAAAACGGGAGTCAATGGGAATCAGGGAGTCATACCTAGCACAAAGCGAGATGGTTGTGTTGTTGGAGGTCAATCATCTCAGTTTCAGGACATCACTGCAGGGATTCCTCAGGGTAGTGTCCTAGGCTAACCATCTTCAGCTGCTTCATCAATGACCTTCTTTCCATCATAAGGTCAGAAGTGGGGATGTTCACTGATGATTGCATAATGTTCCACATCAAACTGGTAGTCCCAAGTTTTAAATAATTATTTCTTCAAGCTGACTTCATAGCAATTTTTATTCTCTTAAGTTCAGTCAGTTTCAGTTTGATATTACTAATAGAGGAGAACAGACCTAGGCAAACCCTACATTAGTCCACACAGAATAAAGATTAAATTCAAATTGAAAGATGATTTAAAATAAAAAGTGCTGTAAAAATGCAATAGTCTGGCAGCATCTGTGGAGAGAGAAACGGAGTTAATGTTTTGAGTCCAATATGACTCTTTTTCAGAACCCTCTACTGAAAGATGATTTGTTTGTTACCTGTGAAGGGGCATATCAGGGTGCATCATGGGATTACCCAGGCTTGGCAAATTGCAGATATAAGTTTTAAAAGTGTTTGAAGTGAAAAAAAATAGAATGAATATGACCTTCTGGCCAGGCCAAGAAGTTGATGAATGGTCTATGAGTTATACTGTAATAAACTGATTGCTTGACCTCAGGGTCAAGATATGCAGATGACTAGGCACAGCAGCAAAACATCAGGATAGATAAGCAAAGTTTATATTTTGGCATGAACTGTGAGCATCATTTGTGCTAAAGGTCAGGTCATTTCGTGATTGTTTTACAAATTCCTCCAGAATTGCAGAGGTGATGCACAGGTCATTCCGTGTTTAGGTTGTAAATTCATTTGTAATTAAGGATGTAACAATTAGACATACAAGATAAGAACATTGTGAGTTAATGATGAGTTATCCAAAAGATGGTATATATAACAAACATAAACTTCGAATTGCCTTTTAAAGCATTCTGAAAGAGCATTTCACAAATGTGCACACTTGTACTAAATAAAGAACTGCTGCTGAATCTATCTACAGTCGACTCTGTGTTGAGTATCTTTTAGATACTCTACAACAATTGGCACTACGAACAAGGTCTCCACCAGCAGCTGAGGAACTAATTGGTTGGATGCACCAGGTGGGTGAGTACTTTTATTTTACCACCCATCCTTAGGGTGTAAACCCAACAATTGTGTGACAAGGTTCACAGAGACCTGAACCTGAGTGTTGGCTGAAGGTGAGGAAACAGGAGCTATGCAGTTAGCCGCAATCTGCCAGTAGGCAGGTCAGAACCATCCTTAGGTGACAGGCCAGGTAGAGACGCACCAGGAGACAGGCAGGTCAGAACCACTGGAATGCAGGCCAGAGACAAGGTATTATTAGCTGTGAGCTACCAGTTGATAGGTCAGGACCATCCCTAGGTGACAGGCCAGGTACAGCCGCACCAGGAGACAGCCGAAGTGCAGTCCAGAGGCAAGTTACTGTATAAATGTCCAGACTAGATGAGAATGAGTGGGGTCCGGAATCGTCAATAACTAAATTATTAACAGATAGAAATAAGAAACTAATAGAGAAACTGAGAAAGAAAGGATGGGATCCTGAGGAAACCACACCCCCTGCCTCCCCACACCCCCATCCCCGGCTAAACTGAAGGGGTGGTGGGGTGCTTAGAACAAGGATAAGGAAGAGAAAGGTATGATTATCATTATCAGTAGCTACTTAGGACTCAGGGAACATGCAAAAAAAATCAGATTGAGAAAAAACAAAATAAAATAAGTGTGATACAGGCACCAGGACCGAGACTTACATTCCCAGACATTACAGGTGATATTGACTGGGGAGGACTGAGAAAAGTGGCCCCCGAATATGACTGCCAGGATGATGACTGGGACTGGGAGCAGTCACTGAAATATAATGCCATGGCTCCCTCAGCGCCACCTGATACAGAGACAAAAGGGCCAGTGGCCATGACCCCCAATGTATACGAACAATGGCGGGATGGTCAGGGGAACAGCTAAATGACAGTAAACATAGAAACATAGAAAATAGGAGCAGGAGTAGGCCATTCCGTCCTTTGGTCCTGCTCCACCATTCATTATGATCATGGCTGATCATTCAACTCACTAGCCTGCTCCCGCTTTCTCCCCATATCCTTTGATCCCTTTCGCCCCAAGAGCCATATCTTAAACCTTCTTGAAAACACACAATGTTTTGGCCTCAACTACTTTCTGTGGTAGCGAATTCCACAGGCTCACCACTCTCTGGGTGAAGAAATTTCTCCTCATCTCAGTCCTAAATGATCTACCCCGTATCCTCAAATTGTGATCCCTGGTTCTGGACTCCCCCACCATCGGTAACATCCTTCCTGCATCTATCCTGTCTAGTCCTGTTAGAATTTTATAGGTTTCTATGAGATCCCCCCTCATTCTTCTGAATTCCAGCGAATATAATCCTAACCGACTCAAACTCTCCTCATATGTCAGTCCCAACATCCCAGGAATCAGTCTGGTAAACCTTCGCTGCACTCCCTCTATAGCAGGAACATCCTTCCTCAGATAAGGTGACCAAAACTACACACAATTTTCCAGGTATGGTCTCACCAAGGCCCTGTACAATTGCAGCAAGACATCCCTGTTCCTGTAGGTCTGGCAGCATCGGTGGAGAAGAAATCAGTTAACGTTTCGAGTCTTCATGACCCTTCAAGGGTCCTGCTGAGTTTTTCCAGGTAATTCTGTTTTTGTTTTGGATTTCCAGCATCCGCAGTAGCTTTTAGCTTTTTGTTTTTATCCCTGTTCCTGTACTCGAATCCTCTGGCTATAAAGGTCAACATACCATTTGCCTTCTTTACCGCCTGCTGCACCTGCATGCTTACCTTCAGCGACTGTACGAGGACACCCAGGTCTCATTGCACATTCCCCTCTCTCAATTTATAGCCACTCAGATAATAATCTGCCTTCCTGTTTTTGCTACCAAAGTGGATAACCTCACATTTTTCCACATTATACTGCATCTGCCATGCATTTGCTCACTCACTCAGCTTGTCCAAATTACACTGAAGCATCTCTGCATCCTCCTCACAGCTCACCCTCCCACCCAGCTTTGTGTCATTTGCAAATCTGGAGATATTACATTTAGTTTTCTCATCTAAATCATTAATATATATTGTGAATAACTGGGGTCCCAGCACCGATCCCTGCGGTACCCCACTAGTCTCTGCCTGCCATTTGGAAAAAGACCCATTTATTCCTACTCTTTGTTTCCTGTCTGTGAACCAGTTTTCTATCCATCTCAATACACTACCCCCAACCCCATGTGCTTTAATTTTACACACCAATCTCTTATGTGGGACTTTGTCAAAAGCCTTCTGAAAGTCCAAATAAACCCCATCCACTGGCTCTCCCTCATCAACTCTACTAGTTACATCCTCAAAAAATTCCAGTAGATTTGTCAAGCATGACTTCCCTTTCGTAAATCCATGCTGTATATCATTTTTACCCCGGCCGAGAGACAAATGCTGACTAGGGACCTACTTACTCCAAGACAAAACCATGCAAATACTGATTTCTGGAACAAACTGGAGGAAATAATTGACATCCACTCACTCCACCCCAAGGACACACAAGTCCTAATGAGACCTGAAGTGCCCCGCCAGATTTGGCTACATATGAATAAGTTAGTTACTAATGAGAGGTGGATGAACACCCAGGGTTTATCCTGAGTAGGTAGATACAACCGATTCAAGAGGCTGGTGAAGGAACGATTGGGAAATGCCAGATCCAATTGGTCAGTCGTAGGTGTGACACAAGGCAAAGGTGCCCATGAATACGCTCAAAGGAAATGCACCGCTGCAGACACCCAAGAATGGCGTTCCTCCCAGAATGTTGGTTTCCATGATAGGTCTTGCTAAAGTTTTTAGAAACAAATGACATTGATTTAAAATGCTGTGAGTTGCTTGCTAAGAAAAGAATTTAATAAAGCAATACAGTTTGTTCCCAAAATATAAGGATAAGCCTGAAGTTTTGAAGTTTGGTAGGAATCCAATTTGAACTTTTCAAGACATGAGTTAAGAGGAGATGCTAAAATTCAAATTACATTCATGTCAAGTCATTATTAAAGCAGGCTGCTTTTCGCAAGCACCAAAGATTTAAAATAAAATCTCCACAAAGCAATCCCCTGTTGACACTGGAATTCCCTGGTGCGTAGCCACAATCGATTGTGCTATCTAGTCTATAAAGATTAGCGAAACCGTAGTGATGACCGGGAAGATCAGCTTACATACCAGACATACGTTAGTGGAACTGTTAAACACTGGTACATTAAAGACAGTCTCAGTCAGCAGGAGAGCTACATGGGAAGCTGTATTGCTGCCAAGAAATAAGTCAGTACAGACAGTTAGAGATATGGGTCCCAATCCCAAGGAAGGTATTGTGGACATAGGGGAGACACATGAGGACCCCAGCGGGAACCGCAAGGAGTCCCTGGAAGATGCAGACCGCACCCTGTTTGTGGATGGATCACCAAAGTATGTGAACCCTAGGACAGTGTGGGCAGTAGCAGGCAGTGAAGGTGACATTGTTGCAAAGAGAAGTCTCCCAGGAGACTTCTCTGCACAGGTTGCTGAACTTACAGCCCTCACTGAAGCCCTCAAGCCAGCCAAAGACAGCACTGTGAATATCTATACCAACAGCAGGTACACTTTCGGCTTCATCCATGACTACATGACTGCTTGAAGTAGACGAGTGTATGTGACCTCTAGTGGGGACACATACAGCATGAGAAAGTAGTAGAAGTATTGGTAGAAATGGCACAATTACCTTGACAAGCTGCTGTGATAAAAATTAAGGCACATCAGAAAGATCAGGACCCTATCCCGAAGGGGAATCGCTGGGCAGATGAGGCAGCAAAGCGAGCAGCTGAAGCAGGGACCCCGGAGCCAGTGGCAGCCTGCACTACTGGCCCAGAGGAGATAGATATGCAGAAAATACATGACGAGATGCCCAAAATGGAAAAGGAAGAGTGGGAAAGAAGGGGAGCGAGTAAAGATGAGTATAGAATCTGGATGAAGGATGAGCAAATAGTGGGCCCAGAATGTATGAGACAAAAAGCTGCTTAAGATCCATCATGGAAACCAACATTCTGGGATGAACATCATGCTTGGTGTCTGCAGCAGTGTTGAGAGTGGCTGGGAATGAGCAGGGATGTAGCAAAACATTGTCAGCAATGCATCATCTTCACCCAGTTTAATGGTGGTAAAGGTGTAAAAATCAAAATGGCCATCAGCGCAGACCCAAGGGTCCTTAGGAACACATCCAGATAGGCTTTACTGAACCATCGTGCCCCCAGCCGAGGCAAGACAAACTGCTTAGTCGTAATAGGCCAGTTCACCCAATGGGTCAAAGCATTTGTGGCAAGAGATTGTTCCACTAATACTGTAGCAAAAACTTTCATGTAAGAAATTATACCCCAATGGGGAATACTCCTGCAGATAGACACAGATCAGGGAACACATTTTGCAGGTAAAATAATTAAACAGGCTGTTGGGAGTTAAGCAAAGGTTCCATATACCATACCATTCCACCCACAGAGCAGGGCATAGAAGAATGAAAAGGACCCTCAAAGCATCAGTCTTCAAGGCCATTGACGAAAGTGGCAAGGTTTGGTCTGATCTGCTACCCAGTATCCTGATGAGACTGCAGGTGACTCCTAACCGAGCGACCAGACTAGCCCTATTTGAACTAATGATTGGATGAGCCATGAGGCCTCCCGAGGGCACTGGTACAGGCAATGAGGACATAGGACCAGCTCAGGGAAGAGTTAAACGATTCATCAAAGATAAGAGACAAAAGATGCTGTCAGACCTGCTGAGTTTTTCCAGCTATTTTTGTTTTTGATTCATCAAAGAGTTGTGTAAGCAATTGCTTGTGACTTTGTAGCAGTTTGTTACAACTGAGTGGCTTGCTGCACCACTTCAGAGGGTATTTAAGAGTCAACCACATTGCTGTGGGTCTGGAGCCACGTGTAGGCCAGACCAGGCAAGGACAACAGATTTCCTTCCCTAAAGGACATTAGTGAACCAAATGGGTTTGACAACAATTGACAATGGTTCCATGGTCATCATTAGACTTAATTTCAGATTTTTATTGCCATGGCAGGATACAAACCTGGGTCCCTAGAGCAATACCCTGGGTCTCTGGATTACTCGTTCAGCAACAATCCACTGTGCCATCATCTCCCCATCGATGGGTCAAAATCCTGGAACTCCCTTCCTAACAGCTCTGTGGGTGTACCTACACCACATGGACTGCAGCAGTTCAAGAAGGCAGCTCATCACCACCTTCTCAAGGGCAACTAGGGATGGGTAATAAATGCTGGCCCAGCCAGCGAAGCCCACACCCTGTGAATGAATTTTTAAAAAATGCATGACCTGAGATTCCTGTCATGGTTAGGGACCAGCAGATTATCAAGGATATGGAGGAGAAAAAGAAAGATTGCCGGAAGTAGGGGATCAAGTGATGGTGAGGCCTCTGCCTGCAAAACCAGGCTTAGCAGCCCGCTGGCAAGGACCTGATGACCAGTGATACGTGTGCATGTGTGGGAATGAAAGGGAGAGGCTGGTGGAAACACCAGACAAAGATTAAGAAGTATGGAAGCGCAAAGAATAATAAGGACTAGCAGGTGATGACCGGTGTCTGTTATGCTTTCTCTTCACAGGGACATGAAGACTGAGATATTGCTGAAATGTTTGATGACCACGATCAGCCTCATCATAGAAGGAACCAAGACAGTTGACCAAGGGACCCAGCCAGGCCTGTTCTACAAGAGCTTGCGCAATGCCAATTGGGATCAGGAACGCTTAAATATCACTGTTAACAAATGGGTATGCCTAAGATGTATCCCTGGACACTTGGGAGTGGAATAACGGCACCACAAGAAGTACCCTTGGAATCTCCTGAGTGAAGGGGAAAAAGAAAAAGAGACATGCCTGATCCTCCCTGATGACGCATCAAGTGTTGGGGATAAATGTTTTGATATTGTATGTGTACCAAGTGTAATAACTAACAGCACCACTTCAGATTCCCTGAGCATCAACCTAAAGGGATGGGGCATGTGTCCCAGGAGTGGTACGAGGGAGTTTTGGAAGGAACATGGCAGGTGGAGGGTATGCCCGAGGGATCCTCCCACAAACATGAACACACCATTAATCAGGTGTCAGCATCCCTGGCACATGGTTGGTGGGAGAAGTCTGGCACAATGTGCCAGACTGGATCATGGATGACACCTTACAGACCTTGGTACCCAAAGGTGGAAATTATGCACCCTGAGAGGACTGATGTGAGTATACCTGACAGCCAACACATGTGCAATGAGTAGGAATAGTCCTGGCCATACCTAATTTACAGGAAGGCAGATCCAAACACCTCTCTGAGGTAGGAAATATCGGGATCATAAGGAATGGCAATTGGCTAAAGTACTACCTTGTAACCAAATATACAACCCAGAGGATGGCCCTCTTTGCGGGAATGTTGCTGGTTGGGCATAGGGAATAATGTTGTCTGCCCACATCCTGTAGGGATGGGGACGAGGGCTACAAGCGGTTTTAACACCACACTGAACTGTACCCTTGAAATTTCTAGCGTCTGCCACAAACCAACGCAGGTGGCATACCATGAAGAAGGGGAATACTGTATGACCACCAACGAGCCTCCATACCAAGTACGGTAACATCCACTGCCCAGTGATCAACTCAAGTTTCTGCTTCCACCCTGGGCTCCAACAACAATCGGACATTCGGCAATAACCTACATCCAGCCTCCTCGAAAGGAGGGGGTGAATATAGCCCATGATTTAAAGGAGGAAATTACTGAGGTACCGGCTTCCCGAGGGGAAGCGAATCCAAAGCTGCCGGAACATCTACTGGAGTTGCAGAAAGAGGCCCAGGCAGGAATGAAGCAGCATCACAGGATCCAATAGGAAGTCAAGCAACTGGAAAAGGATGTGAAAACCGAACTGGAGTATGAAGCGTGGTGGCAGGCGATTTGGGACTCGGGCATTAGGGTAGGCATTCATCCTTAGATCAGAATCTCATATGCTGGTGGTGGTACAACTGCTATTTGCTATCAGACTTATGATCGAATGTGGTGGTGACGCCAGAACCAAGCCATTGCTAAAGTAGTAAATAAAGCACTGCACAAGCTTGGGGAGAAACAAAGTATACTAGATGTAGTTTAGAAAGTATGACCGTGTGAATCTAACCACCTGCCTGGCCAGCAGTGATGGGGAAAGAGCATGAGATAGTTTAGCGTTAAATGGCTATCTTGGGGGTTTGTAGCCAAGGGCCAAAAGGGGGAGCTGAAGAGACATATCAGGATGTATCATGGGATTACCCAAGTTTGGCTAAGTTGCAGATACAAGTTTTAAAAGTGTTTGCAGTGAAAAAAAAACTAGAATGAATATGGCTTTCTGGCCAGGCGAGGAAGTTGATGAATAGTCTATGAGTTATACTGTAATAAACTGATAGCTTGCCCTCAAGATCAAGATATGCAGATGGCTAGGCACAGCAACAAAATATCACGATAGATAAGCAAAGTTTATGGTTTGGAATGAACTGTGAACATCAGCTGTGCTAAAGATCAGTTCATTTCATGAATGTTTTACAAATCCCTCCGGAACTATAGGCGTGATGAACAGGTCATTCCCCGTTTATGTTGTAAACTCATTTGTAATTAAGGATATAACAATCAGACATACAAGATAAGAACATTGTGAGCTAATGAGTTATCCCAAAGATGACATATATAACCAACAGAAACTTCAAATTGCCTTTTAGAGCATTCTGAAAGAGCATTTCCCATGTGTGCACACTTGTACTAAATAAAGAACTGCTGCTGAATCTATCTCGTCGACTTTGTGTTGAGTGTCTTTTAGATACTCCACAACTCTACTGTAGTTCAGAGCCAGGAATTGATGTAGGGAGGTATACTAATGGAAGCCTATCAGTTATATGTTCATTGCGTTTGCCAATGTGTATGAAATAATTTGAGATATTCAATGATTTTATGGTGAGGTGGTTGTCAAATGACAGTATCCATTTGTCTTTTGGATGTTGGTCCAGTTTCAGTAAAAAGACTAAAGGAGTATTTAATATCTCTTATTTATTTTACTGCAAAAAAATGACCTTATTTTGAATGTCAATTCCATTGTGTGAATTTGTAAAATGCAGTGATTCAGTGACTACAAGAAAAGGATATTTTGTTATCAATGAAAGTCTCAAGTATTGCTGAAAAGGAGATCGTGGTCAAGAACCCCCTGTCAGATTTCTCAAATAGTATGTCAAGGAAAGGGAGTTAATTTGACTGCTCAATTTCAAAGGTGAATTTGAGCGCAGGATGGAGCCCATTAAGACATGCAAGGAAATTATTACATGCAGCTGCGGATTTAAATATAGCAAGCATATCATCCACATATCGGAAATATGCAAGGTGTAGGAGGTTAGGTATCATTCCATGGGTTCCATGAGGAACATGTCTTTGATGGTGTATTCTCCATGACAACGCCTGTAACAATCAGAATCCACTTGCCAACCACTCTCTTCTCATACAATAAAAATTTCATGTTTCCCCTGATATTGGCATTTTCTAGAAAATTGTACTGATGAGTGCAAGACGAAAAGCTTTGACAAAAATAATCTCTTTTTTCAGCAATACTCAAGTCCTGTACTACCAAATAACTATTTAAATGAATGCCTCCTTGGATTTAGATAATTAGCATTAAGGGAAATTTAGAGATTAGAGAAGCAATAAATGCAGTTTCATGCGAAACAGTGGGAGTACAATTAATTTATAGTCTATGTAAATAATTTAATGGAGAGATATCCTCACCACAGTGATAGAAGGTGTGAGAAGTATTGCCTTTTTTATTAAATAAATTGCACTTCAAACATCTGGATTCTTGGAATGGTAAATCAAAGCATTTTTTAAAATTCACATAGCTTTTGGGATTTTAAGAATCTGCAGAATGCTATTAATTTTTTTTCCAAAAGTTTTAATTAAAATAGTTCACTGTTTGTTTATGGGACCAAGTGGTCATTGCACTAGACATACTTAAAGGCTGTTTGATTGGCTCCAAAATGGAAGGATTTTCTTCTTTCCTTTGTCAGAAATTCCATCAACAAAGAGGATAAATTTCCCTCCCGGAAAATTTGGACATAACTCTGCATTCAACATTTGAGGTGAGCAGCATTCCGAAGCGATCTTTTAGTCATCATTTGACATCCAATAGCAATCAAATGACATCATTGGCGATTAACTGACATGAAATGAAATCACACAAAGTTCGAACAACATAATTTACAAGCATCTAACATCATTAAGTGCATAGAAGACATTCAACTGACATCGAAGCGATCAAGGATCTTGTTCGTGAGGAAAAACTAAGTTTTGGTGATCATGCCAAAATTGATGTTTCAGCGGATTTTTCTAAGTCCCAGCTGATGCATTTTATGCATGCAGCCTGTAGATTGCTTAACATAGGATCAGTGCACAAATCATTATACTGATTATTATAGTGGGAGTGCAAGGATTTAAAGAAAAATTTGGGCAAATTTTCAGAACACAATTTCAGGGGGTTATTTAACATATACACCAAGGCATTCATGATCCATTGTGTATCTTAGCATTAGCAGCCAGCTTTCATCCCCAATCTCCACCCTCCCCACTCTTGCACCACCTAAACTTTATTTTATACTCTCTCTTCTTGTGATTGGATGCATTAGCTGCTCTCTTAATGAAAATCCATTTGAGGTGCATGTTCATTGTCCCATTTTATAATTTTTTTGGTGCAGGACATTGCAAGAATTACAAAAGCGACATTTTTAATGGAGGTTCACATGTGTTGCAATGTATACATATTTTAATACAGCCTTGAGAATAAAATTGGTATTTATGTGAACTAGTATATCTGTAATATTCCATATCACAAAAACAACAAACAGATTATTTCACGATCTCAATCATGGAATTTGATTTTTTAAATTCCATTATTATTCATTATGATTGCATTTTGCCTCCGGGGATTTTGTAATTTCTCTGGGCTGCACAACCCGGCCAACCAGATGTACCAACTCCCTCCTCCCACCAACCCCCACCCCACAGATTGCAGCACCTGCCCCCGCCAGCACCCAGCCATTCCACAGGTACTGCAGCAGTTTTCTCCCCTCACACCCACCCCAGAGCGATTTACTTCCACCCCAACACTCCGGAGCAATTTTCTTCCTCCTCACCCCCTCCCAGAGTGATTTTCCTCCTCCCCACCCACCATGCCGCAGGTAAGCAGTCAGAAGAGGAAGTGACAGTGCATTGCCGGGTGCAGCTTTTCAATGGTCGAGGAACCAACGTGGGACCAGCAACAGTGGCAGAAACAGGTAACTGTTGGGATTGGGGAACTCAGGGGGCAGAGTGAGGAAAGAATCTGACTTCATCAAGGGAGGGAGGAGTCCAACTCCGTCGGTGGGGGGAAAGAATCAGACTCTGACTCTGCCCCCAACTCCATAGTAGGGGTGGTGGGGGGTGTTGCTGGTTCGGTGGTGATTGGGGTGTGGTCCGTAGTTCAGTAGCGAGTAGGCCTGAGAGGGAGGAGGGAGGAGTGGGAGGGTTTGGGTTATATGCCCAGACTTGGGGGAGGGGGAGGGATTTGGTTGTCGGCCCGACACTGGGGGCGAGGTTGGGTGTTTGCCCAAGACTGGGGATCATGGGTCAGTGTAGGCACAAGAATGGTGGAGCTCAGATTTTATGGCCCATAACAAAACAGCCATTTGCTTCCCATTGCCACAAATTCTGTTTCCTTTGACAAAAGGTGGAGAGAGTGTTTATTGCTCAAATGAGGAATTAACATATGACCAAACGAAATAGGAGCAGAAGTAGGCCATTCGGCCCCTTGAGCCTGCTCCACCAATAAAATCATGGCTGATCTGTTTGTGTTTTGAATTCCACATTCCCATCTACCCCCAATAACCTTTGATTCCCTTGCCTAACAAGAAACTATCTACCTCTGCCTTAAAAATATTCAATGACCTGCCTCCACCGGCTTCAGAGGCAGAGTTCCAAAGTCACACAACACTCTGAGAGAAGAAGTTTCTCCTCATATCTGTCCTAAAAGGGCGACCCCTAATTTTAAAACAGTGCCACCTAGTTCTGGACTCACCCACACGAGGAAACATCCTTTCTATGTCCCCCATGGCAATACCGTTAAGGATTTTATATACTTTAATGAAGTCACCCCTCACTCTTCTAAACTTCAATGGAAACAAGCCCAGTCTGACTAACCTTTCCTCATAAGACAATCTGCTCATTCCAGGTATCAATCTAGTAAACCTCCTCTGAACCGCCTCCAATGCATTTACATCCTTAAATAAGAAGACCAAAATTGCGCACAATATTCGAAATGTGGGGCGGAATCATCCCAGATTTGCACTGTGTGTGGGAGCAGGCGGGTAAAATGATGTTTTACCTGTTGGCCACGATGGCGGGTTTTCACGTAGCATCGTCCCAAACCTTCCACATTGTTTATGCATTCCCAGGAAACTCGCCATTTCCATGGCGGGCAGGCTCTCATTCAGCTGCAGTGCCATCACCCCGTCGCTTCATCACTATTGGCACCACATTTAAAGTCCAGCCGCATGCACACATCTCAGTGCTTCCAGACTGCGACTGCTGCAGGGAAGCTGTCCACGAAAGGCAAGGAGACTGCAGCCCCCAGGTTTAGTGACACGTTACTGGAGTGCCTCTTGGATGTCGTGGAGGCCCGCCAGGATGTCCTCTATCCCAGCTCTGGCCACAGGATGGGCAGCGGCATGACCAACCAGGCTTGGGAGGCAGTGCCAGCAGTGGTCAGTGCAAACGCCGTTCAAAAGAAGATAGCCACCCAGTGTCGTAAGAGGGTGAATGATCTCTTCCATTCCGCCAGGGTAAGTCACTTTTCTCTTAACTCACACAATCACAAACCCATCACACATCCAGAGGGATCTCACTCACTGCCAGTTCAAGGAACATCACAATTCACTTTCTCACACTCACCGTCATTGTCCTCATCCCATCCATGGGACCATTCACCACCCACACATGGCAGGTATACTTATCATCTGGCCTGGCAGGCATACTCTCTCCATCTCTATTCATGCAGGACAAACTGGCACACAGGAAGAGAGGTTGGAGATGGGCCAGTAATTTGCAAGGGCTGTATTAATAGTCTCTGATTACACTTAGCCAGGCATTCTGCCATACTCTGATGGAAAATCATGGGGCTGCTGTGGAATCCTTGTGGAAGATAGGTTAATGTATATTGTTGCCCCTTAAAGGTAAAGGGAAACTTATACTGATCGTCTGAAAACAAGAGAACCAACCAAAACCTGTTTGAGATATCCAAGGTAGTGAATACTGTCACAGATCTGGGAATGTTGCATTTAAATTTACCATTGCAGTCACAGTAAGAGGACAGGCTGGGATGTTTTAATTTAATACCCATTCCTCAATAATCATTCACCAGGAGCTGTCCAGCTTTTTTACTGGTTAAATGAATGAATTCACATATGTGGCCAGAGGCTTGTCAAGTGAAGTTACTAAATATCTTCCTGTTTCTTTAGGAAAATTATATTCCAATTGTGTTCGGACATGGGATCTCTGCCTATCCTAACCTCCATCCCAGTTACCCTTCCACAATCATGTTCGTGAGCAGAGAACGCTTCCCTATGTTTTTCCACTACTGAATGATATCTTTTTGGGATTCTGGCTTCAGCATTTCCAAGTCATAGGGTACTAAGGGAACTACTGACCATGCTTCACCATGTCACTGGGGAATGATCAATACCTTGTCTGTTTTTTCCATGCCTCCCCACAGACAATTATTGTGCATTTCCAATGTTGTGTGTTGCACTGAGATAAGATTAACATATGGACTCACAGCTGGCAGCCATTATTGAACAATTTTCCCAATAGGGAGGGCAGCAGGGAGGGCAATATAACAAAATGCTCAGATCTTGCAATATACTACATTCCCCATTTGAAAAAATATTTATATTTTAAAATGTAAAATGGTACATGTACATAATTTCCCTGATACAATATGACTAGAGCAATATGAAAAATACTGAAATTTAACAAGCTAGGTTGCATATTTGTTTTTACTCTAATCACAACTGAAACATATGTGACTGATAATGTCAGACTAATTTACATGTCAGAAAATTGTATTTCCTTAACACAAATATGTGTTTAACAAAAATATCATCAATTGACAAGAAACAGTGAAAAAAATAACATATTTCTTCTGCCTTTCTACACACTTTCAATTAACCTATCTGGCTTCTTTCTCTTTTTGTCTAGGTATCTTCTTCCAGTTCCATCAGTTCCACTCTGCTTTCTCAACATCTCTGACTGTGTCAAACCTGAACTTTGACTCTGATTAGGATTAATAAATCAATGTCACAATGCCAACCAACAAGTGAAGGCGTGACTCATTTTACTTTACTGGTAAACTTTCAGTTTCTTTTTGACTTTCACTTTCTTTCTGACTTTCACTTAGGGCTGAAGAGGTATTTTGGACTATAGGAGGTTTCTTATGCTCTCCCCTTGTCAGATTTCTTCTTTCAAGCAAATGATCTACATGACATTAACAGAATCTCTCTCCAAACTTCACTAGACATTTGAATGCACCATGTCCTTAATATAACTCCAATCACACACTTACCCTTATCAGCTCAGTAGTTTTTCACCATGACCTTATGACCAGCACTGAATCCTCAAGTTTCATGCAACATATAGCATGACTCATTTTCATTTGTCTTGCTTGTCTCTTAATTTGCTACTGATGTCAGGTTTAAGCAACCAAAACCTTGTCCTAGGATGGTGCTTAAACAATCATTTGTATTGTAGACTGTGTAGACTATTCTGTAAGAGATGAGAAAATTGTCTAGGCTATGACTAAGTGAAACATGGAGATTACTGCCTAGTTTGTCACCAAGCAAATACTTCTGCAAAGAAGTATTCTATCAGTAGCACCATTTGATGCTGGGTGATATGGTGTTATTAGAGTAAGTTTGATTCCATTCTTACTCAGAAATATTTCAAACCCTTCTGACATGGACTATTATCTGACACCAACACGTCTGCCAACCCATAAATTGCAAATCAACTTCTCAAAACCTCAGTAGTTTTGTCACATGTAGTACTGGGCACAGACTCAACATTTATCCACTTGCTATTGCTATTGACCAAAACAAAGCACCACTTCAAAAAGATCAAAACATTAATGTACTTGTTCCCATGGTTCGCTTGTGCTTAACCATATTCTTTCTAATCTTGCCGTCTCTTTGCTTTTAACTGCGCCAAAGGCATTGGTCTAGCCTTGCAAAATGTGAGCTGTGCATTGTCCTTTTTCTTGATTTGGGCCTTGTGATGACTAATTTTATCATTTGGTCCTCTTTGCTCCTTTCTTAACACTTTCTCAATGTCAGACATACTCTTACTGATCCCTACTGTAAATAACTCAGGCCAGTTTAGCCATATTTTCATAAGCCAATTTCTTCCCATCACGGAGACTTTGTTCCCTCCTCCTAATGGCAAGTAATAGGGTGCACTATCATATTCCACTCAACACTAACTTCACCTGACACGGGAATACTATTAATGGAATAACTAGTTAGATTCAGCCCAGTTTGCATAAGGGAAGGTAATTTCGGGAATCCTTGATTTTTCCTTCCAAGATAACAGATACAGCTGCATCTGTATCAATGATGAGTAAATAGTGAATCTCTGACTTTCACCCCTTGTTAGGCCAGACCCCTAAGTTGTTAATACAATCTGGTTCGAGATCAATAGCTTTTTGTTTAAAGAAGACAAAGTTTGAGATTTAAGACACCTGCCCAGTGAATAAAGCCACCAGATTCCATGGGTTTTGAACAAACAAATATAAACTTTACTATACAAGGTCAGAAAGATAAAACAATTTACATTATCTATCTTAAACTCTAACAAGCAGGGTTAATATGAGGTACATGTGAATTAACAAGCAAACTGTGATCAAACACACTGCACTGCACAATAAATGACAGTTACAACCAAAATAGATTCCACGGATTTCTCAACAACCCATCCAGACCTCAATAACACTGTGAATCAAACAATCTTACTGAAACTTCATCTCTCTCATGAGGGATTCCAATCTTCACCTTTGAAGATCTCGCCTTGGAATTCTCTTCTAAAGTTGATCCAACTCGGATGGCTTCAACAGCAGCCCACCTCACTGGGTTTCAATTTTGTCCTCTGAGATTCTGTTCCCCTGCATTTCTGAGTATTCACTCAAGCATCAACTCAAGCCAAGCAGAACACTACTGCTCCAAAGAGATACCTTTGCCCCAATTGCCCGTGGCACAGAGTCACCAAACTTCGGCTGTCTTCTTGGATCTTCAGGCCTTCTTCTGAGCCCTCTTTGATTACCAGGGCTTCTCTGAAGCCCACTTCACTTAAAGTCTGCTTCCCGCAGCCCTTTCTTTATTTGGAGCCTGTTTCTCTGCTCCTTTCTTTTTTTCTTAACTTAACTAGGACCTGTTTCTGTCCACTGTCTTTGTCCCTTACCAGGGGCTTCCTTTTGGGACCTCTCCCTGTCCCCTCTCCCTCGTCTCCTGCCTGGGACACTTGCTGGCTATGGCACGCTGCACCCAGTCACCTGACCCAGGCTTTCGTGCTGTTATTCTAGGCACAAGCGCACTGGGCCCCAAAGAACATAAAAGTGCCAATCTGCGCATGTGCAGCCCGCTCCCTGCGGTCTGCGCATGTGCAGAAGTTCCAAAGCCCATCAGGCATTGAAGTTCACAATCTCCAAGCTTAACAAGGCAAGTATAGTTTTTATAACACTCAACTGTGGGTCCTGCAATTTTATCTTCAGCTTTATTAGTCTTATCTTCTATGTAATGTTTTTCTTGCTCTCCGACTGAGTAAAACTCTTGATCTTCCTGCTCGATAGCATTAACTTCTGTTTCCCCATCTATCATATATGTATTCGAGGATTTCCAAACTCCTGAACTAGCTTTAGATCTAACGTGACCTCGACCTGATGCATGGCTGGAACCTGGAGCTTTATCATGACTTGAAGCATTTCCCATACTCCTGCATGCCATCTGGATAAGACTGACTTTCCCACAGGCATAGTACTATGACTGGAAATGGGGGCATTTAAATGATTGGTGGCTACCATTGTAACATCTAACATTCTGACTCTGAGACTGTGAAATTTGTTGACTGCATCTCACTGAAATTCAGTGGACCTCCCCTGCCAGCTCAGGAAAAGAACTCTTTTGGAATTTGCAACTATCTTTTTCTCCCATTTCCATGGCTGTGACCTCATCGCAGGCTTCCTTTCATGTCAGCTTAATGCCTTTGCTCAAAAGTTGGCCTGGATTTTATTGTTCTTTAGGCCACCTAGAAAACATGTCTCTAAGGTCGATTTCTAAGTTCACACCATACTACAGTGACAAGAGAATTTCTTTGATTTGAAAAGATAATCTGCAGCAGTCTCACTTGCTTCCTTTCACAGAATGCAACTTTTAGTGCAATTTTGTTAGTCATGCCATAGCATGAATCCAGAATCTCATTGATTTCAGAATAGCCCATAATATTGGTGTCTCATGGACAACGCTGTTTAAAAACCACATTTGGCCCCATCATAGTGAAACATTTACTTTATCCTCATCTTCCATTTTATTTACTTTCAACCAATGTATAACCTTTGTTTGTAATTACACTGATCTTCTTTGTTTAGGGTTGAATCATCCCTTTATCCCAATCATCAGTGCCATTTATTTTGAATTACTATTCTTCCTGCCAACGTGGACAAGTTCACATTTTCCCACTCGATCCACCAATTTTTTGCCCACTCACTTAACCTATCTATATCCCTTTGTAGAATTCTTTGGGTGGGATTTTCCAGCTCTGCCGTGATGGGGCCTGCCAAGTGGGATATGGCAGCCCAGCCAAAAGTCCCTTGACTTTCGGTGGGATCGGGTGATCCAGGCAACAGGCAGGTTTGGAAAATCCCACCCTTTACCTCCTCTTTGGCAACTTACTTCCCCATCTACCTTGGTGTCATTGGCAAATTTAGCTGCCATTTATTTGGTCCCTTCATATAAGCCATTGATATAAATTCTAAGCAGTTGAGGCCTCAGCACTGTGGCACTCCACTAGTTATAGCTTGCCAACCCAAAAAACCCATTTATCCCTATTTTCTGCTTCTTGTAAGCTAACTAATTCTTTATCCATGCTAATGTTACTCCCTACACCATGATCTCTTATTTTGTATAGTGAACTTTGATGTGGCACCTTATCAAATGTCTTTTGGAAATCCAAGTACACCACACCTACAGGTTCCCCTTTATCCTCATTGTTTATTATTTCCTTAAAGAACTCTAATAAATTAGTTAAACACAAGTTCCCTTTCACACAAACATGTTGAGTTTGCCTGATCCCATTATGATTTTCTAAGTATCCTGTTATAACCTCCTTAATAATGGATTCTATCATTTTCCCACTAGCAGATGTTATGCTAACTGACCTATAGTTTCCTACTTTCTGTCTCCCAACTTTCCTGAGTAAAGGTGAAACATTTGCTATTTTCCAATCCACTGAGACCCTTCCAGGATCTAAGGAATTTTGGAAGATTATAAAGAATATCCGAGATTCTCCAGTCTCGCCAGCAATGGTCATCATCGCAGGCCAGACTGGAAAATTTGGAGAGTGGCCTCCCGCCCAATGATTCTACCATCTCTGCAGCCACTTATTTTAAGATCCTAGGTTGCAGACCATCAGGTCCTGGTGACTTGTCAGCCCTTAGGTCCAATAATTTTCCCAGTACCTTCTCCCTGAGTGATTGTTTTAAGATCATCCTTCCCTTTCACTTTTTGATTTTCAAGCATCTTTGGGAAGTTTTCTAAGTCTTCTACAGTGAAGACAGGCACAAAATGCCTGTTCAACGCTTCCACCATTTCCTTGTTTTCCATTATTAATTCCCCAGGCTCACTCTCTAGAGGACCAATACTCGTTTTAGTTACTCTTTTCCTTTTTAAATGCTTGTAGAAACTCTTTTATATTACTATATTTTATACTTATATTATATTTATAATACTTATATTTATACTTATACTTATATTTACTATACTTATATTTTATATTGTAGAAATTTGATACTATCCTTAACATACTTTTTTAGCCATGAATTATACATCCTTCTAAAGAGTCTTTCTTTCTCACTGGGGTAAATCTTTGTGGAGAGTTATTATAAATCTCCTTAAAAGTCTGCCATTGCATCACCACTGTCTTACCTGTTAACCTAGTTTTCCAGTTCACTTTAGAGAATTCTGCCTTCATGCCCTTATAATTATCTTTATTTAGGTTTAAAACACAAGTCTTAGACATGCACTTCTTACCCTCAAGCTGAATGTGAAATTCTATAATGCAATGATTACTTTCGCCTCGAGGCTCCTTTACCATGAGGTTATTGATTAATCCAGTCTCATTGCTCATTACCAGGTCTAGAATAGCCTGCTTCCTGTTTGGCGCTAGAATGTGCTACTCTAAGACTTTGCCCCAAATGTACTCTATGAATTCACTTTCCAGGCTACATTTGCCAATCTACATGTAGATTAAAGTCACTCGTGTTTATTGCAGTATCTTTCTTACAAGCCCCATTTATTTCTTCCTGTATTTTCTGCCCTACAGTGTAACTACTTTTAGGGGGGCTATAAACTACTCCCTCAAGTCACCTTTTATTCTTCCTATTGCTTATCTCTACCCAAACTGATTCTACATCTTGTTCTTTCAAGCTAAGTTCATCTCTCACTTCTGTACTAATGTCATCCTTAAATAACAGAGCTACCCCACTATCTTTCCTAGTTTATTTTCTTTCTGAAACATCAAATGCCCTTCAATATTAAAGCCCCAGCCTTGGTCACCTTGCAACTATTTCTCTGTAACAACTTGCAGTGAGATGGGGAGCATCTAGTGGCCGTGGTCCATGTAGGTATCAACGACGTAGGTGGAACTAGGAAAGCGGTTTTGCTGCGGGAGCATGAGAGGCTAGGATCTAAATTAAAAAGCAGACTATCAAAGATAATAATCTCTGGATTAATACCTGAGCTACGAGCAAAGTTATGTAGGCTAAATCAGATTAGGGAGTTAAATCTGTGGCTCAAAGATTGTTGTGGGAGAAACGGGTTTTGATTCATGTGTCAATGGCACCAGTATTGGGGAAAGTGGGAGCTGTACCGTTGTGATGGTCTTGACCTGAATTGTGATGAGATGCGTGTTCTGGTGAGTCATATAACTACGGCAGTAGAGAAGATTTAAACTAAATAGCGGAGGCATTATTTATGGGATGTTATTTGTATCCTCTACAGTGAAGACAGACACAAAATATCTCTTCAGTTAATCCACCATTTCCCTATTTTCCATTATTAATTCCCTCGCTCTCTAGTCAAACAACACTCACTTTACTTGCTCTTCCTTTTTAAATACATTTGGGAAGATGTGATAAATTACATAGCGAGGTCCAGGCAAAAGAGCAAGGTACGGATAAGGGAAGTGATGATCAGAGTGTGGCAGGAAGGGGCAGAGAGTGCAAACCATCAGATAAGGCTAGAGGTTACAAAAATAGTAAAAAGACAGAACTAAAGGCTTTATATCTGAATGCACATAGCATTCCTAACAAAACAGATGAATTGACAGCACAAATAGAAATAAATATGTATGATTTGATAGCCATTACAAAGACATGGCTGCAGTATGACAAAGACTGGGATCTGAATATTCTGGGGTACATGACATTTAGGAAGGGCAGGAAGCTAGGGAAAGGTAGAGGGGTAGCTCTCTTAATCAACAAAGGCATTGGTACAATAGAGAGAGAGATGATTTTAGCTCTGGAAATCAAAATGTAGAATCAGTTTTGGTAGAGATGAGAAATAGTACAGGTAAGAAGTAACTTGTGGGAGTGATTTATAGGCCCCCTGTAACCACACTGTAGGACGGAATGTACAGGAAGAAATAATGTGGGTTTGTGAGAGAGGCACAGTGATAATCATGGGTGATTTTAATCTATATATAGATTGGGCAAATCAAGTTGGAAAAGGTAGCCTGGATGATGAGTTCATAGAGTGTTTTCTAGACAGTTTCTTAGATCAGCATGTTCCAGAGCCACCCAGAGAGCAGGCTATACTAGAGCTGGTAATTTGCAATGAGACGGGATTAATGACCTCATGGTGAAGGCGCCCCTAGGTAGCAGTGATCAGAATATGATTGAATTTCACATTCAGTTTTAGGGAAAGAGGAGGGGATCTAAGATTAGTGTTTTAAACTTAAATAAAGGCAATTATGAGGGTATGAAGACAGAGCTGGCTAATATGAACTGGGAAATTAGTAAAGTGATAGATCAGTAGAGATGCAGTGGTAGATATTTAAGGAGATATTTCAGAATACTCAGGAAACGTAAATTCCAGCGAGAATGAAAGACGAACAGAAGGATGTACCATCCGTGGCTAACTAAAGAAGTGAAAGATAGTACCAAATTGAAAGAAAAAGTATATTAATCAGCAAGGATTAGTGGCAGGTCAGATGATTGGACAGAATATAAAAAACAGTAAGGAACGACTAAGATTAATTAAAGAGGGAGAAATTAGAGTAGGAGGGAAAGCTAGGTAGAATTATAAAAACAGATATTAAGAGTCTCCAAAGGTATTTAAAAAGGAAGAACAAGTAAAGTGAGTGTTGTTCCACTAGAGTGCGAGTCTGGGGAATTAATAATGGAAAATAAGAAAATAGTGGATTAACTGAACAGATATTTTGTGTCTGTCTTCACTGTAGAAGACACAAATAACATCCCAGAAATAAGTCTGAATCAGGAGGTGAAAGGGAGGGAGGAACTTAAAAGAATTGCAATGACCAGGGAAAGGGCACTGAGGAAGGGTACTCCTCCGGAGGTCCCCAACATCACAGATGCCAGTCTTCAGCCAATTCAATTCACTCCATGTGATATCAAGAAATGGCTGAAGACACTAGATACTGCAAAAGCTGTGGGCCAGGACAATATTCTGCCAATAGTACTGAAGACTTGTGCTCCAGAACTTGCCACACCCTTAGGCAGGCTGTTCCAGTACAGCTACAACACTGGCATTTACCCAGGAATGTGGAAAAATGTCCAGGCATGTCCTGTACATAAAAAGCAGGACAAATCCAATCCGGCCAATTACCACTTCATCAGTATACTCTTGATCATCAATAAAATGATGGAGGGGGTCATCAACAGTGCTTTGAAGTGGCATTTGCTTAGCAATAACCTGCTCACTGACGCTCAGTTTGGGTTCTGCCAAGGTGACTCAGCTCCTGACCTCATTGTAGCCTTGGTTCAAACATGGACAAGCGAGCTGAACTCCAGAGGTGAGGTGAGAGTGACTGCCCTTAACATCAAGGCAGCATTTGACTGAGTGTGGCATCAGTGAGTCCTGGAAAAACTGGAGTCAAAGAGAATCGGGGGAAACTCTCCACCGATTGGAGTCATACCTAGCACAAAGGAAGATGGTTGTGGTTGTTGGAGGTCAATCATTGCAGTTCCAGGATATCACTGCAGGAGTTCCTCAGGGTAGAGTCCTCGGCCCAACCATCTTCAGCTGCTTCGTCAATGACTTTCCTTCCATCATGAGGTCAGAAGTGGGGATGTTCGCTGATGATTGCACAATGTTCAGCACCGTTCGTGACTCCTCAGATACTGAGGCAGACTATGTCCAAATGCAGCAAGCCCTGGACAATATCCAGGCTTGGGCTGACAAGTGGCAAGTAACATTCGCGCCACACAGGTGTCAGGCAATGACTATCCCCAACAAAAGAGAATCTAATTCTCGCCCCTTGACATTGAACAGCATTACCATTGCTGAATCCCCCACCATCAATATCCTGGGGATTACCATTGGCCAGCAACTGAACTGGACCAGCCACATAAATACTGTGGCTACAAGAGCCATTCAGAGGCTCGGAATCCGGCGACGAGGAACTCACCCCCTGACTCACAAAAGCCTGTCTACCATCTACAAGGCACAAGTCAAGAGTGTGATGGAATACTCCCCACTTGCCTGGATGAGTGCAGCTCCAACAACACTCAAGAGGCTTGACAATACCCAGGACAAAACAGCCCATTTGACTGGCACCCCATCCACAAACATTCACTCCCTTCACCACCGACACACTATGACAGCAGTGTGTATCATCTGCAAGATGCACTGCAGGAACCCACTAAGGCTCCTTAGATGCCACCTTCCAAACCCATGACCACTACCATCTTGAAGGACAAAGGTAGCAAATAGATAGGAACACCACCACCTGGAAGTTTCCCTCCAAGCCACTCACCATCCTGACTTTGAACTATATCGCTGTTCCTTCACTGTCGCTGGGTCAAAACCTTGGAACTCCCCCCAAACAGTACTGTGGGTGTGACTACACCACATGGACTGCATCAGTCCCAGAAGGCAGCTCACCACCACCTTCTCCAGGGTAATTAGGGATGGGCAGCGATGCCCGCATCCCGTGAATGAATTTTTAAAAATTATTAGAACTAAAAGATGACAAGTTCCCAGGTCCTGATGGACTTCGTCTCATGGTCTTAAAAGAATTGGCTGCTGAGATAATAGATACATTGGTTTTAATTTACCAAAATTCCTTAGATTCTGGAACGGTCCCATCAGATTGCAAAATAGTGAATGTGACTTCTCCATTCAAGAAAGGTGGGAGACAGAAAGCAGGAAACTACAGGCCAGTTAGCTTAGCCTCTGTCATAGGAACATTGCTGGAACCTATTATGAAGGAGGTTATAGCAGGGCACTTAAAAAATCTCAATGCAATCAGGCAGGTCAACATGGTTTTGTGAAAGGGAAATGGAATGTTGTTGTTTATTGCAAGGGGAATGGAATATAAAAGTAGGGTTGTTTTGCCACAGTTGTACAGGGTGTTGGTGAGACCACATCTGGAACACTGGGTACAATTTTTGTTTCCTGATTTAAGAAAGGACATAATTGCGTTAGAAACAGTTCAGAGAAGTTCACTTGACTGACACCTGGCAAGGGAGTGATCTTATGAGGAAAGGTTGGACAGTCTGGACTTGTACCCCTTGGAGCTTACAAGAATGAGAGGTGATCTTATCAAAGCATATAAGATACTGAGGGGACTTGACAGAGAGGTTGGTTCCCCTTGTGGCAGAGACTAAAACTAGGGGACACAGTTTAAAAATAAGGGGTCTCCCATTTAAGATGGAGATGAGGAGAATTTTTTTCTCTCAGAGGGTGATTAGTCTTTGGAACTCTTACCCAGAAAGCAATGGAGGCATGGTCAATGGATATTTTAAGGCAGAGGTGGATAGGTTCTTGACTAACAAGGGAGTCAAAGATTATCGGGGATAGGTGGAATGTGGAGTTGAGGCCCCAGTCAGATCAGCTATGATCTTATTGAATGGTGGAGCAGGCTCAAGGGGCCTAACGGCCTACTTCTGCTCCTATTTCTTATGTTCATATGTTCTATCTGGTCATACACATTTATTTCTATCTGTGCTAACAATTTGTCCATTTTGTTATGAATGTGCACATTCAGATATAGAGCCTTTACCTCTGGGCAGAATCAGCCCAGATTTGCGCTAAGTGCAGTAGCAGGCAGGAAGAAGGATGCTTTACCCACTGGCCACAATGATGGCTTTTCATGCACTGTCATCCCAATCCCCCCTCATTAATCATGCATTCCCGTGAAACATGCCGGGCTGCTGGACTCTCATTTGCGCATACCACCATCACATCAGGCCTTCATTAAACTGGGCACCATATTTAATGGTCACCCCTGCAAAGAGCTAGCACTCTTCAAGGGATAGGAAGCTGTTGCAAAGTATGGCTGCCAAAGTGCCTATTAGATGCAGTGGAGGCCCGCAATGATGTCCTCTATCCCACTCTGGGTGAAGGCCAGAAAAACAAAGTGACAAATCCAGCATGGGAGGTGGTGGCAGTAGTGGTCAGCGCCAACGGCCTGCAAAAGAGGGCAGCCACCCAGCGTCAAAAAAGGATGAATGATTTCCTCCATTCCGCCAGCGTAAGTCACTCTTCTCATCACTCTCAACTCACACACTTACAAACCCATCACACATCTACAGGGGTCACACTCACTGCCAGTTCAAGGGACATCACCATTCACTCTCACACACACCTGCATTGTCCTCATCCCATCCATGGTACCACTCACCACCCACACATGCCAGGCATACTTATCATCTGGCTTGGCAGGAGTCCTGTTTACATGCTCACCATCCGCATTCATGCAGAGTAAGCTGGTACACAACAAGGGGGAGAAGTCGCAGACTGGTGGAGGAATGCCTGAAATCAAGGTCCTCATGGACTTTGAAAATACAGTCATCCAGCTAGCTGGCTGTCGCAGATCTGTATCATTCCTGTGCTGACGGTGAGGTCAGTGGTGCTCAACCAAATGAGGATCCAGCAATAAAACTTCCATTAGACAACCATCCTGTGAGTGATGTGTATTTTTTCACAGACCACTGCTATGCACTAATTATCTCTCCTTGATTTTGCAGGCACATCTGGGAAACAGCCAAGGGAGTCCACAAGCCAAGTTCTCGACTCAAGCCCTGAAGACATCTCAGAAGAGGAATCACTGAAACCCTCATTGAAGGCCCATCACAGTGCTCACCCACACCCTCATCTGTGCAGTGGCACACACTTCGGTGGGACCTAGCTTTAGACTAGCCTCGGGATTACAATCTGGTGAGCACATTGCGCTGTCTGATCCATAGCAGGCGGCAGCAGGGACTTTCCAGGTTTCCAGCACCTGGAGGACTACTGGAGACCAGGAATCTGCTGAGGCCAAGTCATATGATGAGCCTCTGGACTTGATCATACCTCAGTTGCTGGAGCTGCAAAGGCAAGCTTGGGAACTCCTCAGATTGTAAGGCACAATGGAGGAGTTTGCCCGCTTTCAGTCTGAGGCGATAGCAGCAGCATACCAATGCACCAAAGTCAACATTGGCAGAGTGCTGGCTGCCATGGAGACCTTGGTCCTTTTTATTATTCATTCACGGGTGTCGGCATCACTGGCTAGGTCAGCATTTATTTCCCATCCCTAATTGCCCATGTTCAAAGGCCATTTAAGAGTCAACCATATTGCTGTTGGTCTGGAGTCACATGTAGGTCAGACCAGGTAAGGACGGCAGATTTCCTTCCTTAAAGGACATTAGTGAACCAGATGGGTTTTTACAACAATTGATAATAGTTTCATGGTCATCATTAATTCCAGATTTATTGAGTTCAAATTCCACCATCTGCCAAGGTGGGATATGAACTTGGGTCCCCAGAGCATTACCCCGAGTCCCTGGATTACCAGTCCAATGACAATACCACTATGCCACCCCTTCCCTCAATGTGTCAACACAAGAGGGGTGCAGGGCAGCTCAATCTCATTTCAGCTTCCCCTTCTCCTCAAGGAGTCAGCCAGGAGATCTTGGGCACCCATAAGGAGGAGATTAGCAGGTGCACAACCCAGGACCATCCACCCAGGTGACTCCAGGAGAGTCCATCCCATCCGAAACCCATCTTCCTGTGACCCCAGCAAATCAAGCTCCACAGACCAAGGAGGGTGCCGCTGCCACACAGCAGGAACCCGAAAGCAGACCGGGCCCTCCAGGTCTCAACCCTCCAGAGGCGCCCATCAAGGTCATCACAAACAGGGCATGGCAGTCAGCATGCTGCCCCCACCTCTGCTGTGGATATAGGGGGAGCACCAACACGTAGCGGCAGGGTTAGGAAGGTTAAGAAGATGTAGTTGCACAGCCTGGGCACAGGTGCTAATCACTTGTACATAATGTTCAATTTGTTAATAAACACCCAAGAATGTCTCCTTGTCTATGGCTCCTTGTTCTGATGAGCAGTGTTCATGTCACTCAGATGTGAAACCTTGGTTCCTGCACAAGATAAAGGCAGGTGTCTCGGTCCAGGGCCTCTTCCCTGTGCGGTGTGTAACCTTCTTAGCACTTCCCTTCATTATCACTGGTCACTTCTGTCATGCCTGCACCTCGATGGGGCTTACCATTGCTGCCAGGACGTCCTGGGCCAGCTGCACAGACTTCCCTCATTCTCCCTGTGTGTTCCAAACACCGCTGAGGTGCGGCTGGGCCCCCATCTCATCAGCATCTGTGTGTGGTAACAGTGCGGTCCTGAAAGGTTCAGCTCATGAAGGATGCCATTGGATCAAGAGATGTTAACGTTTCCCCGCTGCATCTCCATGATATGACCCTGTTCATAGAGCGCAAGCGAGGTGCCATCAGCCAGGCAGGAGTCAGACATTCACATAAGCTATGTGAGGATCTATGGCGTCTCCTCACTACATGATGTCATCATCCTCCACGAATCTAGCAGTTATGAGGGCCCCCCCCATGCATGCTTGCCTTGTCTGGCCAGTGTGATGGCCTCATCGCTGACATCCTCGCCTTCGAGGATCTCCTCACTCTTATTCTCATCGACGTTCCTGTCATCAGAGGAGATGTGCAGCTCCTCCATCTCTTCCTCAGCCAGTTCATCTCCTCGTTGTAGCATCAGGTTGTGAAGGGTGCAGCAGGTGACGACAATGCGTGACACCCTCTGTGGACTATATTGCAGGGCTCGACCAGACCAGTCCAGGCACTGGAACCTCATTTTCAACATTCCGATGGTTTGATCCACCAAGGTGCGAGTTGCAACATGAGCCTCGCTCCACCTTTCCTCTGCTGCTCTCTGAGGCCACTGCACAAGTGTCATCAACCATATCCTTTGCAGGTTGCCCTTGTCCCTGACGCGGCAGCCCTGCAGCCTCTCAGGACCCTGAAAGACGTTAGGATCTGAGACCTACTGAGATTGACGGCGTCGTGGGAGCCGTGCGCAGACCTGCAGGACGCATTTGTGGCAGTCGCACATCAGCTGAACATTCAGTGAGTGGAAGCCCTTGGGGTTGACGTAGTCGACTGCTTGTTGCCATGGAGACCTGAGCGCCACCTGAGTGCAGTCGATGGCATCCTCCACCTGTGGAAAACCTAGGATCTGGGCAAATCTCAGCGTTCTTGCTTCCTAGCTTTCCTGATCCCTGGCGAAATGCATAAAGCTCTGTCCCTTTGCAAAGATGGCGTCCATGATCTCATGGATGCGTTTGTGCATGAAGGCTTGCAATATCCCATAGAGATCACCCATGGAGCCCTGAAAGGAGCCACTGGCGTAAAGGTTGAGTGCTGCGGTCTCTTTCACAACTACTGGCAGTGGATGCCCTCCATGTCTCCGTGGTGCCAAATCCTGTAGCAGGTGGCAGATGTGGCCAACCAGTTCCCTGGATATGCGCAGTCTTAGGCGACACTGGTTCTTGGTCATCTGCAGGAATGACAAGCGCTGTCTATAGACCCTGGGTCTAATTAGGCGCCGACCAGTGACAACTTGCTGTGGCTCTTCAGCGGCCTGCACGGGAGCCTAGCCGGCCTTTCTTCTTGAAGGTGCTGCTCCTGTATCTAGCTAGCCTGGCACCTCTGTCACTCTCTTCTCCTTCATCTGCTCTCTGTATGCTATGAGACATACAGCTAGTTCACCAGGCTCCATGCTCCTGATGTACTCCTCCTATAGGATGAAAGAGACAGACGTGTGGGTTAGCTTGGCTGTTCTAAGAACCTCTCTTGGTTAAATCTGAAGGCCCCTTAATGCATTCCAGTGAGTGCTGGCCACCACTTGGATGGCCAGAGTTTCGTGCGCTGCATGGCTGTCTGAAACCCCACCCACCTCCGCCCCACTCCACCTGACTGATTGCCCACAGGGCTTCATGCTGTGTTCTCAGCTCAGGAGCAGGCATTCTCTCTGCATTGCAAGTCTGCACTGTTAGCTTGAATCATGGGGGACACTGGCCCAAACCTGAATGCTGAAATTGCAAGGGGCTGTGAGTGCCTCCGCCAGCGACTGCTACTTGGCCAGCTTTAGCAAGGAGATTGTACAACTTTCCCAGTCGTTCAAATGTTCTGCAGTCCACTAAAACACTCAATACTTTGCAGTCTGTGCCCCAGAGGTAAAAAGCTCTGGACCATTTGATGGCACTTTCAGACCTTTGCGTTGCTTGAGTGGTCAGATAAGCTAGAGACCCGACTCCAAGCATGTCATTGTGACTGCGTCGGAGCTGTCTCAGCTGCGGAGGAATGGTCACTTTATATAAGGTTTCCCTGATGCATGGCTACTTCCCTCCCCCACCCCCCACACGTGCTTGCGCACTACCATCAACCGCAAGGCAGCCCTTGTCCCCCACAAACTCGCCCCTACCGCAGGGCAGCCCTTGCCCCAGCACTGCACTGTCAGCTAGCCAGGAGAAAGCGACTTGCCTGTGCCCTCGCCTGAATGCATAGTGCCTCAACCTTGAAGTCCAACAGGTGACCCTCATGAGCACTGTGCAACGTTACTGTGCACTCACCCCTGAGTTCCCCTCGAAGTGCAGATCGCCAGGTCCAAGCCTTATAAATGCTGTTGGGAAACATGTCAATGAGCAATCATGCCAATGTGCCCAGATGATCCAGCATTCAGGGATGATTCCGGTGAGCTGGGCTCATGATGATTTGCAGATGTATTAAAATGAAGTTCTCGATGTGTGGTGGTGGAAACATGGCACGCCACTGAAGGGTGAAGCAGGCGATTGCAAGCTCGTTTCATGATGGCATGAAAACGATTTTTGGCCTTACTGCTATATTGTCCACTCACACCTACCATGATACACGACGCCAATGGGTACGGAAAATTCTGCACTCTGTCTTTTTACCATTTTCGCAATCTCTGACTTTATCTGCTGGTGCATTTTTAAGTTTATATGTTCTGTCTCTTCTTGCCGCACTCTGCTAATCATTATCCAAATTGCTACCCGGCTCTATTGCCTTTATTTAACCACATCTCCCTGCACATGATCCCTTCCCCCCCACTATTTAGTTTAAAGCCCTCTCTACCTCACCTAGTTGTACGACTCACCAGAACTCTGGTCCCAGCAGTTCAGGTGAAGGTTGTTCCAATGGTGCAGCTCCCACTTTCCTCAACACTGGTGCCTGTGTCCCATGAATCGAAACCCATTTCTCCCACGCCAGTCTTTGAGCCACTTTGAGCATTCATCTCTTTCTTATTTATCCTACTTCAATATACTCATAACTCAGGTAATAACCGTTGGATTATTTGAGGTTTTGCTTTTTAATTTGGCTCCCAGTTGCTCATAGACCCTAAGCAGAACTTCTTTCCTGGCCCTATCTATGTCATTGGTACCGATGTGGACTACAACAACTGATTTTCCCCCTCCAACTGCAAGTTACTCTCCAGCCCAGAGCAGATGTCCCGAACTCTGGAACAAAGGAGGTAACACAGCCATCTGGACTTTTACTCTTGGCTGGAGAACAGTGTCAATCCCCCTGAATATACTGTCCCCTATTACCACTACAGTCCTATTTACTCTCCCCGCTTAACTGGCTTCTTGTACCATGGTGGCAGGGTCAGTTCGCTCATCCACCCTGCAGCTCCACTCTCATTCAAACAAGCTGCAAGATCCTGGAACCTGTTGGATAATTGTAAGTGCTGAGGTTCCTCCGCTTCTACCTTCTTGATCCCCTGACCTGCCTCACTCACAGTCACACCTTCCTGTCCCAGACCACTGACCAAATCAGAAGACCCTATCCTAAGGCATGTGCCTGCCTCCTGGAACAAAGTGTGCAGGTAATTTTCTATCACTGTGCTTGAGGCTCCGATGTCAACCTGATAGTCATCTTTCTTTCCCTCTTCCACAATATCTATACATGGTCAAATTGAACTTGAGTGGACACAGGTACTCGGGCTGGGCCCAAACCCTTCAGAAAGATTCTGACTTTTTCATTTCTCCCTCTCCCTGTATGGAGTGGCCCTTGCCCTGACAGTCTCTACTTTCCTTCATTACTCTCCATTCCTGACACTGCTTAAACTCCTCCTAATCTGAAAGACTCAGATGGCTCATTTCATGAAGCATTTCCCTGATTGTCTTGAGCTTGACTCTTCTTTGGTTTCTTGAGTCCCTTGCATAATGTCCTTTTCCTCCACGGTTAAAACATGTAGAATTCCCTTGATACTTTCCTGACTGAGGGGTTTTCTCTTCCTGTTACCACTTTTGGGAACTACCTTCCTTATCTCACACATCTTCCCTTAGGTTTATTTGTGACTTCAATTTCTTTCTTTAAATCCAATCTCACTTCAAATCACAAAGTCAATTTTCTCAAACCTCCTTGCTCATCATTATTTGTTTCATGGTCAAAGTCTGCCATAGTTGACTGAAGGTAAGGGGGATTGTGAGGTACTATGGTGTGCAGGCCGTGGTTGAGAGCACCCTGTTGCAGTTAGTTTCTAACCAAAGCTCCTTCCATAGTCATATTGCAGGTTGGCCACAGCCGATCAGCGAACACTTCAGGGAACACATTATCTCCTTGTTTAACTTCTGCTAGTGTCCTGAATGGATGCTCTTTTCCCTGTCCCAATACTCGACAGATTTGTTGTTTTAAATACTCATAAGTCCCCTCACACTTCCTGCTCAACTAAGTAAGACAAGCAAAGAACTCAGACTTAAGATATACAACAAAAGCTTCTTTTTTCATCATCATCACATTCACCCTTTACAGATGACTCTTCAACTGCTTGAAAGTGTCTCTGGTTTATCTCCCATATCTCATTTTTTAACATCACATGTCATTTTCCTCAGGTCTCTGCTGAATACATTTCTTCATATTGTCCATCTAGAACAGATGGATTGTTCCCACACCAGGCGTAAGCCTCCTGAGTTTCATAGTTTCATTGGTCTGGGAATTTCCAGAGCGGGAGTTGAAGAGGTCAATGCAGTTGGTGGTTATCACTACCCATTCTCTGATGGATCTTTATGTAACTCATCATCACTTGGGCTGCTCTTATAGCCAGGGGCAATAGCACAGACTATGATCCTGTGTTGGGGCAATTTATATTCTAATTCCTTAATTTTCTCGTGGCATTCAGTGTGGTCCTTGTGACCACCTTTGAAACTGTGTTCCACGGTTGCCTGGTATTTCAATTGCTGCCTGTAGGTCCCGATTTTCACATTCTACTCTTATTTTCCCTCTGTACATAGCCTTCCTCTTTCCATGCCTCACTTTCCTTGCACTTATCTGCACATTGACTTTCAAGGTACTGTGTTTTGTTGCACCACCTTCAGCCTTTTCAAACTTCTCCTCTAGTTGTTTTTACCTTTCCTCTCCTCTTCAAGTTCTTTTAATAACCCATTAACTACTGCTTCTCAATCACCTGCTTTAGCAATTCCCTTTTTATGTTTGGTCTTTTCACCTTCATTGTTTTTGACTAAGCATTGGTACGCCATAAGCCAAAAGGTTTTTAACATTCCAGGGTGGCTATTGTACCCTGTGCCCACTGCTCCGCCTTGTATACTGAGCTTTCTCTGTCAAGTATGACACATGCCCACCCTTCCCGACTGGAACTTTCCCTATAACTTATTTCATGACCAACTCACCCATCGTTTTCTCCTTAAGTGTGCCATTATTTTGACCCGCGTCTCTTTACGTGGTCGCCAATTAATTTGTAAGGCTTTTCTCAGCCCTAACAAGTTTAAGGGTTCTGACCTGAGAATTACAGAAAGAATGAGATCACACTCAAATGCTCAGTTAACCATCCAAAATCTTTACTACTCTTTAGCAATGCAATACATTCAATACACTGTTAGTCAAGCGATGGAACACACAGAAAGATGGAGTTACAAGGTGTTTGTACCTTGTACAAATCACCCACGACTGGTGGGGACTGTATTGGTTGTACGCTTCAGTGATTGACCGCATCATCTTGACTGCAGTGCCAAAATTCAAAAGTTACTGTCCTTTATACAGTTAAAGTCAGCATGTGCTAAGTTGGGCGGGTTCTCACTTTCCGGTGTTCTTCGGCAGAACACAATTCAGATTGACAAAGTGGCCAATTGTCCAGATGTTAAGCCTGAACGCTTGGCTGTTAGCTAGTAATTAGTTGTGCTTATCAAGTCTCAGGGATACTAACGGATACACATCTGCCTTTCTAGACTCTCAAAGCTTATTTTGAAGCCCTTTTAATAACCCTTCTTTGTCTCAACCTTGATAAGACTGTCTGGGAACAAATAACTAATTAAGGTTTAGCAGATTTGAGAAAAACAAGCTGTCTCCCCTCAGTCCTGTTCTCAATGTCTCAAAGTATGATAGACTACGTAGTCTAGCTTTATCATTTATATATGCAATTAAGGTTGGATAGCAGATGCAAGTCTCAAACATAAACTACGGTTCTTATTTCTATAGATTCTATATCCTACAACTGGCATGAGGACAAATAAGAAAGAAACTAGGGAAAGCTGTGACGTCAGGTATAGGGCATGAAGAAACCTTAGAGGATGATCCTGGTGAGCTATAGGGAAAAGGATGTAAGTATCAGAGGCAGCTGAACAGATGGACTTGTTCTTTGTAACAAAAAATGTCCATGAGCTCCTCGCACTTAAGGTGATGGTGGAGGAGGCAGAGGAGGGGTAGTTTAGGAAGACAGTTTGTGGTACAGAAAAGAAGGCCTTATCTTTGCCTTCTTGGATGTTAGGATAGTGGATTGTTTTAGCAATGGAGAGAAGGACCCAATAGTGCATTATGTGATCCAGCCAGATCTGGCGATGTAGCATTCAACCAGTTGTCCACCACAGACATTCAATTTTTAAAAATATTTGATATGAGCATCTCTGGCAAGGCCAACATTTGTTGCCTATCCCTAAATTTTCACCCCTTAGACTTAAGGAAATGAAGTATGGGGGCAGGGGCCTTTTTGAAGGTGAACAACCAGGGTGAGAGTATGTAATGATTTTAGTGGGGACATGAAGTAAAGAGTAGGGATAAATGGGGCATTTTCAAGTTGATAGGCTGTGGCAAATGGAGTGCTGCAAGGATCAAGGCTAAGGCCTCAGCTATTTATAATCTATATCAATGACTTAGACGAATAGATGGGGTAATGTATCTAAATTTTCTGACAATACAAAGTTAAGTGGAAATGCAAGCTGTGGGGAGGATACAGTGAGGCTGCAAAGAGATGTGGCAGGTTAAGTGGAATATAATGTGAAGAAGCATGAGTTTATTCACTTTGGTTGTAAGAGTAGAAAAGCAGAATATTTTTAAAAAAGCATGAAACTTATGATCGCTGATTATTGCATTAGTAAGGGTACGGAGGAGTTTTAAGAGGATGTTGCCATGACTGGAAAATTACATCTTTGAGGAAAGATTGGATAGGCTGGGATTGTTCTCCTTGGAACAGTGGAGGCTGAGGGGAGATTTGATTGAGATGTACAAAATTGTGAGGGGCCTGGATAGAAGGGCCTATTTACTTTAGCAGAGAGGTCAGTGACAAGGGGGTATATATTCAAAATGATTGGTAAATATTAGAGGGGAGAAGAGGAAACATTTTTTCACCCAGAGGGTTGTGGGGGACAGAAACTCACTGCCTGAAAGGGTAGTAGAGGCAGAAACCCTCAACTCATTTAAAAGGCGTTTGGATATGCACCTCAAGTGTCTTAACCTGCAGGCCTATGGACCAAATGCTGGGAAGTGAGATTAGGCTGGGTGGTTTGTTTTTTGGGTGGTACAGGCACGATGGGCCAAGTGGCCTCTTTTTGTGTCGTAAACCCTTTTCATTATTCTATGATGTTCAGAGCGGCTTGGGTGTACTAGTACAAGGAGCACAGAAAGTTAGCATGGAAATGCAGCAAGCATATAAGAAGACAAATGGTCTTTATTGCAAGGGATTGGAGGACAAGAATAAAGAAATCTTGCTAAAATTGTACAAGGTTTTGGTGAATCCACATCTGGAATACTGTGTTGTTTGGTCTCCATATTTAAGGAAGAATATATTTGCATTGGAGGCAGTGTAGCATAGTTCACTAGATTAGTCCCTGGAATGAGAAGGTTTTTCTATGACAAATTGTGTCTATATTCTCTGGAGTTTTCAGAGAGATGATCTCATTGAAACATTCAACATTCTGAAGGGGCTTGACATGGTAGACACTGAAAGATTGTTTCCCCTGGCTGGGGAATCACAGTCTCAGGATAAGGGACATCATTTAGCAGTGAGATAAAAATTTTCTTCGCTCAAAGGGTTGTGAATCTTTGGAATTTTCTACCCGAGAGGGTTGTGGAAACTTCATCAATGAATAAATTTAAGGCTGAGATAGACAGATTTTTGGTCTCAGGAAATCAAGGGATATGAGGAGTGGGTGGGAAGGTGGAGTTGAAGTCGAAGATCATATTGAATGGCAGGCTTGATGTGCCAATAGTCTACTCCTGCTCCTATTTCTTACATTTTATGTTCTTATGTCAAGGGAATCAAAAATAGTGGAGAGGGTGCCATTTAGCAAATCAGTAGCTGCTGAAATGTTGTGGTGGGTAATAGGCCAAAGGCTAGGTGGGTTGGGAATTTGAAAATGCATTGGTGAGAAACTGGAGGGAGAGTTTTTTCTAGAGGCAGGCACAGAAGGAAATGGTGTTGTGAGGGGCAAAGGGAATATAGGTAGAGAGCGAGCAATGAAAAGATCAGAAATTGCCTTATCAGCTATAATCACAATGGGGGCAGCAAGGCTGCTGGAAATAACAGGAAATATAGGGTGGCCATGAATATGGGTGGACAGCTTATATGGTTTTATCCTTAGGAGAAGAAAGGAGGGCAGTAAACTCAGAAGGGAGAGAATAAGAAGAGTTGACCTGGAGGTTGAAATCACTGAGGATGAGGAGTCACTCGGTGCAGAGGTATAGTTAAAAACAGAGAAGATATCTAAGTGAGAATCTTAGTGTGATACATGGGTAGGCAGTACAGAGCAAGAATTTATAAAGAGCGCGACCTCATGCCTTTTATTTCTAGGCAATGGAGGTCGCATGTTTGGGAAATGCTGTCAAAGAAGCACCTTCTAAACACAATTTAAGAGGAGCCTTGATGCATGCATGAGGGAGAATAGAGGGATAGGATGTCAGGATACAAAGAGGAAATTAGAGTGGAAGGATGCTTGTGTGGAGTATTGGCATTAACCAATTGGGCCTGTTTTTTTGCTGTAAAAGCCAAATCCCCCTTGAACCTAAAATGGTAATCCAAATATTCTATTTTGTTTTCTTTAAAGTTTTATTTGTCAACTTTTTGTCAAAGTTGAACATTGAATATTTTTGAGTGAATCATCACACAAATTATTTTTAATTGGATTTGAAATTACATTGAAATTTTGTGCTGTGATGTTGCTGCCACCCAGAGGGCTAATGATGACATGAACAGCAAATGTTGCTAATTTAAATTTAAATAATTTAAATCTGATTGTAGAAAATGCTACAGTAATTTAATCCTGTACAACAGTTGCTATTGTAGCCTTTTACTTCGCTTTCATTGTTCTTTAAAAAATTACATGACTATTGAGACCTGCGAAATAAACAGCCTAATAACGTTGAAACATTACGTAGTTTTAAGCAAATAACTTTAGAATGAGCTAAAGTAAACTTAATTTCACAAACTGGTATATGAAATTATTTATCCAATTAATAGAAGTCACTACCTTTTCAGACTTTTTATATGAATGATGTTAAATAAAATGTATTCCGTTGTAATCGTTCTTGCACCAGAGCTGGCTTTAGACGGCTGTCAGGTGATTAATACAACCAAGAACCAGGTTAAATATAGAAGGTTCAGAGGGGAAGTGAAAAAGGAAATAAGAGAAGCCAAAACAGAGGATGAAAGGAGACTGGCAGCTAACATAAAAGGGAATTCCAAAGCCTTCTATAGGTATATAAATAGTAAAAGGCTGGTAAATAGGCCGATTAGGGACCAACAAAGGGCACTTATGCATGGAGGCAGGGGTATAACTGTGTTATTCACTGAATACTTTGCATCTGCCTTTACCAAGGAAGATGTTGCCCAGGTCATGGTGGAAGAGAAGGTAATTCAGATATTTGAAGGGTTTAAAATTGATAGAGGAAGTATTGGATAGGCTGTCTGTACTTAAAGTTGATAAGGCACCAGGACAGGATGAGATATATCCGAGGATACTGAGGGAAGTGAGAGTGGATATTGTGGAGACACTGGCCTTAGACTCAGGTGTGGTACCAGAAGACTGAAGAAATGCAAGTGTTATGCCCTTGCTCAAAAAGGGTTGTAAAGATAAGCCCAGCAGTTACAGGCCAGTCAGTTTAACTTCAGTGGTGAGAAAGCTTTTAGAAACAGTAATTTGGGGAAAAATTTAATAGTTACTTGGGCAAATGTGGGTTAATTAAGGAAAGCCAGTATGGATTTGTTAAGAGCAAATTGTATTTGCCTAACTTCCTGGAGATTTTTGAAGAGGTAACAGAGAGGGTTGATGAGGGTAATGCTGTTGAGGTGATGTACATGGACTTCCAAAAGGCATTTGATGAAGTGCCACACAACAGACTTGTGAGCAAAATCATAGCTCATGGTATAAAAGGGACATGGGTACAAAATTGGTTGAGTGACAGGAAACAGACTAATGGTTAATGGTTGTTCTTCGGACTGGAAGAAGCTTTGCATTGGAATTCCCCAGAGGTTGGTTTTGTGACCCTTGCTCTTCCCGATATATATCAGTGACCTAGACCTTGATATACAGGGCACAATTTCAAAGTTTGTGGATGATACAAAACTTGGAAGTATTGTGAACTGTGAGGAAGCTGGTGTAGCACTTCAAAAGGACATAGACAAGTTGATGGAAGGGGCGGACAGGTGGTACATGGCAGATGAAATTTAATGCAGGGAGGTGTGAAGTGATTCATTTTGGTGGGAAGAACACAGTGAGACAGTATAAAATAAAGAGTACAAATCTAAAGGGAATACTGGGATCTGGGTGTATATGTGCATAAGTCACTGAAGGTGGCAGGGCAGGATGAGAGTGGTTAGTAAAGCATACGATGTTCTAGGTTTTATTAATTGGAGCATAGAGTACTAGAGCAAAAAGGTTATGTTAATCTTGTATAAAACACTGATTCAGCCTCAGCTGGAGTATTGCACCGAGTTCTGGATGCCACACTTTAGGAAAGATGTGAAGATATTAGAAAGAGTGCAGAATAGATTCACAAGAATGGTTCCAGGGATGAGGAACTTCAGCTATGTAGATAGATTGGAGAAGTTGTGACACCCTCCAAGACTTTAACAGTTTCCAGTTTCCAGGCCCTAATTAGCTCCTTTTCAACATGGATGCCCAATCCCCTTGCACCTCCATTCCCCATCAGGACGATCTGAAGGCTCTCCGTTTCTTCCTTGAACAGAGGCCCAACCACTCCCCATTCACTAACATCCTCCTCCGCCTGGCTGAACTTGTTCTCCCATTGAATAACTTCACCTTCAATTCCATTCACTTCCTCCAAATAGAATGTGACACTATGCGAACCCTTTTTTTTTCATTCATTATGGGATGTGGGCATTGCTTTCTAGGCCAGCATTTATTGCCCATCCCTAATTACCCTTTAGAGGGTGGTGGTGGTGAGTTGACTTCTTGAACCACTGCAGTCTATGTAGTGTAGGTACACCCACAGTGCTGTTAGGGAGGGAGTTCCAGAATTTTGACCTAGCAATAGTGAAGGAATGGCAATATATTTCCAAGTCAGAATGTTGAGTGGCCTGGAGGGGAACTTCCAAGTGGTGGTGACCCCATGTGTCTGCTGCCCTTGTCCTTCTCAATGGTGGCGGTCTTGGGTTTGGAAAGTGCTGCCTAAGAAGCCTTGGCGAGTTCATTCAGTGCATCTAGTAGATGGTACACACTGCTGCCACTGTGTGCAGTGGTGGAGAGTGTGAATGTTTGCGGATGGGGTGCCACCTGAATGGTGTCAAGCTTCTTGAGTGTTGATGGAGCTGCACTCATCCAGGCAAATGGAGAGTATTCCATCACATTCCTGACTTGTGCCTTGCAGATGTTGGACAGGCTTTTGGGAGTCAGGAGGTGAGTTACACGCTGCAGGATTCCTAGCCTCTGACCTGCTCTTGTAGCCAAAGTATTTATGTGGCTAGCCCAGTTCAGTTTCTGGTCAATGGTAATCCCCTTGATGTTGATAGTGTTGGATTCAGTGATTGTAATGCCATTGAATGTAAAGGGATAATGGTTAGATTCTCTCTTGTTGGAAATGGTCATTCAGTATCTGAGGAGTCGTGAATAGTGCTGAACATTGTGCAATCATCAATGAACTTCCCCGCTTCTCACTTTATGATGGAAGGAAGGTCATTGATGAAGCAGCTGAAGATGGTTGGGCCTAGGACTCTACCCTGATGTCCTGGAACTGAGATGATTGACATCCAACTACCACAACCATCTCCCTTGTGCTAGGAATGAATCAGGGGATAGTTTTCCCCAGATACCCATTGACTCCAGTTTTGCTGGGGCTCCTTGTTGCCACACTCGGTCAAATGCTGCCATGATGTCAAGGCCAGTCACTCTCCCTTCACCTCTAAAGGTCAGCTCTTGTTTGAACCAAGGCTATAATGAGGCCAGGAGCAGAGTGACCTTGGCAGAACCCAAACTGAGTGCCAGCAAGCAGGCTATTGCTAAGCAAGTGCCACTTGATAGCACTGTTGGTGACTTCTTCCATCACTTTACTGATGATCGAGAGTAGAATGATGGGGCAGTAATTGGCTGGATTGGATTTGTCCTGCTTTTTGTGTACAGGACATACTTAGGCAATTTCCCACATTACCAGGTAGGTGCCAGTGTTGTAGCTGTACTGGAACAGCTTGTCTAGGGGTGCGGCAAGTTCTGGAGCACAAGTCTTCAGTACTATTGCCAGAATATTGTCAGGACCCATAGCCTTTGCAGTATCCAAAGCCTTCAGCTGTTTCTTGATGATATGTGAAGTTAATCGAATTGACTGAAGACTGGCATCTGTGATGCTAGGGTCCTCAGGAGGAGGCTGAGATGGATCATCCACTGAGCACTTCTGGCTGAAGATTGTTGCACATGCTTCAGTCCTATTTTTGCACTGATACACTGGGCTTCTCCATCATTAAGGATGGGGATATTTGTGGAGCCTCCTCCTCCATTGAGTTGTTTAATTGCCCATCACCATTCACGACTGGATGTGACAGGACTGAAGAGCTTAGATCTGATCTATTGGTTGTGGAATCGCTTAGTCCTGTCTATCTCTTGCTGCTTATGCTGTTTGGCACACAAGTAGTCCTGTGTTGTAGCTTCACCACGTTGGCACCTCATTTTTAGGTGCGCCTGGTGCTGTTCCTGGCATGCCTTCCTGCACTGTTCCTTATGTATTCTAGCTAAGCCTGCATGAGATATATGGAATATTTTTTGCTCCAGTCTGAGTCTGGTTCCCTCTATCACCTGTTTTGAGCTGAAAATTTTCATCAACTCTGCTTAAAATTTGCATCCTTCCCTCGTTTTCACCTGGTCCATCTCTGACTCTTCCTTCCCCTTCCTTGACTTCTCTGACTCCATTTCTGGGGATAGTCTGTCAATAAAGATCCATTATGAGCCCAAAGACTCCCACAGCTACCTTGACTACATTTCCTCACACCCAACTGCCTGAAAGAACTCTACTCCATTCTCAATTCCATTCTCCCAGCTTCTCCATTTCCATCGCATCTGTTCTGATGATTTACTTTCCACTCCAAGGCTGTTGATATATCTTCCTTTTTCCTTAACCAAGGATTCCCTTACAGTGTGTTTGACAGGGATGTCAGCTGCGCTCATCCCATTTTCTGCACCCATCCTCCTAGAACCACAATAGGATTCCCCTTGTCCTCACCATGCAACCCACCAGCCTTATGTTGCTGCAGTCCGCCTTATAGATGGTACACACTACTGCCATTATGTGCTAATGATGGAGTGAGTGAATGTTTAAGGTGGTGGATTGGGTGATAATCAAGGGGGCTGCTTTTTCCTGCATGTTGTTGAGCTTCTTGAGTGCACTCATCCAGGCAAGTGGGGAATATTCCATCACACTCCTGAGTTGTGCCTTGTAGATGGTGGCAGGCTTTGGGAAGTCAGAAGGTGAGTTACTTGCCTCAGAATTCCTGCCTCTGAACTGATTTTTTAAAAACAGTATTTATATGGCTGGTCCAGTTAAGTTTCTTGTCAATGGAGTAGTTGGGGGGGTCAGGGGGTAATTGGGGGGTCAGGGCAGTAATCGGGGTAATCGGGGGAGTTAGGGCATCGTTGGGACAGTAGTCATGGGAAGGTCAGGGGTGTGGAGGGTAGTCGAGGGGTCATGAGGTAGATGGGGTTTAGGTGGGTAGTTGGAGGATCGGGAGGGTAGTCAAAGGATCAGGGGTAGTCAAGGGGTCAGGAGGGCAGCCAGAGGCTTGTCGGAGGGGTGAGGAGGGTAGTTGTGGAGGGGGTGGAGGATAGTCGGGGTGGTGAGGAGGATAGTCAGGGGGATGGTGGGGTAGTTGGGGCGGGTGGAAGATAGTTGGGGTTGGAAAGGTAGCCAGGGGATTGGGAGTGGGGAGATGATGGGGATTGGTCAGAGGGTTGAGGACGAATCAGGGAGTCAGGAAGGTAGTTGGGTCAGTACTGTGGCTACCAGGAGTTGGATGTGGTTTTAATTCATCTAACCTTTGTTGGGTAACTATTCTGGAAAGACAGTCAGAAACATCCAAAATCTTTGATTTAAATCAGAGTATCAATGGTTCGCAGTGAGGGTAATTACCCATTGGAAGTTTGAACTTCCCAACTAATTCCAGTGCAGACCTTGCATGGTGACTTCTGGGGGGTGCCCCAGCGCATCTTCTGTGGTACCTCCTGGGTACGACACGCCCGAAGCTCAGAAGCCCTGGGTCATAGATTTACTTGTGTTTCTTTCAGTTTAGTATACTGCATTTGTGGCTCATAATGTGGCCTCCTCTACACTGGGGAGACCAAACACAGAATGGGTGATGGCTTTGCTGAACATCTCTATTCAGTTAGCAAGCATGACCCTGAACCTGCCTGTCAGGTTAAATCTCCATCTCACTCCCACTCTGACCTCTCTGTCTTCAGCTGTCTACACTGTTTCAATGAAGTTCTAGCTCGAGGAGCAGAACCTCACTTTTCAATTTGACACTTTTCAGCCTTTTGGCTCAACACTGAGTTCAACAATTTCAGACCATAACACTTTGCCCATTTTTTGAACAGCAGGTTCTGTTTCCTGTTTAATCACTCTTACCATCTACCTTATCCCACATCTTTTATTCTTTGTTCACTTCTCTTCATCACTTTCTCTGTCTCTGTGCTTGCTTAAGCTCCATAATCTTTACCTGTTCAGGTCACCAGCCTGAAACCATGGGCCCAACCTCCGAGGAGTGGCAATCACCATCAGATTGCCACTCCACTCTTATTTGTTTTGCATTAAAATGGAGCTCCACATTTCTGGCCCAGGCTTTTGAATCCGGCCTCTTCAGAAATGCCTGTTCTGGGAGTCCTTTGTGTTGCAGTATCATCAGGGGGAGCCAAGCATGCCCCCTTTTTATGGCACTAGCTGCTTTAAGTCTTCATTCACTAACATTGTGAAAAGCTTTGGGACATTTAAAATGCTTTTCAGTGTGTTAATGAATGAGTGTGAAAGAGGTAAGTGGGTCAGGTGGCAGGGTGATAGGTGGCAAGGGTGATAGGGTGGGTTCAGAAGGCTGGTCTAGTTGGAGTAGAGTTGGAGGGTCGGGGGAGTTGGAGGGTCGGGGTGGTGTCATAGGGTGTAGTCGGAACGTTGGGGGGTTGGAGTTTCAGGGAGGGTCATTGGGGAGTCGGGGGGTGGGGGTGGAGGGTGGGGTCAGTTGTAACCCAGGACTTAGAAATAGATTTTTCTGCCTAATATTTCCTGGATAACTATCCAGGTAAATAAGTCAGAACCTCCAAAGTCTCCGACTCTAACTCAGAGTTGAAGAATTTTTCGGAGGGTTCCAGGTGCAGGGAAATTGCCCATCAAAAGTTGAAACTTTCTGGGCAATTTTTGCAGAGTCCTTATTTTGAGACTTCTGAGGGGTCCAGTAGCATATCTTCCTGTGTACATCGGATCTTTGATCAAACGGAGACTGGAAGATCTGGGCCTCCCCACAGGAGCTGCTGCTGCATGTTTCCATCATGTTTATATTTTAGGAAATACCAGTTGTTCACCCTACATAAAGTACCTCTGCACAGCCATAATGCAACTAGAGAGAGAAAGGGGAAAGAGCAGCAGCAGTGCACTATCTCTGGATTTTTTCCTGCCATAAACAATTCAGGTAGCCCAACAATCAGCTGACAAGTCTGTCTATGCAAATTTGCTCATACTGGGGATGATTTTGGAGCCTCAAAATTACCTCTCGGGAACAGTTTTGCACTGAACTTCCCTTACACCAATACTAAAGTGACTTGTTGAACTATTACGAAATCTATAACCATACTTTGTTGTCAAAAAGTATTTTCAAAAATGCTGTATCCAACTTTGATTCTTTACATCTCTCTCTGAACGCACTATCACATTCAAAAGAGAGTAAATATGCCAAGAGGCTGTTTCCCTGGCTGGGGAGTCTAGAACTAGGGGACATAATTTCAACATAAGGCTGAGATGAGGAAAAATTTCTTTATTGAGGGTTGTGAATTTTGGAATTCTTGACCCTAGAGTGTTATATGGATGTTCAGCCATTGAATATATTCAAGGCTTTTTTAAGATTTTTGAATCTAGGAGAAGCAAGCAATTTAGTGATGGACAGTAAAATAGAATTGAGGTCAAAGGTCAACCATGATCTTATTGAATGGCAGAGCAGGCTTGACAATCTGTGCAGTCTACTCCTGCACCTATTTATGTTCTTGTGTGCGCTATAGGAGAAGGCAGGGGGATGGCACTAGATGCATTGCTCACTCAGAGAGCTGGTGCAGACATGATGGGCCAAATGGTCTCCTTCTGTGCTGTAACAATTCTATGATTCTATTCATTCTTCTAGTGCTCAAGATCACTTAGACTACCTGCGATTTGAAAGCTCTGAATGTGTTTAACTATATTTTATCTTGTAGATTATGCTAAATGTTTACCAATTTGAGTAAAGATTCTTTTCTAGTATCTGCTCCAGATTTACTTCAAAGTTCATTAAGTTTACATCCCCTGGTCCTTGGTCTGACTTGCCTTGATGTTGCTGTGCTCAGCTTATCTAGTCTATATATTCTTCATTTACAGTCAGTTCTCCTTAACTTTCTGTCCAGACAGGAGAGCTTATAAATTCTGGCAAAAATGGAAACCATTTTGTCCACTGTGCTGTGCTGGATATTCACTCTATTTCTATTTCCCTGTTTTTCCTCTATTTTTCATAATATATATCTTGCAATTGTTTATCCAACTCCCTCTTTAACTTCATAATTTACCTGTCTTCAATAATCACTTTTGGTAATAAGCGCTGCTTGAGACACATTTTCCTGAGCATCCCTTTTGTTTTTCTAGCCTCTCTGATTTTTGCTTAGCACTCATTCTTTTTAAACTTGAGATCAGTATTTTTGCTTTTTTCTGATCATTCTCAAATGCATCACTGCTTTGAACTGTGGTGACAAAAATTGAATAAAATTGGCCAAAATTGAATAAAATGGGCCAAAGGCCAGCACTTCGGACCTGAGAATTGCCTGGTCTACCTCAGAATACTTTGGAAAGGGTGAGTGTCACAAAAATTTGAACCAGAGTTAACCTTTAAAAGCCATTTTACGTTGCTGCTGTGCAGTGGCAAGTGCTATTTTCCACTAACAGGATGCTGCCATCAGTCCAAAAAAACATTCTGCCTACCATACAATTGAACAATGTCCATGTATGAATTTCAGTGCCAGTGCAATGCCAGGTATGTAGGCTGTATGTCCCAGCAACTGGCTGATCAAATCAAACAACATGTTCCTCCTGCTGTTTTTAAGAGGCAGAGCACAGATTGCAGTCAACCTGCCTGTGTTTGCAAAACCCAAAACAAAACATCTACTGTTAGATGTGATTGGGCAGCATTTGTTGAATAATCCTGGGTGCGCTAATACCTACACTAACAACCAATTTAAGTTGAACTTGTAGCATGATTCATTTACGCTTGCTAGAAGCGACATCCATTCATACGCAGTGACCTGTTCTCTGTAATTGTGTTCAAGCCTTGCAGCTTTTTTGAATTACCCAGATGTAAGAAATTGGGGTCTTTAATTGGGGTGCAGGATAAAAGAGCACGAGGAGAGCGGCGGAGACACAGGATAAAAGAGCGCGAGGAGAGTGGAGATGCAGGATAAAAGAGCGCAAGGAGAGCGGAGACACGGGGTAAAAGAGCGCGAGGAGAGCGGAAACACAGGATAAAAGAGCGCGAGGAGAGCAGAGACACAGGATAAAAGAGCGCGAGGAGAGCGGCGGAGACACAGGATAAAAGAGCACGAGGAGAGCAGCGGAGACACAGGATAAAAGACACGAGGAGAGCGGCGGAGACATGGGATAAAAGAGCGCGAGGAGAGCGGCGGAGACACAGGATAAAAGAGCGCGAGGAGAGCGGCGGAGACACAGGATAAAAGAGCACGAGGAGAGCGGAGACGCAGGATAAAAGCGCGAGGAGAGTGGCGGAGACACAGGATAAAAGAGCGCGAGGAGAGCGGCGGAGACACAGGATAAAAGAGCACGAGGAGAGCGGAGACGCAGGATAAAAGCGCGAGGAGAGTGGCGGAGACACAGGATAAAAGAGCGCGAGGAAAGCGGTGGAGACACAGGATAAAAGAGCGTGAGGAGAGCGGTGGAGACACAGGATAAAAGAGCGCGAGGAGAGCGGAAACACAGGATAAAAGAGGGTGAGAAGAGCAGAGAGACAGGATAAAAGAGCATGAGGAGAGCGGCGGAGACACAGGATAAAAGAGCGCGTGGAGAGCGGAGATACAGGATAAAAGAGCATGAGGAGAGCGGAGATACAGGATAAAAGAGCATGAGGAGAGCGGCGGAGACACAGGATAAAAGAGCACGTGGAGAGCGGCAGAGACACAGGATAAAAGAGCGTGAGGAGAGCGGCGGAGACACAGGATAAAAGAGCGTGAGGAGAGCGGAGACAGGATAAAAGAGCGTGAGGAGAGCGGAGACAGGATAAAAGAGCGTGAGGAGAGTTTCAGGGAGCAGAGTGGGAGGGCGGAGTTCCCGGGTGCTGAGTATAAAAACCTGACCTCAGGGATTCGCGGACCTCGGGTCTTAAAAAAAATTAAAAGTGGCGTCACGGTAAATCTGTGACCTGATTGGCTGGTAGAGAATCTACACTGAATTTGGAACTAAAACATTGCTAAACTAATTAAACCAAATAAATTAATCACTTAATTAATAAGTAGAGGGTATCTAGACCAGAATCAGGGGACTACTGTTCTTAGAATTTAACATTTATAGTAGAAATCAACCCTAGGGAACGTATAGTTAATAGGTTAATAAGAGGCAGTTATTAGATTTAAATTAATTTATTAAATAGTTCTAGAAATGGCAGTTGCTGGGGTGAAGTGCTTCACCTGTGGGATATGGGAAATCTGTGACGCTTCAAGTGTCCCGGACAACTACATCTGCAGGAAGTGTACCCAATTGCAGCTCCTCACAGACCGCATGGATCGGTTGGAGCAGCAGTTAGATGCACTTAGGAGCATTCAGGTGGCGGAAAGCGTCATTGACAGGAGTTTTGGAGACGTGATCACACCCAAGGTACAGACAGATAGATGGGTGACCGCTAGAAGGGGCAGGCAGTCAGTGCAGAAATCCCCTGTGGCTGTCCCCCTCTCTAACAGGTATACCGTTTTGGATACTGTTGGGGGAGATGGCCTATCAGGGGAAAACAACAGCAGTAGCCAGAGCAGTGGCACCATGGCTGTCTCTGTTGTTCAGCAGGGGGGGTCAAAGCACAGAAGAGCAATTGTCATAGGGGACTCTATAGTCAGGGGCTCAGATAGGCGCTTCTGTGGTCGTGAAAGACACCAGGATGGTATGTTGCCTCCCTGGTGCCAGGGTCCAGGATGTCTCTGATCGGGTACGGGACATTCTGAAGGGGGAGGGAGAACAGCCAGAGGTTGTGGTACACATTGGTACTAACGACATAGGCAGGAAGAGTGACGAGGTCCTGCAGCGGGAGTTCAGGGAGTTAGGCAGAAAGTTAAAAAAACAGGACCTCTAGGGTTGTAATCTCAGGATTACTCCCTGTGCCATGTGCCAGTGAGGCTAGAAATAGGAAGATAGTGCAGCTGAACACATGGCTGAACAGATGGTGTAGGAGGGAAGGTTTCCGTGGGATCTCTTCCGGGGCAGGTGGGATCTGTACAAGAAGGACGGGTTGCATCTAAACTGGAGGGGCACCAATATCCTGGCTGCGAGGTTTGCTAGTGTCACTCGGGAGGGTTTAAACTAGTATGGCAGGGGGGTGGGAACCAGAGCAATAGGTCAGGAGGTGAAATAAATGACTGGGAACCAGTAAAAATGGCCATAGGACTAAGAGGAAGGGCAGGCAGGGAGAAATTACAGAACATAGTGGGACTGGGGGTCTGAAATGTATTTGTTTCAATACGAGAAGTATAACAGGCAAGGTAGATGAGTTTAGAGTTTGGATTAGTACTTGGGACTATGATGTTATTGCTATTACAGAGACTTGGTTGAAGGATGGACAGGATTGGCAGATAAACATTCCAGGATTTAGATGTTTCAGGCAGGATAGAGAGGGATGTAGAAGAGGTGGGGGAGTTGCACTGCTGGTTAAGGAGAATATCACAGCTGTACAACAGGAGGACACCTCATTGGGCTCATGCAGCGAGGCAATATGGGTAGAGCTCCGGAATAGGAAGGGTGCAGTCACAATGTTGAGGGTTTACTATAGGCGTCCCAATTTCCAGCGGGAGATTGAGGAACAGTTATGTAGGCAGATTTTAGAAAGATGTAAAAGCAATAGGGTTGTTGTGGTGGGTTATTTTAACTTTCCCTATATCGACTGGGAATCACTTAGTGCTAGGAGTTTGGATGGTGCAGAATTTGTAAGTTGCATCCAGGAGGGCTTCCTGAGACAATATGTAGATAGTCCAACTCGGGAAGGGGCAATACTGGACCTAGTACTAGGCAATGAACCCGGCCAGGTGGTCGAAGTTTCAGTAGGAGAGCATTTCGGGAAAAGTGACCATAATTCAGTAAGTTTCAAGGTACTGGTGGATAAGGATAACAGGAGTCCTCGGGTTAAGGTGCTTAATTGGGGGAAGGCTAATTATAACAATATTAGGCAGGAACTAAGGAATCTAGACTGGAGGCGGATGTTTGAGGGCAAATCAACAACTGACATGTGCGGGGCTTTCAGACGTCAGTTGATAAGAATTCAGGACCGGCATGTTCCTGCTAGGATGAAGGATAAGCATGGCAAGTTTCAGGAATCTTGGATAACGAAGGATATTGTGAGATTATTCAAAAAGAAAAGGGAAACATTTGTAAGAGCTAGAAGGCAAGGAACAGATGAAGCCCGTGGAGAATACAAAGAAAGTAGGAAGAAACTTAAGCAAGGAGTAAGGAGGGCAAAAGGGGTCATGAGAAGTCACTGGCAACCAGGATTGAGGAAAATCACAAGGCCTTTTATACATATGTAAAAAGCAAGAGGGTAGCCAGGGAAGAGTGTGTAGATAGCCTGGATCATGTTGAGATCAAAGAAGAGGTGTTAGGCGTCTTGAAGAATATTAAGGTGGATAAGTCCCCAGGGCCAGATGGGATCTACCCCAGAGTACTGAGGGAGGCAAGGGAGGAGATTGCTGGGGCCTTGACAGAAATCTTTGTATCCTCACTGGCTACGGGTGAGGTCCCAGAGGACTGGAGAATGGCCAATGTTGTTCCATTGTTTAAGAAGGGTAGCAGGGATAATCCAGGAAATTACAGGCCGGTGAACCTTATATCAGTAGTAGGGAAATTATTGGAGAAGATTCTTCGTGACAGGATTTACTACCATTTGGAATCAAATGGGCGTATTAGTGAGAGGCAGCATGGTTTTGTGAAGTGGAGGTCGTGTCTCACTAACTTGATCGAGTTTTTCAAGGAAGTGACAAAGATGATCGATGATGGAAGGGCAGTGGATGTTATATACATGGATTTCAGTAAGGCCTTTGACAAGGTCCCTCATGGCAGACTGGTACAGAAGGTAAAGTCCCACTGGATCAGAGGTGAGCTGGCAAGATGGATACAAAATTCGCTTGGTCATAGAAGACAATGAGTAGCAGTGGAAGGGTGCTTTTCTGAATGGAGAGCTGTGACTAGTGGAGTTCCGCAGAGATCAGTGCTGGGACCTTTGCTGTTTGTAGTATACATAAATGATGTGGAGGAAAATGTAACTGGGCTAATTAGTAAGTTTGCAGACGACACTAAGGTTGGAGGAGTTGCAGATAGCGAAGAGGATTGTCAAAGGATACAACGGGATATAGATCGGTTGGAGACTTGGGCAGAGAAATGGCAAATGGAGTTTAATCCGGACAAATGCGAGGTAATGCATTTTGGAAGGTTAAATACAGGCAGGAGTTATACAGTAAATGTCAGAACCCTTAAGTGCATCGACGGGCAGAGGGATCTGGGTGTACAGGTCCACAGGTCACTGAAAGTGGCAATGCAGGTGGATAAGGTAGTCAGGAAGGCATATGACATGCTTGCCTTCATTGGCAGGGGTATTGAGTATAAAAGCTGGGAAGTCATGCTGCAGCTGTATAGAACTTTGGTTAGGCCACACTTGGAATATTGCGTGCAATTCTGGTCGCCACATTACCAGAAGGATATGGAGGCGTTGGAGAGGGTGCAGAGGAGGTTTACCAGGATGCTGCCTGGTCTGGAGGTTATTAGCTATGAGGAGAGGTTGGAGAAACTCGGATTGTTCTCACTAGAGCGACAGAGATTGAGGGGCGACTTGAAAGAAGTTTACAAAATTATGAGTGGCATGGACAGAGTAGATAGTCAGAAGCTTTTTCCCAGGGTGGAAGAGTCAATTACTAGGGGGCATAGATTTAAGGTGAGAGGAGAAAACTTTAGAGGAGATGTGCGGGGCAAGTTTTTTACGCAGAGGGTAGTGAGTGTCTGGAATTCGCTGCCAGAGGAGGTGGTGGAAGCAGGTACGATAGTGGCGTTTAAGAGGCAGCTTTGACAAATACATGAATAGGATGGGAATAGAGGGATATGGACCCCGGAAGTGCAAAATGTTTTAGTTGACGGGTAATATGATCGGCGCAGGCTTGGAGGGCCGAAGGGCCTGTACTGGTGCTGTACTTTTCTTTGTTCTTTGTTCTTTGCCCTTAATAAGTGGGTATTTTCTGCATTCTATGAGATTAGCCAAACAGCACTGATTCTCTCTCTGGAAAGAGGATGTTGACATTCCTAAGATGATAGAATGGTGTCTTCTAGAAAAGACCAAGGTATGACCCTTAGCATGATGTAAACTAAAAACTGACCTCGAGCAGGATGACACAGGGTGGTGGTAACCACCCTGACGTTTGGAGCATCTGTCCTGCATCCATTGGTCAGAATAAATAGATAGATGATTGACGCTGGGTAAGCTACCAGCCCCTCAAAAAGGGTATAAATATTGTTGTCATACTGGTGGTATCAGGCTGCTAAGGTGCTGGGCTGAGGTACTGGGCGGAGGTGCTGGTGAGGTCCTGCTGAGAGGTCGTGCTGAGGTGTTGGGGAGGTTGCAGTACTTATCGGTAGCTGCCTTTTTAAGATGAACAAGGAGGAGGAGGATGGTGAGATCAACATATTCTGTGCCAACTACTTGTCTGCCATCTGGAACCAGTAAACCACAACTGTCATGGATCATATACCTTTTCTGTCTAATTAGTTAATGTATCATATTTAAACTGTTGTTTCTCAATAAACGTAATAAACCATCTTAAAATTACTCATTACTAATCGACTGCCTATTTAGGTATCTGTGGCCCCAAACCTCAAAATCTTACAGAGAAGCATGGGGAGCCTATAGGTCTCCTTTGCTTTTTTCATGGTAGTGCCTTGTCAAATCAGAGTTGATTTGCCAACCACCCAGCAACACCCCTTTTCTCCTGTGGTATAAATTGTTGTGACCGTTTGAACTTTGGCATTCTTGCATTTGTCCCAAAGAATGCAAGATGAAAAACTTCAGGAACATGTATCTCTTTTCAGCAATATGAATGTCTTAAGGTATTGTCTTGCACTGAGCATTGATTGCAATAACAAACATAACTGGAAAGAGGAAAGCCAATGAGACTTAGTATGAAAATCAACCTCCTGAACAGAGCTGATGAGTTGACCAAGATGAACAACGTGCCCTAGCATAGCACCTCTTCCGAAACCTACTGTCACTTAGAGAGAGTACCAAGGGAATGGTACCTGGGTTGAAGGAATTCAGTTACATGGAGCGGCTTGAAAACTGGGTTTTATTTCTTTAAAGCGGAGAAGGCTAAGGGGAGATTTGATGTGGTGTTCAAAATGCTGAAAGGCTTTGATAGAGTAAATAAGGAAAAACTGTTTCTGGTGGTAGAATGGTGGGTAACCATAGGATACAGGTATAAGGTCATTGACAAAAGAATCAGACTTAAGATGAGGAATTTTGTTTCTGATCTGGAATGCAATGCCTGAAAGGGTGGCAGAAGCAAATTCAATAATAATCCTCAAAATAGAATTGGATGGAATGCCATTGAATAGAAAAAAATTGCAGGGCAATAGGGGAAAGAGCAGGGGTGTGGGATTAATTGGACAGCCTTTTCAAAGAACTGACAACAGACACAATGAACCAAATGGGCTCCTCTGTACTGCATCATACGAACATACAAACAATTAGCAGGAGTAGGCCATTCAGCCCCTCGAGCCTGCTCCACCATTTAAGATTTAGGCCATTTTTAGGCCCTTTAGTGGCCAATTATTGGCCACTTAAGGGCCGTTTCATGCCTAGCCTCAATTTTTAGGCTGGCGGGAGGATTTACCTGGCACACGGGAAGCCTGAGAAAGAATGGGCTTAGATCTCAGACGGAAAGGTGGGGGAAGCAGTGCCACCATCTGACTTGAGGCACCTCCACCTTAAGGTCCAGTGGCCACTGGACTTCCATCTCCCCCGCCCCACCCCGGCCCCTCCCCTGACACCCCGATTGCCCCCTTTGCGCCTCCCCCAGGCCATCCCCACCCTTACTGCCCTGGGACTCCTTAAACATACCTTGTCCTCCGGTCCTGAGACTTGGGACTCAGGCATCTTCCTGAAATTCCTCTTCAGTCCACTGCAGCTCTTGTTGCTCCCCTCAAATCCTTCAACCCACTCACCCAGCATCCACTATAAACAGAGCTCACCAGCCCTAGCAATAATAACATTTGGAAGTCTTTGAAAACTTTATGGGCAGAATTTTGCCGTTGGCAAGCAGGGGGTGGGGCCCGCTCACCGACGCGTAAAATGACGCGGGATGATGTCGGGCGGCACCCCCAACATCATCCCACCCCATTTAAATTTTCAGGAAGGCGGGCCCGCAGCAAAATCAGCCCTATAAGTCTGTCAAACTAAGGAAACGTCACTTAAAAAGAGTTATCCTCTTCAGATGCTCATAAATGTTTCAAAATAAATAAGCTCACATTCCTCTGCATACCTGTGTAAACAAACCCTACTGAGCAGAATCCATTCAAGCCTTTTAAGAAAGCCCAAATCTCAAACATCTGTCAAAGCTTTGAAACAGCCAAACAAAAAAAAAGTGAAAGCTCAGACATCTTTCATGGTTTTGAAATAGCCAAAAAGATGGCTGAACTGAACGTCAATGAAAGAAATGGGGACATTTCACACAATCAACTCTGGATTTCAAATTTGGAGAGCCTTTGCAGAATAGCATTTTATCCCGTGGATAACCTATTCTAATGCAGCTAAATGCATCTTTTCCACTTTCACAATACTATTCTATCCCTTGACAGCTTGCCAGTTGTCACCAGTAACAACCTGGCAACCACATTATGTAACAGTCACTTATCTTTTCAAATCACAACACTGTCATCACTCACTTTAGTAAAAACAGATACAACTTATGCTACAACATTACATCATGACGTGAAGTAAACAACACTTTTTGTACAGACCTCTCATATGGCTCCTTCCTCCAAACTATGGTTTGCCCATGGTTCACAACACCTTTCAGCTGGATGATTTAAGTTGTCTACCAAAATCTGCCCACCTCCATCAAAATTGCTAAAGTCCCGAAATGCCCACTTCCACAATGGTGTTGGCAACGTCGAGACAACAGCTTGCAGGCTCCTGCATGAAAACATGGATGGCAACACATAGCTCAGGGAATTAGCCTAAATAATTTTAAGCTAACATTCTAACCCCTCAAATTCCTTCATGGCATATCTCTGTAACATCTTTATAATCCTCTAAGACCTGTTTTCCTCCAAATTTGATGTCTTGTGCAGCTCCCATATCCTTCATTGCCCCAGATATTGGTAGCTGTGCCTTCTTCTATTGAAACCCTAAGCTTTGGAATTCATTCCCTAAAGCTCTCTGCCTTCCCACCTGTCTCCTCCTTTAAGAAACTCTTTAATACCTCTTTCTTTAATCATGCCTTTGGTTACTTTTCTTAATTCGGCCTTCTTTGGCTCGGTGTTCATTTTTCGTCATCTTATTATCCTCCTGTGTAAGGCCTTGTGATGTTTTAACATGGTAAAAAGATGTATATATACAAAAACAGAAAATACTGTTAAGTATTCAGCTGGTCTCGCAGCATCAGTGGAAAGAGAAACAGAGTTAATATTTCAGGTTGATGACCTTCTTTCTGAACTCTGTATTAAGTCATTAGCTCTGTTTCTTTCTCCACTAACAGACCTGCTGAGTATTTCAAGCATTTTCTGTTTTTTATTTCAGATTTCAAATATTTGCTTTATTTTGCTTTCATATGAACACAATTCTTTTAAGTAATTGGCTTCGCAATAACTCATGATCCTTAATTTATATGGTGTCCCTCTGTAAAGTGTAAAGATTTAATCATTGCAGACAAATAGTGCTGTAACTTCCTCGGAATGGCAATCAGTTTCCGTGCCCACTTACCTATGCCAAATTCCTTCTGTGCCTATCTCACCTGACCTTCCAACTTAGGCCGGGTGAGATCCAGGCAGTGCAGCTGTCACCGAAGTCCAGTGTTGAAGTCCACCACCGTCGAATTGAAAGAGGACACGGCCCTTTTTTTACAGCACTAGCTGCCCTAAGGCAGGTCAGTTTAAAGGTCCCATTGAAATTGACAGGCCAGGGAGAAGGTAAGTACCTAAGGTAAGTGAAAAGGATTTGGGGGGTAGGGGCATTTGGAGGTTGGGTTGGGATGGGGGTCAGACATCAGGGGAGCTGGGGGAGGGTCAGACATTGGGAGGGGCTGGGGGGGGTGGAGGGGGGGGAGGTGTTGGACACCCGGTGGGGTGGCTAGGGTAGTCGGACATTCATGGGGCTGGGGATCCAGGGGTCAGACATTGGGAGGGCGTGCAGTGGGCTGGAAGTTCATGGGCGGTGGGGTGTTCAAACATTTGAGGGTGAGGGGGGGTGCTGGCTTGGGGTGTCGGACATCTTGAAGGGGTGGGGGTGTCAGAGATCCATGGGGGGGAAAGTGGGTCGGAGATCGGGAGAGGATAGGGGGAGGGCCGGACAACGGGAGGGGTTGGGGGATTCCGAGGTCGGAGGGGTTCCGAGGCTGGGGGGTCTGAGGTCAGGAGGTTCTGAGGTTGGTTGAGGGCCGGGGCTTCTGAGGTGGCGGGTGGGTCTGGGGTTCTAAGCTCGGGGGGTCTGAGGTTAGGGGGGGTCGGAGGGGGATGGGGGGGCTCCTGTGAGATGGGGTCAGGGGTGTGGGGCAGTCCCGTGGGGTCGGTCTGGGCCTTTACAATAGTTACCCAGAAGTTAGAAGAGGTTTTAATTCTTCTAGCATTTTCTTGGTAACTATTGGTGTAACCCCGGTGGAACCATCTGAATTTCGCGATTTAAACCACATTTCCGGTGCAATGCAATTCTCCAGAGGAAGTTTGCACTTCTGGGCAATTGCCATGCAAACCCTTACCTGGGAACTTCCCAGAGGGACACCCCAGCGCATCTTTGAGGTGCCCCCCAAATCTGACGCTGGGAAGCACAGAAGTTATTCACTTATTTGTTGGATTTGTGCTACATATCTGATCCAAATTAAATTATGTCCACAAATAAAACACACTTTTTTCCCATTTGAACTGAGTTGTTGAACATGTTGCTATCTGTAAATTGTGTTTTTTTCTATTCCTTCAGGCAGTGTTTTAAAAACCAAGGATGGCTCATCTTTATTTCACCTTCAGTCAGTGATCTGTAGAATTGTCAGGCAAGGAGCAGCTCTTGACCTTTCAATTTCTCCTGATACAGTAAAACTGATATTCCATGGTGTAAACAGGGATTGGACTGGAGACTTCAGGAATTGAAGATCAATCTCCAGGATACTGCTGTGTACAACCCTGGAGAAAAATCATCAGGACACTAAAGAAAATGTTTTTTTTGTCATTTTCTTTGAACATTTCTCTTTACAAGATATAAAAATATTGAAAATGGGAAAAAAGGCTGTTTGGCAGACAGTCATGCATCGTCCAATTGGGTAATTAGTCTTTTTGCTTTTCAATTGGCGTAGGAAGGCAGCATGTCACAAGGATGGATGTGTTGGCCAACTAATGGCTGGAGCATGTGGGCAAGCCATGTGATGAAACCTCCAGGAATATATTTAATCACAGTTGGCAACCCTAGTGGCGGAATCGTCCCAGATTTGCATTAAGTGTGGTAACCGGCAGGAAAAAGAACGTTTTAACTGCCGGCTGTAATGGCAGCTTTTCACGTCATATCGTCCCAATCCCGCCTCATTAGTCATGCATTCCTGGAAAACATGCCATTTGGATGGCGGGCGGGCTCTCTGTTGCCCGCCACGCTGTCACCTCACCACTTCCTCACGCCGGGCACCATATTTAAATTGCAGCGCACGCGCACACTTCTCAGTGCTCCCAGCCCAGGACTGCTGCACAGAAGATATAGCCCCGAAAGGCATGAAGGCTGCAGCTCCCCCCAGTTTAATGACACGTCCCTGGAATGCCTTTTGGATGGCGTGGAGGCCCGCCGTGATGTCCTCTACCGCCACTTTGGGCAAAGGCCAGCAAGCAAGGTCACCAATCCAGCATGGGAGATGTTGGCAGCGGAGGTCAGTGATGCACTAATTATCTCTACTTTGGTTCACCGGGAGCTCTGCCAAGTGACCGACACCCTCAGCCAACCAATCCCTCAGCTCCATTCAGGTCCTCACCTCCAGCCAAGAGGTATCGTCCTCCATTGAAGAGCTGGAAATAAGCAGCCTAGCAGATCCATTACTCACGCTTACTCACACCCTCCTCCAGCGCAGAGACACACGCCTCAATGGGACCTAGATCTAGAGCAGGTTCGGGTTCACAATCTGGTGATGATCACAGAGACATGTGTCCGCAGCAGGGGGAGGCAAGTTCAACCGAGCTCCCCGGCACTCTGAGGACTCCTGGGAAAGAAGCATCTGTGAGGTCCAAGTCACAAAAGGAGCCTCTGGATTTGACCTTCCAACTCATCATGGAGAATCAGCAGGAGGTGGGGGAAAATCATGCAGAGCTGCTGGAAACTGTCAACAGGGTGGCACGGCACGTGGGTTAGAAGACCGCATTTGCCTGCTCTCTGATGAAGTGGTACCCTCATGTGCGCATATGGAGGTCTCCATGGGAGGGATGGCGGACACCATGGAGACCCTGGTCCAGCAGAACACGGAGATGCGCAGACCTGCACTCCATCGGGGCAACTATAGGTAAGTTCCTGCAGGGGCAGTGTGAAAGGGAAACCGGGCACCTCGACATCCCTCCAGGTGCTCCTTCCCCTCAAGAAGTCAGGCCAGGGCCCTCAGACACCCAAAGGGAGGAGGAGGGGCAGCTGGACACCCCTGAGCTACCCAATTTAGGAATCTCAGAGGCTGTCCGCTCCCTCCGAGTCCACTTTGCCTGTGAGCCCCTCAGTCTTGTCCTCACAAGTGGGAGCAGCTGGCCCACAGGAGGACAGCCTAAGCAAGACCCCAAGGCCTCGGCTCTCCAGAGGATGCATACTGAAGTCATCAGAGGCAACAGAGCCAACCATTGCATAGGCTGTCTCCTGCTGCGGATGTCAGGGCAGCACCTAGAAGTGTGAGGCCTAGAAAAGTTAAGAAAGTGTGACTACAGTTAGTTGCATGGGTGAACACATTTTGTCACTTTATAATCTGAAAATGTATTCACTTTCACTGAATAATATGTAATGGTGTCTTTCAGCTTCATTTGCAGGCTTCGCAAGGCATCCCCCTACATTCTTCCCCACGCTGCAGGCCCCCACTCCCCCCACCCCCCACCATCCACCCTACTAACAGTTTAACTGCACGCAGCCGGCCCACGAGTGATTCTGGAGGGAGAAGTGTGTGCGTGACAGGGCCTTTCGGAGCCTTGTGCAAGCACTCTCCCACGGACACGGATCCTTCCCCCGTCACACTCATTTCAACGTCCTGAGCATTTTCAATGCTGCCTGCAGGGGTTTGCTTTCAGTTGTCCGTCTGAGCTGACCTGCATCTCCACCCACCCACTGAGCACGCTCCCATGCAGCACCTGTTCCTGCCTACCATGAGTCGCTTTTCACTTTTGGATTTGCAAGCATGGTGCATTTAACATTCTTCTTCAGCTCCCTGCCCTTTCCCCTCCCCCAGTCACCCATGTCCTTTCCCCCAACACTGTCGAACTCCATGGCATCACCTTTCACCTCCCCACTGGCCTCTACCAGCCACCACCCTTTTCTTTCAGGGAAGTCCAGGTGAAGTGCACATTCCCTTCCTTCCCAAAAATCCCACCCCCATCCACATCAGCTGCAGAAAATTGAGCTCCGGGTTTCAGAGCTCGAGCGGTGATTGGAGTCACTGTGGCGCATCCGTGAGACTGAGAGCTACGTGGATAGCATGTTCAGAGAAGTGGCCACACCACAGCTTAAGGGCCTGGAGACAGAGGGGGATCCACCAGGCAGTCCAAGAGAAGTAGGCAGGTAGTGTAGGAGTTCCCTGTAGTACGGCTCACAAATCGGTTTTTAGTTTTGGAAGCTGGCGAGGGCATTGGTTCCTCAGAGGAATGCAGTCAGAGCCAAGTTTGTGGCACCACAAGTGGCTCGGCTGTACAGGAAGGGAGGAAGAAGAAAGGAAGAGCTATAGTGAAAGAGGATTCATTGGTTAGGGGAACAGATGGGCATTTCTGTGGCCGTATACGTGACTCCAGGATGGTATGTTGCCTCCATGATGCCAGGTTCAAGGATGTCACAGAGCGGCTGTAGGGCATTCTCCTGGGGGAGGGTGATCAGCCAGAGGTCGTGGTCCCAATTGGGACCAATGACTTGGTAGGAAGGGGGATGTGGTTCTGCAATCAGAATTTAGGGAGCTAGGTAGGAAATTAGCAAGCAGGACCTCAAATGTAGTATCTTCGGATTGCTCCCATTGCCACATATCAGTGAGTACAGAAATAAGAGGATAAGGCAAATGAATGTGTGGCTGGAAAGATGGTGCAGGAGGGAGGGCTTTAGATTCCTGGGACACTGGAACTGGCTCTGGGGGAGATGGCACCTGTACAAGCCAGACGGGTTGCACTTGAACAGAACTGGGCTGAGTTCCTTGTGGGGCGTTTTGCTAGTGCTGTTGGGAGGGCTTTAAACTAACTCGGCAGGGGTGTGGGAACCAAGAAAAAATATTAGAGAGGAATACCAGAGTGAACAAAATATTGGGAGGGACAGATAGCACTAGTATAGAGAATAGTAAGTTAATAGGTAAAGTCGGGGTAAGGGAGAAAGTAACAAAATCTAAATCAGGGTTATTATGCATGTATGTGAATGCATGGAGTGTAGTAAATAATATTGGGGAGTTACAGGTACAGATTTCCATGTGGAAATATGGTGTTGTGGTGATAACAGAGACCTGGCTCAAGGAAGGGCAGAACTGGGTGTTAAATATTCCCGGGTACAAGGTGTTCAGAAGAGATAGGAAAAGAAGGAAAGGAGAAGGGTGGCGATATTGGTTAATTGATATTGCATTGCAGTGTTGGAGAAAGAGGATGTCCCAGAGGGTTCAAGGACAGAATCAATTTGGCTAGAGCTAAGGAACAAAAATGGTGCAATTACATTGCTTGGTGTAGTCTATAGACCGGCAAATTGTGAGAAGGATGTAGAAGAACAAATCTACAGGGAAATTACAGAGAGATGCAGGCATTGTAGTGTAGTTATAATGGGGGATTTTAATTACCCGAATAGACTGGGACAGTGGTAGTGTAAAGGGCGGAGAGGAGCAAAAGTTCCTAGATTGTGTTCAGTAGAATTTTCTACAGCAGTATGTGTCCAATCCATCAAGAAAAGATGCACTGTTGGACCTGGTTCTTGGAAATGAGGCGGACCAAGTAGATCAAGTGTCAGTGGGGGAACATTTAGGAGACAGTGATCATTGTATTGTACGTTTTAGGATGATTATAGAAAAAGGACGATAGACTATCCAGAGTAAATATAATTAACTGGACAAGAGCCGACTTTTTCAGGGTAAGAATGGAGCAGGGCCAGATAGACTGGAATGAAAGATTGGCAGGAAAAACTAGCTGAACAATGGGCCACCTTCAAAAAGAAATTGTTTCGGGCACAGTCAAGGTATATTCCATCGAAAGGAAAAGGTAGGGCAAACCAGTCCTGAGTTCCCTGGATGAAAAAGGAGATTGAAATTAAGATAAAGAAGAAAAAGTGCACTTATGGCAGGTGTCAGGTCAAAAATAACCAAGAGGAATACAGAAGGTTCAGAGGGGAGGTGAAAAAGCATTTTAGAGAAGTGAAGAAGGATTATGAGGAAAGACTGGCAGCCAGCATAAAGGGGAATCCCAAAGTCTCCTACAGGCATATAAATTATAAAAGGGTGGTAAAAGGAGGAGTAGGGCTGATTAGGGACCTAAAAAGGGATTTGCACATGGACGAAGAGGCCATGGCTGAGGTATTAAATGAATACTTTGCATCCGTCTTTACCAAGGAGCTAGATGCTACCCAGGCCATGATGACAGATGAGGAAACTGTCACTAGAAGGGTTCAAAACTGATAAGGAGGAAATGTTGAATAGACTGTCGGTACTTAAAGTTGACAAGGCACTGGAACCAGATGAGATGCATTCAAGAGTATTGAAGGAAGTGAGAGTAGAAATTGCAGGGGCACTGGCCATAATTTTTCAGTCTTCCCTAGACTCAGGGGTGGTGTCAGAGGACTGGAGAATTGCAAACATTACGCCCTTTTTCAAAAAAGGTTGTAAGGATAAGCCCAGCTATTATAGACCAGTCAGTTTAACTTCAGTGGTGTGCAAGATTCTAGAAACAATATTCGGGATAGACTTAGTCACTTTCCTCTCCCAGTCAAACCTGGACCTTCCTCTCTCAGCACCACCCACCCCCCCCACCCCGCCCAGTAGATTTTCCTCTCCCACTCCCAGCTGGACCTTCCTCCGCATCCCCTTGACGATCATCCGTAACAGACCATGGCAAGACACTGAAGTCCCAAAGCAGACCCTTAAGGGTGGTTTTCCACCTTCCATGATCTGCCTCACGGTGGAGCCATTTCCATGAGAATCCACCCAGCATGCGATGGATGTTCCTCCAGCGTACCATTACTGCCGGGCTCCACCATCTTCTGCTCCTCGGATGTCCACAATGTGAGCAAGGCCCTGACGGCAAGTCCTGACTTCTGCACATCATACTTGTCAAGACATATTCTGCGCCAGCGTGTTTTCCCACCGACATGGGCAGTAAATACGATTTGGGGGGATGATTCCGGCACGCTGGGCTCATAATGATATGTATTACAATTAAATTCCCAATGTCCAACGGTGGGAAACATGGCCCGCCATTGTCAGGCGGAACGGACAATTGCAAACGTGTTTCACGACAGCATGAAACCTATATTTGGCTTTCCCGCCATATTGTCCGCTCACGCTTGCTGTGACACCTGTCGCCAACGGGAGCAGAAGATTCTACCCTAGGTGTAAACCATGCATCTTACAGACTGGTGTGTGGTCCTAGAGATTATGGAATTGGTATATTTTCGAATCTTCTTTATTTCTGCTGGTGATAGTTATTATCTTCCCTTGCTGGTAGAAATACATTGTGTTCTTTTAAGTGTGGGCATTAAAAATACTGTTGATTATGAAGTCTTTGACATTTCTGACCATTCTTACTTTAGTGCCCTACTGCTAATGGAAACAATACTCAAAGCTGGCACAGAACTTGGCTTAAAAACTTTAATACATGTGAATTCTGTTAAAAATGACATTTGCACATGCCTTAGCTTCCATATCATTTTAATTTTACTGATTTGTAAACAAACTAATTCAACAAGGGGCTTGGTAATCTTTACTGAAGCAGAAATTCCAGCATACAAACTAATATTGCAGAGTCAAAAAGGTAATAATGTATCGACAATGTATACAGGATTGGCTCTTAAGAATTATTGCTGCAATGTGATCAATTTTTGTTTTCGTCCCCTCCTCAACAACACACTCAGGCTCAGCTCATCTGTGCAAAACTTTGGTATCCTGTTTGACTGGAAGTTGAGCCTCAAACTCCACATTCCATTAATGGTCAAGACTACAGGGTTGATTCATAATTCTGGCATATATGAGGCGGGCAGTGAGCATGGCATTCATTCCATCTGCCTGATGATATCGGTGGGATGCCCAATCAATTCTTGTGTTTGGGCCTTGGGTGGCAACCTGCTACTGCTAATTGCTCTGCTTACAGGCAGATCATTGTTTACAAGGGTGGGAAATGCAGCAACCCTGTTACTTCTTATTTTTGCTTTTATTCATTTATGGAATGTGGGCTTCACTGGCTAGGCCAGCATTTATTGCCCATCCCTTATTGCCCTTGAGAAGCTGCCTTCTTGAACCGCTGCACCGACACGTAAGAAACACCTGACCTACCTACCTAGTCCCATTTACCAGCACTTGGCCCATAGCCTTGAATGTTCTGAAGTGCCAAGTGCTCATCCAGGTACTTTTTAAAGGATGTGAGGCAACCCGCCTCCACCGCCCTCCCAGGCAGTGCATTCCAGACCATCATCACCCTCTGGGTAAAAAGGCTTTTCCTCACATCCCCCCAAAATCTCCTGCCCCTCACCTTGAACTTATGTCCCCTCTGACTGACCCTTCAACTAAGGGGAACAGCTGCTCCCTATCCACCCTGTCCATGCCCCTCATAATCTTGTACACCTCGATCAGGTTGCCCCTCAGTCTTCTCTGCTCCAACAAAAACAACCCAAGTCTATCCAACCTCTCTTCATAACTTAAATGTTTCATCCCAGGCAACATCCTGGTGAATCTCCTCTGCACCCCCTCCAGAGCAATCACATCCTTCCTATAATGTGGCGACCAGAACTGCACACAGTACTCCAGCTGTGGCCTCACCAAGGTTCTATACAACTCCTACTTTTGTAATCTATGCCTCGATTGAAAAAGTCCCATATGCCTTTTTCACCACCCAACTAACATGCCTCTCCGCCTTCAGAGATCTATGGACACACGCCAAGGTCCCTTTGTTCCTCAGAACTTCCTAGTGTCATGCCGTTCATTGAATACTTCCTTGTCAAATTACTCCTTCCAAAGTGTATCACCTCACACTTTTCAGAGTTAAATTCCATCAGCTACTTATCTGCCCATTTGACCATCCCGTCTATATCTTTCTGTAGCCCAAGACACTCAACCTCACTGTTAACCACCCGGCCAATCTTCGTGTCATCTGCAAACTTACTAATCCTACCCCCCACATAGTCATCTATGGCGTTTATATAAATGACGAATAATAGGGAACCCAGCACAGATCCCTGTGGTATGCCACTGGACACTGGCTTCCAGTCACTAAAGCATCCTTCTGTCATCACCCTACAACTAAGCCAATTTTGAATCCACCTTATCAAATTACCCTGTATCCCATGTGCATTTGCTTTCCTTATAAGTCTCCCATGTGGGACCTTGTCAAAGGCTTTGCTGAAATCCATATAAACTACATCAACTGCACTACCCTCATCTACACACCTGGTCACTTACTCAAAAAATTCAATCAAATTTGTTAGGCATGACCTCCCTCTGACAAAGCCATGCTGACTATCCCTAATCAAACCTTGCTTCTCCAAGTGGAGATAGATTCTCTCCTTCAGAATTTTCTCCAATAGTTTCCCTACCACTGACGTGAGACTCACTGGTCTGTAGTTCCCTGGCTTATCTCTACAACCCTTCTTAAATAGCGGAACCACATTAGCTGTTCTCCAGTCCCCTGGCACCTCCCCCGTGGCCAGAGAGGAATTAAAAATTTGGGTCAGAGCCCCTGCGATCTCCTCCCTTGCCTCCCTCAGCAGTCTGGGACACAAATCATCTGGACCTGGAGATTTGTCCACTTTTAAGCCTGCCAACACCTCCAATACCTTGTCACTCCCTATATCAATTTGCTCAAGAACTTCACAGTCTCTCTCCGAGTTCCATACCTTCATCCTCATTCTCTTGGGTGAAGACGGATGCGAAGTATTCGTTCAACACTCCACTGATGTCCTCTGGCTCCACCCATAGATTATTCCCTTGGTCCCTAATGGGCCCTACTCTTTCTCTGGTTATCCTCTTCCCATTGATATACTTATAGAATATCTTGGGATTTTCCCTACTTTTATATCTGCCCTCACTTAAATTTACTCTTCCTGGAAACTGTCAGCAATTAAAGTATCTTGGGCCCGTCTCCCACGTCTTCCTTTCTGCATGGTGTGATTGCGCTCACATTGACCCTCAGCTGTCTGCAAAGGTTCCTGTGCCTCCAGAACTTCATCCTCCGATGAGCCCTCATCCTCCTGCAGGCCATCCTCTGGCAGGGGTTCACCTCTTTGCATTGCCAGATTGTGAAGGATGCAGCACACTACGATAATGTGGGAAGCCCTGTTGGGAATGTGCTGTTGTGACTCACCTGAGCAGTGCAAACATCTTCAGAAGCCCAATGGTCTGCTCTATAAGGGAGCATGTGGAGCTGTCAGCAGCGTTGTACCTCTCCTCAGAAAGACCGAGGGCAACACACTGGTGTCATCAGCCAGTGTTTCAGTGGATACCCCTTATCCCCTAGCAGCCATCCCCGCAGACATAATGGCCCCTCAAAAAATCTCAGGCACCTAGGAGTGACTCACGATGCAGGGGTCACGGCAACTCTCAAGGTTCAGTGCGCAAATGTGCAGTATGTGATCATACACTAGCTGTACTTTTATGGAATGATAACCCTCACGATTTATAAACATTAGGGCCCACTGCCATGGAGCCTGTCTAGCCACATGGGTGCAATCTATTGCACCCTGTACTCTCGGGAAGACTGAGATAGTGGCAAAGCCAGTGAATCTTTCAGCCTGGCTATCTTTGTCCAGGGCAAACCTGATATAATGATAGGCATTCCTGTAAAAGGCATCTGTGATCTCCTTTATGCATCGATGTGTTGCAGTCTGAGAGATGCCGCACAGGACCCCTGTTGATCCTTGTAAAGAACCAAAGGAAAAGAAATTTAGCACTGCAGTCACCTTCAAAGCCACTGGCTCCAATTTCAACTTCACTTGGCATCAGGTCTTCACAAAGAATGTGGCATATGTGATGTACCAGAGCTCGGGACAAGCGCAGACATGCACGGCATCGTTTCTCACTCATTTGGAAATAGGAGACTTTTCTACTAGAAACCCTAGCTCTGGTGAGTTGCCCCCATTGTCTGGGTCTCTCCCCCTGACACTCCTGTTCATGCTCTGGCTCTGCTTGACCACGTCACTCCTGCTTGAGCTGCTAGCGGAGTTGCCCATCCCTCCTTTGCCTCCTCCATTGCATTAGGACCCTGACAAAGGCAGTATTGAGCCCTGAATCCATATGTGCTTTTGCCATCTCTCTGAAGGGAAACATTGAAGACATTAATGATTCAAGGGGCAAGAAAGTAATGCTCCGAAGATGAAACATATGGAAACCGTAGGAGTCCATAGTTTTTCCTACCCTACTTGCATGGTGGCTGATGTCGCCTTGTCCTTGAGACACTAGTGCACACATCAAAGCGACCAAGGTGGCTTCGCAGATATGTAACATATTGAGCTCTGCATGGGATGCTAAAGTTTAACTGAGATGAGTGACCCTACCTAGCTCTGTGCTCCACTCTCTGATGTGGCATATTACTGACAATCAATCAGTCTTTTTTTTATTCATTTATGGGATGTGGGCATTGCTAGCTAGTCTAGCATTTATTGCTCATCCCTAATTGCCCTTGAGAAGGTGGTGGTGAGCTGCCTGCTTGAACCGCTGCAGTCCCTATGGTGTAGGTACACCCACAGTGCTATTATGGTGTAGGTACACCCACAGTGCTGTTATGGTGTAGGTACACCCACAGTGCTGTGAGGGAGGGAGTTCCAGGATTTTGACCCAGTGACAGTGAAGGAAAGGCGATATAGTTCCAACTCAGGATGGTGAGTGGCTTGGAGGGGAACTTCCAGGTGGTGGCGTTCCCATGTGTCTGCTGCCCTTGTCCTTCTCAATGGTAGCGGTCTTGGGTTTGGAAAGTGCTGCCTAAGGAGCCTTGGTGAGTTTCTGCAGTGTATCTTGTAGATGTTACATATTACTGCCATGAGTGGAGGAAGTGAATGTTTGCAGAAGGGGTGCCAATCAAGGAGGCTGCTTTGTCCTCGATGGTGTCAAGCTTCTTGAGTGTTGTGGGAGCTGCACTCATCCAGGCAAATGGAGAGTATTCCATCACACTCCTGACTTGTGCCTTGTAGATGATGACAGGCTTTTGTGAGTCAGGAGGTGAATTACTTGTCGCACGATTCCTAGCCTCTAACCTGCTCTTGTAGCCACTGTATTTATATGGCCAGCTCAGTTTCTGGTCAATGGTAACCCCCATGATGTTGATAGTGGGGGATTCAGCAATGGTAATGCCATTGAATGTCAAGGGGTGTTGGTTAGATTCTCTCTTGTTGAAGATGGTCCTTGCCTGGCAATTGTTACTTGCTATTTGTCAGCCCAAGGCTGGATATTGTCCAGGTCTTGCTGCATTTCCACATGGGCTGCTTTAGTATCTAAGGAGTTGTGAATGGTGCTGAACACTGTGCAATCATCAGTGAACATCCCCACTTCTGACCTTATGATGGAAGGAAGGCCATTGATGAAGCAGCTGAAGATGGTTGGGCCTCAGACACTACCCTGAGGAACACCACAGTGATGTCCTGGAGCTGAGTTGATTGATCTCCAACTACCACAACATGGTCAATGAGTTGATGCCCTTTGGCTCGTTAGCAGTATCAAATCTGGTGAACAGGTGACAGGCCTTCATTGATGGAATGCCATAGATGATACAGCTTTGCCTCCTCCACTATTGCCTGCAATCCTACATTCTAAATTCCTATGTGTTACTCTTGAGATGCAGCGACTGTGATGTGAAGCTACTGAGTTCTGAGTAGCCCTTTAACAGTGCTAATGAAGCCATTGGCTTTCAGTAGCTTTTATCACAAGAAGGTCTTCCTCCTTTCTTTCTAAGCAGACTCCTGTTCACTCCTGCAGCAACAAGAGGTTAGAGGGCGACCCCAGAAAGGCCCCCTCATGTTCGCCCTTCCCCCTCACTGCCATTCCACAGTTTTCCTTCCCCATTGTCCACCTTGTGTTCATCAGCCCCACCCTGACCTCACAGCCCACCCATGGCTGAAGTGCTAGTTTCTGAAAGTGGAGGCCTGCATGAGTACCACAGCACAGTGGTATTCTTTGGGACAATGTAGGCAAAGAGCAGGAGGAGACGAACCCTACAGCCCCAGCAGTGTGGTGTTCATCGCAACAAGACCGGCGCAGTGCCATGGAAGGTTAGCTATGTATGTTGCACTCACCTCGAAGTTACCAGACAACTGAGGTCCGACTTGTGCACGCCACCCCTTTTCAAACAGGTTTGAGACCAATGTAATTTCCCACTGGCGTGATGCGAGATTGGAAGGCGTGACGAGATTCTGCCGAGCAGCTGTTTTAATGAGCATTCATTAGATGTTAATTAATGCAAATGCCGTTGACACCTCTAATCAGCGGGATAATCGATCCACCATACACCACCCTCCGGAGAATAGCAAACTGTTTTCACGCTGGCGGATTTCTGACTTTTTGCCTGGCACTGTACTCTCCGCTCCCGCCCGCCAAGAAACCCGCCATGGGTGGGATGGGAAAATTCCGCCCTCCATTTCCATGTTTTTACTCTAGCAGTGTGAAGGTGCTCCCTATTAGGGCCCTGAGTCCATCCGTGGGCTCTTCCCACACTGCCTCAGGCAGATTCTTTTCCAGTTTTGATTTTAAACTGCGTCATAACTTCGGGGTCTCATGATGGTGGTGCTGCATTTTTACTTTGAGACCAGCTTCAACCCCCTCCCTGTCAGAGTTTAGGTCCCCCCATCTTCCTAGAGTCTCACATGTTCAGGTAGAGCTCCCACTGGGGATTCTCCAGCCTCCCCCAGTTACCCTGAAGCCCACTGTCAATTGTCATGGACATTCCTGCCCTCCCCACAAACCCAACACTGTTAATGTCCCCATGCCGAATGTGGACCTCACCTTGCCCCATCTTGAGGCTGTGTGCATGGTCACATGCAGAGGTGACCACCCCCACCCCAGGAGAGTTTCGGGTACCCCCCACCTCTTAAGTTTTCCACATTTACAGGCTGCAGATGCCTCCCCTGACCATGACCATCCTACCTGCAGCCCAGTGCCGAGGCAGACACCCCTATCACTACCAACTGAGAGATTATGACCATGCCCTGAACACCAAGCTGCACCTGATCCCCATTGAGCACACAGGTCTTTCCCCTCCCTGGAGCAGGAACACTATGTGCATAACCCTGTAGCATGGCCCACAGAGCCCCGAGTGCCTGAACAAGGTTCACAGAGCCCCAGGACTGCCCTTAATCTCTCAACCTGACCTCAGTCCAGGGACTATGACTATCTTTCACTCAGCTCTCTGGCTCCTTAATGAATGACCACAAGACAGTTTTCCTTCATTCCTGCTCCATGAGTCTCTGTGCAACTCCTCCCTCTTGTGCCACACTAACCCCGCCCCCCCCCCCACCCCCACCACCTCTCGCGCTCTAGAAACTACATGCATCCCCTCCCCTTCATGCAAATTGAACCACATCCACCTTCTTCTGTGGCTGCGTTTTACTGTTCCATGTCGGGCTCTAACTTCCTTACCCCCAATCTTCCCTCTGCCTGCCATTGTACCCCTCCAGCCCTCTCAAACCCCCTTCGCACCCATGTCTCTCCCATCTAGCCTTCCCCAACCCTACCATGCTCCCTTCACCCTCATGTCTCTGCCAGCTGTCCCCCACCCTGGTTGCCATGCTGGCCTCTATTTTAGAGCACAGCCCTGTCTGAGACCCACAGCACACAATGCTGACCTACAGGAGTAGTGCGGCAACCATGGTGAGCAGCCCAGTTCAATAAAATCTCATTTGCTTGATTGTAGCATGTGACTTGTGTGACTGTCTGGCTGGCTACACTCCCAACTGGGGGCCTAACAGTATCTGAGGCAACTATGTGTTCCAGCTAGGTTCCAGCTCTTAAAGGTAGTCTGCATATAATAGAAGGGAGAAGAGCAGACCAGCAAAGGACAGGTGCAGCTGCATGCCCAGACTCCATACACAGGAGATGGTGCATCATGAGTCTGGCTGTGAGAGAATCAGTCGTATCCAGCATAGCCGAGGACATTGTAGGTAACAGTATATTCCTGCCATTTGCTCATTTTTAAATCCCATCTCACCCTCATCATGCTACCTGACATGAGCTGCAGATGATGTGATGATGCATCTCTTGCTCCCCAGCACATTCCCCCTTCCCTTACCACAATCCTTCCCTTCTGACTTTCTGCCTTCAGACACCTAAGATCTTCCACCTGTTCAGTCACAGCAACCTCAGGAGGAAGGGCAAAAGCAATACCATATTACTGATGATGAAGCACTGTCACTTGATCTAACACTCATAGCCATCAACTCAGATACTGACAATGTGTGTACCTTAGAGGGTAGTGTAAAATCAGGATCTGCATGTGGTGAGTCACCAAGCATGAATAGGCTACAGCCAGCCCAGGAAGAATGGATAGCTCGTGTGCCAGCTCACAGGGGGAGAGCTCGCAAATGAATTCTGCTACATGAGAGTCAGACAAAGACTACCAAGAGAATTTGGATGAATATGCACATCAAGGTGCTGGCTGCATTGATAGGTCTCCCAGGCAGCCTGTTGTCACTGTAAAAGAGCATGGGGGAATCCGCCTCCAACATGATACAGGAAATCACCACGGAAATGGTGGCCAACTGCCTGACAGCAATAGTGGACCCGGCCATGATGCAGTATCTAGTGGAAGGTTATGATATCTATGCTTGCTGCCATGCAGGCTCAGACTGCTGCCATCATGTTTGTGGATCTCAGTGCTCAAATAGATATGCAGGTTCTCACAGCAGTCCAGCAATCTGTCCCTCAACCAATTACTAGGATTACTGAGGTGCCACTCCGGAGGAGTGACAGTGGCTCCAGGGGCATGTTCTCTCTCAGGATAACTGCATTTGTGCCCCCACCACAGCCACTCCACCTGCACCCATACTGTTGCCTGTCAGCAAGCTAGCCCAGGTCATTGCTGCCCATGCTGAGGTCTGAAAGCTGGTCCCTCAAATTCCAGAGCTTCTCGAGGGTATCCTGCAAAGCCATCTGCAGTCTTCCCCAGTGAAAGTCAGCAGTCTTCCATTGGCCATGCTGCAGTCACTGGGATTGCACTGTGTTCATTCTTGTTTGTGTAATTGGCTGTGTTTTAGATAAAGATGCTATGGAAAGGTTTTTAATGGTGGCTTTTATTGCAGGATCTTTGTCAGGAGGATGCTGTGATGGGGTGTTGCAGATGAATGTGAAAGCTGGGGAATGGTGGAGCCATGGTGGTGAAGGAACGATCTGCTAATAGAAGTGGAGTCTGAGAAGATGCTCCCAGGCAACCTGTATGGAGTGAAGAAGTTGCAGATGCTTCCTCTCTGCCTTCCTCTCTTCCTTTTCCTCCTCTCAATGTAGCCTCCAGATGCCTAGTGGCAATGACTGCATCCCCATAACAATGATGCTGTGGAGGATGCAGCAGATGATGACAAACTTTAATTCACACTCCAGAGAGTACTGTAGGACAGTCAAGACATTGGAACCACTAATTGTTTCTGGTGGCAGCATGACTTTCATTGTAGATCTGTTGCCCCCCAGTGTCTGGGTGGTGGATGGGATGAATAATGACCATAAAATTATTGAAATTGATATTAGGTTTGAGGGGGAGAAAGGAGAGTCACAAACTAAGATTTTAAATTTAAGGAAGGCAAACTTTGAATCAGTGAGAAATAAATTGACCATAGTAAACACAGCTGAACTGGCAATGAGTGTTAGAATTCGGATAGCTAGGCAATGTAGGATAAAACTGGAGCTTTGTCTTTATACAATTACAAGCTTTTATTGACAGAAGATACATTACATATCTTGCACCTCCATCCTATCAGCAAACGTTCAACTTGCTGCTTATATATATTAGCACAGATGAGTCCAAGTTAATGCCCGCCACCTGAATACAATTAATACCCACGATATACAATTAACAATTGATAAAGCCACAGATAAACAGTGGAAGGTATTCAAAGAAGCATTTGATGCAATACAAAACCAGGACAAAGGCAAAGGTTTCACTTAATTAAGCAACTACGGTCGTCACAATGAGGTAAGAGACAGTATGAAGCCAAAAGAAAAGGGGACACGAATGCAGGGAAAAGCGGATGAGCTACAAAACTGAATATGAAGAAATTAACAAGAGGGAAAAAGGGAGTATGAGAGAAAACTTTAGAAGTCAAGGCTAATAGTAACAGTTTATGTTAAGAGAATAAGAATTTTGAGGGTATGTTGGCCCACCAAAGGCAAATGATACTACAATGAATAATAAGGTAACGGGAGACATGTTAAATAAATACTTAGGGGAATTTGGACAAAATACAGTCGTTATCATCGGTGTCCCTTGATTCGAGGATGACATCTGCTGAGAGTCACGATTTTCTTCCTTGAATCACCATTTAGCTGTTCAGGCTGATTCTTGACCCATAGATCTTTGGGCACATGGAGAAGGATATTCCATGAGGTAGTGAGATTGGAGTGCAAGATTTGCTTCCTTTTCTTTCCTTTTCTGCCAATGCTCTGCCTCTTCATGAAGATATTGTGACTCAAAACATGATGCAGTTTAATGGACAAGCTGTCACCATTTTCAATGATTGGTAGTAAACTCCTCCCAGCCATTAATGCCAATGCTGCCAGGCTTCAAGGAGAGCTTCAGAGTGTCTTTGAAACATTTTCTTTGCCCTCATCTGGAACATGGGCCATTTGAGACTTGAGAAAACAGAACCTAGCAGGAAAGATGTTTTTTGGGCATCCAGACATAGGCCAGGATTTTCAGCTCCAGTTTGCGGCAGGTGCCATGGTGGGCGGGAACGTAAAAGTTCATGAGAAGGCCAAAAATTGGTTTTACGGCATCGTAAAACCAGTTTGCGATTTTGCGCTGCAGCCTTCAATGGTGAGCCATGTTTCCCACCGCAGCATATCGGGAACATCATTTCAATATATTTGCTTCTCATTATAAGGACTCTTCACTGGAATCATCCACCCACGCTGGATCATCAGGGCATGTCAGCGTGCAATTAGAACGATGTGTTTCACAACGGTATATAAGTGACTTATACTTTGCTCTTGACTTCGAGGTTCGATCGCCTACCTTACATCGCACAGCGCTCATGCAAATCAGCACCAGGCTTTGCAGGCAGCACCACATCACTTTTGGGGGGTTGGGGGGTGCTGTTGTTGCAGGCAAGTTTCTACCTCCAAATCAGTGGTAAGGCAGGGGTGGCTTATAATGGGCTGCAGGGTTAGGGCTGTACTGGGGAAGGGGGGGAACTGGCCCAGGCATGGGAAGGGGCTGCAGGGCTAGGGCTGTACTGGCTGGGGAGGGGGGGAAGGTTGCACTCAGGCACATGATTAGGGGGGGTTGGAGGCTGTGCGGGGGGGGGGTTAGCATCCTCAGCGCCAGGATGGGAGAGAGCATGTTACAGAATGACATAAGCCACTTGGGGCCAGAATGGGAGGAGCGCTGAGTGAAGAAGTGCTTCAGTTTATATTATTGAGCTTGCAAAGAATGTCCTTGTGCCAGTCCAGGATGGGGGAAGGCATGTCAGTACAGTCTCAGACATGCCCAGCATGTTGAGCAAAGGGCGTTGTCATAACATCATGTGCCTCGGTCCGTGGGGTTTCTGGCATCATACTGGGCTGCAGATGGCACAGTCAGGGGATGCATCAGCAGATGGCACACTCAGTCAGGGGAGGCATTTGCAGCCTACAGATGGGGAAAAGGCATTGTGGTGGTATCTGAGGGTGTGTGTGTGTGGGGGTTTATGCTTAATTGTGTAAGTGGCCTCAAGGTGGGGAAGGGTGAGGTCCACACAGGGCATAGGCACATCCACCTCAAAATGTTCAGGAGCTAACAAACAGATATCCACCAAAATCAGGATGGGACCAAGCAATACAGGGAGAGGATTGAGAGGTTTTGGAGGGAGGAAAATCTGAACATTAAGCTGCTCCGGGACAGCGGGAGGGTTTTCCATACTCATACAGGGTGGGTCCAAGCTGGACTGGCAATGAGCATTCAGCACCACCATCTTCCAACCATCAGTGATGGTGCAGTGCAAAATTAAAATGAGGAGAAGTTCTGCTTGTAGGGCTCTGTCGGCACATTGAAGGGCAGCTGCATGCAGTGGAGGGGTCCGATTAAAGGGGCACCCAACTGAATTTTGCATTCCCAAATGAGAAGGCACAGGTGAGACATATTAGGAGCCTTTCAATAACAATACAGGAAAGCAGGGAAGTGAAGCAAGATGTCCATTCATGTGAGAATAATCCCGCAAATTGGCACTAATCGACCTCCTTGTTCACAGCATGGAAATCCACCAGAACGATAATGAACTCCATAGCAATTGGGCAACTGGACAAGTTTCAGAAGCGTGTTAGAATCGTGGCACTGGACAGTTCACAGGATAGAAGCCTCAGGCCCCCCTCAAATAATCTCATTTCCCGACTACACATTTGCCCTCATGTTCCAAAGCCACAACTGTTACCATCTAGAAGGACAAGAACAGCAGATGCATGGGAACACCACCACCTGGAAGTTCCCCTCCATGCCACACTGACTTGGAAATATATCACTGTTCTTTCACTGTTGCTGTGTAAAAATCCTAGAACTTCCTCCCAAATAGCACTGTGGGTGTACCTACACCACATGGACTGCAGTGGTTCAAGAAGGCAGCTCACCATCACCTTCTCAAGGGCAATTAGGGTTGGGCTATAAATGCTGGTCTCGCCAGCAATGCCCACATCCCAGGAATGAGTAAAAAACAATTAGAGTGCAGTGAATGAGGATCCCAGTACCTGGGCTGAAAGCAGAACATCCAAGCATCTGCCAAAGCAATGTCAAAGTAGTTGGTCATGTAAAGGTTGGGGGAGGATGGGGAGAGCACTGCACTGGCTATTATCTTAGGTCGAGTAGTTGCCAACATGGGAACAAAGCCCTTGAACCCACATTGACTGATGTGTCATTGACAGAAAGAAGATCTTTGGAGACTAATGCAGACTTACGGATGTTTCTCATTGATACTGCAGGGAAGAGACCATCAGGAAGCTGGATTTATTGCTACCTGTATTATCTCTTAAAGGCAGGAGAGAAGAAAGAGAAGATTGCAATGAAGGCACCTGGGTCAGCAAAGAGTGGAGCAATACCCTCATGACCAAGGGCCAGCAAGGCCTCCTCTGGACGCAGGGAATGAAGCTCATAGACACGACATGTGTAGGTGGCTTGCAAGACCCAGGTGTACAGAACTCGCATATCTTATCCGCAGATGAGTGAAAACCAGTGTCACTGATGGCTCCAAATGTGCAGGGATTTGGTGACTCACATTTGCCACGTTCTCTAGGAATTGGCGCTACGGATACTGGGAGGGCATCCATTGCCAATGGCTCTGAAAGTAACAGCTGCAATCAACTTCTACGCCAGTGGCTCCTTCCAGGGCTCCGCTGGGGACCTCTATGAAATCTCTCAAATGTCCACGCACAAATGCATTCATGAGGTCACAGACGCCATTTTTGCCAAGGCCCACAATTACATTAACTTCAACAGAGATCAAACAAGCCACTGGGCCTTGCTAAGATTGCTGGATTCCCACAGGTGCAGGGTGCCATCGACTGCACTCATGTGGCTATAAAAGCTCCCTGGCAACAGGCACTCTAATACATAAACAGGAAAGGCTTCCACTCGCTCAATGTACAGCAGCCATAAGAATCTTATCATGCAGGTTTGCCCCAGATACCCAGGAAGCATCCACGACTCATGAGTCTTGAGTAGATTGCAGATCCCGAACATCTTCGAGGGACCACACAGGACCCAGGGCTGGCTCCTCAGTGACAAAGGGTACCTGCAAAGGATGTGGCTGATGACGCCCGTGCGGCGGCCTCAGACTCTGGCAGATAGAAGGTACAGTGAGGCTCATGCCGCTGCCTGAACATTGGTGGAGCACACCATAGGTATCTTAAAGATGTGATTCTGGTGCCTGGACAGATCTGGCAGAGCACTCCAGTAAATTCCCCAGAGTGTCTCACAGATCATCGTGGCTCGCTATGTGCTGCACAACCTGGCACTGCAAAGTGGGGAGGACTTGCCAGATGCCGAGATGGAGGAGCTGCACATCTCCTCCAATGAGGAGGACATCGATGGGGATGAGAGTGTTGAGTTGGAGGAAGCCGAGGCTGTAGGGGAAGAGGTCATAGCATGGGCCAGATGAGGCAGCTGTGCACATAACGCCCTCTTGGGCAAGTGCCCTCCATTATTGGCCAACATTAGCACCAGCGTTGCTATTCCTCTCATTTCAACCATGAACTTCAATTTGAGACTGAATAGCTACACATCAGGCTCACATTGTCTTGATCCTTTGAAGCATGATGAAGCCTCAGGAGCATGCTGAGATGAGATGCTAACTCAAGGAGGGATTCCCGGCATCAGTCAGCAGGGGAAGAATATTCCCCTAGCTGGGAGTGCGCTCTTTCACGCATGTGCGCGAAAGAGTGCACTGATCTCCCTGAGGCTAAGTACTGCCTCAGGAAGATCGGCGCCAAATTTAAAAATGGTAAAGGTACAAAAACAAAATTTCCCTGACATGTCCCCTCATGTGACACTGTCACATGAGTTGGGACATGTCCATCACTTTAAATCAAACATTTATTAAATTTTAAAAAACCCTCATGAAGCCTCATCCCACTTGTGGATGAGGTTTCATGCTTCTTCTGAAGCCCGCCAGGGCTCCCAGCCTGCCCACCAACCCTATGGTTGGACAGGCAGGTCCATTAATGAGGTTAATGACTTTGTCAATAGCCTCAATAGGCCGTTGACAGGTCGGCGGGCGCACAGCCGATTCACCCCTGCTGACCTGAAAATTAAAATGATGTCGGGAGTTCCGCTGATGTCATCCCACGTCATTTTATGCATCGGCGAGTGGGCCCCGTCCCCCACTTGCGAGCCTAAAGATCCTGCCCCAGAAGTTGCTGTCTCTTCAAGCGTATCTCAAGCATCCCAGTTGCAGCGGCTTCCTACCTACAAGAGCCAGGAGCTGTTCCACTATCCTCAATGGGCTCATACCCATATGCCTTCAATCTGACATGGCTTCTCAAGTAGATCCATCTCCAGCAATGAAACAAGGCATAACATCGATGGCGAAACTGATATGTGACACTTGGGCCAAGGCAGCCAGGGCGTCCTGCAGATGTGCATCTAATCAGAGATGACTTGACTCTTCTGTGTCGGTGTCCTCTGTGACTCGTTCTTCTCAATAACATTAACATTTAGCACTCTCAGTTAGGGATGCTGCCCTGCTTTTATCCTCACCTTACTATGCATGTGGATTACCTGAGGACGATGATGCTCAACCACTTGAATGCCAGACATTAAACTGCCTCCTCTTTAAGGCACATTGTGCCCTCAAGGCCAGCCCTGGCCCTTGCGAACTCCAAAATTCTCAGACACCATCAAGCTCTCAAGGTCACGAGTCGTTGCACGAGCAGACTTCAGCTTCAGTACATCCTCACGCCTATCCCATTGCTCCCCTCAACATTGTCCAAAGCTACAATGTGTGCTTCCAGAGAATGCTCAAAGGCTCTACTCAGTGCCAAATGTCACCACTTGCTGCTAGCATCACTCATCTCGGCCAGTGTTCAGGTGATGGGACACATGGTGCTGTATCCCAACATTGTGACGAGAGCCTTGTAGGTGCAATCCAGACAATTACAGATTGAGAAATGGTCAAGGTTGTAGGTTCGAGCGCCAGGGCAATAATATAACTGTGGGGCAGAGCTTCAGGACCTTGAGGTGACAAGGTCCTCCCACTTATTGGTCAGCTTAGCAGATGTACACTCGGAAAGTCAGAAACGCGGTTGGCAGACAGGAGCACACACGAGCTCTGAGTATAGGCCCATGGCATGAAAACCCTGCCGGAAGTTGCACGATATATGATCCTTCTCCATGCATTAACACATCTCTCCTTGTACACTGCACCTTAACCTTTCAAGAATGCAGACCAGTTAGGAGAACACCCCTGCCGCAATCTTACACAGCTAAGAATAAACATGACATGACCCTGAAAGCATGTGAACAAAGTTTGTTCCACAAGCACACTTAACATTAAGATCAAAGCGTCACTGATGTCAAAAAAGATCTGGAAAAGGGCCATACTCTGTGGTGATATGGAAGCACACTACATAGATGAGAGGACCATGATAGCAATATCTGTGACAAGTAGGATGGTACCATGGTATCACACCTGATTGAGTGCCACCTAAATGTGGATGCCCAGGGCAAGGGAGGTCATGATTTTCCTTGTGGGGGTTGGAGGAGCAATTTCCAAGGAAATTAAAATATTCACATATTTGGAACGCCTCAGCTTCCGGGCAGGTCCCGATTCTCTTCAATCTGGCAGGAAAGTAAGGTGACATCCCCACTTGGGTCTGAGTTAATGCTGCAATTGGGCCTAAAGATGTCATTCTATCTCAATCTGCATATTTCAAGAAGGACCCCATCAGCTTTGAGAAGGTGACTTACCTGTCTACCCAGAAGCCTGATTAAAAATCATAGTGAGGTCCCAATTGCTTTCTGCCAGGTAAGTAGCCTGGGATATTTTAAATGCCCACCACTTTTTCAAAAGGGTGGGTAGTTGGAAGAGGTAGTTGGCATCCCTGTGAACAGAACCCAGAGGGAATAGAATGTCCTTGTCCACAGTGCACTGAGGGTTGAATGTTGTAAAGTCCCTGTTGAGGTAACTTTTGGGTAATTGGTTTGGTCTGGTCTGGTGATAATCCAAATGTTACTTGGTTTCCCCTTTTAAAATTTAAACTCCAGAAATTAGGGCCGGAATTTTCCAGCCCCTTACACTGGTGGGATCTTCTGGTCCCGCCGATGTGAACGGAGATTTCAATGGCTCACCGACCCCGCTACTGCGGGGCTGGAAAATCCCGGCCTTTGGCATATAAATGATTTAAAATTGACTAGAATAGATTATTTTAAATGTAAACATTCAAAGTTGTTTCTAGGGCAGTGCCAGTGAACCTCTCTAGAAACTCAACACCAATTTAATGTCTTCTATATTTAGATTTCCCTTCATGCTATCCTGTATTTATCTTTTCTTCCTCCAACGTAAGTGAAGAAATGGAATGTTTACTCATAACATAAGGTACAAAACTCACATTAGTACATTTTTTCAAATGTTGGGACAATTCTCGGGTGTCAGCTTTCTGAAGATGCTGCTGCTATTTTTTGAAGCTGTTGGTCAGCTTTTGCTGGTATAAGAGATTAGAAAGTACAATGCACAGCAAATAAAAGCAAAATATTGCAGGTACTGGAAATGCGAAATAAAAACAGAAAATGCTGGAAAAACTCAGTAGGGTCTGACAGCATCTGTGGAGAGAGAAACAGAGTTAACGTTTCAAGTCCGTATGACTCTTCTTCAGAACCAGATGCGCAGCAGGTTGGGATAGACTATGACTGAATACGACAGGGTTCCAGGACACATCATCGGGAAAGTCGTAGGGAATAAAATTTAACTTAAGTGGAGCAACAACATGGACCCTGTCTGATTTTCATTTCAAGTGACTTCCAGTTCAGCAGGATGCATGGCCAGGGAATGGGATAAGGGAGGGCAGAGCACAAGTGGCTGACTGGATTATGCCTTCTTGTGCACACTGCTGAATGTGAATTTCTACCAGGTGCTGTCTGGCATTAGCATTGTTCCCCACAGAGGAATTAAGTCATCTGTGTTTCTCTTCAGCACTCCCAAATTATGTTGGTGAGAAATGCATTGCTGCCTTGTTCTTCATTTAATTCTTACTTTTGCCATGTTTGTTTTTTCAATGTCACTTGGATCCTGGTAAGGGATCCTAAATGGTCCTATTTCATTCCTGGCCAATTGTGCGGGGCTTCCCATAGGCTGCCAGCATCTGAAAGAATGGAGATCGCGTATCCTATTTGAAATTCAGAGGGGCAGAAGTGGATAATTCCAAGAACTCGGAAAAAGAAAAGACAAGATGTTATGTAGATTTTGTTGGAATAAATTCAGTGAGGTACTTGTCATGAAACTGCTGCAAGAACTGATGTTTGCTCAGCAGACTTGAAGCCTGGGTTTCAGAGCATATCATTGTCTGCATGTTGAAATGTAGATCATCATTTTATTCTTTAGCTGCTGCAAGGGATTAAAAATGGTCCACAATTATCTGTGTTATGCTTTGACTTGACAACATTACAGAGTTCTAGAAATGGTTTTGTAAAAGAAAATAGGTCTACATTTTGAAAACTGAATGTCTTCAGTTTTTGAATGATTTAAATATTTTGTTTTGTATATGGTGAGTTGTTACTGGATTAGGTTGCCACCTAAGAACAGAGGTAGAGAAGCGTTACAATATGAGTCATGCGTCCACAAGGGCGTTGGTAGAAGACCATAGATCTTCTCAAGATGTGCTTCCAATGCCTGAACCGTTCAGGGGGAGCACTACAATACCCCCCAGAGCGTGTGTCACTGATCGTGCTTGCATGCTACTCTCTCCACAATCTGGCGCTGGCAAGGGGGAACACAATGGAGGAAGAGGATCTTGACACAGCTGCACAGGCCACAGATAATGATTCCAGTAGTGAGTCCAAAAATGAGCACGGTGAGGAGAACACTGATGGCATGGAGCCAGACCTCTGGAACCTGCATGGAGGTTCCTTCATGCTAGGCTACCAAAGATCAGCTTCAAACACATGCCAGGGCTGCCACCTCCATCACAGATGTCTGAAAGGACCCTTTCAATTGAACACAAAGAACACAGTGCCTGTGCAATAAAGTTCAGAGCCACCAAGCATTACATACTTGCGTTCCCCACATCAATGAATTAAAATGGTGAAGCATACTCAGGCCATGATGACGAAAACACAATTTATGTCATTCTGACAATTCAATAAACTTAACTGAAACTTTTCTGGTATTCAACATCGGACCAGTATAGATAAAGTAAACAAAAATGAACACAAAATCACCCGTGATCTGACACTATTATGCTCATGATGCCTTTAGCTTACGTTTGTGAGTGCTACGTCTAAGTGCTCTTCCCTCACAGGCAACGCATTGGAGATGTCCTGCTGACTCTGCTGTCTTGTTGACCTTGATGACCTTGGTGGTCGTCTGTTGGCCTGTGGAGCCTGTGCTGGCCCTGCCTGGGAGGGAGCGGCCAGTGCCAGGGCTGGTGTCTCCCCAGTTGCTGCAGCCTCATCAGATGCCATGGTCACTGGTGGAGGAGCCTGAGCGGAGCCAGCAGAGACAACAGGTACCTCGTGCGCCAATGTGAAGTTGCTATGGACCTCCCGACACACCATTGATGGACGGGCACCTAGCTGGGATACTGGGTGCCTCATCCATCTCCCACACTGACACAAATCACCTGAGGTCAGTGCCCGTGTGAGGGCTTGCAAGTCCAAGCACAACCCCAGGAACCCCTCGTTCTGTCCCTGGAGCTGCTTTTCCATGACAGTCGCAACTCTGTCAATGGAGGAGGCAGTGCGCTCGGCCGTGCATGTCTGGCATCCTGGTGAGACAACGGAGATCTGCATCATGGTGCCCTCATCTTCCAATGATCAATGTGGGCTCCAGGTTCGAGGCTCACATCAATGAAAAGTCTACATTAGAATGGTTGCACAAGCTGAAATTCTCTCCTCTGTGCACTGCACTCTTATCTTCATCTGACACCCCTGCCTCTCTACGCCACCTGGGGCGTGTTGGCTCTCAAGCTCCAGGGCATCTTGCTCATACCTTGAAAGGATTAGGAGGCTCTGGGGCCTTTGCCGGTCCGTGACCTTTCTGTATTGTTGTGGGTAGTCTTCTCCTGAAACAACAGAGGAGCATTGATTAGTCTACTCTATACATGCAGCGCCATTGCAACCTGGCCAACCCTAGCTTAGGAGCACCTGGCAGGATACTTCAGAATCATGGCCCTCGAGCTGCAAGGCATTCAGTCCAAGCAGCCAGGGCTCACCCCCTTGGCCAGCTCTGGCGTGATTGACAGTTGGCATTCAGACTCTTGCACCCCTGAGGTCCACGGGAGGACAGCCAGACCTTAACACATCTGCACACTGACCCATGCCAACATGGTACTCACCCTTCTTGAGCGCAGCAGGTCATTGAAGTGCTTCCGGCACTGCACCCAGGAGCACCGCACCACGCCACGGCTGATGACCAGTGCTGCCACCTCCTCTTGGTGAGATGCGGTGGCCTCCTCCTCCCATTCCTGGAGACAAGAGTGTCCCTCCTGACAGCACCTCAACCAGGAGGATGGTGAGGCACTCATCAGAGAAGCAGGTGCTGAGCGCCCACCCGACCTGCCCTCCCGCCTGTTGTGTCCAGCTGCACTCGGGTCCATCATGTCAGTTCAGGGGATATCCTCCGTGGCAGTCTTCCAGGGTCTGCTTGGTTCGCTTTTGAACCAGCTGCTGGGTTGCCATTTGACCCAGCAGCCGACAGGCACCCGACCCCGCTCAGACCTTCCAGACCAATGCAAAGCCAAGTTTCACGCTGGGCGGGCCTTAACCGGGGCCCAATTGTGGATGGTGGTCTGTTTCACAGCCGCTCCTGGGCCTGCCTGCCGCACCTGCCTGACAAAGGGAAAATCCTGCCCAGTGTGAAACTTGTTGATGGTGCTTAACAACAATTTATTTGACAAGTATACCCACATGTCATGCTCAATGTCCATCCAGGCCCAGTTATGCTGAAGTTAGTAAACTGTTTTTAAGGGTTAACAAACTGTCAACCTACAGGAGGAACATTGAAGCACTGGAGAAATACCACCAGCGTGCCTTCTCAAGATCCTCCAAATCCACTGACAAGAATGATGATTCAACAGTGGAGTCCTCTCCCAAGCCAACATGCCCAGCATCAAGGCGCTAATCAATCAAAAACAGCACTGCTGGACAGGACGTAACATTTGCATGCCTGATACCAAGGTCTGGAGTTTAAACATCAAGGCAGGTAGGAGGAGTGGGAAAATTCCTGGCCCGACTCGCCTGCTTCGGGAGGAAGTGCCCACAAAGATGGAGTCTTCATTGCTTGGGGGAGGATGTGGGCTGGAGTGAGGCCAGCTGATGCAGAAAAAAGTTTGGAGGCAGCCACAGGGGCTGTTGGATGTGGAGGTGGATTGTTTAAAAGGCCTGACTCGGGGCATTGGGACTTCATTGCAGTTAAAATAAAAGCACAAAGGCCCTCCAGCCCTCATGCCTCACACCCCCTAACCTTCCAAGCACTCCCCATGTCACATCCATGCCACCTCATGCCCATCCACCCACCCCCTATGGCCCCTCATGTCCCCCCAAGCTATGGTGTCTCCATGCCCATTGACCAACTGTACACTGTATAGAACCAATGAACTGTATATTGACAGTAGGATGTGTAAAAAAAATCATTCATAATTTTTATGTTGAAAAAAATGTCATTTCATTTAGAAGGCAATAAAAGGATCAAACATCCAGACCCTTTAAAGTATCAATAACAAAAACCACAAACCTTTGAAACCATTGAACATTGTGTAAATAAACATTGTGAAATTGACAGCAAAGATCAGAGAGCCAGTGTTTTCTTTGGAGTGTAGCTGTTTCAACAAGAATAATGGATGTCTGGCTCTGAATGTGTCCTATCTTGTTGTAATGGGAGCACATAGGCTTCTAGGCATCATTCTGCACCTTCCTTTTTGACCTGAGGAGGGCCTTGCATTCCCAGCTTTCCCTCCTCGCCCCTGGCTGTTCACCTTCCTTTCACCCTCCCACCTTCTATCCTTCTCAGGCTTCTGGGTGCGATGGAAAAAGGGTTTCCCTTGGGTAAGAATTTGTGGGCAAGTTCATAATCAAAAGCCTGCTTGTCTAGCTTTTGAAACCATTTTGTTCGTCATGTGTGTCTTTACAAAGGTAGGGAGTGAGTTTTTAAATTCTTCAAGAATTCTTCTCTGAAGCTTTTGTAGGTGGTCCCTAATGTAAGTGCCCGCATCCAGTGATCAAAGGCAAGTTGCTTGACCCTTTCAAACTCAATGTAAGTTTGCTCGCACTGTTATTGGAGGGTTTGAAATTTCTGTCTATAAGCTTCAGGCACTAACTCATAAGCACTGAGAAGAGCCTATTTGGCCATCTCGTAACCTGTGGAGATCTCTTCAGAAACTCAAGCTGCCTGGTTCAGACTCTGCACTGCTTATTAATGATTCTTCAATCTGATTGGATAAGGAGGTAGACAACTTACCTTGATCACTTAGGTCCCAGATGTCCTGTAAATGGTGCTGCACTTTTTGGATGTTTGGCTAATGACAATCTGTTGTGCAAAATCCCATAGAAAATCTATGAGGAAGTCTAATGAACAGCTGGCACTGCTCAGAGTAAAATTCAGGCTATTACGTTTCTAGGAAGCCTAGTACTTATTTGTAACAAGGGCGTCACTTGTTTAGAAACTGAGATGTTAATTAAGCTCTTCATTTCCTGGTTCAGGTGCTTGGACACATATTCAAGAGCAGATATATTTACAATATGTACAACAGTACTCTGGGAAAAACCATTACATCATTCTGTTTAAGTTTCAGAGAAATACTATTAAGTTATTGTTGGCACAAATTAATCCTTGAATATTAGCTACATTATGTTCTGAGAATGTTAATTGTTACATTGTAATGTGATACCACCAAGTATATTTGTGGATTCCAACTGCATGACAAGCGATCTTGATCTTCATGTTATCTTTGCCTGATACTGTGGATTTATTAAAATATATCCAAGTTAGTCAATATTTCTTTCAAAATCAAATGGTGCATTGTTGAACAGACTTATAACAATGTGAAGCTGTCTAAACCACATCTAAAATACATCAAGAAAGGGGCTCAACAGATAAAAATTATAAAAAAACCGCAAAAATGGACATGAGAGCATAAGCAATTGAGCGAAATAATAAAATAGAAATTCCGAATAACACAAAATATGCAAATAAAAATCTTGCAGAAGTAAGCTAATACCCTCCATTTGGTAAAACTTATCAGTATAACTGGTGTTGGTATTTGCAAATCGAGCTCTGGAATATCTTCTTACCATGTTAAAGCTGCTTAGTGTTTTAACAGCCCCAGCCAGGATGTCTCATGTTCCCTTCCTGGTCAACTATCTTTGTAAAAGCTGCAGGGGAACACTGTAATCATCAGGTGGAGATTCTCTTTTGCTCTACCTGCCCCGCCCCACTTTTTCAACAGCATTTCTACCTCTCTCCAGTTCTGAAGAAGAATCATATTGGACTCAATGCTAACTCTGTTTCTCTCTCCACAGATACTGCCACATCTGCTGAGTTTTTCCTGCACTTTCTATTTTTATATCAGATCTCCATCATCTGCAGTATTTTCCTTTTAATTATTATTCTGATTAGCCTGGAGGAGCACCTCTGCTCCTCCTGATTCACAATGATAATGTTAAATTTACTATTTTGGTACCTCCCCTTGGGAAAAACCGGGCCCATCCAGTTGTCCATCAAACTTCTAATTGGTGCCCTTTATGTGTCTTAGGGCTCTGATTTGCACATTCAAAGGCTGAATGCTTGAAGCAAGCAGGCATGCCAGCCACCCAGTGGGAGACGCCTTTCAGGATGCTAGTGGTCAAAGCACTGGTATAAATCATACAATGATAGAACCATAAATCAGTGCTGCACAAAAGGAGGCCATTCGGCCCATCAAGTCTTCACTGGCTCTTTTGTGGAGCAATCCAGTTAGTTCCACTCATCAGTTCTTACATCAGTGCAAGTTTTTTTCCTTTAAGTATTTATCCAATTCCCTTTTGAAGGCCACAATTGAATCTGTATCCATCACCTTGTCAGGCAGTGCATTCCAAATTAAAATGCACTTTTGGGCCTGTTATATACCCACCTGATTAATTGTCCATTATATATGACAAACAGTTGGAATGCTCCCACTGATTTTCCGTGTAGTGGCATAAATTAAAATGTATACCCTCAACTCTTGGAGATTAATTTAGTTTTTGCTGATTAACCAAGCACCATTTTTGCCAGATTAGAATCCTTTTCTTTCATGTGTGTTTTCAAGGTGGCACACTACACATTGTTATTACAATGTTGTCTTCTTTCTGCAAATATTCCATATTACAAATGAAATGTCTGACTTGCAGAAAGATTTCTGCTGTGAAGCAGATCCCTTTCTGTTTTCCCTTATTAAAAGAAAACTGTTGTCTCCAGCCAAAGTCTGACAGCACATAGAGGGACCACCTTGTTCTAAGTGCCAATGGGCTTGCAGTAGAAATTCACATCACATCTCAGTTTCCATAGCAACAGTAGTCTTTCCCATAATGAGCTGTATCATCTGACTGATGTCACAGCAGCATGCAGCAGGTCAAACGAGGCACCTCCTAGCGCATCCTTACAGATGCGAACAAACCTAAGGAAAGATGATATAAAGGGAAATGGTAAGTTTCTTGCCATTATATTTTCTTTTTAAAAATAAAAATTGGTGATTGTTAGACTTCAGAAATAAACTCCAGTGTGCTGTGGTGGAAACGCCTACACAAATTTTTTTCTTTGTGTTTAGTATTATTCAAATCTTGTGAGGGAGGCTGCCGCATCGATACACTGTACTCTGCAGATGAGAATAAGATGAAGGCCTAGACTCTTGATGCACAGATTCAAGCCTTTTATACAATCACAGCCTTATTAATGGCATATATAATTATAGTGCTTTTTCATGCTCTTATACTATCATGTATTGTTCATTCTAGGGAGCAGTGATGTAGGCATAAGCTTTCCACATACCAAAGAGCTGAGTATTTAATTGCAAGTGCAGTCAATAGTTGTAAATTCATCCTGCAGCCAGTAGCACAATTCTAATTTGGTTATAGCCTTAAGCTGGTCTACCATTAACGTTACAACAGTTGATGTAAATTAAGGTAGTGTAAATTACGATATTGTAAGGTAATGAAACGTGGATCTGATAATTGTAATTTTGAGGAGGTTAAAAATTCTCATTACAGTTCTTTCTAGAACTGTCTATATTAAAATGTAAATAATAAATATTATAAGATTATTTGATTAAGACATATATGTGCAAGATTTAAAATTTTGTGATACGTAGATCATTTATTGTGCTTTATGATATGCTTATAAAGATTTACAGTAAATGTGTGTTTTATTGGCCTTTGGGTCTCATCCGGCTGAGGCAGGAAGGGGAGCTTGAGTCCTTTTAATCATTTTCTCTTTCATTGGTTCCTTCTGTGTTATGATGAAATTTTTAGTCAGCCTGATCATATGTCCCTACAACCCAGACCTCAGATTGTTAGGCATTAGTGTAAATAAAAACAGAGACATAGGAAAGATGGTTTTTGATTTTGAATGCTTTTTAAAGCGTGTTTTGTATGCCAATAGGCGGTCCTTACTTGCAATTCTGCTTGGTTGTAAATAATGTAGAGTAGTAATTTGAGGGGAGCTGGCCACAGCCTCAGACCATGGTTATAATGCGGTTGCTGATGGGAAGAGCGAGATGTCTGAGTAGACAGCTGAGGCACTGTGCTGCAAATGCAACCTCTAAGTTAACCACTAGGGACCTGGTGCTGTGCCTGGATTTGGACTGCCTCATTTGTCAAGCTGTTTGCTAAGCCAGCTATGGCTGGGTTGGGCCGCATCTAGTAAAGATTATGAGAAGCCTGCAGACAGTCTCTTTAAAATGGATAACTTGATGAAGGGATCACACACCAATCAGATTAAAATTGCTCTCCTGTTTTCAATATAAATTGATAAAGCATCACAACTGTATAAAAATTGACCCTGTTCAGTTGAACAAATCCTTTCCTAAATGTTTTCACAGTGATGCATTTATATCTTATTAATGATGAGGATTGTTAGCTTAGTCAAGCATGCGTACATTGGGCTTATGAGCTGAGGCAGAATACTGATATAAAATTGTGTAATGCCATAGGTGGGACTACAATGGAAACCCAGATTATAAAATAAGTGAATATAAGTTCTTGAAAATTATTTTGAAGGATACTAACTGATTTATGGAAAATAAGAGTTATAAATGGTAATGACAAGTTGTGAAATTACAATTTCAAGTCCAATTTATTTCTCAATCAGTACACAATATTTAGCCTTATTTGGGAAATTATCAAAATGTCAAACTGTTTTCACCTAACCAGAAAAGTCTGGTAGAAAATTGACCCACGTTATCATGCATCTTAGTTATTGTGTCAGAAGCGCACTAGACAAAACACATGTTGCTGTAGATGAGGAAAGTATTGTGTTAGCTGAGGCACACTGGGTTAAAGGGTATGCTTTGTTAGATGTGGTGCACTGGATAAGAGGTTTGTTGGTGAAGTATTCTGATTTGAAGTTAAATAGTTTAGGTGAGGTCACTGGGTAAGGGATGTGTTGTGCCAGCTGAGGGATTTTAGGGTCAAAATGGGGCCATTTGTCCCAACAAAACTGCTATCCTTCTGTTGATCTCGACATACGTTCTGGCCTTCTCACAAGATCCATCTGCCCTCTCCTGTAGAAATCATCATTTTTTTCTTGAAGGGAAATGATGATTCATTGTACATTACATCACAATGATGAGGCCTCATGACCCATCAGTCTATAGATTGTGATAAGTGATTGTCCCTGCATGGACATACCATATGTCTTTTTAGTTTCTGTTAATAAATAGTTTTCTTACATTCATTATTTGGCCTCTTTCTGGCAGGATTTTCTGTGCAGTTGGAACCAGAGAGTAGTACCAGATGCCTCACATCATATTAAGTAGCCAAATGTTATTATAGATGATTGCAACTGAGGAGTATGCTCAGGAAGGTTGAAGGAAAAGCAAGAAGTTGGGAAGGGGCTGGTTGACAGTCATGAGAAACACAGACTGACCTGCATCTAGAAGAAATGCGAATGTTATTGGAGGAATCAGGGAAGGGTCACTTTAAAGTATTGATGAAAAGAAAACACATGGATATTGGTCATTTGACATTAAACAGAAAATGTTGTCATTGCATACGAGTTCGGACAGTTTTTGAAAAGGGTAGATAACACTTAGATTCATCTCTTCATCAAGGCTGATTACTTAGATAGAAAAGGGTTCTTCATAGAACTAGTCAAAACAAAGAAGGAAGTGAGAAGCAGCAAGTAGCATTCCAGAGTTCAATATGCTGACTATTTTCAGAGAAAGACAACTTGCTGGTTTAATAGTTTACTAATAAATTTAAAAATGGTGTAAGGTGCTTAAGAACATAAGAATATGAGAAATAGGAGCAGGAGTCAGCCGAAAAAAGGGGATTTCCACATGGAAGCAGATGGAATAGCTGACGTATCAAATGAATATTTTGCATCAGTCTTTACCAAAGAAGAAGATGTTAACCAGGCCACAGTAAAAGAGGAGGTAATTAATACACAGGAAGGATTTAAAATTTGTAAGGAGGAGGTATTAGATAAGCTGTCTATACTTAAAGTTGACAAAGCACCAGGACCATCTGAGATGCATCCAAGGATACTGAGGGAAGTGAGAATGGAAATTGTGGAGGCACTGGCCATAACTTTCCAGTCTTCCTTAGACTCCAGGGTGATGCCAGAGGACTGAAGAATTGCACCCTTGTTGAATAAAGGGTGTAAGGATAACCTCAACAACTACAGACTGTACAGTTTAACTTTGCTGGTGGGGAAACTTCTAGAAACAATAATTTGGGATAAAATCAATAGTCACATGCAGGTTAATTAAGGAAAGCCAGCGTGGATTTGTTAAGGGAAAATCGTGTTTAACTTACTTGCTGGAGCTTTTTGAAGTGGTAACAGAGAGGGTTAATGAGGGCAATGCTGTTGATGTGGTGTACATGGACTTCCAAAAGGTATTTGATGCAGTGCCACACAACAGACTTGTGAGTAAAGTTATAGCTCATGGAATAAAAGGGAAAGTAGCAACATGGTTTATGAAATTTTCTGAGTGAGAGGAATCAGAAAGTAGTAGTGAATAGATGTTTCTCAGGCTGGAGGAAGGTTTGTAGTGGAGTTCCCCAGGGGACCCTTGCTTTTCCTGATATATATATTAATGACCTAGACCTTGATGTACACAGCAAAATTTGTAGATGACACAAAACTTGGAAGCATTGTGAACTCTGAGTCGAGTACAGTGTAGAACTTAAAAAGACATATACAAGTTGATGGAATGGGCAGAGAGGTGGCAGATGAAGTTCAATGCAAAGAAATGTGAAGTGATTCATTTTGGTCGGAAGAACATGGAAAGACAATGTAAAATAAAGGGAACAACTCTAAAGGGAGTGCAGGAGCAGAGGGACCTGGGTGTACATGTGCATAAGTAATTGAAGGTGGCAGAACAGGTTGAGGGAGCAGTTAATTAATCATACAGTATTCTAGGCTTTATTAATGGGGGCATTGGGTACAAGAACAAGGAGGTTATTTTAAATTTGCACAAGACACTAATTTGGTGCCAGCTGGAATACTGGGTCCAGTTTGAGCACCTTGCTTTAGGAAAGATGTGAAAACATTAGAGAGAGTGCAAAAACGATTTACAAGAATGGTTCCAGGGATGAGGAGCTTCGCTTATGAAGATAGGTTGGAGGAGCTGGGACTGTTTTCCTTGGATAAGAGAAGGCTGAGAGGAGACCTAATAGAGATATTAAAAGTCACGAGGAGTCCAGACAGAGTAAATATGGAAAAACTGTTCCCACTCATGAAAGGACCGAGAGTGAGAGGACATAGGTTTAAAGTAATTGGCTAAAGAAACAAAAGCGAAATGAGGACAAGCTTTTTCACGTAGCAAGTGTTGGGGTCTGGAATGCACTGCTTGAAAGTACGGTGGAGGCAGGTTCAATCGGGACTATTATCTTAAAAAGAAGAATGTGCAGGGTTATGGGGAGAAGGTTGTGAAATGGCACTAGGTGAATTGCTCACTTGGAGAGCTGGTGCAGACACAATGGGCTGAATAGCTTCCTTCTGTACTGTAACAATTCTGTGATTCTGTGATTTAATAAGATCATGGATGATCTGATTGTGGCCTTAACTCCACTTTCCTGCCTGTTACTCATAACCCTTGACTCCTTTGTAGATCAAAAATCTGTCTAGCTCAACCTTGAATATATTTAATGATCCAGCCTCCACTGCTCTCTGAGGTAGAGAATTCCAAAGATTAACTACCCTCCAAGAAGAAATTCCTTCTCATCTCCATCTTAAATGGGAGGCCCCTTATTTTGAAACTGTGCCCCCTAGTTCTAGATGCCCCTACAAGGGGAAACACTCTGTCAGCGTCCACCCTGTCAAGCCCCTCAGAATCTTATACATTTCAATAAGATTCGCCCAAAGTGTTCAGCCTTCCCTCGTAAGACAAACCCTTCAACCCAGGAATCAACCTGATGAAATTTCTCTGAACTATCTCCAATGCATGTATATCCCTCCCTATGTAAGGAGATCAAAACTGTAGGCAGTACTCTAGGTCTGGTCTCACCAATGTCCTGTACAGTTGTAGCAAGACTTCTCGACTTTTAAACTTCATCTCCCTTGCAATAAAGACCAACATTCCATTTGCATTCTTAAATACATGCTGAACCTGCATGCTAACTTTTTGTGATTCATGTATGAGAAACCCAGATCCCTTTGTGTTGCAGCTTTCTGCAGTCTATCACAGAATCAGAGAATCTCTACAGTGCAGAAGTAGGCCATTTGGCCATTGAGACAGCACTGACTCTCTGAAAGAACATGTCACCTAGCCCCACTCCCCTGACTTATCCCTGTAATCTTGCACATTACTTCTTTTCATAGAAAAATAGAAAATAGGAGCAGGAGTCGGTCATTCCGCCCTTCGAGCCTGCTCCGCCATTCATTATGATCTTGGCGGATCATACAACTCAATAGCCTGCTCCCGCTTTCTCCGCATATCCTTTGACCCCTTTCGCCCCAAGAGCTATATCTAACTCCTTCTTGAAAACATACAATGTTTTGGCCTTAACTACTTTCTGTGGTAACGAATTCCACAGGCTCACCACTCTCTGGGTGAAGAAATTCCTCCTCATCTCAGTCCTAAATGGTCTACCCCGTTTCCTCAGACTGTGGCCCCTGGTTCTGGACTCCCCCACCATCGGGAACATCTTTACTGCATCCACCCTGTCTAGTCCTGTTAGAATTTTATAGGTTTCTATGAGATCCCCCCTCATTCTTCTGAACTCCAGCGAATATAATCCTAACCGACTCAATCTCTCCTCATATGACAGTCCCACCATTCCAGGAATCAGTGTGGTAAACCTTCGCTGCACTCCCTCTATAGCAAGAACATCCTTCCTCAGATAAGGAGACCAAAACTACACACAATATTCCGAGTGTGGTTTCACCAAGGCCCTGTATAATTGCAGCAAGACATCCCTGTCCCTGTACTCGAATCCTGTCGCTATGAAGGCCAGCATACCATTTGCCTTCTTTACCGCCTGCTGCACCTGCTTGCTTACCTTTAACAACTGGTGTACGAGGTCACCCAGGTCTCGTTGCACATCCCCCTCTCTCAATTTATAGCCATTCAGATAATAATCTGCCTTCCTGTTTTTGCTCCCAAAGTGGATAACCGCACATTTATCCACATTATATTGCATCTTCCATGCATTTGCCCACTCACTCAGCTTGTCCTAATAACACTGAAGCATCTCTGCATCCTCCTCACAGCTCACCCTCCCACCCAGCTTTGTGTCATCTGCAAACTTGGAGATAATACATTTAGCTCCCTCATCTAAATCATTAATATATATTGTGAATAGCTGGGGTCCCAGCACCGATCCCTGCGATACCCCACTAGTCACTGCCTGCCATTCGAAAAAAGACCCATTTATTCCTTCTCTTTGTTTCCTGCCTGCCAACCAGTTTTCTATCCATCTCAATTCACTACCCCCAATCCCATGTGCTTTAATTTTACACACTAATCTCTTACATGGGACTTTGTCGAAAGCCTTCTGAAAGTCCAAATAAACCACATCCACTGGCTCCCCCTCATCAACTCTACTGGTTGCATTCTCGAAAAATTCCAGTAGATTTGTCAAGCATGATTTCCCTTTCGTAAATCCATGCTGACTCTGTCCGATTCTGCCACTGTTTTCCATGTGCTCAGCTATTAAATCTTTTATAATGGACTCTAGAATTTTCCCCACTACCGACGTCAGTCTGAATGGTCTATAATTCCCTGTTTTCTCTCTACCTCCCTTTTTAAATAGTGGGGTTACATTAGCTACCCTCCAATCTGTAGGAACTGTTCCAGAGTCTATAGAATCTCAAAAGATGACCACCAATGCATCCACTATTTCTAGGGCCACTTCCTTAAGTACTTTGGGATATAGATTATCAGGCCCTGAGGATTTATCGGCCTTCAATCCTATCAATTTCTCCAACACCATTTCCCTACTAATACTGACTTCTTTCAGTTCCTCCCTCTCACTAAACCCTGTGTTCCCCAACATTTCTGGAATGTTATTTGTGTCCTCCTTTGTGAAGGTAGCAATCCAATTCCCTTTTGAATACCTCAATCAAACCTGTCTCCACCACCCTTTCAGGAAGTTTGTTCCAGACTCCAGCCACCCTCTGGGTGAAAACATTTTTCCTCACATCACATTTACTCCTTTTGCAATTATTTTGAATCTGTGCCTTCGAGTTCTTGATACTCTCTAGAGTGGGAACAGTTCTCACTATTTACCGTGTCCATACCCCAGCCTCTACAGCCTTCTGCAGTAAAGAATTCCACAGATTCACTACCCTCTGAGTGAAGAAATTCCTCCTCATCTCTGTTTTAAATGGGTGACCTCTTACTCTGAGATTATGCCCTCTAATCCCAGACTCTCCCACAAGGGGAAACAACCTTTTAGCATCTACCCTGTCAAACCCCCTAAGAATCTTAAATGTTTCAATCAGGTCGCCTCTCATTTTTCTAAACTCCAATGAGTACAGTCCCAACCTACTAAACCTCCCCTCATAAGAAAATCCCTCCGTACCCGGGATCAACCTAGTGAACCTTCTCTGAACTGCTTCCAGTGCCAGTAAAACTTTCCTTAGGTAAGGGGACCAAAACTGTTCACAGTATCCTAGGTGTGGTCTAACTAGTGCCTTTCATTGTTTTAGCAAGACCTCCCTATTTTTATACTCCATTTCCTTTGACATAAAGACCATCATTCCATTTGCCCTCCCTTTTACCTGCTGAACTTGTATGCTAGCTTTTTGTGATTCACACACGAGGGCCCCCAAATCCCTCTGTGCTGCAGCTTTCTGCAGTTTCTTCCATTTAAATAATATTTAGCTCCTCTATTCTTCCTGCCAAAGTGCAAGACCTCACATTTTCCCACGTTCTATTCCATCTGTCAAGTTTTTGCCCACTCACTTCACCTGTCTGAATCAGCCATTCAATGAGATCATGGCTGATCTGATAATTCTCAACTTCACTTTCTTGCCTTTCCCCCATAACCCTTGATTCCCTTACTGGTTAAAAATCTGTCTATCTCAGCCTTGAATACACTTAATGATCCATCTCTACAGCCCTCTGTAGATTCTTTGTGTCACCTTCACCACTTGCCTTCTCACCTATTTTTGTGTCATCCGCAAACTTGGCGTTAGTACATTCACTTCCCTCATCCAAGTCATTAATATATATTGTAAATAATTGTGGCCCCAGCACTGATCCCTGTGGCACTCAACTAGTTACAGGTTGCCATCCTGAAAATGCGCCCCTTTTCCCAACTCTGTCTTCTATTAGTTAGCCTATCCTCTATCTATGCTAATACACTATCCCAGCACATTGGGCTCATCTTATTAAGTAACCTTATGTGCAATACCTTATTGAATGCCTTTTGGAAATCCAAATATGTTACATCTACTGGTTCCCCTTTATCTATCCTGCTTGTTACCTCCTCAAACAATGCCAATAAATTTGTCAGACATGATTTCCCTTTCATGAAGCCATGAAGACTCTGCTTGATTATATTATGCATTTCTAAATGCTCTGCTATTACATCCTTTATAATAGACGCTAACATTTTCCCAGTGACAGATGTTAAGCTAACTGGCCAACAGTTACCTATTTTTTTTTTGTCTCCCTTCCTTTTTGAATAAGGGTGTTACATTGGCAGTTTTCCAATCCTCTGGGGCATTTCCGGTATCTAAGGATTCTTGGAAGATTACTACCAGTGCATTCACTATCTCTGGAGCCACTTCCTCTAATATCCTAGGATGCAACTCATCAGGTTCTGGGAACTTATAGACTCATAGACATTTACAGCACAGAAGGAAGCCATTCAGCCTATCATGTCCACGCCGGTCAACAAAGATCTGACCACAATAATCCCATTTTCCAGCACTTGGTCCATAGCCCTGGGGGCTATAGCAATGCAAGTCAATATCTAAATTCTTCTTAATTGTTACAAGAGTTTCTGAATCAGCCACCCTTTCAGGCAGTGAGTTCCAGACTCCCAAATTTCTCCTCAACTCCCCACTTAGCCTTCTGCCTCTACCTTAAATCTATGCCCCCTGGTTATTGACCCCTTTACTAATGGAAAAAGTGCCTTCCTATCCACCCTATCTATACCCATCATGAACTTACACACCTCTATCAGGCCCCCTGTCAACCTTCGCTGGTCCAAGGAAAACAACACCAGCCTATCCAATCTTTCCTCATATCTCAGACTTCCCAGCCCAGGCAGCATCCTGGTAAATCTCCTCTGCAACCTCTCCAGTGCAATCACATCCTTCATATAATGTGGTGACCAAAACTGCACGCAGTACTCCAATTGTGGCCTAACCAGTGTTTTATACAATTCCAGCATAACCTCCCTGCTCTTGTATTCTATGCCTCAGCTAATAAAGGCAAGTATCCCATATGCCTTCTTAGCCACCTTATCTACCTGACCTGCTACCTTCAGGGATCTGTGGATATGCACACCAAGGTTCCTCTGATCTTCAGTACTTTCCAGAGCCCTACCATTCATAGTGCAACCCCTTGCCTTGTTAGCCCTCCCCAAGTGCATTGCCTCACACTTTTCTGGGTTAAATTCCATTTGCCACTGCTCTGCCCACCTGACCAGTCCATTGATATCCTCCTGCAGTTTATGACTATCCTCCTCACTATTTACCATCCTACCAATTTTCGCGTCATCCACAAACTTTTTGATCATAACCCCTACATTTAAGTCTAAATCATTTATGTACCACAAACAACAAGGGCCCCAGCACCGAGCCCTGTGGAACCCCACTGGAAGCAGACTTCCAGTCACAGAAACATCTCTCTACCATCACCCTCTGCTTCCTGCCTCTCAGCCAATTTTGGATCCAACGTGCCACTTTGCCTTGGATCCCATGCATTCTTACTTTTTTGACCGGTCTGCCATGAGGGACCTTATCAAAAGCCTTTCTAAAGTCCATGTACACCACATCAAATGCATTACCCTCATGAACACAACTGGTTACCTCCTCAAAAAATTCGATCAAATTCATCAAACATGATCATCCTTTAACAAATCCATGCTGACTATCCCTGATTAATCTGTATCTCTCCAAGTAAAGATATATTCTGTCCCTCAGAATTCTTTCTAGTAACTTCCCCACCACTGATGTTAGACTGGCCTGTAATTTCCTGGTCTATCCCTTCCTCTCTTTTTTAATAATGGGACAATGTTAGTAGTCCTCCAGTCCTCTGGCACCTCACGTGTGGCCAGGGACGATTTGAAAACTACTGCCAGGGCCCCTGAACAGCCTGGGATACATCTCATCCGGGCCTGCGGATTTATCCACTTTTAAGGCCGCTAAACCCACAGTACCTCCTCTCTATGTTAATTTCCTCTAATATTTCACAGTCCTCCACCCTGATGTCTATACCTGTGTTGTCCTTTTCCGTTGTGAAGACTGACGCAAAGTATTCATTGAGGACTGCACCCACGTCTTCCGCGTTCACACACCGTTACCTCTATGGTCCCTAATTGGCCCTACTCTTTCCCTGGTTATTCTCTTGCTCCTTATATATTTAAAAAACCCTTTTGGGTTTTCCTTTATTCTACCCACCAATGCTTTCTCATGCACTCTTTTAGCTTTCCTAATTTCCTTTTTAAGTCCCCCCCTGCACTTTTTATACTCCTCAAGGGACTCTGCTGTATTGAGCCCTTGGTATCTGCCATAAACTTCTCTTTTTCTTAATCCTAACCTTTATGTCCCTTGACATCCAGGGTTCTCCAGACTTGGTTCCCCCGCACACACCCCCTCCCCCACCCCGCTTTGTTTTTATGGGAACATATTTGCCCTGTACTCTTGCTATTTCCTCCTTGAATGTCACCCACTGCTCTGGCACAGTTTTATCTGCAAGTAGCTGCTCCCAGTCCACTTGGACCAAATCGTATCTCATCTTAGCAAAATAAGCCTTTCCCCTGTTTAGAACTTCTATTCCCGGCAAAAACTTATCCTTTCCCATAGCTATCCTGAATCTAACTGAGTTATGGGCCAGAATTTTGACATTGGCGTGCGGGGCGGGCCCGGCACACTGACGCGTAAAATGACTTGCTGTGACATTGGGCGTACGTCCTGACGTCAGCGCGCGTCATTTAGATATTACGTTCGGCAGGCATGCGCTGGAGGCGGCTGCGCGCCCAGCAAACTGTCAACGGCCTATTAAGGCCATTAAAAACTGAATTAAAGTAGTTATCAAAGCTGCCCATCCAACCTTAACGTTGGCGGGCAGGCAAAGAGCCCAAGCGGCCTCTGTTTTTTGGGAAACCTCATCCACGGGCGGGATGAGGTTTCTTGAAGGTTTTATTAAATAAATAAATAACTTTTAAGCAATTCATAAACATGTCCCAACTCATGTGACACTGTCACATGAGGGGACATGTCTAAATAATTTTTAACTTGATTATTTCTGAACTTTTATTATGTACTTAATCTCCCTGAGGCAGCTCTGTGCCTCAGGGAGATTTCTGCGCCTTTTCGCGTGCACGTGCAAAAGACCACAGGCGCCGACTCTCCCCCGCCCTCACAGGTAGCGTTGAGCGCTACCGGCCGTGCGTCATGCTGGGCGGGCCTTAATTGGCCAGCCCACGTAAAACGACGGCACGCAGCTGATCGCGGGTGGCAATTGGCTCCACACCACCCACGCCCGCTCCCGACTGGCCCACCTGACATACAGAAAACTCTCCCCATGGTCACTATCTCCAAAATGCTCCCCTACTGATACGCCTCCCACATGCCCAGGCTCATTTCCGAATATGAGGTCCAGAACTGCCCCGTCCCTTGCTGGGCTTTTTACGTACTGACTAAAAAAGTTCTCCTGGATGCAACTTAAGAATTTTGCTCCCTCCTTACCTTGCACACTAAAACTATCCCAGTTAATATTTGGGCAGTTAAAATCCCCTACTATTACTGCCTTATTATTCTTACACTTCTCTGAAATTTGATTACATATTTGATCCTCTATCTCTCCCTGGCTGTTTAGGGCCTATGGTACACACCCAACAGCGTGTTTGCCCCTTATCTGTTTTCTACTTCTACCCATATGGCCTCATTTGCTGATCCTTCCGAGATATAATCCTTCCTCACTGCTATAATTGATTCCTTGATCAATATTGCAACCCCCCCCTCCTCTTCCATCCCCCTCTCTATCTCATCTGAATACCCTATAACCAGGAACGTTGAGCTGTCAATCCTGTCCTTTTAGCCAAGTCTCGGTCACAGCCATGATATGATACTCCCACATGCCTAACTGTGCCCTCAGCTTGTCTGACTTATTCTTTATGCCCCTTGCATTAAAATATATTCCATTTAGCCTTGCTAAACTGACTTCTTTCTTATCTAGCTTATGTTTCCTTCCGGACTCACTTACTAGCATTTTAACTTCTAATTCCATCTCAGTGTCTCTCCTCTCTGAACTACTTTTCAGGATCCCATCCCCCTGCCAATTTGGTTTAAATCCACCCCAACAGCATTAGCAAACCTCCCCGTGAGAATGTTGGTCCTGTTCCTGTTCAGGTGTAACCCGTCCAACTTGTACAGGTGTCATCTCCCCCAGAAACGGTCCCAATGCCCCAGGAATCTGAAGCCCTCCCTCCTGCATCATCTCTCCAGCCACGCATTCATCTGCTCTATCCTCCTGTTCCTACACTCACTACTGCATGGCACTGGGAGTAATCCGGAAATTACTACCTTTGAAGTCCTGCTTTTCAATTTCCTGCCTAACTCCCTAAAGTCTGCTTGCAGGACCTCATTTCTCTTTCTTCCAATGTCATTGGTCCCAGCATGGGACTGTTCACCCTCCCCCTTCATAATGCCCTGCAGTCGTTCTGTGACACCCGGGAGGCAACATACCAACCTGGAGTCATGTCTACGGCTGCAGAAGTGTCTATCTATCCCCCTTACCAACGAATCCCCTACTACTATTGTACCTTCCACACTCCTCCCCCCCGCTGTGCAGCTGGACCACCCACAATGCCATGGCCTTGGCTCTGGTTGGACTCCACAGAGGAACTGTCACTCTCACCAAACTGTTTGCGAGCGAGATACACTCGGGGGATTCCCTCACTACCTGCCTGGTCCTCACCTTCTGTCTGGCAGTCACCCATTCTCTCTCTGCTTGCGGCCTTTAGCCTTTAGTTTCTCTAGTACTTTTTCTCTCCTGATAGTTATTGTATTTATTTTCTCCCCCCTTTATGCCCCCTGATTATTTAGTATTTTCAGAATGCTATTAGTGTCTTCTACCGTGAAGACTGATGCAAAATATTTATTCAGCTCCTCTGCCATTTCCTGGTTTCCCATTATTATTTCCCCAGCCTCATTCTCTAATGTCCTATGTTCACTTTGGTCTCTCTCTTCCTTTTTATATTGTTAAAGAAGTCCTTACTGTCCATTTTTATATTACTTGCTAGTTTACCCTCAAAGTTTATTTTCTCCCTCTTTATTTATTTTTTGGTCATCTTTTGTTGCTTTTTAAAACTTTCCCAATCCTCTGGCTTACCACTAATCTTTGCCACATTGTATGTTTTTTCTTTCAATTTGATACTCTCCTTAACTTCCTTGATTAACCATGGTCGGTTTATCCCCTTCCTAGAATCCTCCTTCCTCACTGGGATATATCTTTGTTATGAGTCATGAACCTATTTTCTTAAACGTCTGCCATTGTTCATTACCCATCTTTTCTGCCAAGCTCCTTTCCCAGTCCACTCCAGCCAACTCTGCCCTCATTCCTTTGTAATTACCCTTATTTAAATTTAGCACAGTTGTTTCCGACCCAAGTTTTTTACTCTCAAACTGAATGCTAAATTCTACCATGTCATGGTCACTGTTTCTTAGGGAATCTTTTACTCTGAAGTCATTTATTAAACCTGCCTTGTTACATATTACTAGATCCAAAATAGCCTGATCCCTGGTTGGATCCACAACATATTGTTCTAGGAAGCAGTCCTGAACACACTCTATGAATTCTTGCTCATGGCTGCCTCTGCCAATTTGATTTTCCCAATCTACATTAAGCTTAAAGTCACTCATGATTAATATCCTGCCTTTTTTACATGCCCTCATTATCTCCTTAGTTATTCTCTGTCCTAAGTATAGCAACTGTTAGGGGGCCTATAGACTACTTCCACCAGTATCATCTTCCCCTTGTTATTTCTTACCTCCACCCACATGGATTCTACATCTTCCGATCCAAGATCATTTCTTGCTATCATACTTATTCCATCTCATACTAACAAAGCTACACCACTACCCTTTCCTTCCTGCCTGTCCTTTCTAAAAGTCACATACTCCTTTTAGTTGACGGGCAATATGATCGGCGCAGGCTTGGAGGGCCGAAGGGCCTGTTCCTGTGCTGTACTTTTCTTTGTTCTTTGTTCCTGAATATGTAGTTCCCAGCTTTGATCCTCTTGTAATCATGTCTCCATAGTGGCTATAAGATCATACCCATTAACCTCTATCTGTGCCGTTAATTCATTTATTTTGTTCCGAATACTACGTGCATTTAAGTGAAGAACCATTAATTTCACCTTTTTACCATTTTTTCCTTTTTGACCCTATTTGCTGCTGTTTTCTTATGTTTGTACACTGTGTCCCTGTCTGTCACACTCTGGTATCATTACCTAAAAAGCTGCCCTGCAATGCTGCCATATCCTTTTGCTTTGCAAGCCCACGTATCCCCTCTCCAGAACCCTCACCCCTCCTCTATTTAGTTTAAAGCCCTCTCTACAGTCCTAGTTATTCGATTTGCCAAGACACTTGTCTGAGTATGGTTCAAGTGAAGCCTGTCCCACCGGAACAGCTCCCTTCTACCCCAGTACTTGTGCCAGTGCCCCATGAACTGAAACCCATTCCTCCCATACCAATCTTTGAGCCACTGCACACCATGCCCTGCACACCACAGTCTAGGTCATTAATATACATCAGGAAGAGCAAGGGTCCCAATACTGACCCCTGGGGAACTCCACTACAAACCTTCCTCCAATCTGAAAAACAACCATTTATCACTACTCTCTGTTTCCTGTCACTCAGCTAATTTCTTATCCAGGTGCCTACTTTCCCTTTATCCCATTATCTGGAATTTTGCTTACAAGTCTGTTGTGTGACACTATATCAAATGCCTTGTGAAAATCCATATATACCACATCATCAGTGTTTCCCTTATTAACCTTCTCTGTTACCTCTTCCAAAACTCCAGAAAGTTAGTTAAATGTGATTTTCCTTTAATGAATCTATGCTGGCTTTCCTTAATTATCCTGCACTTGTCTAAGTCTTAGTCTATTGATTTTATCCCGAACTATAGTTTCCAGAAGTTTCCCTGCCACTGAGGTTAAACTGACTTGTCTGTAGCTGCCAGCTTTATCCTTGCACCTCTTTTTGAACAAGGGTGTAACATTTGCAATTCTCCAGTCCTCTGGTACCTCTCCTGTGTCAAAGGAAGATTGGAAGATTATCACTAGTGCCTCTGCAATTTCCACTCTCACTTCCCTCAGTACCCTTGGATACATCTCATCTGGTCCTGCATTTCTCTTCTTCCCATCAAAGTGGATTACATTTTCCCACATTATATAATCCATCTGCCAATTCTGTGCCAGCTCCTTTACCCAATGCAGATTCTTTTTATCCTCCTCACAGCTTGCTTTCCTACCTGTCTTTGTATCATCAGCAAATTTGGCTACAATTCTGTCCACCCCTTCATCCAAGCCATTAATATAGAATGCAAATATTTGAGGCCCTGTCACTAATCCCTGTGGCACTCCACTACTTACATTTGCCAACCTGAAAATTACTTTATTACCCCAACTTTATGTCTCCTGGTAGTCAATCCTCTATCCATGCTAATAGGTGGGATTTTCTGGCCCTGCCCGCTGCCAGGATTACCCTATCTTGCTGAAAGTCAATGGACTTTTGGCTGGGCCACGAAATCACCCGCAGTGGATCCTGTCACGATGGGGCTGGAAATTCCCGGCCCATATATTACTCCCAATATGATGAACTCTTATCTTGTGTCGTAACCTTTTATTCATGAATGCATAGTGTGGCTTGGCTGAGAGCCCAGACATCCATTTGGACTGTTGAAACAACTGGACCCAAGGGAAACCATTGCTTGATTGGCTGCTCTGATCTATCTATCTGATCTATTCTGTCAATTGCACAATATTTACTTACAGAAGATAAAGAGGTTTCAAGTACTTGCAGTGTCAGCTATTGATACTTTAAAGGGTCTGGATGATTGACACTTTTATAGGGCTGTAATGAAAAGAGTTTTTTAAGAAATTAGAAAGTTATGAATAAGACTTTTTAAAGCTTATTCACACATCCTACTGTTAATATAGGGTTCATTGGTACTGTACATAGTATATAGTGGGTGAATGGGCCTGGAACTACCATAGGTTAGCATGGAGGGCATGAGGGGCCATGGGTGGTGGGTGGAGGGGCATAGCTTGGCATGGAGGGTATGAAGTGGCATGGGGTTGAGTGAGAGGCATAGCTTGGAATGGTGGATATGAGGGTCCATGGGGGTAGGTGGTGGTCATGGGCTGATATGAGTTGGCATGGATGGAGCATGGGAAGTCTGTGGAGGGGGAGGATGAGGCGGGGGTGAGGAGTGAAAGCTATTATTTGGCTTTTCTATAATTATTACGACTGGGATGAAGTCCCAAAGTGCTACCTCAGTGCTTTGGGACTTCATCCCAGTCATAATAATTATAGAAAGGGCCTTTTAAACAGCCCACCTCGGCACTCAGCTGTCCCTATGACTGCCTCCAAATTCTTTCTGGGAGCAGCAGGCCTGACTCCAGTTAGCACCCACCCACTCCGAAATGAGAATCCCATCTTTGCTGGCACTTTGTCCCAAGGCGGGCGAGCCAAGCCAGGAAACTTCCCAATTCCTGCTACCCGCTTCTAGGATGAAAATCCAGCCTGAAATTCTGCATGCTCTGGGTAGCCTCTGCTCCATTGTAGTCTTGCACTATTATTATTTGTCAGCAGATGCTGGGAATGTTCTAACCTACGTTATATCCTCTAGAAATTATCAGAGAATGCAGGCATGTGTAATAAATTTAGTCAGGGTTCATGGTCTGTGAGTTCAGAAGCAGCTTGCTTTTGAACAACCAACAGTTGCATTATAGGGAATTTAGGGGATGTGTCATGATGTGGATGAGGTCTGTTGCTTCTCGACATGGATAGCTGTTCAATCAATTATCTGTGATTGCAGCAATAGATGAGACAACTACTGAATTCTGCATTCGTAAAGTTTGCTGCAGTGTAACTGTGCAACCACACCTTCATTACCATAAGCGCAACAATAGTTTGTACCTATGTAGCACTTTTTACATAGAAAACTTCTCAAGGCTTTTTAAAGTGGAGGGAGAAAAATAAATAAAATAGATGCAAATGTATCCAGTATTTATTCAAAGGATGTATTATATGCCTTCCTATCAGGGTTTTTGTTTTCCTTCATTTGAGAAAAGGACAGGAAAAGGGCAACTTGTTTATCCAGCTTATTCTATCAGCCATGTTGCAACTTTCAAGCACTGTCAATTCACCATCCCAGCTACACAACCTCTTGGGAAAGGCCAAAGGGCAAAAGAGAAAAAACAGGTCAATTTAGGCAAAAAACTTTGGGAAATGCATCTCCAACCTCAAAGACAATTATCTAGCCCCAGAAGACTGAATATCACTAGTCACTGCTAACCTATCTATCTTCTATAACTCAAGATGTCTTGACTAGCAGGAATGCATCAGGCTCTCTTCTGGTGGCCTGTAGTGAATCCATACTCATTCCATCTTCTGTCCATCTATTATAGAAGTTGATGACTCTCTTCAAAAAGAAGAGAAGGTCAGGCTATATTTTCATAGTTTGTTCTCAAGGACCTAGGGCGGAATTTTCCAGTCCCGCCAGTGGTGGGAATTGTGGTGGGCGGGAGCGGAAAATTCGGAGTGAGGACAAAAGTCGTATTTCTGCCTGTGGGAAATCAATTTGGAATTTTCCCCTTGTGACTTTCATGGAGGCCTAATGGTGGGTCGACTTTCCCACTGATCCATGTGAGGATGTATTAGCACGTCATACTCAATAAAAACTCAAGTCGCCAGAAGCATGTTCTCCCTCCTAATAACGTGCCATGCCAGTGGGAAATTAGAATGGTCTGCATCACAACCAGATGTAACTAGCAGCACCTGCCAGCCGTCAATTCACTTGTGACTTAGAGGTGAGTACAACATTCAAAGCTCACCTGCCACAGCACTGTTCCAAGTCCTCATTGATGCCAAAGCAGCTGTGAAAGGTGAGACTAGTGGGGGTCTCAGGAAGGCCAGTTGCAATGGGTGCTGCTGGTCTCAGGCAGGGCCATTTGCAGTGGGTGCTGCAGGTCTCAGACAAGGCCATTTGCAATGGGCACTGCTGGTCTCAGGCAGGGCCATTTGCAGTGGGTGCTGCAGGTCTCAGGCAGGGCCATTTGCAATGGGTGCTGCAGGTCTCAGGTAGGGCCATTTGCAGTGGGTGCTGCAGGTCTCAGGCAGGGCCATTTGCAGTGGGTGCTGCAGGTCTCAGGCAGGACCATTTGCAATGGGTGCTGTGGGTTTCAGGCAGGGCTGTTCACAATGGGTGAGGCGGGTCTCAGGCAGGGCTTCTCAGTGTTTTTTTAATTCATCCATGGGGTATGGGTGTCGCTGATTAAGCCATAATTTATTGCCTATCTTTAATTGCCCGTGAGAAGGTGAACCACTGCATTCCATGTGGTGTAGGTACTCCCATAGTGCTGTTCGTGAGGGAGTTTCAGGATTTTGACTCAACATTGTGCTGCACTTCTCAGGCAGGGCTGCTCAGTGTGTGCTGAACTTTTATAGTGGCAGCTGCGCTTTGCAGGAAGGGCTGCACTCTACCAACCAAGACCAGCATGGAGAGTTGGAGGTGGGAGGTTGACAGACACATGAAGGTGAAAGGAGCAGGGGAGAGTTGAGGGGTGGGGGAGGGGAAATGGTAGGCAGAGGGATGACTGGGGGTGGGGGAGCTGAAGCCCAATGTGGAAGGGGTACACACAGACTTGTCACGGGGGCGGTGGTCTTCATACGGCATGAGAGGGAGGGGGTGCACGCAGACGCGAGACTAAGGAAAGTGAGGGGGTTAGTGTAGCACAGGAGGGAAGGGTTGCATAAAGATTCATGATGAGGGTGGGGGAAATGGGTGGTGTGTTCAGTCCTGAACGAAACGGGGGCTGAGTTACAGACAGTCATAGTCATTGTCCTGGGACTGAGACCAGGAGGTCGGATTGAGAGATTAAAGGCAGAACTGTGGGCTTTGTGGACCATGCTTAGGGCTGTGCATGGCACACACATCGTGGTCCTGGTCCAGGGAGGGGCAAGGTCAATGAGCTCAATGGGGGTCATGCACAGCTTGGTGTGCAGGGCTGGTCAGTGCCTCACACATAGTGGTCCTGGGGTTTGCTGGCTCGGTAATGGGCTGCAAATAGAATAGTCATGGTCAGGGGAGGTATCTGCAGCTTGTAAGTGGGGAAAATGTAATGGGGGGGTGGTGTGGTACTTGAAGATCTTGTGGTGGGGGGTGGATGGTGTGTGGCGATCCTCTGTAAGTGACCGTGCACACAGCCTCAAGGTGGGGCGGCATGAGGCCCTTATGGGGCATGGGGACATCCACAGTGATGAGTTTAGGGGCGAGAGCATGAATGTCCACAACAATGACAGTGGGCTCCTGGGTTACTGGGGGAGGTTGGAGGATGACCAGAGGGAGACCTACCTGCACATCGTGGGGTTCCAGGATGATCAGAGGGACGTGAATGGTGACAGGGGGAGGGTTGAAGCTGATCTCGAAGTAGAAATGCAGCACCACTATCTTGAGACCCCGAATCAATGAGTCAGTTCAAAAGTTAAACTGGAACAAAATCTCCATGGAAGGGGTCTCGGGCAGTGTGGGAGAAATCCATAGCTGGACCTAGGGGCCCTTTCAGGGGCACCCTCATACTTATTAAATTCTCAACATGGAGATGAAGGCTCAGCTAATAGAACTCAGGAACACTTTATTGAGAAATTATAGTTGGAACCACAAACTAATGGTGCTCTTTTAAGTGAGGCTGCAATAGTCATTGGGGTCACATTACAGTTGGTCTCATTGAGCATTCAAACGTCAGAGGAACGTGCGACGGGAAGAGGCAGCCAGCCCTTAAGGAAGCACAGCTGGATATCTGCAAGATGCTCTCTGAAACCCTGTAAAGTTCATTGTCCAATTTACATGGGGTCACAGGCCACAAGGCATCCAGTCATTCTAAAAGTGCAAGGTAGGGGTAATCCCTAGTCCTAATCAGCCATCTTATGAGTGCCTTTACTGAAGGTCAACTTTGCATGGCAGTGCTGAAGCCTCTTCCATCCTCTCTGGGATTGAGATGTCAAGTTATTGGGGTGGCTTCTTAGGCACCTTTGATCTGTGAGGGAGCGCCTCAGCTACAAGGCTGGTACAGGGAAAGGCGAGTAGCGCAAATGCAGCACAAGGGCATGGCGGTTGCTTTCTGGCTGGGAGTGGGAGGTCTGCAATAGTTGGTCAAGCTACATTCATCTCTTGGATCTATCAGCCCACAGGAAAAGGGAGGATTTCAGGATGGAGGCTGCGCTCAATGCTGCCTTCTCGATGGCAGCGCTCAGATTGAGCAGAAGAAGGCCCAGTGTCATCTAGCACAGTTTAGTGCAAAGCCCCAGCCTGAGGTGTATGGTCCAGGGGGCGCCAGAAAGAACCAGACGCTAAGGAGGGCAGACCCATCCAACAGAGGTGATTGGCATGACCAAGGTCTACAGAAGACGCTTCCTATTTGGAGATATAAACCTATGAAATAGGAGCAGAAGTAGGCCATTTAGCCCCTCAAGCCTGTTCCTCCATTTAGTAAGATCATGTTGATCTGTTTGTGTTTCAAATCCCGCATTCCCATCTACCTCCGATAACCTTTGATTCCCTTGCCTAACAAGAATCTATCTACCTCTGCCTTAAAAATACCCAATGACCCCACAAAGTCCCAAAGGTGAGGTGGGAGTGACTGCCCTTGACATTAAGGCAACATTTGACAGATTGTGGCATCAAGGAGCCCTAGCAAAACAGGAGTCAATGGGAATCAGGGGGAAAACTCTCCGCTGGTTGGAGTCATACCTAGCACAAATGAAAATGGTTGTGGTTGTTGGAGGTCAGTCATTTCAGCTCCAGGACATCACTGCAGGAGTTCCTCATGGTAGTGTCCTCAGCCCAACTATCTTCAGCTGCTTTATCAATGACCTTCCTTCCATCAGGTCAGAACTGGGGATGTTCACTGATGCACAATGTTCAGCACCATTCGCTACTGAAGCAGTCTATGTCCAAAGGCAGGAAGACCTGGACAATATCCAGGCTTGGGCTGACAAGTGGCAAGTGACTTTCGCGCCACACAAGTGTCAGGCAATGACCATCTACAACAAGAGAGAATCCAACCATCGCCCCTTGACATTCAATGGCATTACCATCACTGAATCCCCCATTATCAACATCCTGGGGGTTACCATTGACCAGAAACTGAACTGGACTAGCCAGTGGCTACAAGAGCAGGTCACAGGCTAGGAATCCTGCAGAGGTTAACTCACCTCCTGACTCCCCAAAGCCTGTCCACCATCTGCAAGGCACAAGTCAGGAGTGTGATAGAATACTCCCCACTTGCCCGGATGAGTGCAGCTCCCACAACACTGAAGAAGCTGGACACCATCCAGGACAAAGCAGCCCACTTGATTGGCACCACATCCACAAACATTCACTCCCTCCACCACCAACGCACACTAGCAGCAGTGCGTACCATCTACAAGATGCACCAGGAATTCACCAAGGATCCTTCAACAGCACCTTCCAAACCCACGACCACTACCATCTAGAAGGACAAAGGCAGCAGATAGATGGAAACATCACCACCTAGAAGTTCCCCTTCAAGTCACTCACCATCCTGACTTGGAAATATATTGCCGTTCCTTCATTGTCGCTGGATCAAAATCCTGGAACTCCCTTCCTAACAGCACTATGAGTGTACCCACACGACATGGACTGCAGCGGTTCAAGAAGGCAGCTCACCACCACCTTCTCAAGGGCAACTAGGGATGAACAATAAATGCTGGCCCAGCCAGCAAAGCCCACATCCCATGAATGAATTAAAAAAAAACTGAGGTCAAACTGACTGGTCTGTAGTTGCCAGCTTTATCCTTGCACCCCTTTATGAATAAGGGTGTAACATTGCAATTCTCCAGTCCTCTGGCACCTTCCCTATATCTAAGGAAGACTGCAAGAATATCACTTGTGCATCTGTAATTTCCACTCTCACTTCCCTCAGTACTCTTGGATGCATCTCATCCGGTCCTGGCACCTTATCTATTTTAGGTACCTTATCTTTCTAACCTTATCTAACACGTCCTCCTTCTCAATTGTAAATTCTTCTAGTGTACCAGTTACCTCTTCTTACACCTCAGCCTGGGTAGCATCTTCTCCTTTGTAAAGACAGATACAAAGTGCTCATTCAATACCTCCGCTATTTCTCCAGCATCCACATGTAAGTCCCCTTTTTTTGTTCCTAATCAGCCCTAATCTTTCTTTTACTACTCTTTTATTATTTACATGCTTATAGAAGACCTTGGGGTTCCCTTTTGTTAGCTGTCAGCCTCTTTTCATGCCCTCTCCTTGCTTTTCTTATTAGTTTCTTCACTTACCCTCTGATCCTTCTATATTCAGCCTGATTCTCCATTGTATTTTCTACCTGCACTTCTTGCTTTTCATCTTCACCTCTATCTCTCTCATCATCCAGGATGCTCTGGATTTATTTGTCCTGCCTTTCCCCTTCAAGGGAATATACCTTGATATTGCCTGCAATACCTTTTCTTTGAAGGTGGCCCATTGTTCAGCCACCATCCTTTCTGCCAACATTTGATTCCAACTCACTTGACTCAGATGCATTCTCATTCCATCGAAGTTGGCTTTCCCCCAGTTAATTATCCCTGCTCTGGATTGTATCCTGTCCTTTTCCATGACCAACCTAAACCTTATGATACAATGATCACTGTCCCCTGGAGGCTCTCCAACTGATATTTGATCCACTTGGGCCAACTCATTCTCCAGAACCAGGTCCTCCCATTGGACCGGAAATATACTGCTGCACAAAATTATCTTGAACACATTCTAGGAACTCTTGCCCCTCTTTACTTTTCCTATCCCAGTCTTCATTTAGATAATTGTAGTTCCGCATTATGATTACTCTATAATTCTTGCACCTCTCTGTAATTTCTTTGCAAATTTGTTTCTCCACATCCCTTCCATTAGTTGGTGGTTTATATGCTGCATCAATCAGTTATTGCACGTCGTTCATTCCTTACTTTTAGCTTGTGAGATTCTGTCCTTGACCCCTCTGGAACATCCTCTCTCTCCAGTGCTGTACTGCCATCTTTAATCAATATTGCGACTCCCCCACCTTTTCTTCCTTTCCTGTCACTCCTCAACACCTTGTACCCAGAAATATTTAATACCCAGTCCTGCCCTTCTTTGAGCTAGGTCTCTGTTATAGCAATAACATCATAATTCCATTTGTCAGCCTGTGCCAGCAGTTCACCAATCTTATTAACCACATTCTTTTCTCTTTAGTTCTGATGAAGAGTCATACGGACGCGAAATGTTAACTCTGTCTTCCTCTCTGCAGATGCTGTCAGACCTGTTGAGATTTTCCAGCAGTTTTTGTTTTTGTTTCAGATTTCCAGAATCTGCAGTATTTTGCTTTTATATTATTAACCACACTCCATGTATTCACATACATGCACATTAGCCCTGATTTAGGCTTTTTTTACTTTTCCCCTTAGTCTTACCAATCTAATGACTCACTATTGCCTACTTTAATTGTATCAAACTCTCCAAGTATTCTATCTACCTTGATACTACTCTCTGATATATCCTCATTATCAGTTAATACTTCTCTACTTCCCACTGCTGGTTTTTCTCCTCTCCACTCTGAATTTCCCCTCAGGTTCCCACTCCCTGCCAGTCTAGTTTCAACTCTCCCCAACAGCACTAGCACTGTGGGGACATTAGTCCTAATCCTGTTCAGGTGTAACCAATCCTTCTTGTGCAGGTCCCAAAACTGCCCCAAAACTAGTCCCAAAGCCTCGGAAATCTAAAGCCCTCCCTCCTACACCATTCTTCCAGCCACATGTTGAACTGTTAATCTTCATATTCTTATGCTCAGTGGCATGTGGCACTGAGTAATCCTGAGATTATTGCTTTTGAGGTCCTGCTTTTTAATTCCCTTCCTAACTCCCTAAAATCTGCTTTCAGGACCTCATCCCTTTACCTACCTATGTCATTGATCTGTGTGAACCACGATCTCTAGCTGCTCACCATCCCCCGAAAGAATGTCCTGCAGCTACTCTGTGGCTCTGTGCCTCCCTGGAATCAGGGTGGCAACATACCATCTTGGAGTGAAGCCACAGAAATGGCTGTCTGCCCTCCTAACTATAGAATCCCATACTACTATAGTACTTCCACTCTTCCTCCTCCCCTCCTGTGCAGCTCAGCCACCCGTGGTGCCACAAACCTGGCTCTCGCTACATAATGTAAGAACCAAATAATAAACACAGTTAAAATGCAGAAATGTTAAGTTGCAGCAGCTAATCAAAATACTGAACTTAACCATTTACATTTACACGTTGAATGCTTCCTGGATTTTTGTCTCTTATTGAGGTCCAGAATCTTCTCCGATATAACTCTTTCTTGACAACCTCCTCCCCTGGCTCTGGAGGTGACAGGTGAAACATGCTGTGAAGTAAAAGAAAAAGTTTAAGCTTGAAATTAGCTGGGGACTTCCAAAACAGGTGACATAAGGTCTCCAAGTCAACCTCCTACTGCAAGAAATTGTATTCTCATAGCCTCCAGATGCTTTTTTTTGGAGTGGGAGGCTATCAAATCTTCCTTGAAGCCATTCTGTCTTCCATTGTTGCTCTAAGGCCTTTGTTGCAGGCAGACTTCTCCTTAATTCTGCCAGAGAGAAGATATTCCTGAAATCATTTAGCTTTGATTTGAGATCTCATAAACTATTTGCAAAGGAAATCAATGAGAAGATATTTACCCTGGCTGCGTCTTTCAGTGCTCTCTTCATCCAGTGCAGGTGTTGTCCTGGATGGTGCTGTTCACGTGGGTACCCTGAACCTTGGGCCACTCTGTACCTTCTGCCTGATCTCTTCATGGGTGTCTATGGATCAAAAACAATTTAATAGCATTACACGGCACGTTTTAGATTTACCTGTCTAGTCATTTGGGGCATTATGTCAGGCAAATGGTTTCCAAGATTCACAAATCTTCTTACTGCTTTTGATGAAAAGAAGGTTTACTTATTTCTTTGAAAACTACCTGTGAGAATTACTGGCTGGGATTTTTCACTCCCAATCACGGTGGGTGTCATGGCAGGCACGAAACCTAAATCTCGTGAGAAGGCCCTAGATCAGTTTTACGACAACATAAAACAAGGAAGCGATTGTGCGTTTCAGCTGTCAATAGTGGGCTGCGTTTCCCGTCACCAAATGTCACGAACGACATTAGTGTAAATCAGCATCTCATTATGCACTTCGATCCTGACACTGAGGTGAGTTTGCATAACTTGCATCATGCAGCCCTCGTGGGGGTCAGTGCCAGGATTCGCAGGCTGCACTGCATTATTTTGAGGGAGGTCTCAAAGCAAGTCTCTACAGTACACAGCATGGTTAAGGCGGTGGTGGCTTTTACTGTGATGTAGGACAAGGGCTTCATTGGGGAAGGGGCCAGACAGGACTGAGAGAAGGGACGAGGTGCAGGGCAAGGGCTCCACTGGGGACAACGAGTGGGGAAGGTTGCACTGACACACATGACTTTGGGGGGGTGCAGGTGGTGGTGGCACTAAAGGTCCACCCAACTGAAATGATAGTTCCAAAATGAGGACAAAGGCACAGCTGAGAAAAAATTAGCTGCTGTTCAGTTGACATGCGGGGAGTCAGTAGAGTGAAGCAATAATGCCCATTCATGCAACACTGATCCCCCAAGTGGCAATGATTGTTTCCCTAGTTTTAACTCCTCATTTACAGCCTTCAAATTCACCAGAGTATTCTGAAACTGCAGAACTATTGGGCGACTGGAAAACCCCCTTAGAAATGTGGCCATTTACCCCCAAAGTTAATCTCATATGCTCGTTGAACATTGGTCATGTGGGCTGGGTGGGGGATTGGGGGGTTTATGGTGAATGTTTATGCGCACCTCGCACTGGGCATCATTTCATAGGCCAGTACTCTCTGGCTTGCGTGAAAAGGCCTTGAGCCCATAATCACAGACAGAAAGTGGACCTTTGGCAACAAATGCTGAGTCTTGCATGTTCCTCATTGATACTGCAGTGAGGAGACCATCAGGAAGATGGAGCCTGGTGTGATTGCTGCCTGCATTATTGCTTATGGGCAGGAGAGAGGAATGAGAAGAAGGTGATGGAGGTGCCTGGCTCGCCAAAGGGAGGAACAGAGCCCTCAAGACCAAGGCGCAGCAGGTCCTCCTCTAGAAGATGATCCTCAAAGAGCTGTAATTCGTAGGCGCCTCGCTAACCCAGGGTATATAGACATATAGACAGTGAAGCCCAACGCAAACTGGAGGAACAGCACCTCATCTTCCGACTAGGCACTTTACAGCCTTCCGGGCTGAATATTGAATTCAACATCTTTAGATCTTAAACTCCCCCTCCCCCCATCCCCACCCCGTTTCTCCCCCCCACCCCCCCTTTTTTTTTCAATAATTTATATAGATTCTTCTTTCCCCACCTATTTCCATTATTTTTAAATCTAAAACTAAAACCTTGTTAGTCTGTCCACCCCACCCCCACTAGAGCTGTACTTTGAGTATCCTGTCTTCCATTCTTAATTAGCACTTTTCTTAGACAAATATCACCACCTTCAACACCTCTTTGATCCTTTTGTCTGTGACATCTTTTGATTATCTGCTCCTATCACTGCTTATCTCCACAATCACCACACCCTCAACTTCTCTCTTTCCGCCCCCCCCCTCAACCTTAAACCAGTTTATATTTCTCCCTTCTCCTAACTATGCTTCAGTTCTGCCGAAGGGCCATGAAGGCTCGAAACGTTAACTGATTTCTTCTCCGCCGATGCTGCCAGACCTGCTGAGTTTTTCCAGGTAATTCTGTTTTTGTATATAGACATCGCATGTGTTATCTGTAGATGAGTGAGAACCAGTGTCACAGATGCCTCTACATGTCCAGGGATCTGGTGACTCACATTTGCCACATTCTCCAGGAATTGGCGCCATGGGGACTTGGCGGGCATCCATTGCCAGTGGCTGTGAAAGTAACAGCCACACTCAACTTCTACACCAATGTCTCCCTCCAGGGCTCCACTGGGGACCTTTGCGGCATCTCCCAAGCGTCCACCCACAAATGCATCCAGAAGGTCACAGGCACAATTTTGCAAAGGCCCACAATTTTGACCACTTTTACAGAGATCAAGCAAGCCAGGACGCAAGAGCACTGGCCTTTACAGAGCTTTCCTGTTTCCCACAGGTGCAGGGTGCCATTGACTGCACTCACGTGGCTATAAAAGCTCCCTGGCAACAGGCAGTTCAGTACGTCAACCAGAAAGGCCACCACTTGCTCAATGCACAGTTGGTGTGTGAACATAACGAACTTATCTTGCAGGTGTGTGCCAGATTCCTAGGTAGCGCCCACAACTCGTACATCCTGAGTAGGTCTCAGATCTCTGACATCTTCGAGGGACCACACAGGATGCAGGGTTGGCTCCTTGGAGACAAAGGAGAGGGTGCAGAGGAGGTTTGCCAGGATGCTGCCTGGTCTAGAGGTTATTAGCTATGAGGAGAGGTTGGAGAAACTTGGATTGTTCTCACTAGAGCGACGGAGATTGAGGGGCGACTTGATAGAAGTTTACAAAATTATGAGTGGCATGGACAGAGTAGATAGTCAGAAGCTTTTTCCCAGGGTGGAAGAGTCAATTACTAGGGGACATAGATTTAAGGTGAGAGGAGAAAACTTTAGAGGAGATGTGCGGGGCAAGTTTTTTACGCAGAGGGTAGTGAGTGTCTGGAATTCGCTGCCAGAGGAGGTGGTGGAAGCAGGTACGATAGTGGTGTTTAAAAGGCAGCTTGACAAATACATGAATAGGATGGGAATAGAGGGATACGGACCCCGGAAGTGCAAAATGTTTTAGTTTGACAGGCAATATGATCGGCGCAGGCTTGGAGGGCCGAAGGGCCTGTTCCTGTGCTGTACTTTTCTTTGTTCTTTGTTATCCGCAAAGGATGTGGCTGATGACGCCTGTGCTGCAGCCTCAGACTCCTGCAGAGAGAAAGCTCATGCCATAACCCAGACATTGGTGGAACACACCATAGGTATCCTGAAAAAGTGATTCCGATGCCTGGACAGATCTGGTGGAGCGCTCCAGTATACTCCCCAGAGGGTTCATGCCTCATTGTGGCTTGCTGCACACTACACAACCTGGCTCTACAAAGGGGGGAAGACCTGGCAGATGATGAGGTGGAGGAGCTGCACGTCTCCTCCGATGAGGAGGACCTCGAAGGGAATGATGGTGATGAGGTCTTGGAAGCCGAGGATGTAGGTGAAGAGGCCACTGCATGGGCCAAACGAGTCAGGCGTGCTCGCGAGGCCATTGTCAGCATATTTCAGGAGGGGGATGACAAGATGCACTGAGGATCCTCCTGGACAACTCTCCTCTATCATGGGCCAGTATGACCCCCAGCATAGCTACTCCTCTAGTTTCGCCCATAAACTTCCAGATAACAGTGTATTGTTGCACAGAACACTCACATTGCCCTGAGGCTGTGAAGGGTGAGCAAGCTTTGAGGGCGTCTGTGCTGAAATGAGGTGCTACCTGGAGGAGGGCGTTCCGGCATCAGACATCAGAAAATGCTACCTCTTCACACATCCATCCAGATTCCAGTTGGAACAGCACCCTACAAGATGCATGATCCTCAGTGGCCTACGTGCCTTCAGTCTGGCAAAGTTCCTTATGGAGACCCATCGGAATCAATGCAGCCATGCACCATGTGTTACATTGATGGTGACACAGAAACATAATTCTTGGGACAAGGCAGCTGATGAAATACCACTGCTGTGACTGCACTTAGAGATAACTGTGATACACTCCCTGAAATGACGGTGACATCCCACAGTTAAAGTTAGGGATTCTGAGCTTCATTTCTCCTAACTCTAATGAGGACGTGGAGCACCTGAGCACGCTGAGGTCAGACACTTGGCTGTCTGATATTGAGATGCCTCCTTTTACACACAAGCAGTGTGCCCTCATGGCCAGCCCTGGCCCAAGTGAAGTCCAACATGATCAGAGAACCTGAAGCCCTGAAGGGTGCCCGCCACTGCTAATGAGGGGTACTATTCTGCTTCAGCACATACTCGCTCCTATCCCTTTGCACCGCTCCACATTCTCTGAAGCAACAATGTGCGATTCCAGAGCATGCCTAAAGGCTGTTTTGGCCTCCAGAAATCACCATTTGGAAGTAGCATCAGTAAATTCTTGGAATGTCAAGACAATGGGAGCACACCGCTGTCTACCAACTTTGTGACCAGACCCTTGACCCTGCAATAGTCACAACTACAGGGTGAGAAATGCTTAAGCTTGGATGTCTCAGCACCCGCACACACATGTGCCACTGCTTCGTCACCTTGACGTGGCAAGGTTGTCCCAGTTTTTGCTGAGCTCAGCAGATTGACACTGGGAACGTTGGAAACCTGTTTGGCTGAGGGCAGTGCACATAAGCTCTGAGTATAGGCTCAGCTCATTATAACCCTGCCGAGAGACAGTGGGCAGACGGAGTTGGATGGAACATGAGCCTTCTCCATGCATTAACGCATCTCTCCTTAAACACTACACCTTCACCTGTCAAGAATGAAGATGAGATCGGGGTACACCCCTGCCTCAATCGTTCAGAGTCAAGAATGCACATGACAGGACCCAATGAGAGATGGGAGTGAGGTTTGTTCCACAAGCACATTTAACATGAAGTTGCAGGCATTACTGATATGGAGCATTATGTTGAAACGGCACACTCCCTCAAGGTGAGATGGTAGCACACTACCATCAATTGCCATAAGTGGGTGCAGGAGACAAGGTATCACAATTTTACATTTGTGATTGACAGGAACACAGCTCATCATAAGGAAGCATAGGCAAGAGGATTTATGAAATGATTGCGAGTCTATTTACATTTGTGAACATCATAGACATGTGGTTAACACCCATGCCAATGTTGTGCAACTACATCTTCTTCACTTTCCTTACTTGGAGACTTGGTGTTCTCCTGACATCCCCAGTGGAGGTGGAGGTAGCCTGCTGACTGCTACACTCAGTTGTCTGTGATGACCTTGGCAGGCATCCCCTGGAGCGCTGATACCTGGTGGGACCCAGCCTGCTTTGGGTGTCCTGCTGTGGGGCGGATGCACCCTCCTCGGCCTGTGAAGCTGGAGCTGATGATGTCACAGGAAGAGGGGATTTGTATCTACCGGACATTCCTGGAGTCACCTGGGTGCATGGCCACGGGAAGTCGAGCTGCTGGTGGTTCTTCCTATGGGCGAAGAGCAGTCGGAAACCAGGGAATTGGGAAGCCTACAAAGACCAACAGAGGACAACTAAAAAAGAAATATGGAGGGAGAAGATTAAATATGAGGGTAAACAAGCCAGTAATATAAAAGAAGATTGCAAGAGTTGTTTTAGATATTTAAAGGGTAAGAGAGAGGCAAAAGTGGACATTGGGCGCTGGAAAATGACGCTGGAGAAGTGGTAGTTGGGAACAAAGAAATAGCGGAGGAACTGAATAGGTACTTTGCGTCAGTCTTCACAGTGGAAGACACGAGTAACATCCCCAATGATCAAGAGAGTTGGGGGGCAGAGCTGAGTATGGTGGCAATTACCAAGGAGAAGGTGCTAGGAAAACTGAAAGGTCTGAAGGTGGATAAATCACCTGGACCAGATGGATTACACCCTAGAGTTCTGAAGGAGATAGCTGAAGAGATAGTGGAGGTGTTAGTGGTGATCTTTCAGGAATCACTGGAGTCAGGGAGGGTCCCAGAGGACTGGAAAATCGCTAATGTAACCCCCCTGTTTAAGAAGGGAGTGAGGCAAAAGACGGGAAATTACAGGCCGATTAGCCTGACCTCGGTCGTTGGTAAGATTTTAGAGTCCATTATTAAGGATGAGATTTCAGAATACTTGGAAGTGCATGGTAAAATCGGGCAAAGTCAGCATGGTTTCATCAAGGGGAGGTCATGCCTGACAAATCTGTTAGAATTCTTTGAGGAGGTAATGAGTAGGTTAGACAAAGGAGAGCCAATGGATGTTATCTACTTGGACTTCCAGAAGGCCTTTGACAAGGTGCCGCACAGGAGGCTGCTCAGTAAGATACGAGCCCATGGTGATAGAGGCAAGGTACAAGCATGGATAGAAGATTGGCTGTCTGGCAGGAGGCAGAGAGTGGGGATAAGGCAGTCCTTCTCAGGATGGCGGCCGGTGACTAGTGGAGTTCCGCAGGGGTCAATGTTGGGACCTCAACTCCACAACTTTTCACTTTATACATTAATGATCTAGATGAAGGAACTGAGGGCATCCTGGCTAAGCTTGCAGATGATACAAAGATAAGTGGAGGGACAGGTAGTATTGAGGAGGCGGGGAGGCTGCAGAAGGATTTAGACAGGTTAGGGGAATAGGCAAAGAAGTTGCAGATGCAGTACAACGTGGGGAAGTGTGAGGTCATGTACTTTGGTAGGAAGAATAGAGGCATGGACTATTTTCTAAATGGGGAGAGAATTCAGAAATCTGGAATGCAAAGGGACTTGGGAGTCCTAGCCCAGGATTCTCTTAAGGTTAACTTGCAGGTTGACGCGGTAGTTAGGAAGGCAAATGCAATGTTGGCATTTATTTTGAGAGGACTAGAATATAAAAGCAGGGATGTGCTGCTGAGGCTTTATAAGGCTCTGGTCAGACCACATTTAGAATATTGTGAACAATTTTGGGCCCCGTATCTCAGGAAGGATGTGTTGGCCCTGGAAAGGGTCCAGAGGAGGTTGACGAGAACGATCCCAGGAATGAAAGGCTTAACATATGAGGAACGTTTGAGGACTCTGGGTCTATACTCGATGGAGTTTAGAAGGATGAGGGGGGATCTGATTGAAACTTACAGAATACTGAAAGGCCTGGATAGAGTGGACGTGGGGAAGATGTTTCCATTAGTAGGAGAGACTAGGACCCGAGGGCACAGCCTCAGAGTAAAGGGAAGACCTTTTAGAACAGAGATGAGGAGAAACTTCTTTAGCCAGAGAGTGGTGAATCTATGGAATTCATTGCCAGAGAAGGCTGTGGAGGCCAGGTCATTGAGTGTATTTAAGACCGAGATAGATAGGTTCTTGATTGGTAAGGGGATCAAAGGTTACGGGGAGCAGGCGGGAGAATGGGGTTGAGAAACTTATCAGCCATGATTGAATGGTGGAGCAGACTCGATGGGCCAAATAGCCTAATTTCTGCTCCTATGTCTTATGGTCTTATGGCACCTGGCTGACTCCTTGGGGAGAAGGGGCAACTGGAGTGAGATCAAGCTGCCCCATGGCCCTCTCGCATTGACATCGATGGATACCACCAATGGCTACAGCGATGGAGTGCAGCTCCTGTGGCAGTGCAGGACCGATATCCTGGACCAAGGTCTCCATGACGTCTGCCAAGCTGCCAGTGTTGACCTCCGTACGTTGGCATGTCAGCGCTATCACCAGGCGGATGGACTCCTCCATCATGCGTAGCTATCTGAGGAGTGCAGCTGACATCCCTACCTGACGTTCCCGTGCTTGTCTTTGCAGCTGCAGCAACTGATTTAGGACCGAGCCTGGAGGCTCATCATCGGACTTGGACTCCGCAGAATCATGGCCTCCAGCTGTTCTCTGAGTGCCGGCAACCTCTGATGTTCCTGCCTCCGCTTTCTGTGGAGCAGAGGGTGCACTGTGCTCACCAGATTGTGACCCCGAGGCTACTCTAGAACTAGGTCAAACCAATGTATGTGTCTCTGAGCTGGTGGGTGAACACTGTGGTGGGTCTTCTATGGTGCTTTCCTAAGGTTCGTTATTCCAGATGTTGTCGGGGCTGATTCATCAGCTTCCCAGACGTGTCTACGAAACAAAGGAGAGACAATTAGTGCATGGCAGGGGACTCTGAAACAGGAGAAATCACTCACAGTATGGTTGTCTGATAGATGTTATAGTGCAGGATCCTGACTTGGGTGTGCACTGCCGATCTCACTGGTCTACGTCCTCTGCAGCCAGCTCTCTGGCTCTGTTCTCAAAGTCCGTGAGAACCTTGATCTTGGGAACTCCACCCCCAGAATATCCTTATTGTGAGCCAGCTTGTCTGGCTCGAAGACTGATGGAGAAAGTGTTATCAAGACTCATGCAAGGGCAGATGATAAGGATTCCTGGCATCTATGGGTGCTGAGTGGAGCCCTGGACAGGATTAAGGTGTAAACTCCAGAGGAGATGAGGCCAGATGGAGATGTGAGGATGTGTGAGGGTGAGTGGTGATGACCCTTGGGGTGGCAGCGAGTGAGGTTCTTGTGGATATGTTGATGGGCTTGAGACTGTGTGAGTTGAGAGTGATGAGATAGTTGACTTACCCTGGTGGAACGGATGAGATCGTTCATCCTCTTCCTGCACTGGGTGGCTGACCTCTTCTGTAGGGCGTTTGCACTGACCACCACTGCAACCACCTCCCAAGCCTTGGTGGAAGGCCTGCAGTCAGAGCAGGGGTAGAGGACATTGTGGCAGACCTTGACTGCATTCAACAGGCACTCCAGTGAGGCACCACTAAATTTGGGCACAACATGCTTTCTGCCTTTTGGAGCCATGTCTTCATTGGAGCTGCTGCAGAGAGTGTGAACGGTGTGCAGGGGCGCTGTTTAAATATGGCACCAGAGTTATGGAGCACTAAGGTCACGGCGAAGTGGGCACCAGTAGAATGGCATGTTGCCCGTGGATGAATAATTAATCAGCTACGATACAGACGATCTGCCGCAAAAAGCTGCCATTGCAGCTGGTGGGTGGAACGCTGTTTTTCCCACCCGCTAATGGACTTTGTGCATTTCAGGGAAAATCCCGGCCATAGGAAGTTTGCGGCACAGAAGGGAGCCACTTGGCCCATCAAGTCTGTGCCGGCCGTGAAACGAACCACCCAGCCTAATCCCACTTTCCATCATTTGTGCCATAGCCCTGCAGGTTACGGCACTGAGGTGCATATTCAGATAACTTTTAAACTAGTTTTGAGTTTCTGCCTGTGGTATCCTTTCAGGCAGTAAGTTCTAGATGCCCACAACCCTCTGGGTGAAAAATGTTTTTCTCATCTCCCTTTTAGTCATTCTAACAATTGTTCCCCCAAGTCACTGACCTTCCCAAGGAGAATTAACAATTAGCTGCATGAAGTCTTTTTGTGGTTTACAGTTTGTATACACTACAGTAACGATGATCAGCAAAGAAGGGCCCAAGAGTAATTGACTTAAAAGGTTTAATTTAAAGGGATAAGTCATGGCAGGAGCACACAAAGCCATGGTGTGCTCCGTTTGGAAAGCCGGGGACATTTCCAGTGCCCGGGACCAGCGTGTGTGCAGGAAGTGTGTCAAGCTGCAGCTCCTGGAAGCTCGGGTTTCAGAGCTGGAACGGCGGCTGGGGACACTGTGGAGCATCCCCGAGTCTGAGAGCATCATGGATAGCACGTTTAGAGAGGTGGTCACACTGAAGATGAAGGGACTTGAGGAAGGAAGGGAATAGGTGACCACCAGGCAGTCCAAGAGAAACAGGCAGGTAGTTCAGCAGTCCCCTGAACTAATCGCAAATCGGTATTCCATTTTGGAGGCTGATGAGGGCGCTGGTTCCTCCAGGGAGTGCGGACAGAGTCAAGCTTCTGGCACCACAAGCAGCCTGTCTGTAAAGGAGGGGAGGATGGGAGGAAGAGCAATAGTAATAAGGGATTCTATAGTCAGGGGAACAGATAGGCGCTACTGTGGCCGTCAACGTGACTCCAGGATAGTATGTTGCCTTCCTGGTGCCAGGGTCCAGGATGTCACTGAACGGCTGCAGGGCATCCTGAAGGGGAAGGGTGATAAGGCAGAGGTCATGGTACATGTTGGTACCAATGACATAGGTAGAAAGAGGGATGAGGTCTTGCATCAAGATTTCAGGGAGTTAGGCATAAGACTAAAAAGCAAAAATAAAAGCAAAAAACTGCGGATGCTGGAAATCCAAAAAAAAACAGAAACACCTGGAAAAACTCAGCAGGTCTGACAGCATCTACAGAGAGGAACACAGTTAATGTTTCGAGTCCGTATGACTCTTCAACAGAACTAAGGAAAAATAGAAAAGAGGTGAAATATAAGCTGGTTTAAGAGGGGGGTGGTGGGGGGGACAGGTAGAGATGGATAGAGGGCCAGTGATAGGTGGAGATAACCAAAAGATGTCACAGACAAAAGGACAAAGAGGTGTTGAAGGTGGTGAGATTATCTAAGGAATGTGATAATAGGTGACATTAAGGGTAGAAAGCAGGATGAGCAAGGTACAGATAGCCCTAGTGGGGGTGGGGTGGGGGGAAGGGATCGAAATAGGCTAAAAGGCAGAGATAAAACAATGGATGGAAATACATTTAAAAATAATGGAAATAGATGGGAAAAGAAAAATCTATATAAATTATTGGAAAAAAAGGGGGGATTGGAAAGGGGGTGGGGATGGAGGAGAGAGCTCATGATCTAAAATTGTTGAACTCAATATTCAGTCCAGAAGGCTGTAAAGTGCCTAGTCAAAAGATGAGGTGTTGTTCCTCCAGTTTATGTTGAGCTTCACTGGAACAATGCAGCAGGCCAAGGACAGACATGAGAGCAGGGTGGAGTGTTGAAATGGCAAGCGACAGGGAGGTCTGGGTCATGCTTGCAGACAGACCAAAGGTGTTCTGCAAAGTAGTCACCCAATCTGCGTTTGGGCTCTCCAGTGTAGAGGAAACCGCATTGGGAGCAGCGAATGCAATAGACTAAATTGAGGGAAGTGCAAGTGAAATGCTGCTTCACTTGAAAGGAGTGTTTGGGCCCTTGGACGGTGAGGAGAGGGAAGTAAAGGGGCAGGTGTTGCATCTTCTGCGGTTGCATGGGAAGGTGCCGTGGGAAGGGGTTGAGGTGTAGGGGGTGATGGAGGAGTGGACCAGGGTGTCCCGGAGGGAACGATCCCTGCGGAATGCCGCCGGGGGGGTGAAGGGAAGATGTGTTTGGTGGTGGCATTATGCTGGAATTGGCGGAAATGGCAGAGGATGATTCTTTGAATGCGGAGGCTGGTGGGTGATAAATGAGGACAAGGCAGACCCTGTCATGTTTCTGGGAGGGAGAGGAAGGTGTGAGGGCAGATGCACGGGAGATGGGCCCGACATGGTTGAGGGCCCTGTCAACCACCGTGGGTGGAAAACCTCGGTTAAGGAAGAAGGAAGACATGTCAGAGGAACTGTTTTTGAAAGTGGCATCATCAGAACAGATTAGATGGAAGCGAAGGAACTGAGAGAATGGGATGGACTCCTTACAGGAAGTGGGGTGTGAGGAGCTGTAGTCGAGGTAGCTGTGGGAGTCGGTAGGCTTGTAATGAATATTGGTGGACAGTCTATCACCAGAAATTGAGACAGAGAGGTCAAGGAAGGGAAGGGAAGTGTCAGAGATGGACCATGTGAAAATGATGGAGGGGTGGAAATTGGAAGCAAAATTAATAAATTTTTCCAGGTCCAGACGAGAGCATGAAGCAGCACCGAATCAATCATCGATGTACCGGAGAAAGAGTTGTGGGAGGGGGCCGGAGTAGGACTGGAACAAGGAATGTTCCACATACCCCATAAAGTGACAGGCATAACTGGGGCCCATGCGGGTACCCATAGCCACACCTTGGACCATGACCCCACCACTGAACATCAAGCCATTGTTTCCAGGACCGTTACTGACCTCATCTCCTCTGGAGATCTTCCTTCCATAGCTTCCAACCTCATAGTCTCCCAACCTCGGACGGCCCGCTTCTACCTCCTACCCAAAATCCACAAACAGGACTGTGCTGGCAGACCGATTGTGTCAGCCTGTTCCTGCTCCACGGAACTCATTTCTTGCTATCTTGATTCCATTCTCTCTCCCCTTGTCCAGTCCCTTCCCGCCTATATCCGTGATTCCTCTGACACCCTACATCATATCAACAATTTCCAGTTCCCTGGCCCCAACCGCCTCCTCTTCACCATGGACGTCCAATTCCTCTACTCCTCCATCCCCCACCAGGATGGTCCGATGGCTCTCCGCTTCTTCCTCAAATAGAGGCCTGAACAATCCCCATCCACCACTACTCTCCTCCGTCTGGCTGAACTTGTTCTCACACTGAACAATTTCTCCTTTAACTCCTCTCACTTCCTCCAAATAAAAGGTGTGGCTATGGGTACCCGCATGGGTCCCAGTTATGCCTGTCTCTTTATGGGGTATGTGGAACATTCCTTGTTCCAGTCCTACTCCGGCCCCCTCCCACAACTCTTTCACCGGTACATCGATAATTCCTTCGGTGCTGCTTCATGCTCTCATCTGGACCTGGAAAAATTTATTAATTTTGCTTCCAATTTCCACCCCTCCATCATTTTCACATGGTCCATCTCTGACACGTCCCTTCCCTTCCTTGGCCTCTCTGTCTCAATATCTGGTGATAGACTGTCCACCAATATTCTTTACAAACCTGCCGACTCCCACACCTACCTCAACTACAGCTCCTCACACCCTGCTTGCTGTAAAGAGTTCATCCCATTCTCTCAGTTCCTTCGCCTCTGTCGAATCTGTTCTGATGATGCCACTTTCAAAAACGGTTCCTCTGACATGTCTTCCTTCTTCCTTAACCGAGGTTTTCCACCCATGGTGGTTGACAGGGCCCTCAACCGTGTCCGGCCCATCTCCCGCGCATCCACCCTCAAACCTTCCTCTCCCTCCCAGAACCATGATAGGGTCCCCCTTGTCCTCACTTATCACCCCACCAGCCTCCACGTTCAAAGGATCATCCTCCGCCATTTCCGCCAACTCCAGCATGATGCCACCACCAAACACATCTTCCCTTCACCCCCCCTGGTGGCATTCCGCAGGGATCGTTTCCTCCGGGACACCCTGGTCCACTCCTCCATCATCCCCTACTCCTCAACCTCCTCCCACGGCACCTTCCCATGCAACTGCAGAAGGTGCAACGCCTGCCCCTTTACTTCCCCTCTCCTCACCGTCCAAGGGCCCAAACACTCCTTTCAAGTGAAGCAGCATTTCCCTTGCGCTTCCCTCAATTTAGTCTACTGCATTCGCGTCTCCCAATGCGGTTTCCTCTACATTGGAGAGACCAAACGCAGACTGGGTGACTGCTTTGCGGAACACCTTCGGTCTGATGCAAGCATGACCCAGACCTCCCTGTCGCTTGCCATTTCAACACTCCACCCTACTCTCATGCCCACATGTCCGTCCTTGGCCTGCTGCATTGTTCCAGAGAAGCTCAACGCAAACTGGAGGAACAGCACCTCATCTTGCGACTCGGCACTTTATAGCCTTCTGGACTGAATATTGAGTTCAACAATTTTAGATCATGAGTTCTCTCCTCCATCCCCACCCCCTTTCGATCCCCCCCTTTTTTCCAATAATTTATATAGATTTTTCTTTTCCCATCTATTTCCATTATTTTTAAATGTATTTCCATCCATTGTTTTATCTCTGCCTTTTAGCCTATTTCAATCCCTTCCCTCCACCCCACCCCCACTAGGGCTATCTGTACTTTGCTCAGCCTGCTTTCTACCCTTAATGTCACCTATTATCACATTCCTTAGATAATATCATCACCTTCAACACCTCTTTGTCCTTTTGTCTATGACATCTTTTGGTTATCTCCACCTATCACTGGCCCTCTATCCATCTCTACCTGTCCCACCCTCCCTTAAGCCAGTTTATATTTCACCTCTTTTCTATTTTTCCTTAGTTCTGTTGAAGAGTCATACGGACTCGAAACGTAGACTAAAAAGCAAGACTTCTTGGGTTGTAATCTCTGGATTACTCCCAGTCCAAGTGCTAGTGAGCTCAGAAATAGGAGAATAGTGCAGATGAATATGGGGCTTAAGATTTGGTGCAGGAGGGAGGGTTTTAGATTCCTGGATCACTGGGACCATTTCTGGGGAAGATGGGACCTGTACAAGTGGGACAGCCTACATCTGAACCAGAGCGGGACGAACATCCTTGCGGGTGGGTTTGCTAGTGCTGTTGGGAGGAATTTAAACTAATTCGGCAGGGGGAGGGGACACAGAATGTTAGCAGAATAGGGACACATCATAACACAGTAAAACAATCAAGTCAGAGGGAGTACAGCTGCATTAAGCTTCAAGGAAGTAAGGCAAGGCTGGATGGTCTCTACTTTAATTCCAGGAGTATTACAGGTAAAACAGATGAGTTAAGGGTGAGGATTGACACGTGGAATTGTGATATAGTAGCCATCACTGAGACGTGGTTGAGGGAGGGGCAGGATTGGCAGCTCAACATTCAGGGATATAGAATCTTCAAAAATCGAGGTGATCAAGTATCCCAATCTTTGGAGAAAGGAAACATTCGAACCTTAACCATTGGATACATCAAATCCTGCTTCCCTGCCAAAAATGACACACCCCGGCAACCAACTATTTGTAGCTTATCACGTGCACGACTTAAAATTAGCAAGGTCATTTTTAACAACGCGGAACATTCACTCATGGGCTTGGATCAGGCAAGACAGGGGAGGGGGTAAAAGAGGAGGAGGCGTTACATTATTAGTTAAGAAGTTAGTTACTGCAGCAAGGAGAGATGATATCTTGGAGGGGGCATCGAATGAAGCTTTGTGGGTTGAGCTTAGGAATAAAAAATGGGCAGACACATTGTTAGGTGTTTATTATAGACCCCCAGATAGTCAGCAGGAAATTGAGGAGCAAATATGTGCACAATTTGTGGAGGTGTGTAAAAACAATAACAATAGGGTAATTATATTAGGTGATTCAACTTTCCCAACATTAAGTGGGATAGACATAGTGTTAAGGGCTTGGATGGAGTAGATTTCTTGAAATGTGTACAGGAGAACTTTTTAGGTCAATATGGTCCAACAAGGGATGGCGCAGTGCTGGACCTAATTCTGGGGAATGAAGCCGGACAGGTGGCTGAGGTGGTGGTGGGCGAGCATTTTAGTGACAGCGACCACAACATGGTACAGTTTAAGTCTGTTATGGACAAAGAAATCAACAAGTTGCAAAAAAATGTTTTGGATTGGGGGAGAGTGGATTTTAGTAAAATAAGGCAGGATCTGGCCAAGGTAGACTGGGAACAGCTACTTGTGGAGAAATCTACAGAGCAACAGTGGGGGATGTTCAAAAAGGAAATGGGGAGGGTACAGGCTCAACATGTTCCCTCTAGGGTGATGGGAAGGAGTAACAAGCCCAGAGAACCATGGATGACCAGAGATATTCAGGTTATGATGAGAAGGAAAAGAGAGGCTTTGAGCAGGTACAACAGAAGCAAATCAGCAGAGGCATTAGTGGAGTACAGAAAGTGCAGGGTGGAGCTTAAGAAAGCAATTAGGAGAGCAAAGAGGGGGTATGAGAAAGCTCTGGCTGGTAAAAGTAGGGAAAATCCCAAGATATCCTTTAAGTATATCAATGGGGAGAGGATAACCAGGAAAAGAGTAGGGCCCATAAGGGACCAAGGGGGCAATCTATGGGTGGAGCCAGAGGACATCGCTAGAGTGTTGAATGAATACTTCACATCCATCTTCCCCCAAGAGAATGAGGATGAAGGTATGGAGCTTGGGGAGAGAGACTGCGAGGTTCTTGAGCAAATTGATATAGGGAGTGACAAGGTATTGGAGGTGTTGGCAGGCTTAAAAGTGGACAAATCTCCATGTCCAGATGATTTGTGTCCCAGGCTGCTGAGGGAGGCAAGGGAGGGGATCGCAGGGGCACTGAACCAAACTTTTAATTCCTCTTTGGCCACGGGGGAGGTGCCAGAGGACTGGAGAACAGCTAATGTGTTTCCGCTGTTTAAGAAGGGTTGTAGAGATAAGCCAGGGAACTACAGGCCAGTGAGTCTCACGTCAGTGGTAGGGAAACTATTGGAGAAAGTTCTGAAGGAGAGAATCTATCTCCACTTGGAGAGGCAAGGTTTGATCAGGGATAGTCAGCATGGCTTTGTCAGATTTGATTGAATTTTTTGAGGACGTGACCAGGTGTGTAGATGAGGGTAGTGTAGTTGATGTAGCTTATATGGATTTCAGCAAAGCCTTTGAAAAGGTCCCACATGGGAGACTTATAAAGAAGGCAAATGCACATGGAACACAGGATAATTTGATAAGGTGGATTCAAAATTGGCTTAGTTGTAGGAGACAGACATCCTTATTTGTAAGGATGCTCTACTGACTGGAAGTCAGTGTCCAGTTGCGTACTACAGGGATCTGTGCTCGGTCCCCTATTATTTGTCATTTATATAAACGATATAGATGACTATGTGGAGGGTAGGAATAGTAAGTTTGTGGATGACACAAAGATTGGCCAGGTGGTTAACAGTGAGGTTGAGTGTCTTGGGCTACAGGAAGATGTCGACGGGATGGTCAAATGGGCAAATAAGTGGCAGATGAAATTTAACCCTGAAAAGTGTGAGGTGATACACTTTGGAAGGAGTAATTTGACAAGGAAGAATTCAATGAACGGCATGACACTAGGAAGTTCTGAAGAACAAAGGGACCCTAGCATGTGTGTCCATAGATCTCTGAAGGCAGAGGGGCCATGTTAGTGGGGTGGTGAAAAAGGCATATGGGACACTTGCCTTTATCAATCGAGGCATAGATTACAAAAGTAGGGAGGTCATGTTGGAGTTGTATAGAACCTTGGTGAGGCCACAGCTGGAGTACTGTGTGCAGTTCTGGTCGCCACATTATAGGAAGAATGTGATTGCACTGCAAGGGGTGCAGAGGAGATTCACCAGGATGTTGCCTGGGATGAAACATTTAAATTATGAAGAGTGGTTGGTTAGACTTGGGTTGTTTTCGTTGGAGCAGAGAAGACTGAGGGGCGACCTGATTGAGGTGTACAAGATTATGAGGGGCATGGACAGGGTGTTTAGGGAGCAGCTGTTCCCCTTAGTTGAAGGGTCTGTCAAAAGGGGGCATAAGTTCAAGACTCGATGGGCCGAAGGGCCTCTTCTGCACTGTGATTCTGTGAGGATGAGGTTAAAACTCAAAATCCACTTCCTGCTCAATCGCTTGTAGTCCACCGCTGTTTGAGGGGATCCATCACACCAAACAGATTTATGTTGCTGTATAATTTGACAGATGTTCTGTTGATCGAGGAATTAAGGAAAACTCTGACATGCGATGAAGAATTAAGTGAAAAAAGAGATCTACCTGTGAAAAAAGAGAAAATATATTATTCGAATGTTTAAAGAAATGACATTAAAACACTTCCATAGCATCAGTCCTGTCTTCAGTAAAACTGTCAAATCCTCGCCCCCTCCTCACAGAGAAAATTCAAATAAACACTGTGACCAATCAGAACGCAGTTTTTGCTAAAGCTGGCCAATCAGGGTGAACTGGGCGGGGCCTCTTCCAGCATCATTCTGTCTCCCTCTTTGAGGGTTACATTACCAACTCATTTGCTCTAGGCAGGTTGGGGTTTCCTAACACAAACAAAAACAAAAATCGCTCAAGAAACTCAGCAGGTCTGACAGCATCTTCGGAGAGGAACACAGTTGACGTTTTGAGTCCATATGACTCTTGTTTTTGTTTTTGTTTTTGTTTCAGATTTCCAGCATCCCCAGTATTTTGCTTTTATCTTGGGGTTTACTAAAGTGTCTCTGTTTCGCTCCAAGGTAACGGATGTTCCTGCCCTACCCAGTTCTGAATACTTCCTTCCCACCTTCCATTACGGCCGTTCTCGGCCGCTCTAGTACTCAAGTCGCTCTTCCCTGGCATTTGACGTTTCCCCACCCCCACCGCCCCGCTGCTTCTTAACCTTCTGGTCGCCGAATTTTTTGTTGGGGCCGCTCGGCCTCCTTTCGATTGCCCCTCCCGAGCCACTCATTCTCACTTGAGAGCTCGGGACGGGATCGAATGCCAGGGAGGGCGAGGCGAGTACCAGGGCTTGTGGGAGGTGGCTATTACAGAGAGGGGAAGGAGGTATTGAGCACTGGGGAGGGTGAGGGGAGTACCTGGGCAGACGGGAATGGCAATGGGGAGTGGGAAGGGGGCCATTGAGTACTGGTGAGGGAAGGCTGGGAGGTGGCCATTACCGGTGAGGGGGAACAGAGGGTATTTGTATGTTTGAGGGGAATAGATAGAGTGGACAGGATAAAATTGTTTCCCTTGGTGGACAATTCTAGAACCAGGGGACATAGATTCAAAATAAGTGGCAGAAGGTGAAGCGGGGAGGGACATGAGGAAGAACTTTTTTACGCAGAGGGCAGTGGGTGTCTGGAATTCGCTGCCCAAGTTGGTGGTAGAGGCAGAAACTCTAAACTCTTTTAAAAAGTACCTGGATCTGCACCTTAAGTGCTATAAGCTGCAGGGCTATGGGCTGGGTGCAGGAAAGTGGGATTAGAAAGGGCACCTGGGTGTCCTTGGGCTGGCATGGACAAGATGGGCCAAATGGCCTCCTTCTGTGCTGTAACTTTTCTACGGTTCTATGGTTTATTTGTAATGTTAGTCATTTATTATGTTCATAACTTATATTTTGTTTATTTCTTATGTTCATTTTTTTAAAAAAATTTTGTTCCACTTAACTCTACCATTTTTTCCAACTCATATTTTTAATTGATGCCCATCTAGGTTTTAACCTTGTTGAATCTTGACGGGGGTTATCAGAGAATGTGAGGTTATTTCCTTTGGGTGTAAGAAATGCTGGACACTATATCATGGCAACTAAGGTATTTGTGGTAATGGTTACTCCTGAAATGGCTTTTTTTCATGCTTCTCAATGATAATTTTTTTTTTCCTAACCTGAGAAGTTTTCAATATAAAACAGTTTACGCTTTGCCATTATGTGTGTGACTCTAGTCAAAAAAATTAAATCTTGAAATGGTTAAATGAACAGTATTATCAAACATATGTAACACATTCATATGTGAGGTAAGGAGATAAATATCATTATGCTCTTTGTAACACGTTGCAAACCTGATGTGAAAATGTGCACTGAAACACCAATGCCTTTTTGCTTTATGGGGTGGTATGGTCACCAAATTTGCTGATGACACAAAGAAAGATAGGAAAATAAGTTGTGAAAAGGTCATAAGGAGACTACAAAAATAAATAACTAGGTTACGTGAGTGGGCAAAGATCTGGCAAATAAAGTATAATGTGGGAAAATGTGAAATTGTCCATTTTGGCAGGAAGAATAAAAGAGAAGCATCTTATATAAATGGAGAGAGATTGCAGCACTCTGAAATGTAGAGGGATCTGGGTGTCCTAGTGCATGAATTACAAAAAGCTAGTATGGAGGTACAACAAGTAATTAGGAAAGCTAATAGAATGTTATCATTTATTGCGAGGAGATTGAATACAAAAGCTATGCTTCAGTTATACAGAGTGCTAGTGAGACCATATCTGGAGTACTGTGTACAGTATTGGTCACCTTATTTAAGGAAGGATGTAAATGCATTGGAAGCAGTTCAGAGAAGGTTTACCAGACTAATACCTGAAATGGGTGGGTTGTCTTATGAGGAAAGGTTGGACAGACTAGGCTTGTACCCGCTGGAGTTTAGAAGAGTAAGAGGTGACTTGATGAAACATATAAGATCCTGAGGGGTCTTGACAGGGTGGATGTGGAGAGGATGTTTCCTCTTGTGGGAGAAACTAGAACTCGGGATCACTTTTTAAAAATAAGCATTTAAAATGGAAATGAAGAGAAAAATTTTGTTTCACCTCCATTCTAAATGGGTGATCCCTTATTTTTGAAGTGAAATTTTTTTCTCTTGAAAAGGCATTCGAAGCAGAGTCTTTGAATATTTTAAAGGCAGAGGTGGTTAGATTCTTGGTAAGCAAGGGGGTAATAGGTTATCAGGGGTAGGCAGAATGCAGATTTGAGGTTACTATCAGATCAGCCATGATCTTATTCGGCACAAGGGGCCTGTTCCTTGTTCATATGTTATCCAGGCAGTCTTAAGGTATTCCAGCTGGCTTCAACTGGTACAGTTTCCAGTTCAAAGAATCATTGGAGCAGCAACATGGCAACTGACCCCACTTAATTTCAATTGGCTGCAGTTTGCCTGTCAACTAGTTTCAGCCGAAGCTAACTGGTCCCAGTAAGATTCAAACAGTTACAGTTAAAGTCAACTGGACAAGTGGAATCACAACATTTTGTTCCCATTGTGTGTGCCAGTTATTCCAGCTGTATACAGTTAAACCAGGAAACAAGTCAACAAGTCCCAGTAAGATTCCAATTGGACAATTGGGGATATCAGCTGGTGTCCAGTTAAAATCTCCAGTTATTTCAGTTAAAACCAGTTGTAATCTGTTACTCTGGAGGAAATCAGTCATGCACAGTTGGATTTCCTTGCTGGCAGTAACTGAATTTTCCACGGCACAATTGATGTAAAAGCTCCTAGATGAGCCAAAGCCTATTTTGAAAAAGGTACCAGGGCAGAAGAGGGGAAAGGTTAGTTACAATGAGGCCTGAACCCTGGCCTTTGTCCCACATGTACGATTGCCCTGCAGCTGCTACCTGCTGCGCGTGGTACTTCAGTGAAATCGCCTGATATCCAGGCCTGACTGCTAGCCATCAGTTAATTGCAGCACAGCAGCCAGGATTCCTGCCAAGGGAAGGATGAAAATTTTCAGTGGATTGCGGATCTGACGATGGACTTCCCCAAACATTTTCTTCCCATCATCTGCTAAACTCTGCAAGTTCAGGCAATACTGTGGAGGAAAATGAGATAAATATCATCTAGACCTGGTGACATTTCTAGAAGTAGTTTCAGTAACTATAAAAATAATTCTGTGCCCTTTTGATTATTTCAGCTGGATTTTTTCAGAGAGGGAGATGGGTGACACAAAGTGGGGATTCTAACTTCCTAAAGTCATTATCATAAAGGGCTCTGATGAAGGGTGTCCAAACAGACCTGGAATTTCACATGGCATATCTTCAATAGCGCTATTTTCCCTTCTGTGTTTCAACTTCAGTATGTGAAAGAAAGCTATGAGGCAGTGGAAGACAGAAGTCTGTTGTGGAAGGGACAAGGGATATCAAAATATTAAGTATGAAAAGGAAGAATAAAAGTTAACATTCAAACGAATTGGAGTTAAGATTGAATGCTACATGTTTGAATGTACAAAACATTCAAAACAAATTTGGAGGGTTAGAGATATTAATAGCTATTGATACAGTAGATATGAGAGATGTGGTTTAAGATTGGACACGACTGGGGATTTCAATTGGATACATTTTTCCAGCAGCTCCACTGCCAGAACAGGAAGCAGAACTTGCATGGATGGGTGGCGGGAACCTTGGCAGCATCCAATTGGATGCAGCATCCACTGGCAGTGCCTGATTAAGAGGCCATTGCAGAGACTGTCATTTAATTGAGGATGGTGGCCTGGCTTCTGGAGCTGCCAGCCCAATCAGAGGGCCAGCAGCTTGGCAGCCTCCATGGAATTGCCCTCAAAGACAAGGTAAGTTTTTTATTCCATACCATGCAAGAGCCAGATGGGCAGGCCCTGGCATTGTGTCCACCTGTTAGCAGTCACCCTGTGGTCACAAATGTGGCCATAGCTGCTGCACGGCCTCCCATAGGCCACTGAGCAGCCCTAAAGTAGGGCCCTGTCTGGGATGCCTTTGGGACGCTGCCAGGGTGTACCAGGCAGTTTCCCAATGTGGCGTCAGTTCCTGCTCAGAGTAAAATGCTGGCAGGATTGGGAACTGGCCCTTAATTGGCAATTAACTGGCACAAATGGTTGCCCAGCAGGCAGCCATGCTGCTGAGATTCCTGCCATTGGTAATAATGCTGTAGCAACAGGCTCCCCTTAGGAACATAGAAGCAGTAGTAGGCCATTCAGCCGATTGAGTCTGCTCCCTTCTGATGTCTTCCATCACCATTTTGCCAGCCCTCCTTCCTCTGATCCCATCTCTGTCTGGCTGGAAAAATTCAGCCCATTGTTTTAGTTTTACAAAGTGAGGTAGGACAAATCGATTAATGTGAGAAAAAGAGAAAAGTTAAGAAATTACAACCACCATTATTTATTGCCTATCCCTCGTTACCGAGGATGATTGTCTTCCATGAGTCCAAAGATTGATGATGAGGCTGATTCAGGATCTGCAGACTTTATGGCGCATGGCCATTTGTTATCATGTGGGATGTCTGGTCATGTATTATTAGTTCGGGTCATGGTGTGTTCTTTTTGTCACTCTCTCTTTTCCTCTTCATTTTGCAATTGTTGGGTCTCAAAACGCTGGGATCCTTCCCACAGACTCTGCCGCTGTCTGGTACGGTCCAGGATGATGGTCTCCCAAGCATAATTATAAGATAAAAAGATAGTTCAGAGTCAAAGATAGGGTGTAAGACTGGAAAATGGCAAAATCGGATCAATTAAAAAGTAGCTGGCCCAAATTATCTGGATAATAGGGTTAACAAAATGGTCAATGGATCAGCAGTGGGCAATCTTCACATCTGAAATGGATTGAGTATAAAATAAATATATTCCTAAAAGACACAAAGGAGCAGCATTGAAAACCAGAGTTCTGTGGATAAATAAAGACCAAAATTAAACTGAAACTGAAGAGAAAGGCACATGATAAAAATTTGCACTAACCATATATAATCATGGGGAATATTGAACATGTAGTGAGAGGGTGTAAATAGAAATAAGTGCTAAAAGGGAAAACATGAAAGGCTAATAGATACTACGAAAAAAAATTAGGAAAATTATAAATTAATATAAAATTAATAGAATATTTAAAAAGAGGGTAGGAGAACTCTAAGATGAAGGAAGAAATAAAATTGTCATGGATCTGGATATATCTCAGATATCAGTTTTTAGAATTGGTGGTGGAAATGAGAATGTAGATGTACAATACAATGATATAGAACAATTGTTCGAAGCAATTGATGAACTCACTCAGGTGACCAACTCATGAAACATGGAACTGGGGTGGGGTAGGGGGGGAGCTGCTGTTGACTGTAAGAGTGAGGGGTGGGGAGGAGAGTCATAAGAATGGGGTAGGGGTGCTGCTCACCATAACTCCCCCTGTTGGCCAGTAGCTTAAAGAGAAACAAAGAGGCAAATTGGGCAAGAGGAGACTCTCAGACTCAGCCGCCCATATGCTATCCTAGAAATAAGGGACAATTGGACAAACAATCAAAATAAAGGATAATCCCTGAGAATACAGGACGGTTGGTCCCCAGGGCTCCCTGTTTCATTCCCCGTCACTTTCTCCTGCAGACATATTGCCTCTAGAGCTTTCATGCGTGTTTAAGGGGGTAGCCTCATGAATTCGTGCAAATTAATGTCCTGTGGTAAACCATGCAATTTTAAGGGCATGTTACACCATGAACACTCCACTCAGTAAAATCTGGTGGGTAAATGGAGGTGCAGCAAAGAAGGCAAGCATTAAAATTTATTTTGCAGGGAGAGAAATAGCAGGGATGCTAGTCCAGACTTTACAAGAATAATATTGGCTTCCGTTGCGCACAGTCCCCCACCTTCACCCACCTCTATGATTGCACACCTCCAGATCTACATTTCTACCAGTCTTCTGACATTGCATTGGTCCAGAGTTCAGTAGTAAGCTGCAGCAGGGTCAGAGCTTGCAACTCTTTGGGTATATTTTAATTAACCCTGGCCTTCAAAATGGAACAGGCCTCCCACCACAAATATTAAGCAGTCAGTCCATGTTTTGCTGCCTGGCTACCTGAAAGTTAAAATCTCTCTATTAAAATACATAATTTGGGAAAAAGTTGAAGTATGTGGGTTAATAAAAGACAGCCAATGTGATTTTGTTAAAAGCAAGTGGTATTTGAAAATTTTAATAGTGCTCCTTGGAGAGTAATGTTCATATTATAATGAGGTTTGGAGTAGCTATGGAAAAGACAAAACAGTAAGTGAGCAAGTCACATTCCACAGAGAGAAAGGAAGGGCATCCAAAGCTAGAGCTCCTTGGATGACTAAAGAAAGAGATTAAAATAAACTAAAGAATAAGATTATAAGAAAAAGGAAGTTTATGGCACATAGAACCATAGAACCATAGAACACTACAGCACAAAAAACAGGCCATTCGGCCCTACTAGTCCGTGCCGAAATATTATTCCGCTAGTCCCATTGACCTGCATCTAGTCCATAACCCTCCAGACCTCTCCCATCCATGTATGAATCCAATTTATTCTTAAAACTTAGTGAGCCCGCATTTACCACGTCAGGTGGTAGCTCGTTCCACACTCTCACCACTCTCTGAGTGAAGAAGTTCCCCCTAATGTCCCCCCTAAACCTTTCCCCTTTCACCCTAAAGCCATGTCCTCTCATATTTATCTCTCCTAATCTAAGTGGAAAGAGCCTACTCGCATTTACTCTGTCTATACCCCTCATAATTTTGTAAACTTCTATCAAATCTCCCCTCATTCTTCTACGCTCCAAGGAATAAAGTCCTAACCTGTTTAATCTTTCCCTGTAACTCAACTCCTTAAGACCCAGCAACATCCTAGTAAATCTTCTCTTCACTCTCTCAATCTTACTGATATCCTTCCTGTAGTTAGGCGACCAGAACTGCTCACAATACTCCAAAGTTGGCCTCACCAATGTCTTATACATTCTCACCATAACATCCCAACTCCTATATTCAATACTTTGATTTATGAAGGCCAGTATGCCAAAAGCTTTCTTTACAACCTTGTCTACCTGTGATGCCACTTTCAGGGAATTATGTATCTGAACTCCCAGATCCCTTTGTTCTTCCGCACTCCTCAGTGCCCTACCATTTACTGTGTATGTCCTACTTTGGTTTGTCCTTCCAAAATGCAACACCTCACACTTTTCTGCATTAAATTCCATCTGCCATTTTCTGGCCCATTTTTCCAGTTGGTCCAGATCCCTCTGCAAGCTTTGAAAGCCTTCCCCGCTGTCCACAACGCCTCCAATCTTAGTGTCATCAGCAAACTTGCTGATCCAATTTACCACATTATCATCCAAATCATTGATATAGACAACAAACAACAATGGTCCCAGCACAGATCCCTGAGGCACACCACTAGTCACAGACCTCCAGTCTAAGAAGCAATCATCCACTACCACTCTCTGTCTTCTCCCACACAGCCAATTTCGAATCCAGTTTACAACCTCTCCATGGATACCAAGTGTCTGAACCTTCTGAACTAACCTCCCATGTGGGACCTTGTCAAAGGCCTTACTAAAGTCCCTGTAGACAACATCCACAGCCTTTCCTTCATCTACTTTCTTGGTAACCTCCTCGAAAAACTCTACAAGGTTCGTTAAACATGACCTACCACGCACAAAGCCATGCTGACTATCCTTAATCAGCCCTTGGCTGTCCAAATAATTGTATATCCGATCTCTCAGAACACCTTCCAATAATTTACCTACTACTGACGTCAGGCTCACTGGCCTGTAATTACCTGGTTTACTTTTGGAGCCTTTTTTAAACAACGGAACAAAATGAGCTATCCTCCAATCCTCCGGCACCTCACCCGTGGCTAAGGACATTTTAAATATTTCTGCCAGGGCCCCTGCAATTTCTACACTAGTCTCCCTCAAGGTCCGAGGGAATATCATGTCAGGCCCGGGGGATTTATCTACCTTTATTCCCTGTAAGGCAGCAAGCACCTCCTCCTCTTTAATCTCTATATGTTCATAATAAATTATGTTTATAATAATAATTCATAATAATTCATGTCAGGTTCATAATAAAGTAGCGAACTAAACTGAATAAAGAGAGTACAGAGGAGAACTAAAATAGGGAAGAAGGGCAGGAGAAAGTGTGAGAATAGATTAATGGCTAAATAAAATGGAATCCAAAAATCTTTAATAAACATATAATTAGTTAAAGGGTAGTCAGAGGAAGGGTGGGGCCAATTAGGGACCAAAATAGAGATTTCCCTGTGGAGACAAAGGGCATGGCTGAGATACAAAATGAATACTTCACATCTGTCTTCACAAAAAAGGACATTACCATGTCATAGTGAGGGATATAGTAGACATTGGTTAGGATACAAATACAGTGGAGGTACTTAAAAGGTTTGTTATGCTCAAACTAGAAAGGTCAACTGGTCAGGATGGGATGCATCCTGGTTGCTGAAGCAATAAATTGTAGAGGCTATGGCCATAATCTTCCAATCCTCACAAAGCATGGGGTGGTGCCAGAGGGCTGAAGGGTTGCAAATGTTCAAAAAGGGATGGGGATAAACCCAATAACCACAGGTCAATCAGTCTGATGCCAGTGGTGGGGGAATACTTAGGACAATTATCTGGGCCAAAATTAGTTGGCATTTTGGAAAAGTATGGGCCAATAAATGAAAGCCAGCATGGATTTGCTGAAGCCAAATTGAGATTGACTGACTTGATTGAGTTATTTGATGAAGTAACAGAGAGGGTCGATGAGGGTAGTCATTTTGATGTTGTGTATCTGGACCTTCGAAAGGGGTTTGACAAAGTACCACATGAGAAACCAGAGGACACTATTTTAAGGTGAATGGTAAAAGAACCAAAGGTGATATGAGGTAAAGCTTTTTCATGCAGTGTGTGGTTAGGATCTGGATTGCATTGCCTGCGAGTGTGGTGGAGGCAGATTCAATCGTGGCTTTTGAAAGGGAATCGGATAATTATCTGAAGGGAAAAAAATTGGAGGACTACAGAGAGAGTAGGCAGGGAGAGTAGCACTAGCAGAGTTGCTCTTGCAGAGAGTTGGCCATTGACACAGTGGGCTAGAGGGCCTCCTGCTGTAACAATTCTACAATTCTATGAACAGCTTGTGAACACAATGGAATTAAAGGGAAAGTGGCAGCATGGATACGAAATTGACTAAGGAGCAGAAAGCAGAGAATAGTGGTGAATGCTTGCTCTTGAGACAAGAGGGAAGTATACAACGGTGTTCTACAGAGGTTGCTACTTAGTTAAGTTGGGTCTTTATTAATTGTGGTAAACAATCAATTTACTAAAGTATATGATGAATTAGAAGCATGTTTCATTGGTGATCACAATGCAAAATTGCAACAGGTATATATCCCCATTGTCACAACCATAGGAACATGAGTAGGTCATTCAAGCCCCTCGAGCTTATTCTGCCAGTCAATTAAATCAGGACCAATCTGTAACATAACTTTGTCTACTTGCCTTTGTTCCAAAACCTTTAATACCCTTGTCTTGAGTACATATATCTTGGAGGGTTATGGAGCTGGAGTAGATTATAGAGAGGAATTTCTTCACTCAGAGGGTGGGGAATCTTTGTAATTCTCTGCCACAGAATGCTGTGGAAGCTTATTCATTGAGCATGTCCTTTAACTCCCTAACTGTGGAAAAAGTAAATCAAAGCTACAATACTCATTGGCCAATTAACCCATGGCCTTCCTGTAATATTATAGAATGACTTTTTTCCCCCCAGTCTGCTTCATTCTGCTCCCAACCTCCTCCATGGTGATTATGGCCTAGCATAAATTTATCAGAGGTCTACGGCTAACGGTTCCATCTGAGACTTTATTTAGTCCCATTTAACTTGTGCAAGAGTTGACATTTTAAAGGAAAGCTTAGTATTCCGGCATGCATTTGATCTAAAATTTCACAAACTTGGGTGAACAGAAGTAGTCTTTATATTTCTAGGTATTCTCTCAAAATCCCATTCCAACAGTGTACTTTGAACCAGGACAGTAGTCACAGCTTTTTGTTTTCTTTTTCTTAGTGTTGTAATAATCTGTTTTTAGAGGATGATTGGTTGAGAGATGTCTGTAACTTTTTTAATATTCGTTCATGGGATATGTGCATCGCAGGCTAGGTCAGCATTTATTACCCATCCTTAATGGCCCTTGAGAAGGTGGTGGTGAGCTGCCTTCTTGAACCACTGCAGTCCCTGTGGTGTATGTACACCCACAGTGCTGTAAGGGAAGGAGTTCCAGGATTTTGACCTAGTGACAGCGAAAGAACGGCAATATATTTCCAAGTCAGGATAGTGAGTGGCTTGGAGGGGAATTTCCAGGTGGTGGTGTTCCCATGTGTTTGCTACTCTTGTCCTTCTAGATTGTAGCGGTCGTGGGTTGGGAAGGTTCTGTCTACGGAGCCTTGGTGAGTTCCTGCAGTGCATCTTATAGATCGTACACACTGCCACTGTGCATCGGTGGTGGAAGGAGTGAATGTTTGTGGATGGGTTGCCAATCAAGCGGGTTGCTTTGTCCTGGATTGTATCAAGCTTCTTGGGTGTTGTAGGAGCTGCACTCATCCAGGCAAGTGGGGGGTATTCCATCTCACTCCTGACTTGTGCCTTGTAGATAAAAGCAAAAAAACTGCGGATGCTGGAAATCCAAAACAAAAAATAAAAAATAAAAAATACCTGGAAAAACTCAGCAGGTCTGGCGGAGAAGAGTACAGGTGACGTTTTGAATCCTCATGACCCTTCGACAGAACTAAGTAAAATTAGGAGAGGGGTGAAATCTAAGCTGCCAGGCCTGCTGAGTTTTTCCAGATATTTTTTATTTTTTATTTTTTGTTTTGTGCCTTGTAGATGTTGGACAGGCTTTCGGGAGTCAGGGGGTGAGCTACTTGCCACAGGATTCCTAACCTCTGACCTGCTCTTATAGCCACAGTATTTATATGGCTAGTCCAGTTCAGTTTCTGGTCAGTGGTAACCCCCAGGATGTTGTTAGTGGGGGATTCAATGATGATAATACCATTGAATGTCAAGAGGAGTTGGTTAGATTCTCTTTTGTTGAAGATGGTCATGGCCGAGCACTGGAAGTCCTCTGATGCAACAAAATACATTTCTCATAAAGCATTATGCAGAGTGTAATTGAGAGATTATGGCTTCGATTTTCCACCACTAACCTATACAAAGCAAGTGGTATAGTGGAGGGAAATCAGGCATTCCTGCTCCAATATGGATTTTCATCCCATGACCAACTGGGAAAGCCACTGACTGCCTATTCACTGTTCCACAACATGTAACTGAGAGTGAGGAGGCAGGGATAAGTACAGAAAATGATGGAAATACTCAGTAGGTCTGGCAGCATCTGTGGAAAGCAAAACAGAGTTAACGGATGGGTATTTAATGGAGGAGATGGAGGTCTTGGTTGCCAGCTGAAAGCTGGCGAGAGCCCCTCAGCACTTTTTTTAAGGAAGGCCTGCCAAATTAAGCGACAGTTAGGAACTGAATCAAAGACCCCAGGAGTGGAAGTCCCGCTTGCTAAGAGCTGCTGACCAACCAGAGGCTGGCAGCTCTATTCAATGACAGCACCATCAAGTCACTGGATCCCAGGCCACAGGTGAGTTACGGCGGGAGAGTGGTCACAGACTGGTGGGGTCATGGGAGAGAGGGGTCAGCAGCAAGGGCAGGGGGTGGCTCTCAGTTGACCCCCCTTCTCTTCTGATGCCAGGTTTCTCGATCAGGCACAGAGTGCCTTTGAACAAAGGCAAGATTTGAGCAGCTCAGCATTTACCATCGGCTGTGCCATAACACAGCACAATTGTACTCAATCACAATCTCTCACCTCATGGCCCAGCATCACCCCCACTCTGCCATTGCCATCAAGCCAGGGGATCAACCCTTGTTCAAAGAAGAGTGTAGTAAGGCATGCCAGGAGCAGCACCAGGCACACCTAAGAATAAGGTGTCAACCTGGTGAAGCTACAATGCAGGACTGCTTGCATGCCAAACAGCATGATCAGCAAGCAATAGAGCTAAGTGAATCCATAACCAACAGATCAGATCTAAGCTCTGCAGTCCTGCCACATCCAGCTGTGAATGGTGGTGGACAATTAAACAACTCACTGGAGGAGGATGCTCCACAAATATCCCCATCCACAATGATGGAGGAGCCCAGCACATCAGTGCAAAAGATAAGCCTGAAGCATTTGCAACAATCTTCAGCCAGAAGTGCCAAGTGGATGATCCATCTCGGCTTCCCCAGCATCTTAGATGCCAACCTTCAGCCAATTCAATTCACTCCACGTGATGTCAAGAAACAGCTGAAGGCACTGGATACCGCAAAGGCTATGAGCCCTGACAATATTCCGACAATAGTACTGAAGGCTTGTGCTCCAGAACTTGCCACACCCCCAGCCAAGCTGTCCTAGTACAGCTATAACACTGGCATCTACCCAGCAATATGGAAAATTGCCCAGTTATGTCCTGTACACAAAAAGCAGGACAAATAGCCCATGGCCAATTATCACCCCATCAGTCTACTCTAGATCATCAATTAAGTGATGGAAGGGGTCATCAACAGTGTTATCAAGCAGCACTTGCTTAGCAATAAGCTGCTTACTGATGCTCAGTTTGGGCTCCGCCAGGGTCACTCAGCTCCCAACCTCATTACAGCCTTGATCCAAACAGGGACAAATGAGCTGAACTCCAGAGGTGAGGTGAGAGTGACTGCCCTTGACATCGAGGCAGCATTTGACCAAGTGTGGCATCAAAGAGCCCTGACAAAACGAGTCAATGGAAATCAGGGGTAAAACTCTCCGCTGGTTGGAGTCATACCGAGCACAAAGGAAGATCGTTGCGATGATTGGAGGTCAATCATCTCAGTTCCAGGACATCACTGCAGGAGTTCCTCAAGGGAGTGTCGTCAGCCCAACCATCTTTGGCTGCTTCATCAATGACTTTCCTTCCATCATAAGGTCCGAAGTGGGGGTGTTCGCTGATGATTGCACAATGTTCAGCACCATTTGCAACTCCTCAGATACTGAAACATGCATGTCCAAATGCAGCTAGACCTGGACAATATCCAGGATTGGGCTGACAAATGGCAAGTAACATTTGTGCACAAGTGCCACGCAATGACCATCTGCAACAAGAGAGAATCTAACCATTGCTCCTTGACATTCAATGGCATTACCATCGCTGAATCCCCCACTATCAACATCTTGGGGCTTACAATTGACAAGAAACTGAACTGGACTAGCCATATACATACTGTGGCTACAAGAGCAGGTCAGGGGCCAGGAATCTTGCGGTGAGTAACTCACCTCCTGACTCCCCAAAGCCTGTCCACCATCTACAAGGCGTAAGTCAGGAGTGTGATGGAATACTCTCCACTTGCCTGGATGAGTGCAGCTCCAACAACACTCAAGAAGCTCAACACCATCCAGGACAACGCAGTCCACTTGATTGGCACCCCTTCCACAAACATTCACTCCCTCCACCACTGGTGAACAGTGTGTACCATCTACAAGATGCACTGCAGGAACACATCAAGGCTCCTTAGGCAGCACGTTCCAAAGCCACGACTGCTACCATTAGAAGGACAAGGGCAGAAGACACATGAGAACACCACCAGCTGAAAGTTCCCCTCAAAACCACTCACCATCCTGATTTGGAGTTATATTGTCGTTCCTTCACTGTCACTGGGTCAAAATCCTGGAACTCCCTCCCTAACAGCACTGTGGGTACACCACAGGGACTGCAGTGGTTCAAGAAGGCAGCTTACCACCACCTTCTCAAGGGTATGTAGGGGCAGGCAATAAATGCTGGCCTAGCCAGCAATGCCCACTCCCATAAAAATAAAGTTTCAAAGCTTGCGGAGGTCTCTTCTAGGTCTCAAGAGGACATCATCGGCAATAGTCCCTATGGTGTCGAGGAAGAACTAATCTGGTGCTTCAAAACAGAAACAAAAATACCTGGAAAAACTCAGCAGGTCTGGCAGCATCTACGGAGAGGAACACAGTTAACATTTCGAGTCCGCATGACCCTTCAACAGAACTAAGTAAAAATAGTAGAGATGTGAAATATAAGCTAGTTTAAGGGGGGGTGGGACAAGTAGAGCTGGATAGAGGGCCAGTGATAGGTGGAGATAACCAAAAGATGTCACAGACAAAAGGACAAAGAGGTGTTGAAGGTGGTGATATTATCTGAGGAATGTGCTAATTAAGGGTAGAAAGCAGGACAAGCAAGGTACAGCTAGCCCTAGTGGGGGTGGGGTGGGGTGAAGGAATCAAAAAAGGCTAAAAGGTAGAGATAAAACAATGGATGGAAATACATTTCAAAATAATGGAAGTAGGTGGGACAAGAAAAATCTATATAAATTATTGGGAAAAAAAGCTAGGGGGGGGCGAAATCGGAAAGGGGGTGGGGATGGAGGAGAGAGTTCATGATCTAAAGTTGTTGAACTCAATATTCAGTCCGGAAGGCTGTAAAATGCCTAGTCGGAAGATGAGGTGCTGTTCCTCCAGTTTGCGTTGAGCTTCCCTGGAACAATGCAGCAAGCCAAGGACGGACATGTGGGCATGACAGCAGGGTGCTTCTGCTCTTTGCTTGCAAACCCAATGCTGCTCGATATCTTAGGAAGCTTTTTCTCCACAATCCCTACTGTTGCCCTCTCTGTGGGCCCTCAATGTTTGAACAGTTGGGGTAGAGACAGTGACTGCTTGTCTGGTACTGACATTACTACTGATTCTTAGTGTAGGTAAATTCTTCGTAAGTAAATTTCAGATGCTTGGTACTAACAAGTCTTCTTCCACTTTCTTGCCGTGGGTGTTCTATCAATAGCACCTATTTGTTGTTAGATTAGTGTCACCATCGCTGCTACCATGTTTAATGTGCTGGCTTGTGGCCTAATCGATACTGAGATTCCCTCTTCCCTTGAGTAATTTTAGTTTTAGTTAGACTGAGGTTGGTTGCTTCAAAACTACTTTATTTACACTATATACACTATATATATGATGAGCTACTAGGTAGGTACATTGTTCTTGGGTACACACTATTCCATCTTACCACATGATTACTGATGTCACTGTTACATCACTATCCCATTACCATAACTATTAACCTATTATAATACTAAGGCCTCAAGCTCAGGAATTCCCTTCCCAAACCTCTCCACTTCTCTCTCTTACTTTCCTCTTTTAAGAAACTCTTTAAAACCTATGTCTTTGACCAACCTTTGTCATTTGACCCAGTACCTCCTTTGAGGCTTGGTATCATATATTGTTTTATAAAGCACCTTCAGATGTTTTATTATGCCCAAGGTGTTTAAATACAAGTTGTTGAAAAATAAAAGGAATCTTTAGGATCTGGCAACCACACGTATACAAAAACTTGGTAATGAAGAAAATGTAAGCTTAAATTTTTACTTAAATTTTCACTTATATTACATAGGAATGTACATGCACTATAGAGTGAAATGTGTAAACAAGGTCATCTGATTTTCATATCCATATCTGATATGGGAAATAATAACTTTGAATATTCATGAGGAATTCTCTCTAAGACATTTCAATATTGTACCAGAACAAGCAGACTGGCAGGAATTGCACTTACATTCCTGTGCATGCAGCATATTTACAGCAGGATTTCCCAGGCCTACTGAGCTGCCCAAACATCATTGAGGATTCTAAATGATATATTTTTTTATTTGTTCGTGGGATTTGGAGTTATATTTTATTGCCCTTGAGAACTGAGTGGCTTGCTAGGCCATTTCAGAGTCAACCACATTGCTGTGGAATTGGAGTCACATGTAGACCAGGTAAGGATAGTGATTTCCTTCCCTAAAGGACATTAGTGAACCAGGTGGGTTTTTATGACAGTCAACAGTGGTTTCATGGTTATCATTAGACTTTTTTAATTCCAGACTAAAATCCATATTCAAATTTCACCATCTATTGTGTTAGGATTCAAACCGGTGTCCTCAGATCCTAGATCTCTGGATTATGAGTTCAGTGACAGTACCAATATACCACCGCCTCCCCTAAATTGAGTGAATTAGATTTCAATTCACTATCATTCGTGGATAAGTTCTGTTGAATTTGAGTATTTAGCTATAGAGTGTTGGGCTGTACATACAATGAAGTTGAGAATAGCAGATTTAGGACTAATAGCATGAAATTCTTTACACGAGGAGTAATTGATGGACTCCCAGATAGAAAACCAGAGAGTCATTTCTGAAACAATGGGATTATGCAATGGCAGGGACTATAGGGTAGCTCTGTTTGGATCAACCAAGAAGAGTCAAATGGCCACTTTCATCTATAATTATCTAGTACTCTTGTGTTTAGTTCATTTTGTACTTGTATATATTACTCAAGTGACTGAAAGATCACTGATCTATTTAGCTTAGCACCAATTTGTTGCAAAATGAAAAATTTTAGAAAGTATTTAGCCATTTGCTTGAAAAATATGGTTGTTGGATCTTGAATTTGTAAATTAACTTTGCCTAAAACAATTATAGCAGCTGATGCATTTTGACAAGCTAATTTAAATAACGGGCAGTAGGCTTACTCAGGAAAGAAATCAGATGGCACAAAGATCAGTCATATAGTTTGTATTAAATATATAGGGGCTAATTTTAAATGGGTGGGAATGAGGCTGCAGAACTTTGAAAATTGTAGTGTTGTATCTATTACCCCACCTCCACTCCCAATTAGCCTTCCACTGAGGTGGTTGAGTGCCCACTGAAGCAGAATGAAGCCTCACTGATGTATTTAAAATCGGGGTCCTGTGACTTCATTGGAACCTCAATGTCATTACATCAGTCATATTAACCAGTTTGCGGTGCAGATCTGCATCATACAGGTCACTGGAAACCATCTTTACCAAGAACCAACCAATTTAGAATATTCCACATGCATGCCAGCAGCCACCAAGAAAGGAATGAGGAAGCGTGGAGTGAGTGAGGAAACACAGAGTGATCTGAGGACAGTGCGCTTCATGAACAAAATGTTAAATTGGGAATATGGTGCAGGTGTGAAGGAGGTGCCACTTTTTATATCTTTTTTGGAGCCTCCACTCGTAAGACTTGCAAACGTTCTTATTTGATCTGCAAGGGGACTGTAACTTACTACTACTACTTTAGCTAACTAATTTAATAACTATGCTACAAATTAAATAAATAAGGTTAGATAGACATGGCAGGACGGTGGTGTTCCGTGACTGCAACATTCGGGCATCTGTGGGATGTATTGCCATCCTGGGCAACCATGTCTGTATAAAGTGTCTGCAGCTTGAGCAACTTTGGTTTAGTTTCCTGGAGCAATACATTGTGGAACCAACTAGGGATAGAGGTATTTTGGATCTATTATTGTGTACTGAGCTGTGGTTAATAATAATCTCATTGTGAAAGGTCCGCTGTGGAATAGTGATCATAATACAATTGAATTTCATATTAAGTTTGACAGTGATATTCTCCAATCACAAACAAAAATCTTAAACTGAAAACAAATCCAATCACATAGTTATGAGTGGATAAGGTTGTTTGGGTAAATAAACTTAAAGGTATGACACTAGGAAGTTCTGAGGAACAAAAGGACCTTGGCATGTGTGTCCATAGATCTCTGAAGGCGGAGGGGCATATTAGTGGGGTGGTGAAAAAGGCATTTGGGACACTTGCCTTTATCAATCGAGGCATGGATTACAAAAGCAGGGAGGTCATGTTGGAGTTGTATAGAACCTTGGTGAGGCCACAGCTGGAGTACTGTGTGCAGTTCTGGTCGCCAACTTATAGGAAGGATGTGATTGCACTGGAGGGGCTGCAGGGGAGATTCACCTGGATGTTGCCTGGGATGAAACATTTAAGTTATGAAGAGAGGTTAGATAGACTTGAGTTGTTTTGTTGAAGCAGTGAAGACTGAGGGGCGACCTGATCGAGGTGTACAAGATTATGAGGGGCACGGACAGGGTGGATAGAGAGCAGCTGTTCCCCTTAATTCAAGGGTCAGTCATGAGGGGACACAAGTTCAAGGTGAGGGGAAAGTGATTTAGGGGGATGTGAGGAAAAACTTTTTTACCCAGAGGGTGGTGATGGCCTGGAATGCGCTGCCTGGGAGGGTGGTGGAGGCGGGTTACCTCACATCCTTTAAAAAGCATCTGGATGAGCACTTGGCATGTCATAACATTCAAGGATATGGGCCAAGTCCTGGTAAATGGGATTAGGTAGGTAGGTCAGGTGTTTCTCACGTGTCGGTGCAGACTCGATGGGCCGAAGGGCCTCTTCTGCACTGTGATTCTGTGATTCTGTATGGCGGTAAGTAAACATTGGGAAAAATTTGAAGAAACAATGAAAAATGTTCAACAAAAATACATTCCATTGAAAAACAAAAACTCGGCAAGAAAGATCCATCTGTGGTTTACTAGGAAGGTTGAGGATAGTGTTAGATTTTAAAAAGAGGCTTATAATTTTTCGAAGAATAGTCGTAAGTCTGAGGATTGGGAGTGTTTTAGAAACCAGCAAAGGGCAACCAAAAAGTTGATAAAAAGGGAAAAATAGAATATGAAAGTAAACTAGCCAGGGATATAAAAACAATTGTAAGAGATTTTATGAGTATATAAAAAAGAGTCATAGTCATAGAGGTCTACAGCACAGAATAAGGCCCTTCGGCCCATCGAGTCTGCGCCAGTCAAGTACCTAACTATTCTAATCCCATTTTCCAGCACTAGGCCCATAGCCTTGTATGCCATGGCATCGTAAAGTGCACATTCAAATACTTCTTAAATGTTATGAGGGTAATGTTATGAAGAGAGTAGCTAAAGTAAACATTGGGCCCTGAGAAGTTGAGACAGGAGAAATTATCATGGGGAATGAGGAAATGACTGAGACATTGAACGAATATTTTGTGTCTGTCTTCAGAGTAGAAGACAAATTACTCACCAGAAACAGAGGGTAAGCTAGGGGCTAATAAGAGCAGGGACTTAAGGTAATTAATAACAGCAGAAACAAAGCATTGAGGGACTAAAATCCGACAAATCCCCAGGACATCATGACCTACATCCTAGGATTCTTAAAGAGATAGCTGCAGAGAGAATGGATGTGCTGGTTATGATTTTCTAAAATTCCCTAGATTCAGGAACAGCCCCAGTGGATTGGAAGTTAGCAAATGTAACACTGCTATTCAAGAAAGGAGGGACAGAGAAAACAGGGAACTGCAGACCAGTTAGCCTGACATCAGTCATTGGGAAATCGCTGGAACTTATTCTTGAGGAAATTTTAACAATGTGCTTAGAAAACCATAGTATGATCAGACAAAGTCAACATGGTTTTGCAAAATGGAAATAGTATTTGACAAATTAATTAGAATTTTTTGAAAATGTAACCGGTAGGGTAGATAAAGGGGAAATAATAGAAGTAGTATATCTGATTTTCAAAAGGCATTCTATAAGGTACCACATAAAAGGTTAATAAGCAAGATAAGGGCTCATGGAATTGGAGGGTAACATATTAGCATGAATAGAGGCTTGGTTAATGGACAGGAAGCAGAGAGTCGGGATAAATGGGGCACTTTCAAGTTGGGAGGCCGAGTCTAACTAAGTGCTGCAAAGATCAGTGCTGGGCCTCAGCTATTTTTAATACATATTAATGACTTAGGTGAAGAGTCAGAGAGTCTTTGCTGACGATACAAAACTAGATGGGAATGAAAACAGAGAAGGACACAAAAAGGCTGCAAAGAGATATAGATAAGTTAAGTGAGTGGGCAGCAAGGTGGCAGGTAAGGTATAATGCGAGAAAGTGTGAGGTTATTCACTTTGGTCATAAGAATAGAAAAGCAGAATTTTTGTTTTAAATGCATGAAACTTGTAAACATTGATGTTCAAAGGGACTTAGGTGTACTTGTACAAGGAACACAAAATTAGCATTCAAATATAGCAAGCAATTGGGATGGCAAATGGCATGTTGACCTTTGTTACAAGGGGGTTGGAGCACAAGAATAAGGAAGTATTGCTGCAATTTTACAGGGATTTGGTGTGACCACTGTGCAGTTTTGCTTTCCATATTTAAAGAAGGTTATACTCACGTCTGAAGCAGTACAGTGAAGGTCCACTAGATTGGTCCTCGAGTGAGAGGGTTGTCCTATGATAAGAGGCTGAGTAAATGGAGTTTAAAGGAAGAGATCACTCTCAAAGATAGATTATACTGAAATTGTGTGGTGTTCAAAAGCTCCACAGACAACAGAAATAGTACAAATAAGGTAACATGCTGGAATCAATTATACAAGCAACTCAATGTTTCAAAAGCATCTGCATTATTTTGCCTTTTTCAAAAGCATATCTTGTTCATGATCTTTATTAAAATACTGAGCAAAATACAGAAATATTTAGATGGGCACTTGAAACGCCATAGCATATAGGGCTACGGGCCAAGTGCTAGAAAATGGGATTTGAATAGATAGGTGCTTGATGGCCAGCACAAACATGATGGGCTGAAGGGCCCATTTCTGTGCTGTATAACTCTATGACTGGGTGTGACCGTTGAAGGGCTTACCATCTTATCTGAAAGACAGCACCTCAGACAGTGTAGCACTCCCTTGGTACTGCAGTGAAATGTCAGCCTAGAATTTATCCTCAAGTTGCTGGACCTGCAATGGGTTTAGAGATTGAAATGAGAAATACTTTTTCCAACTAGTGATTTATTGCTGTTCCTGAAGCTTTTTATCCTATGCTCATCAGGACAAATGCAAGAATGCCAAATTTCAAATGATACAACAATTTATACTATAGGAGAAAAGGGTGGTGATTGCTTGGCAAAGAGACTCTGATTGGGTGAGGCGTTGCTATGGAGTGCTGCACAACCGTGGAATCACATCTAACAGCAGATATTTTGTTTTGGGTTTCCTATTATGAACAACTGAAGGAACATGCTGTTTTATTTGATCAGCCAATTGGACGGACGTATAGCCTACGTACCTGGCATTGCACTGACACCAAAATTCATACACAACATTGCTCAGTTGTGTGCTAGGCAGAATCACAACAGCAGCATCCTGTTAGGGGAAAATGCCACTCACCTAGCCACTGCATTGTGCAGTCTTGAGCAAATTGATATAGAGAGTGAAAAGGTATTGGAGGTGTTGGCAGGGTTAAAAGTGGACAAATCTCCAGGTTCAGATGATTTGTGTCCCAAGCTGCTGAGAGAGGAAATGGAGGAGATCGCAGGGGCTCGGACCCAAATTTTTAATTCCTCTCTGGCCATGGGGGAGGTGCCAGAGGACTGGAGAACAGCTAATGTGATTCCACTATTTAAGAAGGGTTGTAGAGATAAGCCAGGGAACTACAGGCCAGTGAGTCTCACGTCAGTGGTAGGGAAACAATTGGAGAAAGTTCTGAAGGAGAGTATCTATCTCCACTTGGAGAGGCAAGGTTTGATCAGGGATAGTCAGGATGGCTTTGTCAGAGGGAGGTCAAATTTGATTGAATTTTTTGAGGAGGTGACCAGGGGCAAAATTTTCCGACTGATATCAGCGCTTAAAATGTCGCGCGAGCGTCCCAACATCAGCGTGCGGCATCACGATATTTCGGTCGGCGGGCGCGCTCAGCAGCGGGACGCTCGCCCGCCATTAATTAAAGGCCTTGTTAAGGACCTTAACTTGACAACTGTCCAGGATTTTGAGGGGCCCGTGCGAACTTCAGGTCAGCGCACGGGCCCAACGGGCAGGTGGGTAGGAGATTTTTGAGTAAAACTCATGCCCTGGCGGGATATGTGGACTCAGAGGGGTTTGTTCATGTTTCCCATGAAGTTTTAATTGCAGAAAGTGTTTTAAAGTTGCCTGTTTGGTTGTTAGCAGTTCACATCGATTTCCAAGTGCTTTTTGCGGAGGAAGGGAGGGATAGAATAAGGAGGAGGCCAGGAATGGACAATCAGCCTCCAGTGGAGCCACCTTTGAGAGGCCAAGCGCAGGCACAAGGGGCGCAGGGCCAAGAGGTTGTCCAAGGTGCAAGGGGCTGCAGAAGATGCCACTATCCTGCTGCCAGGGTACACAGGCGGCGAAGCAGCTACCTCAATATGACTGAGGTGCAGTGCCGAAGGAGGCTCCAACTCTCAAGGGAGACAGTTGACTATATCTGTCAGATGATTGGCCCTGAGATCTCCCCTAACTGTGTGGGTGGACACCTCATGCCAGTGGCTCTGAAGCTCACAGTTGCCCTCCACTTCTATGCCCTTTTTAAAGTCTCCCATGTGTAGTTTATATGGATTTCAGCAAAGCCTTTGTAAAGGTCCCACATGGGAGACTTTAAAGAAAGCAAATGCACATGAGATACAGGGTAATTTGATAAGGTGGATTCAAAATTGGCTTAGTTGTAGAAGACAGAGGGTGATGACAGAAGGATGCTTTAGTGACTGGAAGCCAGTGTCCAGCGGCGTACCACAGGGATCTGTGCTGGGTCCCCTATTATTTGTCATTTATATAAACGACATAGTTGACTATGTGGGGGATAGAATTAGTAGGTTTGCGGATGACACAAAGATTGGCCGGGTGGTTAACAGTGAGGTTGAGTGTCTTGGCCTACAGGAAGATATAGCTGGGATGGTCAAATGGGCAGATAAGTAGCAGATGGAATTTAACCCTGAAAAGTGTGAGGTGATACACTTTGGAAGGAGTAATTTGACAAGGAAATGTTCAATAAACGGCATGACACTAGGAAGTTCTGAGGAACAAAGGGACCTTGGCGTGTGTGTCCATAGATCTCTGAAGGCGGAGGGGCATGTTAGTGGGGTGGTGAAAAAGGCATATGGGACACTTGCCTTTATCAATAAAAGCATAGATTACAAATGTAGGAAGGTCATGTTGAAAAAATTCTGAAACATTCATGAAACATTCTGCCTACCACACAATTGAGCAACATCATATACGAATTGCAGCTTCTCCAGTTTAGCTATGTAACTGAAGTTCCTCATCCCTGGAACCGTTTTCGTGAATCTTTTTTGCACCCTCTCCAATGCCTTCACATCCTTCCTAAAGTGTGACGTCCAGAACTGGACACAACAAACCAGTAGAGGCTGAACCAGTGTTTTTTGCAGGTTTAACAGAACTTTCTTGCTTTTGTACTCTATGCACTATTTATAAGATCCAGGATCCCGTATGCTTTATTTACTGCTTTCTCAACCTGCCCTGCCACTTTCAATGATTTGTGCACATATACCTCCAGATCCCTCTGCTCCTGCACACCGCTTTAGAATTGTGCCCATTTTATTTTGTCTCCATATTCTTCCTACCAAGATAAATCACTTCACGCTTCTCTGCATTAAAATATCATGTGCCATTTGTCTGCTCATTCCACCATCTGTTTATGTTCTTTTGAAATTCCATGCTCTCCTCCTCATGGTTCATAATACTTCAAGTTTCAATTCATCTGCAAATTTTGAAATAGTGCCCAGTGCACCAAAGTCTGGGTCACTGTATATTTTCTCAGGTTTAGCGTCATTGGCTATCCCTGTAAGTGGACCTCACATCCTCTATGGTCCTGTGTGCATTCTTTCCCTGCTCAATTTCTATGGAAACAGAAACAAAACTCAGGGATTGGAAAACCGTAAACCCTTACTCTGTACAACAGCCACCATAGATATCTGAACTCCTCTTATCAACTCAAACATTCAAATTGTAAACTAATAAGTAACTGTACTTATATAGATAAATGGTAAAAAAAACTGTGAACAATGCATTCCTCAATTTAAAAAAAACAATAGCATTTGCTTTCTTTTTAGGTTTATACTTAATCCTTTCTCTTGATTCTCTTCCCGCACCTAGGGGTGCATGTTCATGTCTCTTATTTTTTCCTGGAACAGGTCGCTAGCCTGTTAGAGGCTATAGTTTGAGGGTGCTACTCTGCATCAAGACAGCTGACCATGAGTCTGTCCTGTTCTTACCATCTTCTGTAGGCATATTGAAAGGATTTGCAGGTCGATAATCAATTCATCTGCACTACGACTGCACCTTCAGTGGCTATCAAGTCCTGGAGTGGGACTTGAACCTTGAGTTTCTGATTCAGAGGCAGGGATGCTACACACTTCACCACAAGACTTCCTACTTAATTCTACTCACAGTAAAGTCAACCTGGCCTAAATCCCAGATTCCCCCATGCTGAGGCTTATCTTTAAATTGTGTCCAGGTGGCTTGCAACCACCTGCACAGCTATCTTGAAACAATAGTGGCATACAAAAGCGTGTCTCAAAGATTTAGGAACAAATATCTATTTATCAATTTTCAATGACAATGGTTGGGCTGATTATGATTGCTCTTTCTAGCAATACAAAAATAAGCTTAAAAATACTGTGCTTAGATAAAAATGCATATTGCCAAATCCATGAATGAAAATCCATTTGGACCTCACCTCCACTCCTTTATAAGTGGCAACTCTCATCTTTCAATCAGAATGCTATAGGTTTGAACCCATTGCAAGACTTGAGCACCTAGTTTAGGCTGACATTTCAGTGTTAACTGAGGAAGTGATGCATTGTCAGAGGTGCTATCTTTCAGATGATACTTAAAGTAAGGCCTGCTTATTCAGATGGGCATAATATAAAATAAAGGATATATTCCTAAATGGGGTGCGGGAGCAGAGGGACCTGGGGTGTATTGAAGATGGCAGGGCAATTTGAGAAAGTGGTTAATAAAATATATGGGATCATGGGCATTCTAAATCGGGTATAGAATGCAAAAGCAAGGAAGTTATGATGAACCTTTATAAAACATTGGTTTGGCCTCAACAGGAGTATTGTGTCCAATTCTGGACACCATATCTTAGGAGAGATATGAAGGCATTAGAGAGGGTGCAGAAAAGATTTATCAGAATGGTTCCAGAGATGAGAGACTTAGGTTATGTGGAAAGATTCAAGAAGCTGGAGCTGTTCTCCTTAGAGAAGAGAAGATTGTGAGATTTGATAGAGGTGTTCAAACTCACGAAGTGTCTGGGCAAAGTAGATAGGAAGAAACTGTTCCAATTGGTGGAATGGTCTTGAGTTAGAATTTAAGGTGAATATTAAAAGAACTAAAGGCAACATGAGGAATTTTCTTTTTCCACACAGCAAGTGGTTAGGATCTGGAATGCATTGCATGTGAGTGTGGTTGAGACAGATTTAATTGTGGCTATCAAAAGAATGTTGGATAATTACCCAAAGAGAAAAACATTGCCGGGTTATGAGGGATAAAGGCAGGTGAGTGGGAGAAGTTGGGTTGTACGTGCAGAGAGCTGACACAGACACGAATGGTCTCCTTCTGTGATCTGAATCATTTATTTAATCATAGAATGGTTACAATGACACTTTTGCAAAGAAGCACAGGGATTTGTCCCAGTTTCTTGACCAATATTTAATACTCAACCAACACCACCACCAAAGCAAATTGGCTGGTCATTCAACTCATTTGTGTTTGCAGGATCTTGTCATGTACAATATGCTGCCATATTTGCTTACAAAACATTTCAAACATGGCTACATTTCAAAGCAATTCATTAGTTGAACACCGTTTTGGGACATTTCGGGGAGATGACAGTTGCTATATAAATGCAAGTTCATTCTGCTATATTTCCTCATACTGCTGTTTTAAATAATGGAAAGTCTTTGCATGCTGTAGGCAGGAATTATATCTGCATTATGCTCATCTGAACACTGGAGATGGAGCTGGGAATTTTGTGGCTAAACAGCAACCATCATGCAACCTGTAACAATCAAAGACTGTTCCTACAAGTGTCAATCATGGCTCAGTTGGTAGCATTCTCATCTGAGTCAGAAGGTTGTGGATTCAAGCCCCACTTGAGCACAAAACTTAAGGCTGACATTCCAGCGCAGTACTGAAGGAGTGTTGCACTATCAGAGGTGTTATCTTTTGGATAAGACATTAAACAGATCTACCCTTCAGGTGGACATGAAAGATCCCATGGCTCTATTTCTAAGAATAACAGGGGACTTATCCTTGCTGTCCTGGCCACTATTTATCCATTGTCAACATCACAGACACAAATTGATGGGTCATTATCACATTGTATCTGGGACCTTGATATGTGTATATTTTGCTGCTGCATTTTCTATATTACAACAGTAATTTCACTGGTTGTAGAGCACTTTGGGATGTCCTGTGGCAGTGAAAGGTACTATATAAGTGCAAGTCTTTTTTAACAAATAATCAATGTTTACAGAAAATAATGAATACCAACAATTTGATGAAGAGGTGGGTCAAAAATAATGAGAAGAGTATGAATAATTTGGAGTAATTGAGGATGGGTTTAAGTGGTATGATTATGAATCTGGGAAGAGTGTCCTGCAGTTAGCATCGCTGTGAAGCAGTCTGGGAAGAGTGTCCTGCAGTCAGCATCGCTGTGAAGCAGTCTGGGAAGAGTGTCCTGTAGTGAGGAAAGATATTAGCTCCAATGATGTGGAATCTGTATGGGTAGAGCTGAGAAACACTAAGGAGCAAAAAACGTTAGTGGAGGTTGTACATAGACCCCCAAACTATAGTGGTGATGTTGGGGAATGGCATTCAACAGGAAATTAGATATGCATGTAATAAAGGAACATCTGTAATTATGGGTGACTTTAATCTGCATATAGATTGGGCAAATCAAATTAGTAACAATACCGTAGAGGAGGAATTCCTGGAGTGTATACGGGATGGTTTTCTGGACCAATACATTGAGGAACCAACTGGAGAACAGACCATCCGAAACTGGGTATTGTGTGATGAGAAAGGAATAATTGACAATCTAGTTGTGTGAGGTCCCTTGGGGATGAGTGACCATAATATGATAGAATTGTTCATCAAGATGGAGAGTGATGTAGTTGATTCTGAGACTAGGGTCCTGAATCTTAATAAAGGAAACTACGATGGTATGAGGCGTGAGTTGGCTATGATGGATTGGGAAATGTTACTTAAAGGGATGACGGTGGATAGACAATGGCAAACATTCAAAGAGCGCATGGATGAACTGCAACAATTGTTTATTCCTGTTTGGCACAAAAGTAAAACAGGAAAGGTGGCCAAACCATGGCTTACAAGGGAAATTAGAGATAGTATTAGATCCAAGGAAGAGACATACGAATTGGCCAGAAAAAACAACATACCTAAGGATTGGGAACAGTTTAGAATTCAGCAAAGGAGGAACAAGGGATTGATTAAGAAGGGGAAAATAGGGTATGAGAGTAAGCTTGCAGGGAACATAAAAACTGACTGTAAAAGTTTCTATAGGTATGTGAAGAGAAAAAGATTGGTGAAGACAAATGTAGGTCCCTTACAGTCAGAAACAGGGGAATTTATAATAGGGAACAAAGAAATGGCTGACCAACTAAATACATACTTTGTTTCTGTCTTCACAAAGGAGGACACAAATAACATACCAGAAATGTTGGGGAACTCAGGGTTTAGTGAGAGGGAGGAACTGAAAGGAATCAGTATTAGTAGGGAAATGGTGTTGGGGAAATTAATGGGTTTGAAGGCCGATAAATCCCCAGGGCCTGATAATCTACATTTCAGAGTACTTAAGGGAGTGGCCTTAGAAATAGTGGATGTATTGGTGGTCATCTTCTGAGATCCTATAGACTCTGGAACAGTTCATACAGATTGGAGGGTAGGTAATGTAACCCCACTACTTAAAAAGGGAGGTAGAGAGAAAACAAGGAATTATAGACCAGTCAGTCTGACGTCAGTAGTGGGGAAATTTCTAGAGTCCATTATAAAAGATTTAGTAGCTGAGCACTTGGAAAACAGTGGCAGAATTGGACAGAGTCAGCATGGGTTTATGAAAGGGAAATCATGCTTGACAAATCTACTGGAATTTTTCGAAGATGTAACTAGTAGAATTGATGAGGGGGAGCCAGTGGATGTGGTTTATTTGGACTTTCGACAAAGTCCCACATAAGAAATTAGCGTGTAAAATTAAAGCGCATGGGATTGGGGGTAGTGTATTGAGATGGATAGAAAACTGGTTGGCAGACAGGAAACAAAGAGTAGGAATAAAAGAGTCTTTTTCCGAATGGCAGGCAGTGACTTGTGGGGCACCACAGGGATCGGCGCTGGGACCCCAGCTATTCACAATAGATATTAATGATTTAGATGAGGGAACTAAATGTATTATCTCCAAGTTTGCAGGTGACACAAAGCTGGGTGGGAGGGTGAGCTGTGAGGAGGATGCAGATGTGCTTCAGTGTGATTTGGACAAGCTGAGTGAGTGGGCAAATGCATGGCAGATGCAGTATAATGTGGATAAATGTGAGGCTATCCACTTTGGTAGCAAAAACAGGAAGGCAGATTATTAACTGAATGGCTATAAATTGAGAGAGGGGAATGTGCGACGAGACCTGGGTGTCCTTGTACACCAGTCGCTGAAGGTAAGCATGCAGGTGCAGCAGGAGGTAAAGAAGGCAAATGGTATGTTGACCTTCATAGCCAGAGGATTCCAGTACAGGAGCAGGGATATCTTGCTACAATTATACAGGGCCTTGGAGAGATCACACCTGGAATATTGTGCACAGTTTTGATCTCCTTATCTGAGGAAGGATGTTCTTGCTATAGAGGGGGTGCAGCGAAGGTTTACCAGGATTCCTGGGATGGTGGGACTGACATATGAGGAGAGATTGAGTTGGTTAGGATTATATTCGCTGGAGTTCAGAAGAATGAAGGGGGTGGGGGTCTCATAGAAACCTATAAAACTCTAACAGGACTAGACAGGGTAGATGCAGGAAGGATGTTCCCGATGGCGGGGGAGTCCAAAACCAGGGGTCACAGTCTAAGGATACTGGGTAGACCATTTAGGACTAAGATGAGGAGAAATTTCTTCACCCAGAGAGCGGTGAGCCTGTGGAACTCGCTACCACAGAAAATAGTTGAGGCCAAAACATTGTATGTTTTCAAGAAGGAGTTAAATATAGCTCTTGGGGCAAAAGGGCTCAAAGGATATGGGGAGAAAGCGGCAGCAGGCTATTGAGTTGGATGATCAGCCATGATCATGATGAATGGCGGAGCAGGCTCGAAGGGCTGAATGGCCTACTTCTGCTCCTATTTTCTATGTTTCTGTGATTCATGAACTCCTCTACCTTATGTAGCCTTTGTTTAGTTGTCGGTCAGTGTGTCTGGAATGAATCAGTAACCACAGAACCAATGCATCCCAGAAATCTATATCTGTTTAAATGCACTTCTCTCTGTAAACAGGCTGCAGGGTTGCTTCAAGTACCCCATTTGGCCTTTAGAACAATTCTACGTTGACCCTTCAAAGTAGGTGAAACAGGTAAAATGGTTCAAGAGTGCCATGACTGTTTTGGTCTGAGCGTAGGAATTATTTAACATGGTCTCTGATACTGGACATAATGCAGACTAAGAAAGCTTTAACAAAAACAAAAAATGCTGGAAAAACTCAGCAGGTCTGACAGCATATATGGAGAGAAAGGCAGAGTTAACATTTCCAGACCGTATGACTCTTCTCCAGAGTTTTAAGAAAGCTTTAACTGATCATTCTACCCCCAACTATAACACAGCATATAAAGCAAACACATTTCAACATGCCACAGTACAGAAGAATGAAGCTAGATTTTTTTTTAACCCTCTTTTGTTGAGAGTAGTAGTTTCATGGATGCAGGTTGTGAAATTGAAACACATTATAACCAGGTGTTTGTCAAAAATTATGTATCTGGGCCATGGAGAAAGGTTGCAGATTTTTTTCGAACCACCCAGAGCACCTGATCTAGTCATTGTGCAGCAGATATAGACACTAAGCAACAAGCCTCTCTTATCCAGGTGAATGCCAAATGTAAACCACATGACAAAGGAAACCAAAGCCAAGCATGGTCAACTCCAAACGTGTTATTTCTGTGGTGAAAATCAATACAATCTGATTGACAAGCAAAGAGTAAAGAAAGTGACAGAAACATAGGAAATAGAAGCAGGAGTAGGCCATTTGGCCCCTTGAGTCTGCTCTGCCATTCAACTGGATCATGGATAATCTTCTACCTCAATGCTATTTGTCCGCACTATCCCCATATTCCTTGATATCTTTAATATTTAGAAATCTATTAAGTTCTATCTTGAGCATACTCAATGACTGAGCCTCCATAGCTCTCTGGGGTAGAAAATTCCAAAGATTTGCTACCCTCGAGTGAAGAAATTCCTCCTCACCTCAGTCCTAAATGGCCTATCCCTTATTCTGAGACTATGTCCCCTGGTTCTAGACCCCTCTTAGCCAGGGGAAACATCCTTCCTACATTGTATGTGTCAATGAGGTCACCTCTCATGATGCATGCAAAGAAAGAAAAACTCACATAATTACAGGCCTATTCACATCCACTACACTAAAGCATTTGTAGCAATTAAGTATTTTTGCAGTGTCGCCACAATTTTGTAAGCAACTGCAGCAAGCAATTTGTGCACAGCAATGTTCCAATGAGCAGTTACTCTATATTTCTTTTTTAAACCATTCATTGGATATGGGCATCACTGGTAAGTCCAGAATTTATTGCCCATCCCTAGTTGCATTTGAAACAGAAAATTTCATGTGGAAAATTTGTCACAGAAAAATGCTATTCAGCCCATCATATCTATATGTGACAAGATGATGGTGAACCACCCTCTTGAACCACTGCAGTCCTTGTTGTTATAGAACCAACAGTGCTGTTAGGTAGAGAGTTCTAGGATTTTCACCCAGTGATAGTGAAGGAATGGCAATAAATTTCCATGTCATGATGGCATGTAACTTGGAGGGGAACTTGCAGGTGGTGGTGTTCCCATGTGCCTGCTGCAATTGTTCTTCTTGGTGATAGAACAATAATGGTATTAAAAGAAGCCTTGGCAAGTTACTGCATTGCATCTTGTATTTGGTATGCAATTCTGCCACCGTGCCCCCCCTCCCTCCCCATCTTAGGATGTTCATGGTGTGAGATTCACCAATAGAAATGCCATTGAATGGTTGGATGGGAGATAGACAGATTATCTCATGTTGGAACTGGTCATTACCTGGCATTTTCTTCTCCAGATCTCTGCTCAAAGGCAGGTGCAACCCGTGGCACCATGACCTCCACCATAGGTTAGGCAAGGAGGCAGATCCAGAATGCACCACAGCTGTAGGGGATTGAACCCCATGCTGTTGACACCGATCTGATCCACGCTGTCCGTCCAGCTAACTGAACCAACCGGCCCCCCCAAGCAGTCTGATTTGCTGGGCCTACATGCATTTTTAGTTGCATGTTGTAGTCCAGAGCTATGAATAGTGATGGTAGAGGCTCCAATTTTCTTTTTATCATATGGCTGACCAGGAACCTCTCCCCCTCTTATGGCTTGATTTTGGCAGGATCTGGCTAGGCCAGCATTTATTGTACATCCTTAATTGTCCTCGAGAAGGTGATGGTATTCTGCCTTCTTGAAACGCTGCAGTCCATGTGTTGTAGGTACATCCATGGTGCTGTTAAGAAAGGGAGTTCCAGGATTTTGACCCAGCGACAGTGAATGAACAGTGATATAGTTCCAAGTCAGGATGGTATGTGTCTTGGAGGGGAACTTGCAAGTGGTGGTGTTCCCATGCATCTGCTGCCCTTGTCCGAGGTGGTAGAAATTATGGGCTTGGAAGGTGCTGTTGCAGGAGCCATGGTGAGTGAGTTGCTGCAGAGTATCTTGTAGGTGGTACACACTGCTTTGACTATGCATCAGTGGTGCAGGGACTAAATGTTGAAGGTGGTGGATGGGGTGCCAATCAAGCAGCTTGCTTTGTCCTGGATGATGTCGAACTTCTTGAGTATTTTTGGAGCTTCAACCATCCAGGCAAGTGGAGAGTATTCTATCACATCCTGACTTGTGCCTTGTAGATGGTGGACAGCTTTTGAGGAGTCAGGACGTGAGATATCCTTCACAGAATTCCCAGCCTCTGAACTGCTCTTGTAGCTACAGTATTTATATGGCTGATCCTGTTCAGTTTCTGGTCAATAGTAACACCCAGGATGTTGATAGTGGGGGATTCAGCGATGGTAATGGCATTGAATGTTAAGGGGTGATGGTTAGATTCACTGTTGTTGGAGATGTCATTGCTTGGCACTTGAGTGGCACAAATGTTATTTGCCACTTATAAGCCCAAGCCTGAATATTTTTTTTATTCATTCATGGGATGTGGGTGTCATTAGCTGGCCAGCATTTACTGCTCATCCCTAATTGCCCTTGAGGAGGCGGTGGTGAGCTGCCTTTTGAACGGCTGCAGTCCATGTGCTGTAGGTACATCCACAGTGCTGTTAGGAAGGGATTTTCAGGATTTTGACCCAGCGACTGTGAAGGATCAGTGATATATTTGCAAGTCAGGATGGTGGGTGGCTTGGAGGAGAACTTCTAGGTGGTGGTGTTCACATGTGTCTGCTGCCCTTGTCCTAGATGGTAGCAGTCGTGGGTTTGTAAGGCGATGTCTAAGGAGCCTTGGTGAGTCCCTGCAGTGCAACTTGTGGATGATACACACTGCTGCCACTGTGCGTCCATGGTGGAGGGAGTCAATGTTTGTGGTTGGGGTGTCAATCAAGTGGGCTGCTTTGTCCTGGACGGTGTCAAGCTTCTTGAATGTTGTTGGAGCTGCAGTAATCCAGACAAGTGGGGAGTATTCCATCACACTCTTGATTTGTGCCTTGAGGATGGTGGACATGCTTTGGGGAGCCAGGAGGTGAGTAACTCACTGCAGGATTCCTAGCCTCTGACCTGCTCTTGTAGCCACAGTATTTATATGGCTAGTCCAGTTCAGTCTCTGGCCAATGGTAATCCCCAGGATGTTGATAGTGGGGAATTCAGTGATGGCAATGCCATTGAATGTCAAGGGGCGACGGTTAGATTCTCTGTTGTTGGGGATGGCCATTGCCTGGCACTAGTGTGGTGTGAAAGTTACTTGCCAGATGTCAGCCCAAGCCTGGACTTGTCTAGGTCTTGCTGCATTTGGACATGGGCTGCTTCAGTATCTGAGGAGTCGCGAATAGTGCTGGACATTGTGCAATCATTGGCGAACTTCTCCACTTCTGACCTTATGATGGAAGGAAAGTCATTGATGAAGCAGCTGGTTTGGTTGAGCCTAGGACACTACCCTGAGGAACTCCTGCAGCGAAGTCTTGGAACTGAGATGATTGACCTCCAACAACCCTCAAACTTCTTTCTTTATGTTAGGTATGATTCCAACCAGTGGAGTGTTTCCCCCCTGATTCCCATTGGCCCCTTGATGCCACACTCCATCAAATGCTGCCTTTTGCTAATCCATCTCTAGCAGCTGTTATTTTGAAGATATATTTTTGTCTGTCTTTGGTATCAAGGCTTTCCATCCTCTCTCCTCCCCGATGATCTTTCATACACTTCACCAGCTTTCTTAATCAAGTCTGCTACCAGTCTTCTATGGTGTCCGTTGCAACTCCTATTTCTCCTGGCTGTCTCTGTGTCAGGCCTCTGAATTCCTTCTTCACTTGTGGATCTTTCAGCTTCCACCACCTGATGTTCTGTCTACCCCTTGTCTTCAACCATTTTGTTTTCTTTGCAGTTAGCTCTGTTATCAGCATTCTATGTTAGGTGTTCAGTGCCTCGCTTGGGAAGACTTTGCAGTTCTTTGCCTGTTCTTTTCTAACCATGACTTAGTCCAGCTGTGTTTCTCTATCATCACAGTCATGGGTTATGAGATGGTTTCTAACTTTTTGGTACCCCCGTACCAGGTGTTTCGTATTATCAGTTGGTATGACATGGCTAACTCCAGGATCTTTGTTCCTTCTTTATTTGGTTCTCCAAAACCAGCACGTATCAGTGCTGGATTCAAGCCCAGATAAATGGGGAGGGTTAGCCTGAGCATGCAGAAAAGTGGAGTTGAAGTCCAAGATCAGCCATGACAGAGCAGACTTGACAGACCATATGATCTATTCCTGCTCCTATTTCTCGTGTTCCTGTGGTTCTCCTTTCTAACCAGGCAGTAAAGACAATAACCCCCCAATGGAGACAACTTTACATTGAATTATCCAGAACAAATTCCAAAGTAGTAAAACTCTACAGGGCCCTTCTCTGAGCCAGAGTACCCGAAAAAGGATGACCCCTCCTTCTGGAACCTGCCAGGAGGTCACCAGGGTTTACCTATGTGGTATGGGGCCCATCTGCCACTGGTAAAATGTCAGATGCAGGAAGAGATCCTTAATTGGTCACTTAAGTGGCTCAATTGGCTTCTGGGCAACAACAAGGCTGTCTGGTACCTCCCCCTGCTGCTAGCAAAATCTCTTGGCATTGGGAAAATGACAGGCACCCAACCCGTTATCTTTTCTCACCATTTCAAACCCCTTCTGCCTATCCATAGAGGCTACTAAAATCCAGCCCATTGATTCCCAGCAGATCAATTAGACAGAGCTGCCTCACCATGACCATTGAATTTACAAGGTAAAACCACTCTTTTATATTGCAATGTATCTTCCAGACATTGCCTTTGAATGATGTTGTGATAATGCATTACTGGTACATAACAACCAAATTCAGCTGTTAGTTAATTGTGCTTAACCAAGGAACTAGTGCATTTCCTTATTTTCTCAGAGTCTGAGAGTTGTTGCATTATGAATTCTTGTATTTTGTTTCTGCTCATGTTATTTACAACTAGCACCATTTAACTACTCAGCTGTCATCTGACTCATTGTTGCCTGCCATTTGGTATTCATCTTACATATATCTATGAATAAAGAACCAGCCAAACTCACTGAAGGACAAAATACTTCTCACAGCCCCATTGGAATTTTTGACTAATATTACGTGTTTAAGATAGATGACTTCTGATTCACAATAATAACAGCACTGAATAAGTTGAATGATAGCCATCTGGAAAACGCTCCACCAAAAAGAATACCATGCGTTCACTGATAGCTATCAAGCACAGCAGTATGAGCAAGCTGGGTTCAGTCCCTTGGCAAAGTGAAATCATGCATAATCTATATTTTGAACTGTTATGTAATGCACTTTCATAAATTTTATGAGCACAACGTATATTTTTGGGAAAAGGATCTCCTCGGATGAGCTGTCTAAGACCCTGCCACCATAGTACACCGAGAGTGTAAAACCCCCTTAGGGTTTACGTTCGGCATGAAATGAATATTGTAAATATAACTTGTCAGTGTAGTGTGGCACCTCAGAGTGCCACATACGGTATTGAAAGAAACAGATCTCGTTAGCACTTTCTGTAATGTCCTAAATTTGAACTGTAATGTAATATACCTTTAAAATTTTATGAAATGTATATTTTTGGAAAAATATCATGCACAATCTGCAATATTACACTCTTGGACATTGCGGTACATTATATTCATAACGAACAAAAGGAACAATAACCCGGAAGCTGTTCCAACCTCTGTTTCCCAGCCCCAAAAATGAAATATATTGGAATTGGGGGTAGAATTGCTCGTGAACTACATTTAATTTTATTTTATGAAAATGCGACTGTTTTTGATATTTCCACTGAAACTTATTTGCAGACAAATTTAAGTTTGATGGATGATCTACTGATCTATTATTGAATGTTTTATGCTGTTGAATGAGGGGGTGGTGATGTGCAAGGAAGAACAAAAGGAAAGGCCTTGGATGGGGTGAAGGGTGGGAGAGATTAAATGACAAAGATGTCATGGAAAAAAAGGCAAAGGGAGTGGTAATAATTGTAACAAAGTAACAAAGCATTGGTCTAGAGTGATTGTGAATGGCAGAATAATGAACTTCTCAATCCAAAGCAAAAATATCAAAAACAAGATTCAGACTGGCATATGGCTAAAAACAAAAATAAAATGTGGGAGAATGTGAACTTGTCCACTTTGGCAGGAAGAGTAGAAAAGCAGCAAATTATCTAAACTGAGAGAGGCTGCAGAGCTTTGATACAGAGGGAATCACAAAAAGGTTGGCATGCAGGTACAGCAAGTAATCAGGAAGGCAAATGACATGTTGTCATTTATTGCAAAGGGAATGGAATGTAAAAGTAGGGAAGTTTTGCTCCAGTTTTACGGGTCATTGGTAAGACCACTATGTACAATTTTGGTCTCCTTCGTTAAGAAGGGATATAACTGCATTCAAAGCGGTGCAGAGGGTTCACTTGATTGATTCATGGGTTGAAGGGGTTGCCTCATGAGGAAAGGTTGGATAGGTTTGGCCTGTATCCATTGGAGTTTAGAAGAATGAGAGGTGAAACATATAAGATCTTGAGGAGACTTGACAGAGTGGATTCTGAAAGGATGTTTCCCCTTGTGGGAGAGACTAGAACTAGGGGACAGTTTAAAAATAAGGGGTGTCCCATTTAAGACAGAGATGAGGAGAATTTTTTTTTCCTCAGGGAGCAGTGGAGGCAGGGTCATTGATTGACAGGGCAGTCAACAGGTATAGGGGATAGACAGGAAATTGGAGTTGAGACCACAATCAGATCAGCCATGATCTTAACAAATGGTGCACCAGTCTCGAGGGGCCAAATGGCCTCTTACTAATTCGTACGTTCGTATGATGGAGCTGGAGAAACTCGAAGAATGGAATGGAGCCCTTACAGGGGGCAAGGCGTGAGGAAGTATACTTGAGGTTGCTGTAGGAGTTGGTGGGCTTCTAATGAATATTAGTAGACAGCCTAACCCCAGAAATGGAGACTGAGAAGTCGAAGAAGGGAAGTGTCGGAGATGGACCACATGAAGGTGAGAGAAGGGTGGAAATTGGAAGCAAAGCCAATGAAGTTTTCCAGATCTGGCAAGAGCAGGAAATAGCACCGATACTGCCATCAATGTACCGGATAAAGGTTTAGGGGAGGGGGCCTGTGTAGGACTGGAACAAGAAACATTCCACATACTACACAAAAAGACAGGCAAAACAAGGACCCATGTGAGTATCCATAGCAACATCTTTTATTTGGAGGAAGTAAGACGTTAGAGGAGAAATTGTTCAATGAGAGAACAAGTTCAGCCAGGCGGAGAAGGGTGGTAGTGGATGGGCCTCTGAAAGAAAAAAAAAAGAGCCCTCAGACTGCCTGATTGAGGATGGAGGTGTAGAGATTGGACATAGTGAAGAGGAGGCAGTTAGGGCCAGGGAACTGGAAATTGTTGAAATGACTTAGGACATCAGAAGAGTTACAGATGTAGCTGGGAAGAGACTGGACAAGGGAGAAAAAAGACGTTGAAGATGTGAAGAAATAAGATCCCTGGGGCAGGGCCTGGCAATGATGGGCCTACTAAGACAGTCCTATTTATGGCGTCCTGAACCCAAACCCAGGGGAAACAGTCACTCACCTGAGATTTTCCTCAGGGCAGCCAATTAATGGCCAGAGGGCAGGTTCACTGTCTAATTGCGGACAGCAGGCAGGCTCTCAAAGCCGGATAGCCAATTAGAAGCCTTCCAGCTTGAAAGTAACACCAAGCTGCAATGGAAGGTAAGTAAGAGAGTGAGAATTTCAAAATGGAGGCAACTTCTCTTCATTTCTTTCGTTAATTAAAAAATAAATTCAGCCAGGCTGAGAATGTGGGGAGGGGGATCCCCTCTACAGGATGACCTCTGATTGCTTCTGCTTCCAGGCCTAGAAGACGAGGCATGTCTAGAGTACTGACCCCTGGACTGCCACCTGGTTTCCTGGTTTCCTCCAGGCACCTAAACTGGCCCCCAACAGCAGGAGAAACCTGGAAGCCGACTGGAAAATTCCAGTCAGCCTCCTTTAATGGGCCTCAATTAAGCTCCTGGCTCCATGTGGCAGGCTTGCTGGCCTCTGATCCCATCTGCACAAAAATGGTCCAGAGGCAGATGGAGCTAGAGAACCAACTTGTGGTTGGCAGGGCTATTTTTATCTCTCACTTGCTTCCGTTTCCAGCCCCACTGAGGGCTGAAAAACCAGCCTTCAGTGTTTATGCTTTTCTTTTGGAGGTCAGAGTGATCTTGGTTTTGACACAGCCACTGCTAAAGCTGCTCTGTGTCAGCTGACAAAAGATGCTTGCAGAGTTTGTTGAGAGTGCTTGAATCGTGTCTCCAAGTTAGAGCTCTTTGGTACAGGTTAGCCCTCTGTATAACAGCTGAGTTAAGAACCAACAAACGTGGCGACTGTGAGCTCTTACATAGAAAGTTCTCAACTTTGAGCTAGTGGAAAGGGGAAACATTGAATAGTAACACCATGAAGACACTCTCCAACCGAATTTTCGTTCCTGTGGCAAAATGACTGTTCCATTCTCCCACATGGTTGTTTTCTTTTTTGGGCTAGAAATTATGCATTCATTGAGAAAAAAAATGAGGGAAAAATCATTTCTGAAATGAGTAAGAATAAAAATAATCAATTATTATGTTTTGGTTGATAAGGTTTATGCCAACATAAATCAATTCATTTAACTGTACAGCTCAAAATAATTGTTGCAGGAATAGTGTCAGTTGCATGGTCAAATTGAACTATTCAGGCCTCAGGAGAATCTGAAATAAATCTATCAAGTTGCCCCTGTATGTAGTTTCTACTTTCCCATTTAAACAATCCTCTTTGTAATGTATATCATGCAAGATCAAACTATAGCCATTGGTGTAATCAAACCTGTCTCACTGAACTCCTGCCACTGCTGGAAAGTTTTATAATGATGACATGACGACATCATCAAATGAGCCAGGAGTTTAACATTTTTAATATTCTGTCGTTGCTATGCTAGGTACCTGAGAAAGAGCTCAATGTGAGCTCAAATCCACAATAAATCTCATTTATTGCTGCTTACATCTCTTCTTAATAACAACTACTTATTGTCACACCAAGTATGTAGTCAGATTTAATCAGATTTAATCAACCCATCTAGCTCATCAACATACCTTACAGAGTTGAATCTACAGTTATTTCCATCTTTCATATCACAAACTTCTACAATTCAGCACCTTTTGTAAGCCACTCACTCACCTGCATTTAGTTCTCACTTGGCTGCTGACGAAAGTTAGTGCAAATATCACCAATGTGCACAAGGAAACATGTCCCTGGATTCGATTCCCTCATTTTCTCCAAGTGGAACTTAGGGGGATAAGGAGGTAAAAACCTAGATTTTCCTCAGGCAAAATCCTAACTGAGAAGATAGCAAGGCACAGTTGTGTCTAATCACATGTGGCACCTCCATTGCAGTTTCCCAGGTCAGCCAGTATGGGAAGAACTTTCCCTCCTGGTGTTGTAATGTTAATAGATGCAGTCCTCACTGCATTAGAGTGCTCATAATGGCTTTTTGATTAGGTGCTTGGGTTTACAATATTTACTGCACCAATCAGAAGCATCAAGACTGTGTGATACTGATAAGCAACCATATTAATCATGAAATGTAGACAAGAGGACAGCAACAGTGTCAAACTGAGTAGCTGAATCAGAAGGCTATTAGACATTAGATTAGACATTCCTTAAGGTAGCAGATGTTTTTGTGGCAGTTTTTAATACACTATATTAGTAGTTTAGTTTAGTTGGAATGAATCTGGTGTAAACCTTTTTGATTGATATTGGAGTTCATCTCCTAATCATTAGTTTGACACTGATAATGCCTTAAGAAGTAGCCATAGCTAGGATTAGCCATTGATCTGGCCCATGTCCCCAATCAATAGGGACACCAATGTGATGGCTTAATATTACAGCACCACTTGATTCAAAAGGCTCACGGAGTTTCATGTACTCTCTTCATTGCCTCTGGATGAAACATTGAGGTTAGCAATCACTTTCTGCTTTCAATATTCTTGCAGATCACCCCCAGGGAGGCTGACTGCAGTCACTGCGGACACAAGTATTGATACAATGGACCAGATTTTGCTATAAAAATAATAATGAGGCTCAAGCATCTATAGTTATTTATGTGCAAACTAGACAGCGACCGCATATTTCTGCTAATAAATGTGCAAATCTAGAGGTTGCTGTCTGAGGTACAATGTTCTTCCAAAAATTTTCGGAAAATGGCACCTTGTTGTCTGGCTCACCATTCAAATTTTATTCATTCATTGGATGTAGGCATTGCTGCCTAGGCCAGCATTTATTGCCCATCCCTAATTGCCCTTGAGAATGTGAATGGTGTGAAGTTGCAATCGTTAACTCGTTTGTAGGGATTCGCCAGGACTTGGCCATACTAGTGTAAGTATTTCTTTAAGAACATAAGAATTAGAACTAGGAGCAGGAGTAGGCAATTCAGCCCCTCGAGCCTGCCCCGCCATTCAATATAATCATGGCTGATCTCAATTCGGCCTCAACTCCAATTTCCCGCCCTCTCCCCATAGCCTTTCAACCCATTACTAATTAAAAATCTGTTTATCTCCTCCTTAAATTTATTCAGCGTCCCGGCATCCACTGCACTCTGAGGTAGTGAATTCCACAGATTCATGACCCTTTGAGAAAAGTAATTCCTCCTCATCTCTGATTTAAATCTACCACCCCTTAGCCTAAAATTATGGCCTCTCATTCTAGAATGCCCCACAAGGGGAAACATCCGCTCCACGTCTACTTTGTCTATCCCCTTTAGCATCTTGTATACCTCAATTAGATCTCCTCTCATCCTTCTAAACTCTAGCGAGTATAGGCCTAAACTGCTCAATCTCTCCTCATAAGACAAGCCCTGCATCTCTGGAATCATTCTAGTGAACTTCTTCTGAACCACCTCCAATGGAACTACATCCTTCCTCAAGTAAGGGGACCAAAACTGTGCACAGTACTCCAGGTGCGGTCTCACCAATGCCTTGTACAGTTGCAACAACACTTCCCTATTTTTATACTCTATTCCTCTAGCCAATGCCAAAAATCCATTTGCCTTCCTTATTACCTGCTGTACCTGCAAACTAGCTTTCAGCGATTCATGCACGAGGACACCCAGATCCCTCTACACTGAAGTATTCTGAAGTTTCTCTCCAATTAAATAACAAATCGCCTTTTTATTCTTCCGACCAAAAAGGATAACCTCACACTTATCCATGTTAAACTCCATCTGCCAAATTTTGGCCCATTCACCTAACATGTCCATATCCATTTGTAAATTTCTTATTTCTTCATTGCAACTTACTTTCCCACCTATTTTGGTGTCATCTGCAAATTTAGCTGTGGTACCTTCTATTCCTGAATCCAAGTCATTAATATAGATTGTGAATAGTTGGGGCCCCAAGGACCGAACCCTGTGGCACCCCACTAGTTACAGCTTGCCATCCAGAAAAAGACCCATTTATCCCGACCCTCTGAACAAAGAAAGAACAAAGAACAAAGAAAAGTACAGCACAGGAACAGGCCCTTCGGCCCTCCAAGCCTGCGCCGATCATATTGCCTGTCAAACTAAAACATTTTGCACTTCCGGGGTCCCTATCCCTCTATTCCCATCCTATTCATGTATTTGTCAAGCTGCCTCTTAAACACCACTATCGTACCTGCTTCAACCACCTCCTCTGGCAGCGAATTCCAGACACTCACTAACCTCTGCGTAAATAACTTGTCCCACACATCTCCTCTATAGTTTTCTCCTCTCACCTTAAATCTATGTCCTCTAGTAATTCACTCTTCCACCTTGGGAAAAAGCTTCTGACTATCTACTTTGTCCATGCCCAGTTACATTTTCCTCTAAATCATTTACGTATACTACAAACAGCCAAGGTCCCAGCACTGATCCCTGTGGAACACCACTAGTCACAGCTCTCCATTCAGAAAAGCACCCTTCCACTGCTACCCTCTGTCTTCTATGACCAAGCCAATTCTGTATCCATCTTGCCAGCTCACCTCTGATCCCATGCAACTTTACCTTCTGTACCCATCTGCCATGAGGGACCTTGTCAAAGGCCTTACTGAAATCCATGTAGATAACATCCACTGCCCTTCCATCGTCGATCATCTTTGTCACTTCCTCAAAAAACTCGATTAAGTTAGTGAGACACGACCTCCCCTTCACAAAACCATGCTGCCTCTCACTAATACGCCCATTTGCTTCCAAATGGTAGTAAATCCTGTCACGAAGAATCTTCTCCAATAATTTCCCTACCACTGACGTAAGGCTCACCGGCCTGTAATTTCCTGGATTATCCCTGCTACCCTTCTGCTTTCTGTTGGTTAGCCAATCCTCTATCCAAGCTAATATATTACCCCTAATTCCGTGTAATCTTATCTTGTGTATTAATCTTTTGTGCGGCATCTTATCAAAGGCCTTCTGGAAGTCCAGATATACTACATCTACAGGATCCCCATTATTCACTTTGCTTGTCGCATCTTCAAAGAACTCTAGTAAATTAGTCAAACATGATTTACTCCTCATAAAACAATGCTGAATCTGATGGATTGCATTTTGAATTTCCAAATGCCCCATTATTACTTACTTAATAATGGATTCCAACAATTTCCCAATGGCAGACGTAAAACTAACTGGTCTATAGTTTCCTACTTTCTGCCTCTCCCCCCCTTTCTGAATAAGGGCATATGTTAGCATTTTTCCAATCCACTGGAACCTTTCCAGAATCCAGGGAATTTTGGAATATTATAGCCAACGCATCCACTATCTCCGCTGCCACTTCCTTTAAGACCCTGGGATGTAGGCCATCAGGTCCTGGGGACTTGTCACCCTTTGATCCCAATAGTTTGCTCAGTACTTTTTCTCTAGTGATGGTGATTGTTCTAAGTTCCTCCTTCTCTATACCCTCTGCACTACCTGTTACTATGGGGTGGTACTCATGTCCTCCACTGTGAAAACGGAGACAATATTGATTAAGCGTCTCTGCCATTTCTGCGTTCCACACGATTAACTCCCCAGTCTCATCCTCCAAGGGACCAACATTCGCTTTAGCTACTCTCTTTCCTTTTATATACTTGTAGAAGCTTTTGCTATCAGTTTTTACATTTTGCACTAGTTTTCTTTCATAATTTACCTTTTCTCTTTTTATTATTTTTTTAGTAACCTTTTGTTGATCTTTAAAAGTTTCCCAAATCTTCCAGCTTGCCACTGACCTTTGCAATTTGGTATGCCTTAGTTTTTGCCTTTATGTTATCCTTAACTTCCTTGCTTAGCCATGGGTGCTTTTTCCCCCTCTTACCATCTTTCTTCCCCTTTGGAATATATTTTACTTGGGAGGAATTGAATATCTCCTTAAATATCTGCCACTGTTCATCAGCTGTCCTACCATGTTGTCTTCCTACGCAGTCCACTAGGGCCAAATCTGCCCTCATGCCTATGTAGTTACCTTTGTTTAACTCCAGAACACTAGTGTGGGACTCAAGTTTCTCGCTCTCAAACTGAACTTGAAATTCTAGCATGCTATGATCACTCTTCCCTAGAAGAGATCATAGTAATACTATGGTAAGTCTTAATTACTACCAAACAGGCTCTGTGCTGTTCATTACTGATTCTTCAGTCTGACTGATGAGATACAAAGTTGCTTGATGCAAGTCCCAAATCCCCTATAGAAGGTGTTGGGGTTTTTTGACTGTTTGGTTGATCAGAATTATCTATTTAAAAGCCCTTAGAAAGTTTATGGGCAAATCCAAGTCAATCAGAGCAAGATCTGTCCCTGTATCATTTATGACTAGAGCAGATGATTAGGATATACAGTCCTAGTGCTGAAGGGTAGTAAATGTATTTTCCTATTTTTCTGTCAATGTTCTCTCCTTCACTTTTCCTACCCTAAAGTTGTTGCGTCCACGTCCAAGTTGCTCTATCACACGAAATAGTTACTTTTTGTGAGTGAGGCTGGACAGTAAGCAATTGCCCAGCTGCCACCATAAGACGCATCACAGCCAAATCTGATCATCTTCTTGTTGGGTGTTTACACGCACACTTTAAATGAGTGTCACTGCATGGCAATTAGGAGTAGCAAATACAAACATATTTTTTCAATTGTAGTACTCTCACTGCTGTCCTGCAGGATATTATTTAACTTATCAAGGACCAGAACCTAGAGACTGCATTGTCTGTATATTCGGCTGCTCACTAACATATCAACTAAATCATTAGGGCAAGTTAGATTGAAAATGGTAAACAACCGCACAGGTTACAAGATTAACACAAAGGCATGGAAAGAGGTTGACTCTCTGGAAAATACAACAGTAAGATAATTAAGACATTATTGTTAACAACTGTATGCTGAAATCCCTACTAAGGCCTTATGATTCTCATTTGTTCCAATTTTATCCTCGCAGAGTAATTTAGTAAAAACATCCCAGAATATTTGAACTTTTAAACCTGTTTTTAGCAACAGTAGGAATACCTGAGACTCCTTGGTCGTAAATAGCCATGAAAGTGGCCACATCTAAGCTAAGATGACCTTTGATGAGTCTGTTTTTACGGCTATTTATTGTATTTCTCCCAGGTCATCATTCCATTCTGTGAACTGTACCAATGGCCAAACATCTGTTTCTCCGGATGGTCTTATTATGGATACTTAGCTGAGCTCCAAGACTCACAAATGAATTAGTCAGAAGGGGGTCTCTTTACACAGGCTAAAATGGAGTATTTGCTTAGATTGATTGACATCTTTATGAGGTTATAATAAGTTATTCTTTGAACTGTTTCTTTCAATGCATGCTTACTTGGACAAAATTAAGAGGTGTGAATTGAGGTAAAGCTTCTGTTGTCGAAACGATAATGGCTCTGTCTGATTGACACTTTTATAGGGTTGTGAGAGCAGCAGTTTTTTTCAAAGGAGATTTATAAATTTTTTAAAGCACATTTTAAGACTTGCCATTGTTATATGGCTCATTGGTTCTTTAGTGTATACTGGGTAAGTGGGCCTGGAGGGTTCATGGGGGCCATGGTAAGTGCATGGGGGCCAGGAGGTGGCATAGGGAGTGGAACATAAGAGCAGGAGTAGGCCATTCAGCTCCTCGAGCCTGCTCCATCATTTAACTAGATCATGGTTGATCTTCTAACTAAATGCCATCTTTCCACACTATCCCCATTTCCCTTAATGTCATTGGTATTTAGAAATCTATTGAGATCTGCTTTGAACAGACTCAATGACTGAGCATTCACAGCCCTCTGAGTTAGAGAATTCCAAAGATTTACCACCCAGTGACTGAAGAAATTCCTCCTCAACTCAATCATAAATGACCCACCTCTTATTCTGAGATGGTGTCTCCTGGTTCTAGACCCCCCTATCCAGGGAAAACATCTGTCCTGCATCCAACCTGTAGAGCCCTGTAAGAATTTTGTACGCTTCAATGAGGTCATCCCTCATTCTTCTAAACTCTAGAGAATACAGGCCAAGTCTCCTTAATCTTTCCACATAGGACACTCCCTCCATCCCAGGGATTAGCCTAGTGAACCTTCATTGCACACCCTATGGCCAGTATATCCTTCCTTATGTAAGGACACCAAAACAGCACACAATACTCCAGGTATGTCCTCACCAAGGCCCTATACAATTACAGCAAGACTTTGTTAATCCTATACTCAAATCCCCTTGTAATAAAGGCCATTTGCCTTCCTAACTGCTTGTTGGTCCTGCATGTTACCTTTCAGTGACTTATGAACAAGGATACCCAGGTCCCTTTGGACATCAACACTTCCTAATCTCTCCCCATTTAAGAAATACTCTGTATTTCTGTTTTTCCTACCAAAGTGGATAACTTCACATTTTTCCACATTATATTCCATCTGCCATGTTCTTGCCCACTCACTTAGTCTGTCTAAGTCTCCTTGAAGCCTCTTTGCATCCTCCTCATAACTTACATCGCTACCAAGTTTTGTGTGATCAGCAAACTTGAAAGTATTAAGCTTGGTCCCCACATCCAAATCATTTTTATAGATTGTGAATAGCTGGGGCCCAATAGCTGGGTAGCGGGGGGGGGGGGGGGGGGGGGGTGGGGGGGGGGGGGGGGGGGGTGGAGGGGGGGGGTTGGGCCTGAGGGCTAGAGAGCCTAACAGCCTTTAATACAACTGGGATGAAGTGCCAGAGAAGCAAGGCAGCCCTTCGAACCAGCCTGCCTCTGTGTCACATCCAAACTGTTTCCAGGGTCGGTGGGCCTGGCTCTATCTCACCCCCGCCTCCCAGGAGTGAAAATAGTGCAGGTGGGGGCCATTTATTTGGAGGTGGGCCAGCCAAGTCAGGAAATTTCCCCAATCAAGCTTCTCACCTTGATGGTGAAAATCTGTCCTGCTGGGGTGACATAGGTGTTGAGATTTACAGTTATGTTATTGAATGGGCTCAGACCAGTTTCAACCATGGGCTGGATTTTAAGGCTCCCTGCCGAGCATGTTTTCAGCGGGGGAGGGCATGAAAAATATGACAGGTTGCTAGCCCACTGCCTTCCTGCCAATCCCTGATCGTGTCCCCATAATACAGGAGTGGGCGGGGTGGGGGGGGGTGGTTTAAGGGGGCAGCCCACCTGCCATTTTGAAAAAATCATTAATGGTAATTGAACTTGTTAGCAAATCAAATGCCATTGGTGTGGGCAGGTGGGTGAAAATGGTGAATCTGCTTTTTCACCATCTGGCCTGAAAAAGTGGGAAGGAATTGGGGGTGGGGTGCATCTTTTGGGGGATGCCTTGTGTGCATTGGGGCATTTCTGGGACTTCTAGAGCTGCCAACCAATCAGATAGGCTGGCAGCTCTTAAGGGGGCAAATCTCTCCCACTAAGGGGCAGAAGCCCCTCTCTCCGCTCTTTAAGGCTGTTGGCAGCTTGTTATTGCTGCGGGACAGACTTTTCTTAAGTCAGTCGGTTTGCAGTCGACTTTTGGAATTGTGGGGCGAGCAAAATGCACCCCCGCCACTGTTGTAAAATCCGGCCCCGTCTGCCACATGAAAAGAACAAAAAAGCCCCTAAAACCATGAGTCCCGCCACAATACTGAATGAGTTGATGTTCTTTTTGCTGGAAAAAACAGAGAGGTGACCCAATTGAGGTTTTTAACATTATGACGGGATGGGTAAATGCAGAGGAGAGGTTTCCACTTTTGGGGGAGTCCAAAACTTGGGACCATAAATATAAAATAGTCCGATGTAAGGTAAAAGGAGATACATGGCCGCGTTGTTTCCATCTGTCACGAGGCTATGTCCTTTTAATTTTGAAAATGTGATTTTCAAACTTTAAAGACACAACAAAATACTGAAAAATACAAGGCCGCATTCCAAGGTGAAGGTGAAAACCAAACAAGCTCAGAGACCCATCGAAACTCGTCACTGTCTAATGAAGGGACATTAAAATGCAAAGCGCTGGTTATTAAAACAAGAAAAACATCAGCAGAAGAGACAGGCTTTCAGCTGGGCTCTTTTTCTCTCTCTCTCTCTCAGAATAAGTGCATTATCTAGTTCAGAAGTCAGCTTTACTAGAAATCAGCCAGTGAACAGAGATATCTTAATAATTGCAACATTTTCTACACCTGACTGCATCCATGAAACCAGATAGTCCAAATCTGCCACAACATTTAAAAATCTGTGCCTCAAGGACAATCAAAGGACATTTAACCATAAATATTATTTTTTTGAACTCTTTTGTTTTTTTATCTAACTTCTCTTATTTCTGGTATCTGTGTGTGTGACGTCACATTTTTATTATTTTTTTCTTGGGCTTAGTGGTTAATAAATTTGCTCTTCTTTTAACTCAAGAAAATCTTGTTTGATTGGCTCCTTATTGCTCACAGCTTAAATGTTTAAACCATTCTGATTTGGAAAAAGTCATATCTTTGTAAAAAAGAAACTTAAACCTTTGTTGTGATCAACCTCGGAGGTTGAATAGAGGTGAGCCAGTTTAACCCTTCTCACCTGGTCATAACAAAATTGGGGGCTTGTATCCAGAATTTGCTCCCACAGGTTGACGAAACTTCTAACAAAAGCAGGACAAATCCAATTCAGCTGATTACTGTTCCATCAGCCTACTCTTAATCATCAGCAAAGTGCTGCAAGGAATTATTGACACTGCTATCAAGTTGCATTTAATTTATTTATTCTTTTATGGGATATGGGCATCACAGGCTAGGCCAGCATTTGTTGTCCATCCACTATTGCCCGTGAACTGAGTGATGTGCTACGCCATTGCAGAGAGCAGTTAAGAGTCAACCACATTACTATAGATTTGGAGAAACATGTAGGCCATACCATATCAGGCCAAAAGGGTGCTATGAACCAGTTGGGTTTTACAACAATCAACAATGGTTTCACGATCACTGTTACTGAGACTAGCTCTTATTTCCAGATGTTATTAATTGAATACAAATTCCACTCATATCCCCAGAGCATTAGCCTAGCCGTCTGGATTACTAGTCCAGTGACATTGCCATTACACCACCATCTCCCCCTCTCTCTACTCAACAGTAACCTGCTCACTGATGCTCAATTTGGGTTCTGCCAGGATGACTCAGCTCCAAACCTCATTAGAGCTTTGATCCAAGCATGGACAAAAGAGCTAAATTCCAAAGTGGGATGAAAATGATTGTCCTTAACATCCAGATAGTATTTGATTGAGTGTGGCATCAAGAAGCCTTAATAAGATTGAAACCAATGGAAATCAATGGGGAAAAGCTCACCACTGGCTGAAACTAGCACAAATAAAGATGGTTTTGGCTGGTGGAGGCTAATTATATCAGCCCCGGGACATCCTCAGGGTAGTGTCCTAGGCCCCTTGACTGCTTCATCAATCGTCTTCTCTCCATCATTAGGCCAGAAATGGGGATGTTCGCTGATGATTGCATAGTGTTCAATATCATTTGCAACTCCTCAGATCCTGAAGTAGCCCATGCCCTCATGCAGCAAGACCTGGGCAACATTCTGGCTTGGATTGATAAGTGGCAAGTAACAACTGTGCCACACAACTGTTAGGCAATGACCATCTCCAACAAGAGAGAACCTAACCAGCTACTGACTGAGCTGGCCGAGTCCTAAATGACATCGTCACTAGACTGGGTCTGCGGCAGGTGGTGAGGGAACCGACAAGAGAGAAAAACATACTTGACATCATCCTCACCAACTTGCCTGCTGCAGATGCATCTGTCCATAATGGTATCGGTAGGGGTGACCACCACCACAATCATTGTGGAGACGAAGTCCCGCCTTCACATTGAGGATACCCTCCATCATGTTGTGTGGCACTGCAGATTTTGAACAGATCTAGCAACTCAAGACTGGGCATCCATGAGGCGCTGTGAGCCATCAGCAGCAGCAGAATTGTACTCGAACACAATCTGCAACCTCACGGCCTGGCATATCCCCCATTCGGCCATTAACATCAAGCCAGGGATCAATCCTGGTTCAACGAAGAGTGCTGGAGGGCATGCCAGGAGCAGCACCAGCCATACCTAAAAAAAATGAGGTGTCAACCTGGTGAAGCTATAACACAGGACTACTTGCATGTCAAACAGCATAAGCAGTAAGTGATAGACAGAGCTGAGTGATCCCACAACCAATGGATCAGATCCGCTGATTGGAGTCATACCTTGCACAAAGGAAGATGGTTGTGTTAGTTGTAGGTCAGTCATCTCAGCTCCAGGACATCACTCCAGGAGTTCCTCAGGTTAATGTCCTCGGCCCAACCATCTTCAGCTGCTTCATCAATGGCCTTCCTTCCATCATAAGGTCAGAAGTGAGGATGTTCGCTGATGATTGCACAATGTTCAGCACTATTTGCGACTCCTCAGATACTGAAGCAGCCCATGTCCAAATGCAGCAAGACCTGGACAATATCCAGGCTTGGGCTGACAAGTGGCAAGTAATATTCATGCCGCACAAGTGTCAGGCAATGGCCATCTCCAGCAAGACAGAATCCAACCATCGACCCTTGATGTTCAATGGCATTACCATCACCGAATCCCCCACTATCAACATCCTGGGGGGTTACCATTGACCAGAAACTGAACTGGACTGGCCATATAAATACTGTGGCTACAAGAGCAGGTCAGATGCTAGGAATTATGCAACGAGTAACTCAACTCTTGACTCCCCAAAGCCTGTCCACCATCTACAAGGCACAAGTCAGAAGTGTGATGGAATACTCCCCACTTTCTTGGATGAGTGCAGTTCCCACAACACTGAAGAAGCTGGACACCATCCAGGACAAAGCAGCCTGCTTGATTGGCACAACATCCATAAACATTCACTCCCTCCACCACCAATGCACAGTAGCAGCAGTGTGTACCATCTACAAGATGCACTGCAGGAATTCACCATGGCTCCTTAGACAGCCCCTTCCAAACCCACGGCCACTACCATCTAGAAGGACAAATGCAGCAGATAGATGGGAACGCCACCACCTGAGGTTCCCCTCCAAGTAACTCACCATCCTGACTTAGAAATATCTTGCCGTTCCTTCACTGTCACTGGGTCAAAACCCTGGAACTCCCTTCCTAACAGCACTGTGAGTGTACCTACAGCACATGGACCACAGCAGTTCAAGAAGGCAGCTGACCACCACCTCCTCAAGGGCAACTAGGGATGGGCAATAAATGCTGGCCTGGCCAGTGAAGCTCACATCCCGTGAATGAATTAAAAAAAAGAACTATTTACACATGTACAGTTAAGGGTACAGGTGAAGAGCTATCTCCATGCCTAGGTGTTTACATGGCTCTGCTCAACGCCACACTGACCCTGGGTCTGGGACACGTGCCTTCTTACATCACTGTGTGTGCGGTACTCTACGCAGTCCCACATTAACCCTGTCTGTGCCAGACCCTTATACTACACTCCCCCGCCCCCCAAGTCTTTATCCAATGTATATGGAGTTGCACTAGTTTTCTTCATGTCTTACATTATTATCAGTCTTATATATTTACATTGTTGTTAGTGTATTATTGCTATTACTGTTTTAGCATTATTACAACATTCTCACTACCCCCTCTTCCCACATCAAGTCCTTAATTGACAGGTGTACATGGCCTGGAGGCCTAATAGTCTTTCCATACTTTGTTCAGTGTTCCATCAGAGGAGTGGTAGGCACCGTTGTTTCTGGTCCTTCCTGTTGGCTTGGAAGATGGACTGGCATTTGGGTATGCTTTCATTCTTTTCTTCCCTTCTTTTGTGTTGAACCTCACTTGGTCAGTTTGGCTGTTGTGTTGATCAGTGGTTGCTGCTACTCTAAATCATTTCTTGCAGGTTGACGAACATTGTGCTCATCTCTGTGTTTCTTCTTTCTTTTCTTATTTCTATGTGTATGTCATCTCGATGCCCTCTGGGGCTGAGAAAGAGTGTTCCTGTGGTGAGAAGAAGGTTTAGTGGTACGCTCATCTCTGCTTTTTGTTGGCGATGGTGGGAGACTGCTACCAGGTTCCAGCATCTCTTTTGGTCATGGCATGCTGGCTGGAAGCTGCAGTGTGTGCATGGTGATTACTGCGTCAACCAGCTGTACCATCATTGTAATTGGAGGTAGAGGCTCCTCGGACTGCTGATGACTCTCTTGTACCACTTGCGCTGGAGGTGTCATGATTATCTTTTGGATGGTATGCTGGTCGGATCACTGGGGGTTTTCTGGGACCTGCAATAAGAATGGACAGACCTGCTCCACAAAGAGTGAAGAGAGTTCAGAGCTGAAGTCTGAGTCTAAATACTCTTTAGTGTTTGAGTACTTGGGACCGTGCAGTTCTGGTTGGCTAATGACAGTGGTTGTCTTGACATCCTCTGGCATCTGGAGGAGATCAAGGCTATGCAGGCATCCCTGCTTAGGAAAGAGAAAGGCTGGTTATGAATAACGTACATTAGCTCAAAGAACTGTTTGCTGCCATACCTTAGTAGTTCCAGGATCATACCAATGACTGGAAGTCACAATCTTCCTGGCACCTACAGGAGTGTTATCAACTGCTGGGTCACCAGCCATGGTTCTTTGTGCGACAGAATGGTTACTCCGGCACCTGAATCTATTGTATAATTTGTCAGATAGCCATTGACAAAGATGTTTGCATCCCAGAATGAGAAACCACAATCCTTGACCTCACCCAAGAAACATGGCTGTGTATCTTCTGGGTATTCGGTCTCCACCTTGTGGATTACTTTTGGGCCTTCTGTGCATTTCTGAGGTTTCGACTTGCACAGTTTGCCACAGTTTCCAAACCTGTTATAATGGAAGCACTAGGCTGTACTCGCAGGGCACTGATCTCTCCTGTGATGGTGCTTCACACTGCAGTGCTGGCAAGGTCGCCCTGATGACCGGTTTGGGAATTGCTTTCCCTGAGTTGGATTGCCCCTGTGTCTTTGTGGCCTGATAAGCTGGACTGAGGGTTGGCTTCTGCCCCATTTCGTATTCTCCGTGCAGTTCACGGAGTTCAGTCTCACTATCTGGGTTGCCTTGTCCAGAGTTAGATCTTCTTTAACTTGTAGGAGGTCAGAGAGTATATTGTCTGTTACACTCACCACTATTCTGTCTCTGACGAGTTCAGACTTTGAATCTCTTTATTCACAGCCTTCTGCCATCCTGTACAGATCATTTATGAAAGAATTGATGGGTTTCCCTGACAGTTTGACTCTTATTGAATTTAGCTCTCTCCAGGATTTTGCTTCACAAGTTAAAATAAATGACAAAAGATTTAAAACCTTCTTGAATATGGCAGATGACTCATTAATACCCTATCTTACAATGATGTTGTCTGCAATCGAGCCTTTAGAGTAAAGCAGCATGTTCACCTGCTGTTTTGGCTTTTTATTTTCTCCAAAAGTGATGCTGTACCTTAAAAATCTTTTCCTCCAAATACCCCAATTTTTGACTGGTCTGGGCCTTGGGTTAGTTCAAATTGATTTGGAAGTTTTGAATTGAGATCCATGTTAAAACATTTTAAATTGTATGTGCGGCTTTGAGAGCTTACAGGCTTTCAAGATGGCATTGCCATTGACTCTGGGACAAAGAAATTTCCCACGCTTGCTGGTTTTGGCAGGTTCCGCAAAATGGCGATGGAGCTCTTCTTGAAGAAGACTTTTAACAATGGCTGCCAGCATTGGCTGTGTGCCGACTTCTTTAGTTTTATAGTTTGCTATGACAAGTAATGATACTTTCAAATTTGAAGCTATGCTTGCCGTTTTCTGAGCTGGACAGTCCTCCTGAGAGGTTTAGATAATTAATTATTTTTTCTTATCTTATGAGTTCGGAGGCCACATGCTGGGGCTTCGGCTGGGGAATCTTGTTTTAGCGATGGGCTTTCCTTCAACGGCACCTCTGACAATGGATTAGGGAAAGGGTTCTTAAGACTAGCTGCAGCATTGAACTTTAAAAGATTTAGCTAACCTTGCAGGCTCTATTGACTCTGCACTCTGAAGCTGGACACCTAAGGGAGATTCAATGGAATCTTCTGCTGCAGTAAAAAATCTCTGCCTTCAGCTTCCAGGCCTTTTCTCTGGTGTGTTTTCTGGCGAACTTTCTCTGCACCTTCAGCTTCTGTTGGGAACTTCCCTCAGGTCAGAATTTTTGTTGAAGTTTTTTCTTAGTCTTCCAGCAGTTTGGCTTGTTTCAGCATTTTAGCAAGGTTGACGGTTTTTGATCCCCAGCTGCCCAGTTGGTTACAGAATGGTGTCTGTTAAAGAAGCCTTTGTAGTTTTCAGTAGGTTAACTATAAGTCTTTATTTACAAGTAGAACTATTTTCACATGTACAGTAAAGGGTAGAGGCTAGGAACTATCTCCATGCTTAGGTCTTTACATGTCACTGCTCAACACCACACTGAGGGTCTTGGTCATGTGCCTTTTTATATTACTGTGGGCGGTACTGTACTCAGTCCCACATTAACCCTGTATATGCCAAATTCTTATACTACAGTGGCGTTACTAACTCTTTCAACGAGATCATCTGCATATGCTTGCAATATGATAATTATTTTAAAATCAAAAGAGAAAAACAAAATCATGCTAAATTTAATCAAAAGTCTCTGCAATGGTTTGATGTTGTAAAAGGCCTCTCAATTCTCTCCCCCCATTTTTACGTAATGTGGCCTTTTCAAGACCTCGGTGTGGATTAAAGTCATGTTTTTGTAGCTGACACTGTAATGTAAGCTGCTGTAGAAGAGTTTATTCTATTGTTCTTATGAACTGCAGACATAGTGAGTTTTGAAAAAAAAACAACATTGATGGCTAGCTCTCTGCGTGATGCCATAGTCAATCATACAGAATATTTGCTCCTTCTAGTCGGAAAGATTCAAAGCTGATTAGAAATCATCACTCAAGCAGCAGGAGTGCAGAAAGCTGGGACACTGAGATTCACAGGCTAAATGGATCCATGTTTCACTGAATTACATTGTACTAATCAGACTGGTAAAGCAGGCAGCTGTTGACTGAGAAAGCTTCCTTTTCAGTTCCTATTGCATTTGTAATGATTTTAATAAATGGCTAATGTTGAGAAATGATTGCAACATATGAAGAATGGTTTGGCAACTAAGTTATTGCATCAGAAAATTAGGTAAATAACATTCCTTATATAGAGAAGACAATTCGTCCATCTCTTTTGAATTCTCATTACAATTACCATAAAGTTGAATATTCTCAGCTGTATGTAGACAATTGTGTTCTATTTTAAATATTCACTAATGAGGCTACTCATTATTTTGATGCATTTATGTGGATTTTTGCTCTTACTAAAAATTGGTATTGGTTAAGGAGAGCATTGCAGTGCTGGAGAAAGAGGCTGTCCTAGGGGGTTCAAGGACAGAATCAATTTGGCTAGAGCTAAGGAACAAAAAGGGTGCAATTACATTGCTTGGTTTAGCCTATAGACCACCAACTAGAGAGAAGGACATAGAAGAAACAAATCTGCAGGGAAATTGCAGAGATATGCAAGCATTATAGAGTAGCTGTAATGGGGGACTTTAATTACCCGAATGTAGATTAGGACTGTGGTAATGTGAAAGACGGAGAGGGGCAAAAGTTCCGAGATTGTGTTCAGGAGAATTTTCTACAGCAGTATGTGTCCAATCCATGAAGAAAAGATGCAATGTTAGATCTGGTTCTTGGAAATAAGGTGGGCCAAGTAAATTGTCAGTTGGGAAACATTTAGGAGACGGTGATCATTGTATTGTACATTTTAGGATGATGATAGAAAAGGACATTAGGCAATCCAGAGTAAGAATAGCTAATTGAACGAGAACCGACTTCGATGGGGCAAGAACGGAGTTGGGACAGATAAACTGGAGCGAAAGATTGTCAGGAAAAACTATAGCTGCATAATGGGCTATCTTCAAAAAAAGAATTGGTTTGGGCACAGTCAAGGTATATTCCATTGAAAGGGAAAGGTAAGGCAAACCAAGCCAGAGCTCCTTGGATGAAAAAGGAGATTGAAATTAAGATAAAGAAGAAAAAGTGTGCTTATGACAGGTGTCAGGTAGAAAATACAACTGAGAACCAAGAGGAATACAGAAGTTTCAGAGGGGAGGTGAAAAAGCATATTAGAGAAGCAAAGAGGGATTATGAGAAAAGACAACATAAAGGGGAACCCCAAAGTCTTCTATAGACATATAAATAGTAAAATGGTGGTGAAAGGAGGAGTAGAACCAATTAGAGACCTAAAAGGTAATTTACACATGGACGAAGAGGCTATGGCTGAGGCATTAAATGAATATTTTGTATCCATCTTTACCAAGGAGATAGATGCTACCCAGGCCATGGTGACAGACGAGGAAATTCTGTCACTAGAAGGGTTCAAATTTGATGATGGAGGAAGTGTTGAATAGACTGTCGGTACTTAAAGTTGACAAGGCACCAGGACCGGATGAGATGCATCCAAGTGAAGGAAGTGAGAGTAGAAATTGCAGGGGTACTGGCCATAATCTTTCAGTCTCCCCTAGACTCAAGCGAGGTGCCAGAGGACTGGAGAATTGCAAACATTATGCCCTTGTTCAAAAAAGATTTTAAGGGTAAGCCCAGCAATTACAGACCAGTCAGTTTAATTTCAGTAGTGGGCAAGATTCTCGAAACAATTATTCGGGATAGAATTAGTATTCACATGGAAAAATATGGGTTGATAAAGAAGAGCCATGGATTTCTAAAGGGGAAATCGTGTTTAACTAACTTGCTGGAGTTTTTCTGACGAGGTAACGGAAAAGGTCGATGAGGGCAATGATGTTGATGTGGTGTACATGGACTTTCAAAAGGTATTTGATACAGTGCCACACAACAGACTTGTGAGAAAAGTTATGCTCATAGAATAAAAGGGACCATAGCAACTTGGATACAAAATTGGCTGAAAAATAGGAAGCAGAGAATAATGGTCAATGGATATTTTTCAGGCTGGAGGAAGGTTTGCAGTGGAGTTCCCCAGGCACCCTTGCTTTTCCTGATAAATATTAATGATATAGATCTTGGTGCGCAGGGGACAATTTCAAAGTTTGCGGATGATACGAAGCTTGGGAGTGTTGTGAACTGCAAGGAGGATGGTGTGGAATTTCAAGAGGACATAGACAAGCTGGTGGAGTAGGCAGATAGGTGGCAGATGAAGTTCAATGTGGAGAAGTGTGAGGTGATGCATTTTGGTAGGAAGAACATGAACAGACAATATAAATGAAGGGGTGAAATTTTGATGGGGCTGCAGGAGCAGAAGGACCTGGGTGTATATGTGCATAGATCATTGAAGGTAGCAGGACAGGTGGAGAGAGCAGTTAATAAAGCATATAGTATCCTGGGCTTTATTAATAGAGGCATAGAGTACAAGAGCAGGGAGGTTAAGCTGAATTTATATAAGACACTCGTTAGACCTCAGCTGGAGTATTATGTACAGTTCTGGGCACCACACTATAGGAAGGATGTGAACACATTGGAGAGAGTGCAGAAGAGGTTTACAAGAATGGTTCCAGGGATGAGAAACTTCAGCGATGAGGATAGATTGGAGATGTTGGGACTGTTCTCCTTGGAGAGAAGACTAAGAGGAGATTTGATAGAGATATTCAAAATCATAAAGGGGCTGGATGGAGTAGATAGGGGAAAGCTGTTCCCACTCATAAAAGGATCAAGAGCAAGAGGGCACAGATTTAAAGTGATTTGCAAAAGAAGCGAATACGCGTGAGAAAAATCTTTTTCACACAACGAGTGGTTCGAGTCTGGAAAACACTGCCTGGAAGTGTGGTGGAGGCAGGTACAATCAAGGTATTGAAGAGGGTATTCGATGATTATTTGAATAGAAACAATGTGCAGGGGTACAGGGAAAAGGTAGGGCAATGGCACTAAGTCATAATGCTTATTTGGAGAGCCGGTGCAGAACGATGGGTTGAATGGCCTCCTTCTAAAATTCTGTGATTCTGTGAATAATGGAGTATATTAGTTCAATTTAAGTACACAGATTAGCTTTGTATCTGACAAGCCTTTAAGGGCAAAATGGGGAGATGGGTGAGAGAGAAAGAGAAAATTGAGAGAGTCTGTCAATCCTGTGGCTGGCTTCAACCTCAAGCAGAGAATGCAGATCATCTGATAGAGAGAGAGAGAGAAAGAGAAAGGAGAACTAACTGCTTTGTTCCATCTGTTGATGTATTTAGCTTTTTGTTTTATACTATTCTTTTCATAAGGTAGCTAGGCATTAAGGAAATCAATGATGTAGTAGAATTATAATCCACAGGAATTTGTGCTATGGTGGATCGGGGAATAACATCAATAATGATCCAAATGAGCCTTAATGATGTGAGTTTCATAATTATTAATCATAGCTGTGTATGCTTTAATTTACCTTGTACAATACAGTAATTGATTAAAATGTGTGATTTGACCTGATATCTGCATGTTGATCTGATCTGTATATTGCTATATTCTATGTGCATTACTAAACAAACATGCAGCATGTTGAGGCACACAGCCAGCGGAATGGTGCTTTTATATTTGCATTGTTAGAATAGAATCTGCAATTTCCGGGATCTAATGGCAAGGCACAGGTCAGCAGGTTGCACAGGTCAGCAGGTTACAAAGGTCAGGACTATACACATCTCATATGGCAATCAACCTAACCATTACTTTGGGGTAAGGACAGTTGTTGACATACAAGATCAGTTAATGTGCTGCTGCTGTACTAATTTGATTTTTAACTTTGATTTGATAGTGAATAGGGTAGCTGATTGCAGTACTGTGCATCTGTTTATTACAAGTCAGTTTGATGCCTTTGGTCAATGCTGAGCTGTGAAGTAAAGCAAGTCTTCACAAGGAATTTGGTGGCTGATTAAAATATGTGAAGTCCAGCCCAGTTAAGCCTGTACTTGGTATCTTGAATCTTAAGTCTAAACAATGCAGGTTTCAAAAGCTCACGTTAGTGAAAACGTGCTCATTGTACTTCACAGTGTGTTGTTCCTGTTCATAATGCCTGTGCTTCAAGTGCTAATCTATTAATTGTTGATTGATTAAACGTATTCCCTACACTCTATAAATATCTTAAATTGTCCTGTTTAATACATGCTAACACATTTTAAATGGAATTCCGCATGTAGACTGTAGGACAATGTTCATTTAGTCTTCAGGACAGGATTGATTGGTGATCGAATATGTTGTTGTTTCCTCAACATGGCTGCCAAGGTTTTGCCTATTTAGGTTATATTTATTTGATTACAGCCACTCTGTTTTTATTTCACTTGCTTGCTTTGTATGTGATGGAATGCCTTTCAGTTTCTATCTATAGCACTGTCAGCTGACGTGCTACTAAAACTGTATTCTTTCTGCACAAACCCCAGTGTATGATCCAAATGGAACAGATTAATCTTGTATCCAGCATAGTGAACTAAATAAAAGCACAGCAATAATTTGACCATTTTGATTCCAAAAAAAAATCAGGAAAATCAGATTCTGGAAAGAACTTTTATTAATCTTGCTGTCCTTCTCTCTGCTTGATTTCCAATATCTGGCTAATATTAACTGCACGACGCAGGCCACTTATACGAACTAAGATTTCTCTGTCCAACACTACCAATAAAAATTAACCTTTTGCCTCCGCTCATCATCACTATTTAAGAGCAAGTTTCTGTTGCAGAATTTATCATGAGCCTAATTAGCTGATTTTTCACTAATTTTCCTAAAGAAATACTTGACTGAAATGAAAGTAGGAAACACTGGAAATTCACCAGCAATGAAAAAGAAAACAGCCACGTTAATATTTTGGGTAAAGAACTTCTGTCAGAATTCAAAAAGGAAGACAGGGAAACTACTTTATAGTTCTTATTTTAGAGAGATCAAATGTAGATTGGATCACTGCTTCACTGAATACCTCTGTCCTAAAGCATGATTCTGACCTCTTTGTGACTTGCCACTTTAACTCTGTCACCAACATCCACTCTGAACTTTCCATCTGTGGCCTTCACATCACTCCACTAAAGAGAGAAGGGGTAAGCAACACATGGGCCAAAGATGCTAACTATTAATACAGAGAGGTAAAGAGTTAATAACTCATGGACATAGTTTTAGAATTGGTGAAAAATGAGGAATGATATATAAACATCATAGCCTGACTGTGAATTAACTGGAACAGAAGTGGAAGACAAACAATGGAAAATATAGGAGAAGCAAAGAATTCAGTGTAGGGTTGTAAACCTGCCACCTGGATGAAGCCTGGGTCTTGACCCTGTGCCCGAGCAGCGTCGCACTCACAACATGATTTTTAAATGTAAAATGGCCTAGGAGGTGAGCTCTGCGCCCAATCAGAGTGGGCAGCTCCTGGAGAGACGATGGAGTTGGAATGAGGCAGCGAATAGCCTTGCATGACAAGGAAAGGACCAACGCTCATGCCAGCAACACTTGGCCCCACAGATTTGTTTCCCAGGTAGATTTCCAGACAGATTTATTTGGGCCCCGTGGTGAACCCAACAGCTGTGCACTGACATGCGCAAGACTGTTTGGGCTTACTGGGAAAAAAAATAAGTGGCATTTGGGAACAGACAGGCCCCTTAACAAGTTCTTTAAGGAGCTTAAGGAGTGGCTAAGTGGCAGCAAGCGTGTTCCCCACTCCCTCCCCCATGTTGGCCCTTTGAAAATTCGAGACTGTCCCAGAGGCGTCAGGATCCCAATATGACATCCGGGATTGCAATCTTAAAAGCCCACTTGCATGGGATCCGACCCTGTGGCCCTTTGAAAATCACGGCCCAAGCCTCAAATTATGAAAAGCAGTCTTTAGAGCAGAGGACTGCAGATTGACCAGAACAAGGTAAAATATCTTTCTAGAAGTTTGGGGTGAAATTATTTGGTGCCGTTTAGGAGGTCTTAGAGAGAAAGGTCAGAGTGGTAGAGATGAAGATCACATCTGTGGAAGAAATGGAATATGGGTAAAGCCTTCAACCAGTCTGTATTTAGTTTCCATAGACTTAGAATTCCACTGAATGCCAGTTGCCTTGCTTTTCACCATGATCTGGCAAACTTGTGCATTTCCATTTTTATTTCAGAATTTTAACATTTAAATTTTTTCCTTTCAGTTATTTCATAACTCTTTATTTTTCATAGCAGCTCCTTACAAGGCGTTGCTGAATGTCGATGTATCTTAAAAGTTACCATTTTCGGGGCCGAATCTTCCTGTTTATGTATCAAATTATTTGAACCCTATTGTATTATACTTGTTTCTCTGAAATCTATAAATATCTGCTAAATTTGTTGGGTCTCCATTTATGTTCAAAGGATAAATATATACTTTTTTATATTCATTCATGGGATGTGGGCATCGCTGGCTAGGCCAGCTTTTATTGCCCATCCCTAATTACCCTTGAGAAGGTGGTGGTAATCTGCCTTCTTGAACCCTGCAGTCCATGTGTTGTAGGAACACCCAGAGTGCTGTTAGGAAGGAAGTTTCAGGATTTTGACCCAGTGGCGGTGAAGGAGCGACAATATAGTTTCAAGTCAGGATGGGGTGTGACTTAGAGGGGACCTGGTAGGTGGTGGTGTTCCCATGCATCTGTTGCTCTTGTCCTTCTAGGTGTTAGAGGTAACCATATATACATATGAAAGGTCATACATATATATAAAATAATCATTTGGTGAGACTCATCAAGGGAAATACTTGCTGTAGAAGCCAAAGCAGTTACCTGGATACAGAATACACTATTTTAATCAACACACAATCCTGCTCTAATCTGACTTTTATCAGAAAAAAATTGTCTCCTCCAATACAGGAAGTTAAAACAGATGCTCCAAGGGCAAAGTTCATTAATACCTATGCAAACACGGGCATGATTTTCAAATTAGACTGATTTATATTGCCTGGGTAGGATTCTAGAGATCACACGTAAGATCTCTCTTTCCAAAAGTACATGGGAATTTCTTTTCATTTGTTTCCTTCAGTAAGCACAAAGTTTATCGCATTGAGAGTCTATAGTAGAGTTTTGTTTGTGGGCATATTTAAGCTTTCCTACATGTTAACTAATGCTTTTGACTAAGACTCTAGTCCAGATGTTGTGGAAATAATGATGATAAAACTGTCAGTATTTGCCATCATTACTCTAACAATATCAGGTTTGCAAAATTCAGCTAGAGCCAGGTCCACTAAAGTTGGAGGCTGGTAAAAGGTGGGCATCATGCTTCTGGCTACTTCTGGCATGGCCTGCGTGGCGCCCCATGCTGGGAAGGGCGTATTGTGGGCGTGCTGTAACTGTGCTGGAAGCTTTTGCACTGGGCAGATTGTGATGTTAAATTGCCTCAGGCTGATTTGACCCATGTTCTGCAAACCTGCACTGCCCAGGGTTCAGTGCACATTCTGTGATAATCATTCATAGCTGAATATGTATTCAGCTGCACAAAAGGACCCCTACTAGAGCTACTTTAAAGGCCAGCCATCCAACTTGCAGATGAGATGCTTTTGACTTACTCAAATACAAAGGCAAAACTTACTTTTGTTCTTGGAAGTCCTGTAGTGTGTTCTTGGAGATATTGTGTTGAGTTGCTGGATTTGGAAGAGAATGTTACTGAATCTTGATAGTGAGGGTAGAGGAGTTTTATGACCTGTCCACAAAAAGGCTGCAACAGTAGTGGGCTGTAGTTGTAGGGCCTCTGGGTCTGCAACATCACAGAGAGATGGAGCTAAGGCTGGAGAGGAGAAGCTCTGTATAGAGGGAGGAGGAGACCCTATGGCCTCCAAAAAGACTTTTAGGATCAGCACTTCTCCTATCTCCACCTAAACCAGGAGCAATACCTGAGGCACCCAAGATTCACCAAGGAGGTGATCCCAGAACTGTGTCACTGGAGTGCTGCTTGTCTGCACTGGAGTGCTGCTTTTGGGTGCACTAGAGTGCTTAAACTGGAGTTTGGTGAGTGAGGGAGTTTTAAGGGTTAACTTAATTTAAAGGCTAATTTCTATCCACAGTCTAATATTTTCTTTAATTTAGCAGTTAAATAAAATTTGCTCTTTGGGTTGGGAGAAGTTGAATTTTATTCCAGATTTAAAACAGGGGCTTACAGGCTCTCCTTGGAGTTGCAGCTAGTTAATTAGATAACTGGCTTATACTGCTTTTCAGAAGCTTGAATCAGGGAGCCTAAAAACAGTCCTTCTTCAGTGCTGCTTGTCTGCACTGGAGTGGAGCTTTGGGTGCATTAAAGTGCTTAAGTTGGAGTTTGGTGAATGAGGGAGTTTGGTAAAGAAGGGAAGGAGGTGTTCCTTTCTTTTTCCTCAGCCTCCAAGAGCTGGCTCTTATTTTGCTACAGGGAGAAGCTGATTGAATATCATAGGAGTCCATAAAGTAGCGGAAAGAGAGGGCCGAGAGCTTACAGATAAAATCTAAAAGTGACGCCACAGGAGTCGTGTAAGTTTATTGGTTGTTAAGTATAGGCCTTTCCAGACTTGACACAGGGGAGACGATTGGTGAGTGACGGTAGGGTTATTATATTGTACCATACTGCATACTTTATATAAAGTTTAAGGTTTTAAATTTATATAAAGTGTAGCTCAGCTATGTGGAATGTGCATCCTGCAGGATGTGGGAACACACGCAGGCACAAAGTGCCCTTGATTACTATATCTGCAGGAAGTGTCACGAGCTACAGAAAATTGAGCTTCAGGTTGTGGAACTTGAGCGGTGGCTCGAGTCACTGTGGTGCATCCACAAGGCTGAGGGTTATGTGGATAGCACACTTAAAGGGGTAGTCATATCACAGCTAAGAAGTACTCAGGCTAAGAGGGAATGGGTGATCACCACAATATCTAAGAGAAACAGACGGCTAGTTCAGGAATCTCCTGAGGCTATCTCACTCTCTAACCATTTTTGCATTTTGGATACAGGTGAGAAAGATGGCTTTGCAGAGGGCTATAGCAAGAGCCAAGTTTGTGGCACCACAGGTGGCTCAGCTGTACAGGAGGGGAGGAAGAAGAGTGGAAGTATTATAATGGTAGGGGATTCCATGGTAAGAAGAGCAGACTGGCGTTTCTGCAGCCATAGACATGACTCCAGGATGGTATGCTGCATCCCTGGTGCCAGTGTCAAGGATGTCACAGAGCAGCTGCAGGACATTCTTTTGCGGAGGGTGAAGAGCTAGAGGCTGTGGTCCATATTGGGACCAATGACATAGGTAGGAAAAGGGATGAGGTCCTGAAAACAGATTTTAGGGAGTTAGGAAGGGGATTAAAAACCAAGACCTCAAGAGCAGTAATCTCAGGATTACTCCTAGTTCCATGTGCTAGTGAGCATAAGAATAGGAAGATTGAGCAATTCAACATGTAGCTGGAGAAATGGAGTAGGAGGGAGGGCTTTAGGTTTATGAACAAGAGTAAGCCATTCAGCCTCTTAAGCCTGCTCCACCATTTAATAAGATCACAGCTGACCTGACAGTAACCTGAAATCTGCATCCCACCTACCCCCGATAACCTATCACCCCCTTGCTTACCAAGATTCTATCCACCTCTGCCTTAAAAATATTCAAAGACTCTTCTTCACCACCTTTTCAGGAAAAAAGTTCCAAAGACTCACAACCCTCTGAGTGGAAAAATTTCAGCTCATCTCTGTTTTAAATGGGCGACCTCTTATTTTTAAACAGTGACCCTTAGTTACGAACATATGAACATACCAACAAGGAACAGGAGTAAGCCATTCAGCCACTCAAGCTTGCTCCGCCATTTAATAAGATCATGGCTGATCTGACAGTAACCTGAAATCTGCATCCCACCTACCGCCAATAACCTATCACCCCCTTGCTTACCAAGAATCTATCCACTTCAGTCTTAAAAATATTCATAGACTCTGCTCCCATCACCTTTTCAGGAAAAGAGTTCCAAAGACTCATGACTCTCTGAGAGAAAAAAATTTGCCTCATCTTTGCTTTAAATGGGTGACCCCTTATTTTTAAACAGTGACCCCTAGTTCTAGATTCTCTCACAAGAGGAAACATCCTCTCCGTATCCACCCTATCAAGATTCCTCAGGATCTTACATGTTTCAATCAAGTCACCTCTTACTCTTCTAAACTCCAGCAGATACAAGCCTAGTCTGTCCAACTTTTCCTCATAAGACAACCCACCCATTCCGGGTATTAGTCTGGTCAACCTTCCCTGAACTGCTTCCAACGCATTTACACCCTTCCTTAAATAAGGTTTCCAATACTGTACACATTTCTCCAGATGTGGTCTCGCCAATGCCCTGTACAACTGAAGCATAACCTCCCTAATTTTGTATTCAATCCCCTCGCAATAAATGATAACATTCTATTAGCTTTCCTAATTACTCACTGTACCTGCATACTAGCCTTTTGTGATTCATGAACTAGGGCACCCAGATCCTTCTGCACCTCAGAGCTCTGCAATCTCTCACCATTTAGATAATATGCTTCTCTTTTATTCTTCCTGCCAAAATGGACAATTTTACATTTTCCCACATTAAACTCTATCTGCCAGATCTTTGCCCACTCTCTTAACCGACCTATATCTTTTTGTAGCTTCCCCATGTCCTCTTCACAGCTTATTTTCCCACCTATCTTTGTGTCATCAGCAAATTTGGCAACCATCCCTTCAATCCCTTCATCCAAGTCATTTATATAAATTGTAAACAGCTGAGGTCCCAGCACTGATCCCTGTGGCACACCACTCGTTACATCTTGCCAACCTGACAAAGACCCATTTATGCCTACTCTCTGCTACTTGTTAGCCAGCCAATTTTATATCCATCCATATGTTACCCCATATACCATAACCTTTTATTTTCCTCAGTAACCTTTAATGTAACGCTTTATCAAATGCCTTCTGGAAATCTAAGTACAGCACATCCACCGGTTCCCCTTTACCCAAGCACATGTTACTTCCTCAAAGAACTCCAATAAGTTGGCTAAACATGACTTACCTTTCACAAAACCATGTTGACTTTGCCTGACGACCTTGAGCTTATCTGAGTGCCCTGCAATAACTTATTTAACAATAGCTTCTAACATTTTCCCTATAACCGATGTTAAGCTAATTGGCCTGTAGTTTCCTGCTTTCAGGTCTCCCGCCCTATTTGAATAAAGGAGTTACATTTGCTATGTTCCAATCTAATGGGACCTTCCCCGAATCTAGGGAGTTTTGGAAAATTAAAACCAATGCATCAACTATCTCACGAGATACTCCTTTTAAGACCCTAGGATGAAGTCCATCAGGACCTGGGCTCTTGTCAGCCTAAAGCTCCAACAATTTACTCAGTACCACTTCTCTGGTGACTGTAATTTTCCTGACTTCCTTCCCCACTTTCATTTCTTGGTTTAAAGCTGCTTTTGGGATGTAACTTGTATCCTCTATAGTGAAAACCGATGCAAAATACCTGTTCAATTCATCTGCCATCTCCATGTTTTCCATTATCAATTCTCCAGACTCACTTTCTACAGGACCAATGCTCACTTTGTTAACTCTTTTCTTTTTAAAATATTTATAAAACCTCTCACTATCCGTTTTTATATTTCTGCCTAGCTTTCTCTCATACTCTAATTTTTTCCTCCTTATTAGTCTTTTAGTCATTCTTTGATGTTCCTTATATTCTGTCCAATCTTCTGACCTTCCATCTGTCTTTGCACAATTATATGCTTTTTCTTTATGTTTGGTATTATCTTCAACCTTTCTAGTTAACCACAGATGCTGTGTCCTTCCTTTGGGCTTTTTCTTACTCATTGGGATGACCTATTCTATGCATTCGGAAATATCCCCTTAAATATTGGCCACAGCATCTCTATTGACCTATCCCTCAACCTAATTTGCCAATTCACTTTAGCCAGCTCAGCTTTCATGCCCTCATAATTGCCCTTATTTAAGTTTAAAAACTTCATATCAGACGCACTCCTCTCTCCTTCAAACTAAATGTAAAATTCAATCATATTATGGTCACTGCTACCTAGGGGCATCTTCACTTTGAATTAGTGCCATCTCATTGCACAATACCAGGTCTAGTATAGCCTGCTCTCTGGTTGGCTCCAGAACATGCTGTCTAAGAAACTATCCCAAAAACATTCAATGTACTCCTCATCTAGGTGATCTTTGCCCATCTGACTTTTCCAGTCTTTATGTAAATTAAAATCTCCCATGATTATTGCTGTGCCTTTCTGACAAGCTCCAATTATTTCTTCCTTCATGCTCAACCCTACCATGTGGTTACTATTAGAAGGCCTGTACACAACTCCCACAAGTGACATCTTGCCTTTGCCATTTCTCATCTCTACCCAAACCATTTACACATCCTGGCTTCCTGAAGTTAAGTCATCCCTCTCTATCGTGCTAATATCATCGTTAACTAACAGAGCCACCCCTCCACCTTTTCCTCACTTCCTGTCCTTCCTAAATATTCTGTACCCTTCAGTATTCAGGTCCCAATCCATGTCCTTCTGCAGCCATCTTTCCGTAATGGCTATCAAATCGTAATTATTTATTTTTATGTGCGCTCTCAGTTCACCTGTTTTGTTTTGAATGCTACGTGCATTCAGATACAGAGCTTTTAGTTTTATCCTTTTATCCTTTTTATAACCTCTAGTTTCATCTGTTGATTTATTATTAGATTTGTACTCTCTATACTTTCCTATCATGGTCTGTTTTTCATTTCCCGTAATAATGCCTTTTTCTTTTGTCTTGTCTCTGCTCTTTGATTCACCATATCTTCCCAAATTTGATCCCTTGCCCCCTTTATTTAGTTTTAAACCCTCTCTACTTCCCTAGTTGTGTGGCTCGCATAATGAGGGACTGGTTCTGGGGAAGGTGGGACCTGTACAAGAATGACAGGTTACACCTTAACAAGACTGGGACTAATGCCTCACAGGAAGGTTTGCTAGTGCTGCTGGGAGGGTTTAAACTAGATTGGCAGAGGGGGATGAGAACCTGAGGGGATATTCAGAGTAGAGAGGAGAAAAACTGACAATAGGAATTGGAGAAGTATTAACTGATAAGAAGGATATATCAGAGAGTAGTATCAAGGTAAATAGAATACTTGGAGAGTTTGATAGAATTAGAGTAGGCAATAGTAAGCCATTAAATTGGGTCAGAATAAGGGGAAAAGTAAAAAAAGCCTAAATCAGGGTTAATATGCATGTATGTGAATGCACGGAATGTGGTTAATAGGATTGGTGAACTACAGGCACACTTGGACAAATGGAATTATGATATTATTGCTGCAACAAAGACCTGGCTCAAAGAAGGGCAGGACTGGGCATTAAACATTCCTGGTTACAAGTGTTTAGGAGAGACAGGAAAGGAAGAAACATGGGGGGAGTGGCAGTATTGATTAAAGATGGCATTACTGTACTGGAAAGAGAGGATGTTCCAGAGGAGTCAAGGTAAGAATTTCTCTGGCTAAGAGGTAAGGAATAATAAAGGTGCAATAACATTGATTGATGTAGTATATAGACCAACTAGTGGAGGGGATGTAGGGAAACAAATTTGCAAAGAAATTACAGAGAGGTGCAAGAATTAATTATGGTGGGATACTTCAATTATCCAAATATAGACTGAGATAGGAATAATGCAAAGGGACAAGAGGGGCGAGAGTTCCTGGAATGTGTTCAAGGTAATTTTCTGCGGCAGTATGTTTCCAGCCCAACGAGAGTTCAGGCACTGTTGGATGTGGTTCTGGGGAATGAGTTGGCCCAAGTGGATCAAATATCAGTGGGAGACCATTTCGGGGACAGTGACCATTGTATCATAAGGTTTAGGTTGGCCACTGAAAAGGACAAGGAGCAATCCAGAGCAGGGATAATTAATTGGGGGAAGCCACCTTCAATGGGATGAGAATGCACCTGGGTCTAGTGAGTTGGAATCAGATGTTGGCAGAAAATATGGTGGCTGAACAATGGGCCACCTTCAAACAAAAAGTATTGCAGGCAATATCAAAGTATATTCCATTGAAGGGGAAAGGCAGTGCAAATAAATTCAGAGTGCCCTGGATGACGAGAGAGATAGAGGTGAAGATGAAAAGGAAGAAATGCGCTTATGACAGATGTCAGGTAGAAAAATAGAGAATCAAGGCTGAATAAAGAAGGACCAGAGAGGAAGTGAAAAACTAATAAGAAACGCAAGGAGAGAGCATGAAAAGAGACTGGCAGCTAACATAAAAGGGAATCCTAAGGTCTTCTATAAGCATGTAAATAATAAAAGGGTGGTAAAAGAAAGAGTAGGGTCATTTAGGGATAAAAAAGGGACTTGCACATGGAGGCAGGAGAAATAGCAGAGGTATTGAATGAGTACTTTGCATCTGTCTTTGCAAAGGAAGAAATTGCTACCCAGGCTGAGGTGAAAGACAAGGTAACTGGTACACTTCTAGAATTTACTAGAAGGCTATCTTTACTTAAAATTGATAAGTTATAGGACTGGATGAAATGCATCCAAGGGTACTGAGGGAAGCAAGAGTAGAAATTGCAGCGGCTCTAGCGATAATCTTCTAGTCATCCTTAGACACAGGGATGGTGCCAGAGGACTGGAGAATTGCGAATGTTACACCCTTGTTCAAAAAGGGGTGCAAGGATAAAGCCAGCAACTACAGACCAGTCAGTTTGAATTCAGTGGCAGGGAAGCTTCTGGAAATTATAGTTTGGGACAAAATCAATAGTCACTTAGACCAGTGCAGGATAATTAAGGAAAGCCGGCATGGATTCATTAAGGGAAAATCATGTTTAACTAACTTGCTGGAGTTTTTTGAAGATGTAACAGAGAAGGTTGATAAGGACAATGCTGCTGGTGTGTGTATATGGATTTTCAAAAGCCATTTGATACAGTGCCACACGACAGACTAGTGAGCAAAATTCTAACTCATGGAATAAAAGGGAAAGTAGGCACTTGGATAAGAAGTTGGGTTCGATGAGAAACATGTCTATGATGGAATGACGCCTAACCTCCTAAAACTTGCATATTTCAGATATGTGGATGATACGTTTGTTATATTTAAATCCGTAGCTGCATGTTATAATTTCCTTATATGTCTTAATGGGCTCCATCCTTGCTTAAGTTCACCTTTGAAATGGAGCAGTCAAATAAACTCCCCTACCTTGACATACTAGTTGAGAAATCTGCCGGCAGCTTCTCTACCACTGTCTAACTCAAGCTTACCTTCGCTGATCAAGAAACGTGTTGGGATTCCTACAGTTCCACATGCTATAAGGTTGGTCTTATTGGCAACCTTGTAAATAGTGCCTAAGCCATTTGCTCACCGTGCAAACTTAATCTTTTCAGAATGGCTGCCCTAATCAAATCATTTTGCGCTATATATCATACAAACTCATGAACGGGCCTATGGCTGTCACTTTCGGCCCTGAAAAGTGTCCAGTCTAACTCAGATTACCCTGGAAGGGCAAGGTATCTCAAAAATTTGAGCAACAGGTAAAACTAGGTGTTCACGCTGCTACTATGCAGTGGCAACATGTATGGTATTCACTACTAACAGGATGCAGCCGTCAAGCCAAAAAAAACATTTTGCCTATCACACAAATGAGTAATGTGGTATATGAATTTAAGTGCCAGTGTGATGCTAGGTATGTAGGCCGTACGTCCTAAAGACTGGTGGATCGTATCAAACAGCATGTCCCACCCACTAGTCGCAACAGGCAAGGTACAGACTGCACTCAACCAGCCCGTGCTTGCAAAACTCAAAACACAGTGTCCAACATTAGATGTGATTCTGCGATTGGACAATATTTGCTAAATAATTCTCAGTGTGCTAAGAATTACACTGACAACCAATTTAAAATTGTCAGTCGGACTCGCAATGTAGCACATTTGCTTGTACTGGAAGCTACATATATTAATACACAGGGACCATGTTCTTTGCAGACAAAAAGAACATGTACACACATTGCGCCTGTTTCAGCTAAACAAAATAAGTGACTGCCATTCACTGACTCATTCCTCAGCACAATGACTTGACCAATCAGGGTCAAGCTGCCTGGTTTAACTGTCAAACAATGCTTGGCAGTACTGTTAGTCACCATCAATGGTGCATTCTCCATGGCAATGCCTCTACCAATCAAATTCCCCATGCCAACCAATCAATACTCTCTTCGTATACAGTATAAATTGTTATTTTCCCCTAATATTGATATTCTTGCGAGTGTCCTGATGAGTGAAGACGAAAAGCTTCGACGTGTCTCTTTTTTCAGCAATACACTCATCACGCCTCATCTGGCGTTCAGCGTCCAGTTCTGGGCACCATACTGGAAGAGGGATGTGAAGGCATTGGAGAAAGTACAGAGGAGATACAAAAGAATGATTCCAGGGATAAAGAACTGCAGCTATGAGGAGAGATTGGTGAGGTTGGGACTGTTTTCTTTGGAGCAAAGAAGGCTGAGAGGAGATTTGATAGAGGTATTCAAGATCTTGAGGGGTATGGACAGGGTAAATAGTGAGAAACTGTTCCCACTCAAGACAGCATCAAGAACTAGAGGGCACAGATTGAAAATAATTGGCAAAAGGAGTAAATGTGATGTGAGGAAAATTTTTTCACCCAGAGAGTGGTTGGGAATCTGGAACAAACTTCCTGAGGTGGAGGCAGGTTCGATCCTTCTCTGTCTTTCCTGAACACCTTGTACCCATGAATATTTAGAACCTAGTCCTGCCCTTTGCTGAGCCAGGTCTCAGTTATTGCCATTCAAAAAGAATGTTATTATAACATAGATTCAAATAAATACAGCCCTATAGTCTGTTTGACCTTGTCCTTCCAGAATGCCAACACTTTACCCTTCCTATTACGGCACCTAGCTGAGTCTTGATCACAAGCACTGTTCCTGGTCACCATGAGCCGCTGTTCACTTCTCCCGCCCTGGTGCAATTATATGTATTGTTTGGATTTATTTTCTGCATTCTGTTACGTTTGTTTCATATCTGTATAACTCTGCAACTTCTCTTTTCAACACTGAACAGCCCTATGTTAACATAACATTCATAAAAGTCTTTTCTCAGGCACTGCTATATATCGGTTGTGAGTTTCACATTTGCAGAAACACATCGCCTCATTTAAAATTCTTTTGTTTAAATTGCTGAGAAATTTATATCCTTGTGATTTCTGCATGCTTAACCTGGAGTCCACACTGGGACCTGGATTTTACCAGCCCTCTAGGGACGGCCTGGGAAGTCAGGGCAGAGCCCATCAAATGGTGACGGAAGGCAGGGGGTGGAGAGCCCATTACCTACCAGTGGAGGGAAAGGTGAAGGGCACCCCTCCCATCAAAAGGCCAATTGAATCACTTAAGTGGCCCATTAGAAGCCTCTTCCCACTACGGCTAGCATTGTGCCAGCAGTGGGTGGGCCCTCTGCCATGTGGCAAGACCGCATTGTGAACCCTGGCAACCTCCCTGCAGGCTCAGGGTTGGGGGAGCCTCCTAATCGGACACTCCGTGGCCTATAGAGGGACCCCCAGTGGCAATGGCTGCCCCTGTAGCAACCCCACTCCACCCTCAATCCCAAGCTCTGGCACCTCCAGACTCCACCTGCCTGGTTGGGAAGGCGGCCTGCTCCCTTCTCTGCTAGATGCAACCCTGCAGTGTGCAGTGCTCAAAGTGGTGCTGCTAGATGGAGAGCTGGTGCGCCTCCGATTGACCAGCAGCTCTTGGGGGCAGGTGTGCGTCCTTTAAATGGATGAGAGTCCTGACCACAACTAATTAGTTGCCAGATGGCCAATAAATGAAGCTAGAGGCCTTACAAATGCCCGAGGCAGGGTTGCGCCCTGGTTTCGGGCCTGGCCTCGGAGTTCTCGCTGCTCTGACAAAAATTCCAGCCTCTCTTCCTGTAGTGATGACATATCATTCGCCTAGATCCTGGGAGTTTATGTTCAGATTAGCAGAGCCAAGACCTAGGGACCTCCAAGTATGTAAATATAGAGCACTGCTGAAGCTTAAACAGTTAAAATTTGGGCAGCTGATCACAGCAGATTACTGGCAGGATGCTTTTCCAGCTAAGATCACCATTAAAGGCTTTGTCTTGTTAGGTTATCAGGAGCCGTGTGGGAAAAATTTCACCCCCCCTCCCCCCCTCCCGCGGTGATAGGTGTTAGGTGCATCCTCTACCCTCCAGAATGAGCCAGAATAGCTGTGCTATCATTAACAGTGCCCTGGAGTATGGCATAGATTTCTGGCTCATGTTTCAGATAGACAATTATTAATTTGTCGTGAGGCAACTGGACATAAATTTGAACTTGTAATAAATGGAATTGCAACTTCTCCTGACCAACATAGTAAGTCACATAACTCACCAAAAAACATCCAAGTACATTGTCACCATCCTGTTGATATCAGCAAAGACACATACCATACTCTACTGCATGGTGATTCATTAGTTGGAGCTGTAGAGCTTCAAAATTGGCTGCTTACCTCTTTGCAATCCAGTTATGATAGGGACAAAATTTTAGATTTATGAGTGTTCTCATATTCACCCTCAAGGTAACACCTTCCACCAACGTTCTAAGACTCAGAGTTACATCATCTGTTAGTTGATAAACACCTTTTTTAACCATGGCTACCATGATACTTTAGATGTCCAAGCCTGATGCCATGTACCAGACTTATTCCTCAACAATTGCTTAGCCCAGGCCCTTAAGTGAGGGGTTTTGGAAACTAAATGGGCATACCATGAAACTGACTCCCCCTCCAGAAGAGTTCAGATTCTCCCAACTGCTGCCCTTTTTGTCACAAATCCATCTCTCAGTTTTGGCCTCAATGTCACCTTCTGCTACATGCTGAAAGAGTTCTGAAACATGAGGACACAGCAATTGTGGTTCTCATTTTGCTTTAATGACAGATTAAAGACCAAATTGTCTTCACCCCTTTCTCATCATCGTCCCAGAGAACTGTATCTAGCATGAAATTGCCAAGCTACTCTGAATCAACAATTCGGCAGGATGCCCCTTGAATCTTCAACAATCTGATATCAGGAATCAACCTTGTTCCTTTTCTCCCTGCTGCTGCCAGGATTTGGATGGCCTTTGGTGCCAAGGCGACTAAAACTGTTTGCAGTGCTTAAGGCGCAGTCTGGTCAGGGTTCTGCAGAACTTTAGTACAGCCTGTGGGGATTTGATCTCAATTGGCTTGACACATTGTGAGTGGTGAATCAACACGCCATGTCACTTTCAATTCTCCCCATGGCAAGTTCAATCCCACAAATGCATTATACGTGCCATCTAATTTTACTTCAAATATGCAGTGCCGTGTATTTGTCCATAAAGTTTACTTACCAGCTGCACAGCTTGTTGACTTCTCCTTTTAAACACTGCCTCCTAGCTTGATGTCATCAGCAAATACCATGTACTGGGATTTCAATTCAAACCATTTATGTACACCAGAACCAGAATTGGTCACAACATAAACCTTGGGCCAGGTTTTCATCAAGAAGTGTATTGGGAGTATGGAATTTTCCAGACTCCATCCTGGAGGAGCTCGCCTGCCCTATTTTCATTTTGGGGATGCGGGAATGGGCTAGAGACAGGCCCGCCACCTCCAGAGGCAGGCTGGAGGCTGCAATGGAGGCAGGTGGTTGGTGAGGTTGGCAGGTTAGAAGGCTCACCTCTGTTTACTGGGACACCGATCAGTTGAAATCATGATTGTTAGGCATTCTAGACCTCTCCCCTCACCCCGCCACTCACACCCATGCCTCCTACATGCCTTCTCTTATCCTCATGCATTCCCCATATGCCACATGACCCCTCCATGCTCCTATGTTCCCTACATGCCACCTCATGTACTGATGACCCTTCTATGCCACCTCTTTTTTAAAAATTCATTCACAGGATGTGGACTTTGATGGCTGGGCCTGCATTTATTGCCCATCCCTAGTTGCCCTTGAGAAGGTGGTGGTGAGCTGCCTTCTTGAATTGCTGCAGTCCCTGTAGTGTAGGTACACCCAAAGTGCTGTTAGGTAGGGAGTTCTAGGATTTTGACCCAGTGACGGTGAAGGAACGGCGATATATTTCCAAGTCAGGATGGTGAGTGACTTGGGGGGAAACTTCCAATAGTGGTGTTCCCATCTATCTGCTACCCTAATCCTTCTGGATGGCCATGGTCATGGGTTTGGAAGGTGCTCTCTAGGACCCTTGGTGAATTCCTGCAGTGCATCTTGTAGATGGTACACACTGCTGCTACTGTGCGTTGGTGGTGGAGGGAGTGAATGTTTGTGGATGTGGTGCCAATCAAGCAGGCTGCTTTGTCCTGGACAGTGTCAGGCTTCTTGAGTATTGTGGGAACTGCATTCATCCAGGCAAGTGGGGAGTATTCCATCACACTCCTGACTTGTGCCTTGCAGATGGTGGACAGGCTTTGGGGAGTCAGGAGGGTCCTCTCCATACTCCCATGCTCCCTCTACTCCTGTGCTCCTGCCATATGCCTTCCATTAATCCCTGCTCCTTCCATGCCCTCTATGCATCCTCCATACCTACTCTTTCAGTATCCTCTATGCACAGAACCAATGAGCCATTGGCAAGTTTGACAAGTCTTTGATATGCTCCTGAAACTGACAAAACATGCAAACACATTTTGAAAATCTCCTTTGAAGTAAGCTGCTTATCCTATAACTTCACAAAATGTCAATAACATACAATTCATAGTATCAATGACAAAAACTTTAACCCACTTCACACCTCTTAATGTTGTGTAAATAAACACACATTAAAAAAAAAGTTCTTCAAAGAAAGATCAGATTATTACAAGAAAATAAAGGTGTCTTTCAAACAAACCTAGCACTCCCCTACAAACTATATCAACATTGCCCACAAGGCTGAGTCCATTTTTTTATCCTTTCATGGGATGTGTGCATCACTGGCTAAACCAGCATTTATTGCCCATCCTTAATTGCCCTCGAGGAGGTGGTGATGAGCCACCTTCTTGAACCACCAGTTCATGTGGTGTAGGTACACCCATGCTGTTAGGGAGGGAGTTCCAGGATTTTGACCCAATGACAGCAAAAAAACAAGGATATAATTCCAAGTCAGATGGTGTGTGGCTTGGAGGGAAGCTTGCAGGTAGTGGTGTTCCCATGCATCTGCTGCCCTTGTCCTTCTGGGTGATAGTGGTCACGGATTTGGAAGTTGCTGTGGAAGAAGCCTTGGTGAGTTGCTCCAGTGCATCTTGCAGATGGTACACACTGCTACAACTGTGAGTCAGTGCTGGAGGGAGTGAACGTTTAAGGTGGTGGATGGGGGGCCAATCAAGTGGGCTGCTTTGTCCCGGATGGTGTCGAGCTTCTTGAGTGTTGTTGGAAATCCAAATACACTACATCTACTGGTCCCCTTTATCCACCCTGCTTGTTACATCCTCAAAGTACTCTGATTAATTCGTCAAATATGATTTCCCTTCTACAGAACCATGTTGACTCTGCCTGAGGGAACATGGAGTGGGCATGGGGGTGTGGGTGGGGATGTGAGGGTGTTGAGGGGTGAGGCTTAGGGGCATATAAATAATATTCGGAGCTGGGCGGCAGCCTCCGAGAACTGAGGCATGTCCTCTAACCATCCCACCTCCGCACCCGCGCTCCTCCTACACTCCATCATGGCTCACAAACTGCCTAAAGTCTTAGGCAAAATCAGTCATCAGTCAGGTGCGCATTTTGGAAGTTGGGAAAGGGCCCAACTCATGTTTCATGCACCTGGCACAAAAACCCAGCCCTGTGTGACAGAGTGTTTCATTCTTTTCATTATGAAATTGCAATTCATCCATCTTACTCTGTGCAATAGCACAGGAGATTGCTTATAATTAAAAAAAAAATTCTAGCAAGGATAGAGGATTAGCTAATTAACTGGAAACAGAGAGTCAGGATAACTGAGTCATTTTCAGATTGGCAAACTCTAAATAGTGGAGTGCCACTGGGATCAGTGCTGCGCCTACAAATATTTACGATCTATATTGATGACTTGGATGAAGGGACACAGTGTACTGTAGCCAAATTTTCAGATGATATAAAGATACATGGGAAAGCAAGTTGTCAGGATACAAAGAGTCTGCAAAGGGACATAGATAGGTTAAGTGAGTGGGTAAACATTTGGCAGATGGAGTTTAATGTGGGAAAATGTGAGCTTGTCCACTTTGGCAGGAAGAAGAGAAAGGCAGAATATTATTTGAATTGGTAGAGACTGCAGAATGCTGTGGTACAGAGGGATTTGGGTGTCTTTGTACATGAATCACAAAAAGTTAGTGTGCAGCTGCAGCAAGTAATTAGGAAGGCAAATTAATTGCTGGCCTTTATTGCAAAGGGGATGAAGTAGGGCAGTCTTGCTCCAACAGGGAATTGATGAGACCACACCTGGAGTACTGTGTACAGCTTTGGTCTCCTTACTTAAAAAAGGATATATTTACATAGGAAGCTGTTTAGAGAAAGCGCTGGAGGTTGCTGAGAGGATGTTTCCCCTCATGGGGACATCTAGAACTAGAGGGCACAGTTTCAAAACAAAGGGCCTCCCATTTAAGATGGGGTTAAGGAGGAATTTCTTCTCTCTAAGGATTGTTAGTCTTTGGAATTCTGCACCCCAGAAAGCAGTGGAGGCTGGATCATTGAATATATTCAAGGCTGAGTGAGACAGATTTTTGATTGACAAGGGAGTCAAGGATGATTGGGGGATAGGCAAGAAGTGTTGTTAGGCCCAAAATCAGTTCAGCCATGATTTTATTGAATAGCAGAACAGGCTCAATGGGCCAAATGGTCTACTCCTACTCCAGTCTTATGATCTTATGATCTCAAATTCCCCATGCCTCCTCCATGCCACCCTATGCCTCCTCTATGCCTCATCGTATTCCCATGACCTCTCAGATCCCTGTTCTACCTCAAGCATCTTCCATTCCCCTCATATCCCCTTGACCCTTCCATGCCCTCTCAGGTTCCTCATACCCCCTCCCTACCCCCAATGTATCTTCCATACCCCATTCACCCAGTATGCACTATGTACAGTCCTCAGGAGCTATGCAATAGAAATGGGAATTATTTTAGATGCAGGTGTAAATAAAGTAACCCTGCAACAACCTAATAAAAGTCTAATTCAAACCTCTGTCATTGACACTGCAAAAAATATAGTCCTGTAGAAAAAGGTTTGATACCCTAAGTAGCCATTTAAGTTGTTTAAACAAAATGTAATCAGAAACCATGTTAAAGGGCATATTATATTATTACAACCCATTTTAACTGGCAATCATTCCCTGAGCAACTGTATCAGCATATCACCTGCATGAGCTAAGTACTCTGTGAGATTTTGGAACTCAGCCAAGCATTCATAAGAGTCACAGCTATTAACACATTCAATTCCATCTACAAGATCCTGAAATTGAAAGAACAGATGGTGTTACTTTTCCATTTCAAGCAGATTTCAATTTCAAAGCAGATCGGGGAGATGGTGGCATAGTGGTAACGTCATTAGGATAATAATCCAGAGGCCCAGCCTA